>NC_135481.1:72632322-73257322 GCF_052094955.1 Ictidomys tridecemlineatus | reverse complement strand
CCTTAGACTATAAGTTCATTACTGCTGAAGTACTCTCTGAGAATATATAAAGAATACAATATTTAATGACATGTTTTAAAAATCATGTAGTTTTGCTAAAGAACACTGAAGTGTTTACCTTTTTCAGAGAAACCCCCGAAATCTCTGGATTTTTATGTAAAGCAAGTGAGGAAATCAAATAAATAGTTCTTGTTAAATGATCCTGCAAGACTTTGTGATTAGTTAGTACTACTAACTACTTATTTTAAAAAATATATTTGACAGGGATAAAAATAAGCACAATATTAAAATAAAAGTATAATTAGAACACATTAATATTTCAATAATACAGAAATGTCTAGAATTTTTTGAATGAATTCTTAGTTTTCTTACTTATTATTAATATTATTTTAATATTTAAAGAATCCAGTTGTTCTAACAATCCTTAAAGCTTCCTTTAGTGTTTCTTTTCATCTTTCACATTCTAAAACTTAATTCTAATATTTTTTAATAGACTGCTCCTAGTAATTAATGTTTTTTTAATCATAAGGACAGCTTTTTCTACAATTTTTATACTTGCTTATATAGTTACTATTGTTTTATTCCTCTCTTATGTTTATTTTATTCTATGAATTCTATTCTATTCTATTCTATTCTATTCTATCTTTCTACTGATTTTAGTCCTTCTGTATTTTCTATGTTTATTTATTCAGTCCTGTGCCCTAATTTAAATTGCAACTCTATATCATTTTATAGGATTTAAAAAATATTTCTAGGTTATACCAGGAAACACTCTATAAAGAGGTTGGATAATTCCCACTGAAAGATCTAGGGAATATGCTTGGGGCAATTTTAATTTAAAACTCTTTAAATAGTGATATTTCATTAGGGAATCAATGGTGTTACTTGAGATTCAGCCATTTATATTCCTAATAATTTTTTATTTGACTTTTATATCAATAAATATTTTAATGGAAATCTTACTGTTCTATCTATGTGCATCTGCAAGATCTCCTGGGAAAAAATAAAATGACAAATGATTTCCAAATCTATGCTTTATTGCTGTGGGATAATTAACTACTTCTATTCCTTAAGAAGTAATATCAGTCTTGTTTTCAGAATAATCAGCAGATTAGATTAGTTCAACTGAAACTTGGAGATGTCTGGAAGAATGCTATTAAATGAGTACTTTAAGAATAATTATTAAATAAATGAATAGAATAGAATTTATCTTTACTTTGAAACTTTGTCTACATTTAATTGATTTTGCATAATGTGCCAGTTAATAATGAAATCCAAGTATGTTTTAAAGCCTAATGTTTTTACATTAGTCAGCAATTATAAAATAGACTGTTAGGAATTTTATTTATCAAACACTAATGAATTCAGAGCTAATTTTTATACACATGGCATATAAATTGTATATGGAATTCTACCTTTATATCTGGAGTCCATTAGCAACATATTTTTCAAGCAGCACATGTTGACATTATCAGGCAACACATCTAAGTGAATACATCACTGGAATAAAAGTAGAAATATTGCTGAGAATTTTCACTGAATAAAATATCAGAAAACACAGAAAGGGCCATAAGATGATACAAAAGGCTAAATAATGCATCACTACTAAAAATAAAAAATACTTCATGAGAAGAGATTTCAACTTTTGTTCAGAGCGGCATAACTTACTATCCCCCTCACCAGTAAAAAATTAGACATTCTAGAAAATAAATAAATAAAAATGCTATTGCTAATTTTAGGCTACAAATAGAACAAGATGGTAATTTGAAAAAATGGGATCAGACAGTTTAGTTTCAGAATTACATCCCAAGCTGGCTGGAGGCTCTTCTCACAAGACTGAGGCAAACAAAATAAGACAGCAAACAGTCTTTCTGAATTAAAGAAATGGAGGTGAATTTGAGAGAAGCTGAGAAGTAGAGGATACAGAAAGGTAGGTATGTAAAAAAGTAGCTCCAGATGTATGCACAGGGCTAGGTCTGAGTCTCTTTGGCTGATAACAAAGGTCTTCGAGGAAGGAGAAACTCCATTAAGCTAAGAAAGAGGACTATTAGAGAAAGAGAAATTACTGGCAGGCTGAAGTAGAACAATTCCAAATCACCCTGACACAGCAAGGATATTTTCTGGTCCTGATTAATCACAGGAGAGAAAGTTTGTTTAATAATTGAAAAGTTAGTGGGATGGAGGTCAGCTCAGAGGTAGATTATTCACCTGGTATGTACAGAGCTGTGGATTTGATCGAAAGAAAGAAAGAAAGAAAGAAAGAAAGAAAGAAAGAAAGAAAGAAAGAAAGAAAGAAAGAAAGAAAGAAGGAAGGAAGGAAGGAAGGAAGGAAGGAAGGAAGGAAGGAAGGAAGGAAGGAAGGAAGGAAGGAAGGAAGGAAGGAAGGAAGGAAGAAAAGGAAAGAAGGAAGGAAGGAAGGAAGGAAGGAAGGAAGGAAGGAAGGAAGGAAGGAAGGAAGGAAGGAAGGAAGGAAGTTAGGAAGGAAGGAAGGAAGGAAGGAAGGAAGGAAGGAAGGAAGGAAGGAAGGAAGGAAGTTAGGAAGGAAGGAAGGAAGGAAGGAAGGAAATGATTACATGGGATAAATTCTTAGAAGCATGCATCTTAATATGACTGAAACATGATGACATAGAAAATCTAAACAAGCCAATGACAAGTAACAATATTGAATTAGCAATCTAAAATTTTCCAACAAAGAACAGACGAGGACCAGTTAACTTCATTGCAAAACTCTACAGAATATTTAAATAAGTAGTGTCTATTCTCCTCAGACTATTACAAAAAATATCAAATAGTGGAATACCTCTAAACTAAATATCTGAGTCTCAAAAACATAGCCAGGTAAGAAAATAAGAAGAGAACTACCAGTTTATCTCCTTGATCATGATGTAAAAATATCAAATGAAATGTTAGCAAACTAAATTGAATAGTACATCAAAAGGAACTTATACCATCACCAAGTGTATTTTATCCCAGGACTCAAAAATGTTCCAATATACATAAATAAATCAATATAATACATCATATTATCAGAATGAAATATAAAAAATCACATAGTCATTTTCACATATGCAAAAAAATCATTTGACAGAATTAAGGAAGCTGCAATGATAAAAACCTTGAACAAACTAGTTATAGAAGAAATTGATTTCAGCAATATAAAATCAAATATGAAAAGCCCACCATTAACATCATTGTGAAAAATCTATAGCTTTTACTCCAAGAAAAAAAATAAGGAATGAATTATATTTTTCCACTTCCATGTAACAGAGGAAGTCTTAGCAAGAAAATTTAGTAAAAAAAAAAAAAAGGAAAGAAAAGTTACCTATATTGAAAAGGAAAAACTAAAGTAATTCTTTTGCATATGATGTTATATGTAGAAACCCTAAAACTTATACACATTAGAATCAATAAGCAAATTTGACAAAGTTTCATACAAAATCTGCACACTCAAAATCACTTGAGTTTCTATATACTAATGATTCAAAATAGATATTCACATACACAAAATTACCAGATATAATAGCATCAGAAAGGTTAAAATACTTGGTGAGTTTTATGGATTGGATCTGGAATGTCCTCCATGAGCTCATGTGTTGAAAGTTTGGTCCTCAACTAGTTGCCATGGTGAAAACTGTAGGTGGTAGGTCTTAGTTGGAGGAAGTGGGTCTATGTGTATGTTCTGGAAGGGTCTCTCATCTCCTTTCTCTCTGGCTCTTCCTTTCTATCTTTTTTCTCTGCTTCTTTAATGCCATGGGGTGAGTAGCTCTGATCTGGCATAAAGAAAGGGAAGAAATCCTAAATTTTATATGGAACTCCACATGATCCCTAAAATTTAAAGCAATCATGGGAAGGAACAAATATGGAACCTCACACTTCCTGATTTCCAAATACATGTCAAAGTTACATGAATTAGAACAGTGTGAAACTTGCATAAAAACAGACGTATAGATGAATGAAATAGAATAGAGAGCCCAGAAATAAACCCACATGAATACAGTCAATTGATCTATGATAAGGCTGCCAAGAGTTATACAATGGGAAAAGATAGACTCTTTACCAACAGTTCTGTGAAAACTGATTATCACACACAAAAGAATAAAACTGAAATTTTTTTCTGATAGCATACATAGAAATCAACGTAAAATGGATTAAATATTTAAATATAAAATCAGTAACTGTAAATCCTTTAAAAGAAAAAACTAAAGAAAAATCTCAATTGCATTGCTTTAAAAAATGATTTCTTAGATTGACAGTAAAATCACAGACAATAATAGCAAAAATATACAAGTAAGGCTACATCAAACTGAAAAGATTTGGCATAGCAAAAGAAATAATAAACAAACAAATGAAATCTGTGTAAAAAGAAAATATTTGCAAACCTTATATATGAAGGGAAGTTAACATAATAAGTTATCTGTTAAATAAACAAGTCGCTCCTTGAACTCAATAAAAAAATAAATGAATAAATAAATGAGTAAACATACAATCCATTTAAAATAAACAAAAAATTTAAATAAGCATTTCTGCTAAGAACACAATTGAACAACATTTTATCTAAAAAGATTCGGATTCACTAATCATCAAGGAAATTCAAATGCACAATGATGTATAATCCCAAACTTGTTAAAAGAGCTGCTATTATTTTTAAGGTAACTAACAGAAAGGATGTAAAAAAATGAATACTGTTGATGGTAATGTAAAATGGTGAAATCACTACAAGGAACAGTATGGAGTTTCTTTGAAAAGTTAAATATAAAACTGTCATTTTCTACATAGATTCTACTATTAAGTATATATTCAAAATTATTTGGATAAGTATTTTGAGGAGATACCTGCATGTCATGTTCACTGTAACATCATTATCAATAACTAAGATGTGGAAATAACCTAATTGCTCATTAATATAGGAACAGATTTTTAAAATTTTAATATATACATATTACATAATATTACTGAGCTTTAAGAATACAAGGGTTTTCAATATGAAACAGTCTGTCTTAGAAGGACACATACTGCATGACTGAGTAAGAGGTATCTAAAACAGTCAAATTCTTAGAAAACTTAGAAAAATAAGTGAATGGTGGTTTTTAGTAACTATGGGGAGATTTGAAATAGGAAGTTGCTGCACAAGAGGTATAAAATTTCAGTTATGAATGAAGAATCAATTCTAGATACCTAGTGTACAACATTATGCCTATAGTTAATATTGTATTGTTCACTTAAAAAGTTAAAATGTTAGATCCAATGTTAATTATTAGACCACAACTTAAATTGTAGAGTTAATCTTGCTCAAGAAAAGAATTTCACTATATCTCACTATTCATTCCAGAAAATCTTCAGAATATCAGGCTGGTATACATAAAAGTAAACTTTCCATTAAAACAGAAATCAAAAAAATTAAACTGAACACAAAAATCTTGATAGTAGATTAGTACCTCAAATCCAACTTTTACACAGGAAATATTAGTCAATAAAATATAACTCAATAATTAAATAAAATGAAACAAAATAAGAGTTATATTTAATATGGCATTGAAAATGAAATAAACTATTCATTTTTAGAGATAGGAAGAGTGACAAAAGTAAAAACTAAAAATTAAAATGAGATTATAAACAAAATGTCATCTATTAAATAATTATATTAAACGTATAGCATAATGACTATTTGATTAAAGTTGGAAATTTTTAACAATAAATCAGAAAATAAATACTTAATCTTATTATGGTAGACAGAATAATAACCTCCCAAAGATGCATACCTGGAAGCTGTGATTATTTTCCATTAAGTAGCAAAGCGAAATTATAATTGCAGGAATTAAGGTTGCAAATAAAAGGATAGAAATATTCTGAATTATCCAGAATGGCATAATGCAATCACTAGTCTTTAAAAGTGGAAGAGGGAGGCAGAAGCAGAAAAGAAGCATCAGAAACATAGATGTCATACATACCCATGTTTATAGCAGCACAGTTCACAATAGTCAACCTATGGAATCAGTCTAGGTATCCATCAATAGATGAATGGATAAAAAAGATCTGTCATATACACACAGTGAAGTTTCATTCAGCCATAAAGAAAAATGAAATTATTTCATTTGCAGGAAAATGCATGGAACTTCACACCATTAAATTAAGCAAAATAGCTTAAGGTCAAGAGTCATATGCTTTCTTTCATACATGGAAGCTAGAGAGGAAAAAGGTAAAGAGAGTTGTGGGTGGAGGGCAAGTGGTTGATCGCATAAAAAGCAAAGGAAGGTCAGAAGCAGAAAGGAAGGGCACCACCAGGTAGATATAGTGAAGAGAGAGGAGAAGCACTAGAGAGGAATATTGGCCAAATTATATTATGTGCATGTGCAAGTATTCAACAACAAATCCTACCATAATGTACAGCTATAGTGGACCAATGAAAAGAAAAAAAAATGTGCTGAAAAATAAAAACAAAAATAAAAACAAAAATAAACATAGACATGAAGATGAAAGAAATGTCTGAGTGATGTTATGTGAGAAGGACTTGTCCCACTGTTTGTTTTTCAATAAATATTTGTATAATTAACTGTTCCCTTGAATCACATCAATCTGAAGGTCAGCTATCATGAACTTCAATTAACCTGAAAATATTATATTTCAAGCAATTTCCACTTTTACTAAATGCCATTCTGTGACCTATTCCCCATTAAAATGTTTCTTTTTCCAGGCCTAGAAAACCTGATTGATGATATGTTATGTCAGTGTACTCTCAAGTTTTTGTGCAATATAGATTGACATCAAACTTTGTTCTTTTTCCTATTTGCTACTTTGTCCTTTTGCAGCTTCTACTGGATATGAGTAAATAAATTTTTTTGGTTGTGTTTTACAGTGTTACAATTTATTCTATACTTTCATTAATAAAATGTCATACTAAAATTATTTTCATCCCAAGAGTCACAGTCTGCTGTGGAGTATATAACAATGTATAATATTATTGGTATGTTACTATCTTTTAATACAAAGTCTATCTCCCTGTGTAAACATAGGGAACAGCTTTCTCTATGTTTTGTCATAATCCTGTTGTTTTGTGTCATACATGATTCAGTGTCTACTTGTTATAATTTGTTTTATCAGGAAATTTTCATTTCTTCACAAATAATTGTAGATCATAGTATGGTTGGAATCCCCAAATAAAAACGCTTTACCTTTGTTTGACTTACAGTAAATGGTTCACATTCTTTCCCACAGTATATAACTGCTACAAAAAACTACAACTCTAAAGGAGTTATTGAATTACAAACAAAGGTGAAAAACTTAATTTCTGAACATTATGTTATAATTTTTATAATTTAAATGTTATATATAGTATAAAAATTTTCTTTTACCTTGCTATAATGTTTTTATATTTTTTAAATCCATGCCTACTAAACACCCATAAATATTTTCTTGACTCTTTTATTTATATATTAATTGGTATCTAATTTAATTTCATTTTTATGTAAAATTGTAAGTTTATGGGATTAAAGAAATAGTCATTTATTATTATTAGCAGCATTATTATTAACTTATATTATTGGGGATTGAACCCATGGGCACTCTATCACTGAGTCCTATCCCCACACCTTTTTATTCTTTTATTTTGAAACAAGTTCTCCTTAAACTGCAGAGGTTAACCTTGGTACTTGTGATCCTTTTTTCTCTGCCTACAGATTCTCTTGGGTTAAACAATGCACTACCATGTATAGCTGAGTTTATTACTTTAATTGGCTCACTTTTGCAATTATATAGAAGAAAAAATTTAAAGGATATACCTTTGAGCTTTTGAGTACTTTGTTGTAAGCCATTTGCGAATATCATATGAATGAATTACTAAATAAATTACTTAAAATATTTTTAAAAAATCTACATATGCATTGGTACAGAAATGATGATGTGTGATGAATTTTTATTTGATAATAATTAATGTATTAAACAGATACATGTTAGTATATAACATATATGAGCTTAAATTGTGGCTTTGTGCATATAAATATTTTAAAGTACTTAACCAGCCTGCTCATTCACAATATGGCACATACATGATATTCAAATGATCATTGCATAAATTATGAGGTTTCTTTGGGATATCTGCCTTTATTAAATTTTGCTACAAGGTATTACTGCATTATTTCATTCTGACAGTAGTATTTTGTCGGTATGTTAGAAACTGTATTGTCATAAGCCTGTATGTGATAGCAGCAATTCCCAGAACAATTGTTTTCCTTAATAATCTCAGTTCTACTTTTTGGAAGCCATATTAATGGATTTACTTTCTCACAATACAATATAGATAAAACCTTAATAAGTTTTAAGAAAAGTGATAAATTTGCAATAAAATAATCACACAGAAAAGGAATGAAATGAAAGCCAACTTTTAATCTTATATCCAGATAACTATAATGAATGATCAAGTCTTATTGTATCTCTGCTGTTCTTGATACTTAACACAATAAAGTTAAGTGGTATTTCAGGCATATTCCCCACCCTATGGTAAGAAATAAACTATATATTTAGTTAGCATTTTAAATTCTGACTTTTTAAGCTGAAAACAGTAATTGTATTATTGGAATAGGTATATGAAATACACTGCCTTTCCACAGTGGAAAAAAAACCATTTTTATTCCAAATAGGCTTCAGAAGTGGTTTTCAACAAATGAAATGAAAGTTATATAAGCCTGGGTCAGTTAGCATGCCTTCACTGTAACAAATATCTGAGATAATCAATAAATGAAGAGTTTTATTTTGGCTCACAGTTTTGGGGGTTTCAGTCTAAGATCTACTGTTCTCACTGCTTTTGGGCTGTAGTGAGACAAAAACACACTGCAGTGAAAGTGCTTGCCTGAGCAGAACCACTCGTTCATGGCTGGGACATGAATGAGGGGGGAACTGGACAGGGCTGGAATTCCACTATCTCTGTCAAGGGCACAGCATAAGACCTAAAGCCTCTCCAGACTCCACCTCTTTTGATTTGTACCTCCATGCTTGAGATTATACTTTCAGTACATCAACTCCCAATAATCTGAAATTTCAGTCTCTTTATTAATGTCTATAATTATCTAGTTCTTGGTATTGATACCTATTTATTATCTACATATTTGTCTATATTTTTATCTACATCTACATCCTTAACAATCTGTATCTATCTTGATGTATGTATGTATATACATATATATGTATTAATAAATTCACAAAATGATTGAGATTTTATATGAGATATAATTGTACAATATATTGACAATCAGTGGGCTTCTATTTTTCTATCCACCATTATTTTCACACTGTATTACATCAGAGATCTTTCATTTTTTTTCAACATCTATACTATACTTTCATAGTCTCAGCTTATGAATCACCTTTAATAAAAGAGATTGTGAGATTAACTAAATGTGGATATGATTTCTCAGTTTGCAATAGGAGCATATTTGGCTTAATTTGGGATTCACAGCTTACTATTAAACAATTATAGATGAATGTACATGAATGACAAAACAGATTATACCTTTGGGGACAGATAGCCTGGTAGATTACATAAAAGTCACTGTAAAGTTTATTTACACTGATGTTTGTAGCTTCATAAAAGAAGCTAATGACATGCTTTTGGGTAAGCCATGTTGGCCTGACATTCAGATGATCTTGACTTTCAAATGATCGACTTAATATGCACCTTACCTCAGTGTTGAAAAATTGTGCAACTGGGAGGGCTATATTGCAGAGACACCCCATGTAACCTCAGAACTGCAAAATTATTTTGTATCTAATATCAGATTATTTTTTTAGCTTCCACTTATGATTTTTGATAATGTTAGAGTGATTCACAAAAACATACAGAAAGACAAAAATATAGCCAAAACATTCACCATGTCAAGATGGGAGTTCTTAAGGAAATGCATAAATATACCAGATTTTGATTGGGTTCACACAAAGGGTTTTGAGTAGAATATCAATGTGGGTTAACTGAAAGAACACCCTCTTATTTCCCAATAATGAGGAGCTCCAAGCAAGTCTACTCACTCTAGTGCTGAGGAATTTAAAACAGTAGAAGGCAAAGAGGATAATGAGATACTTGACCTTGAATTGTCAGGAATGAAGTTCTGACAAATTGATCAGAATGAGAATTGGTGGGAAAAAAAGCTATTATATGAAGGCCTCATTCTCAGCTGAAGATCAAGGCCACAAGCACATGAATAAAATGGCCAGGGACTGAAACAGAAATCTTTCTGAGGTTTCTTACAATGAGATCTTAAATACACTACAGTTCCAAAACTTGTTGATGAAATAAAAATGGAAACTGCATAAGCAGGATTTGGCAGATTCAATGATTATTGGGAATAAAATAAAGTTTGGGTGAATTTTTTAACATTTGGATAGGATTTAACTAAAGATGGTGTGTTTCCTATATGTGAATGTATTATTGGGATGGTTATTATCTCTGACTGGGGAACACTTACTGTTCCTAGCATTGTAAAACAGAAGGCATCTGCTTATTCTTTGTTCACTATAAATCAGACAATTTTTAAGTGTGAACCTATAGAAATGTCCAATCCACACAGGGTTTGAATTTGAAATTATAGTAGATAACTGGAGAATTAAAAAAAAAGATTACAACTGTAGTTACTTGCATGCTAAGAAAAAGTTTTAGTTTCAACGAATTCTTCTTGCAATAGTCTAGTGTGACCTATGGTTCATGGAAACTATGCAATTAGAAATACATATATCAACATCACTTTCAATTTCTCACAGAGAACTCCTGAAGCACTCATGTCTTACTAAATTGTAAGGGTCATATGAGCTTCTGTTATCACACTTGTATTTTGTTAAAACTTCTAAAACTCTTGAAGTTTCCTAAATAATATAAGTGCTTTTGTTATTCATAACAAGACTTTGATTTACCAGATATAATATACAGTATGACTTTTAAATTAAAAAAATAATAACAAAACTTTTGATTTGTGCCTGAGTTTGCACTAATGAGGCCATTTAGCATTGGGTGCCTATGCAGATTAAGGATGAGGCTGGTCACCTGAATTATCAAGTGAATAAAGAGTTGGAACTTTAAACTCCACCTCCAACTTCAGGAATGGTATATGGAATTGGATTAAAGCTCTATAAAAATTCCTGAACAATAAGACTTAATTAACTTCAGAGGCATCAGACATATCCACATTCTGGGATTGTGATAACTGTGATTGATTGGGATTAATTTATTGACCTTTTCATTTGACTATTACCTATAACCTCTATGAAATTCTTAATAAAAACAAATAAGTGCAATTTTTCTGAACCATTCTGGAAACTTATTGAACCTTAGGAATAACCTGTGAGAAGTACCAATTTGAAAGAAAGGCAGGCAGAATGTGAGTAACTTGATGAAAAAAGGTTACTTGTGATTGCTGTCTGAAGCAAAGGACAGTCTTGTGAAACTGGACACTTGAACTGTGGAGTTAGCACTTACTCTGGACAATTAGTGTCAAAATTGAATTAAATTGTAGGGCACCAGGCTGGTATTGAAGAATTGGTGGGTGTGGAAAAAACCCCTACACATCTGGGGTCAGAAGTGTTGTTTTATAAGTGTAGAGAAACAGTGTTTTCCCAGAATTGGTATCAGAATTGGGCTATTAAAGCAAAGTGTTGAAAGTATCTATTTTAGTCAGCTTTTACACTGCTGTGACTAAAAGACCCAACCAGAACAACTGTTAAGGAGGAAAGGTTTATTTAGGGATCAAAGGTTCCAGAGATTTTAGTCGATAGAAGGCCTGCTCCATTCTTCAGGCTTGAGGTGAGGCTGAACTTATGGCCAAAGAATGTGGCAGAGAGAAGCATCTCAGATCATGATCAGAGCAGAGAGAGAAAAATGCCACTCTCCAGATGTAAAACTATATACCCCATAACCATGCCCCCAACGAAACACTTTATCCAGTTACACCCAACCTGCCTCTAGTTACCTCTCAGTTAATTAGGGATTAGTTCACTGATAGGGTTAAGATCACAACACAATCATTCCTCCTCTGAACCTTCTTATATTGTCTCACGTGAGTTTTTAGGGGACACTTCATATTCAAATCATAACAATAGCAGAGAAGAGAGGAAAGAGAAATGTTCATTTCAGAGACTTACAGTGAATTATCAAGGTTTAAATAAAGTAGAAACATACATATCATTGAGAGGTTTTGGAAAGTTTGTGTGTTCACTGAATTTATTCTTTTTTCTTTTTTTCTCTCAGAATTATTGAGGTATAGTTGACAAATAAAATGATATATATTTAAGATGTATGACATAATTCATTCATATTGGTATATGTCGTAAAGTAATTATGCCAAATTTCAACTGGTAATACATCCATCACTTCATTTTATATAGTTATCTGTGAGTGTGTGTGTGTGTGTGTGTGAGTGTGTGTGCATGTGTGTGTGTGTGTAAGAGTACTTAGGATCTGTTTTTTTTTAGCAAATTTCAACATACAATTATGTTTTTATTAACCATACTATAAAGTGGATCCTCAAAATGTATTCACCTTATATCTGAAAATTTGTATATTTTAATCAATTTCTCCCATTTTTTCCTACCTTCGACTAAGAAAATATAGTTCAAAGAAATATATTAGATATATTCATTGATCCATCTTGCAAACACTTTTTTCTTGGTCTCAATCTTGGAAAAGAAAAAAAAATTGTAAGTTGCTTTTACATGAACCATATCAAACTTTTCTATAATACCCCAAATATTACTTGAATTCACCAGCTTAATATCATAATTTGGCTAGAAGAGATTTGAATTTCATATGGGCCCCCAACGGTATAATATATTATGCCTATTTTTTAATGACAATATCAAAATCTGGAAAGCAAGGTAGGACTAACTTAAATTCAGGGTTGGTACACATTCCTGAAAGATACTGGTTGGTAAATTCAACAAAAAAAAATTGACCTTTTACATGGTGAAATTTTAGGAATAACTTGGGAAATATCTACTTGTGACATTCCACAGTCAACTAAAAATAAGCTGTAATCATCACCTACCCTGATGACTATGCAATAAGCACAAAATGTGATTGACTTGTTTGTATTTTGGAGGATGTATATTGCTAGGTGCTATTAACCAAAATACATGAAAGAAAATATTTTTCAATGTGGTTCTGAACAATGGCAGACTATTTCTGAGTTGATACTCTCCTAGATTTTACTTGGAAATATCTACAAATTTCACGTACACAGATGAATGATTATGCCAAAAGCTTGTGAGTGATGCCTAACAGCACACACTGGCGTTTTGGACCAGAAAATTTCCAATTATGGTGTTCGGGATGACATTTTAGAAACAATTATTGGCTGGTTATTGGCTATTAATTGAAACTGTCCCCATAACTGAAAGACTTAATCATATAAAATGAAATACCCATAAAGTCTTTAATTACTCCAGAAACTTTCCAATAAGGAACAGTGTGCTCTGAAGAGTTGCATAACCAAATAAAAAAGGTTTGAGTAAGAACACACCATTGTGAAGGGATATAAGGAAATAATAATTATGTGCATGAGTAGATAACCTCTTTTCCTCTAAGATCAATTGCATGGCTGACATGCTACTACCAACTAATAATATAAAACTATGTTTTAAAAAGTTAATAAACCAGTTCAGTATGCTGAATTGTAGCAAACAACAATTATCCCATAATGGGTAATTCTATGTATATTGACTCATGAGTGGTAGCCAAAGGATTGGTTATGTGGTTAGGTAGATAGAAAATCGAAAAGTAGGTTATTACAGGGATACCTATATGTAACACCACCCTATGAAAACACTATGTGAATTTAAAGACTCATTAAAATAGGTCATGTCAAAGTTTATCAGGAGAGCTCCTTTTCAGGATTGGAAAATGATTGAAATCAGTCAATGAAAATTCTGGTACATTTAATTTGAGGTGGTCAAACCATGCACCAAGGGTTAATTAAGCATCTTTGGTTGAAGATGTTTTAAATGTCTTGTCATGAATCTTTGCTTAGAAAATTAAGTATAACTGAGATTCTACTAGGAGTGGATACTTGGAAGCTTGGACCTAATTTTTCCTAAATTTCACCACATGCATTTTTTCTTTGGTTGATTTTAATACATATCCTTTTGCTATAATAAACAATAACCATGAGAACAAAAGTTTTTGTATGTCCTGAGAGTCATTCTAGTGAATCGTCAAGCTTAATGATGGTCTTGGTGATGCTTAACATAGAAACTGAAAGAGTCAATCAAATTCTATGTAAAGTTGGGCAGAGTTGATTTTTCAATAGGCTGAAAAATAATGTTGAGGAATAAAAATATATGTAGTACATTCATGGAGTATAGAAAATCCCTATGTATTTGGTATTAAAAGTAGCTCTTGTGGGTATCAATTTAAACATTTCTTTTATAATGACTCAATGTATGGAATAATATCTTTTTGTGTTTAGTTCTCTGAATGTTTAATGTCCACCATCAAGCAACTAATATTTTATCTCCACATTTTAAGGGTACTAGGTCCTTCTGGGGCCTGCAGGATAGGTCACTACCAGAACAACAGAAATTCATAGCCTTATTTCTAAGAAGGAAGAAATCATAAATATTTTCCTATTATCATATGACTTTCTCCATCTTGTTGAAGTTTTCTTTCCCCCGCCTTATTTTTATAAATACCATCCTAAATGAGTCCCTTAAAACTCTTCTTTTGGCTCGTATTTCCTAATCACATGGTAGGCTTCTTTCTGCACACTACTTTCCATACCACAGCGCATTCCCTATAATTGACAGAAATCATTAAATGATGTTTGCTTATTTTGTGCATTTTAAATATATTTAAAGCATATCTGCATGTGAATGCTTCCAAGATGTATATTTTCAGATATAAAAATGCCTTTGTAGATGAATACTCTTATATACAAAGTAGTCAAAGACAATGACATATATCATTTTTTTTCCTCTCTTCTTCCACCCTGGGAAAAACTGTCTTCCACTCTACATAAGAAAATGTTAGCCACTAACTTTCTCATTTATTTCTGCAGGCAGAGTGATTAAATCATGGTCTATGTGGACAAAGAAAATCTGCTGGTATCATTCATTATGCTTCAAGGAAACAGTTGTAAACTTTGAAAAAAGAATGCTATGAAAAAATAGAAGCCTGATCTCCACTTCTGCATTTAGATTTTTACAATTCCTGGAAATATTAGCTGAACATCTTGTAACGTAAGTGGAAAGTCAAAAGAAGATAACCCAAACTTATGATATTGCTTTACTAAATGAATGATGACTCATCTACTTGTTTTCCTGGTATTAAGAAGAATAACACCTTCAGTTTTGCAATAAGGTACAATTATATATTCATAGAAAACACTGATGAGCCTGCAAGACCAAAATAAAGATGCTAACTTAATTTTATATTAAATAGAATAATCAGTTATTTAGATTTTGGAGGAAAATGTTTTCACATCAAAGTTTTCTCATTATTGATGAGGTATGCATAGGAATGGGCAATGTTTCACCCAGTTCCCTGAGTCTTTTGAAGTTAATATACCTGAAGAATGTGCTTTCAATTATTTTAGGAAGGAGGTGAGCAAATATAAGGCTTTTTCTTTTGGGGAAGGGTGTATTACACCAGCATGAATGATAATTTTATGTTCATTGTCTGATTCTGACATTCAGCAGGTCATTTCATCTAATGAATAAGACACACTAGCAATTACCTATTTTCAGAAGTCTGTTATTAGTTCAAATTAATGTGTAGCAAAGGGGATTTGTTATAGGGCTTCCCTCTAGTTTTAACATGATAGATTAACAATGACTATATGGAAAACTAAGAAATATGGCATAGTAAACAGACCAAAAATATCCCTTGGGGCACTCATCTGAAACATTTAGCTAGGGAAATATTTTCTGAGAATGTGAGCATATCACAGAAGTTCACTAACGTTTTGAGCCATTTTTGTTCCCATGTTTTATTTCCCTGAAGTTACAGAGGTAATTGTCCTCATCCCTGTGTTGGCTCCTTACTGATGAAAGTGGCAAGCTGAGGCAGTCTTCACCTTGCTTAGCTTGTTCTTCACTAAAGGTGAAGCAGAACAACTCACCCAATAAGGGATACCTACATTTGCGGGATGCCTTATAGTTCCTGAAATCCAGTGATTCTTGGCCTCTGTCCTGTGTCTGATCCTTGCTCTGTGTTTTTGTACTGACTGAATTCTAACACTTTTTACTAATTCTATCTTCCTTTTTTTTTTCCCCTTTGGATAGACTCATCAAAATTTAAAATAAAGACTAGCTGATATTTTCCTGAATTCTTTCTCATAATTTGATATTTCTCATTACAACTGCTGATTTTACAATTTAATATTTAAAAAAATACTTTTGATCATCTTATCTGTGTTTTGAGAGAAATCGTAGGCATTCATTTCATCTTTAGGATTCATTGTAGAGATAATATTTTGATAATAAACATATATATTTTAAATCACGATAAATAATTGTGCAATGATTAGTTTCTACTAAACATAAACACATACACATATACACAGAATAGAATGATTAGTTCTGTACCTCTTTGTGGGTGCAGATTAATGTCTTAAAACATTTTTATTTAAAAAATATACAATCTCTAATGAACCAAGAATTTATTCATTTTGCCAGTAGACTAAGAGATTTTGTGCTGGCTCCAGAAGGATCACTGATTGGTAGAAAATAAATAAACAAAAACTTAAAATATATTCACCAACAATAGAGTTACAAGCATGAATTGCTTAAGTAGGTGTATTAAAATAAATACTATAAACTGAACATCTACTTTGAATAACTGCATAGTAAGATATTATTTGCAATGACTTATAAGAATTTTCAATAAAGTAGTGAAAACAAATATGAATGAATATTTATAAATTAAAAATTGAACTGTTCTATTTCTTCAGAAATTTATACATAATATATAATGCAACACATATAATTATATATATATATACATGTTATATATATAATTATATATAATAAAATGTTACATATATAATAAAATGTTATATATAATTTTTTATAGTGTTCAGGATTTAACCTACCATTTCATGTATGAATGACATGAAAATTTCTTTCTCAAGGGTTTGACCTATCAAATATTTTAATCTCATCAAAATACTTTAATCTCATTGAATATAATTTTTCCTAATAGTGTTATCATTAAGATTTTAATATTTAGAATATTATCAAATATTGGTAGGCAATTAACTAATATTAACTATTCTGGTGATATACTTTTTTCTGCTGAAAGTATCTTGAAATTCAGCCAAGGCAAAGAACTGTTTAAGCTTTGGAATAATTGGGGCAAAGACTTAAAAGAACTGAATATTTTTCTAAATATTAACATTGCAATGTTTTTGCAATGAACCAAAATCTTGGTGTTCAAGATTGGTGTTTGAATGGGTTTGTTTGTGTGATGAAGGCAGATCTCTTCAGAAACAGTAACTACAGAAATGAATGGCAGGTTGAAAATGGAAATGCTGTGTTGTTTGAGTGAGTTTAACCATCAAAGAAAGGCTGGATGATACAGGTGCAAAGCTTTTGTTCTTCTGTCAAGGCAAGCCTCTTAGCCCATTGGATAGATAGAACAGTGCTACTTCCATTTGCAGTGGTGTAACCAAGAGCAGATTTCAGCACTGCTTCTAGCATAGACAGTGTTTTCTAACTTTCAAAAGAAAAGAACACAAAAATGATGTAATGAAGAATAATTTACCCTCGGAATTTAGGCAGTAAAAGGAGTTAGTGATTTTATGTTGTTTTAAGTGATTTTTTTTATTCCAAAGAGGAAAATATTGTTTTAATTGTAGATTCTGCACAAGAGAAATACAGTTGCTAACAATGTTTTGATTGAATATTTCTATAACCAATTTAAAACTGTTGTTAGGCCCCATGTAGTTCGGTGTCAGTCACTGAAGTTGTGCTTGTGTTCAATTCCTGCCACATTGTAGCCAGGATCTTCTGTATTTCCAATATTTTCTTTTAGGGACAAGTTAAAGCACAAAGGTAGGATTTAGGATAAAAATAGATTCTTGGTCAGGTCCCATTGATGGAGAAGTATTGAATAATTTTATGTCACATATTCTTAGAAAGCATGCATTAAAAAATAAATAGCTCATACAAAATGCTGAATGTGAAGAGATATTTATTCATTTCACAATCATCTTTGAGTATATATTTATTATATGCAAGGTCTGTTTTTATGTATTTGCACTACAACAGTGAACAAAATAGAAATGATTCTACCCTTGTGGATAAATATTTATATTCGAGAAGAGTTAGAGAGATAACAGATCTTCATAATGTACAAGTAAACTTCTATTAGAGGATGATAAAAAGGCAATATAAAATTAGAGCCACATAAGAAACATCTGAAAGGGGTAAAAAAAAAAAGGTGGAAAATAGAAGTTGGACTTTTAAATCAGGTTGTTATGTTTATCATCAATTAGTTTTCTGCTTTAGGAATTCAGATCAGTGAAACAGTGGGAAAGCTATATAAATTGGGGCTTATTTGAAGAAGTAAAAGATCCACATCTCAATATCACGGCAATTATACAAATTCAGAGTTAATTAACCTTTACTCAGTTGCTACTATTTGCCAAGTTCTCTTATAAATGATAATCATTAATGCTATGTTGATTAAATAACAACCATGGGAAAGTTGTTATCATTTTCTAGGACATACTGATGCTCAGGGAGATTAAATGATTTGCTTAGAACCACAGTGGAAAGTGACGTGAGACTGGAAATTTAAGATCATTGCTGAAAAGTGAGTAGTCAGTTAGCAAGTTGAATTGACATAACTTCTTTTAAACTTCTTTAATTAATTCAATAATTGTTTTTAATTCTATTGTTTTTCAAAAATCAAACAATGAACATAAAGAAGTTATAAATAAAATAGTTTTACTTCTTTTTTATTACTTTATGTTTTATATGTAGTTTTGTGATTTAAAATTCTTTTAAGTTCGTTGTCTGATCATAGGCATTGTCACTTGAATTGCATTTCTTCATTGGTATCAAAAAACAAATAACAACTAACTACTTAGAATTAATTGATCACTGAAATAGAATATTTGATAAGAGGGAATTTATAATAATAAGTTCAGATACTAGAGAAATATAACATATCAAGAAATTGATTTGTTGCATATTTATAATCAAGAACAGTGGTTGGGTAGATACTGGAAGAATTCTGCTTCTGTACCAGAGTTAAAATTCTTTAGCTCTAATATAGTCAGTCAGGGATATTTCATATTAAGTAGCAAGAAAAAAATATCAGGTAGCACATTCAGTACTATGCTTGTAAATTCCTTTATCTAGTTCAGCAATTACATCAGGCATATGTTAAATTCCCTATAAATACAGACAAGAGTGTTGTTAAGCATTTCCCCCTTGATTAAAAAAAAAATTTCCTGTTTTCACGTCTTACGTGACATTTTCCTTATTTACTATAATGTATAATTTAGTGCACCAACTTTATTGGGTAAATGAGTGCCTAGATAGCTGGCAAAGCATGTCTAGGTGGAGCTGTGGTAGTAGTTTCAGCAGAGATTATTGGTTCAATCAACATACTTAGTTAAGATCGCCCTCCCTAATATGGATTTGTACCATCAAATCCATTAAGAGCTTGTATAGAACAAAAAGCCAAAGGAACAACGTATGTATTTCTGTCTGACATTGAACATCTTCTGTCTACTGAAATCTGATACTTCTGGTTCCTGGACCTTTCAAATGGGAGCAGAACTTACATGATATGCCCACCACCCCTCAGCTGCCTCAGCATTCCTGCCAATCGCAGGCCTTCAGGCTCAGACTGAAATACACCACTGACTTTCCTAATATTCCAGCATGCAGACTACATATACTAATTTCTATAATAAAATGACTCTGTTTCCCTAGAGAACCATGGCTGGTAAATCTATTTTTACTTTTCCTTGCCATTTTCTTATTTTATTTTTGGACAATATCCATAAAAGCAGATTTTATTTTGTTTTTCAAAGTGTTTTAGATTTTTTTTTTTTTGTGAAGGGTACTAGGGATTGAATTCAGGGGTACTCAACCCCTAAGCCATATCCCCAGCCCTAGTTTGTATTTTATTTAGAGGCAGGGATCACTAAGTTGCTTAGCACCTCACTTTTGCTGAAGCAGGCTTTGAACTCCCAATCCTCCTGCCTCAGCACCCTGAGCTGCTGGAATTACAGGCATGTTTCACTGCACCCAACTTAGGTTTCTTTATATAATTTTCTCAAAATCCTTTGACACTTTTGTGGGAGGCCATCCTCGCACGTGATTTCAGTTACCTCCCTGGCTGGGTGAGAGGTGCCTAGACACAGCTGTGTCAGAGCTTTCCCCACCCTTCTCCAGGTCCGAGGGCTTGTCCGTGCAGAGGCGTGTCTGGCCACTGCTCCGAAGACCCAATCATTGCCCCTGACCTTGGGATGCTGCCCCCCCTTAACCTTCATTGGATGGGATTTTCCCTGGAATTTTTTGTTCCCCAATAAAAGTCCACTCCCTGGCGTGTTCTCTCTCTCTCTCTAGCCTCTTCAGTAAACCTTGCTACAGCATTAGGTGGCTGGAGGCGGGAGCTAGGAGAAGCCATCCTGGAGCTGTTTTTAATGGTAATTAGAGTTCTTGTCTCTTTAATTTAAAACTCCCTAGCATTTTACTCATGAATCAAACCTTCTTTAATGAAGCCAGCGCTGGCCGATTGGCAGACACTTTGTCTACATTTTTAGGAATTTATTATGGTAACCACTAACTTTCAGTTATTTATTGTTCTCTGATCAATTAAACCTTAACATTGCAGCTGAAAAATATGCACTTATTATATTACAACTGTAGTAGGATAAGGCTTAGTGCTGACCTAGGTTCTGCCACAGGTGACAATCAAAATCTTGACTGAGCTAAAATTATTTTAAGGTTCCTCTCAGAAGATTCCCTTCTGTTGAAGTTTGGATATGGGGTATACCCCCAGTCTCCTGTTAATGCAGGAATATTCAGAGATAAAATGATTAGATTCTGAGAGTTTTAACCTAATCAGTCCATAATTAGAATAGACTTACTATCTGGTAAACACAGGCAAAGGTGGGTGTGGCTGGAGTAGATGGATAACTGGAATGTGCTCTATAAAGGTTCTTTCTGTAGTCTCCCCCTTTTCTCTTTTTCTCTCTCTCTTTCCTGCCCTGTCATATGCTAAGCAGCTTTCCTCCTCTGGACCCTTCCTCTAAGATGTGCTGCCTTCACCTTAAGCCCAGTGTAATGTACTTGGCTGTTTATTAACTGAGACTTCTAAAACTGAACTAAACCTTACTTCCTCTCCTCGAAGTTGTTCTTGTCAGGTACTTTGATTACAACAATGCAAAATCTGATTAAAACAAGGTTGGTACTTAGAAGTACAATCATTATTATGATTAGAAGCATTGGATTATGGTTTGTGGGAGAAATTTGCATACGTTTAGAGATGCAGGTGCAAAAATTCTTTAGGATGCTGTAAGTGGAGTTTAATAGGTGATTCTGGTGGGAGCTCAGAAGACCAGAATGCCAATAGGATTGCACAATGTGTTGGTGAGCCTTCAAATGGAAAAAAAAAAAAAAAAAAACAAATAGACTCTACTGAAAATTGGACTAGAGGCCACTCTTCTTATATTCTGGCAAATAACTTGTCTACATTTTTTCCATGTCCTAAAATTTTCTGTAGGACTAAATTTAAAGGTTATGAACTCATTAATCTGGTGGAGAAAATTCCAAGAAAGTATGACATTCATTCAGTAGCATGGATATTGCTGGCAGCTTTTTGTGAAATCTGAGTGCAAAAAGCAGAGTTGAATGGTTTTAATAACTTAAAGTTTGGCCAGAAAAGTGGGACAAAAAAAAAAAAAGTATGCCTGATGAAGAGATTACAAATTCTAAAGAGATGCTAAGTACTTTGCACATAGAAAATATAAACAATGGCTTGATGGCATCACATGAATTTGCAACAATATTCATAACAGGCTCCAGAGGACAGAGAAAATTCTTTTGAAAAGAGATCATGGGGTATCCTACATGTGTTGCATGATCATGGGCCTAGAACAATGCAGTTAGCTGTCTATGGACAAAGAACTCTGAAACCATGAGCACCAAATGAATTTTTCCTCCCTTAAGTTGTTCTTGTTAAGTATTGTTGTCACAGTGATTCAAAAGCTAACTAAAACACCTAAACTCATCCACATGGCTGTTTACAGACTTCTGGTATTTCCTAGTTACTGGGCAGAGATAACAGTTACTTTCTGCATAGTCATGTCCTCTAGACAATTAATAACATGCCTCAGAGAGGCTTCCCAGACAATAACTGAGGAAAAGAAAAGCAGAGGCTATGAACATTACAGAAATCATAGTCTTCTGTAATCTTGGCAATGGCATGCCTTCACTTTTGCCATATTTCTCTGTTAGAGGCAAGTCTCTCACCATAGACCACATTAGAAGGTAAGGGATTATATAGGGTATAAACCTGGAGTTTATATCAAAATATCAAAAACATTTTTTTTCTCATACACCTTTAAGTCTTCAGTGATTGTGGTCTTGCGAACTTCCAACATGTCCTCAAGCCTTTCCTACTATCTCTGTACAAACTACTTAGCATCTCCTTAGGGTTTGAACCTAATGGTTAGGTGTTGTAATACCTCTAATAGTCAGATTTGCCATTTCTGTGACCAAAATACTCAACATAAAAAATTGTGCTATATATGTGTAATAAGAATTCTGCTGTGGTGTGTGTGTGTGTGTGTGTGTGTGTGTGTGTGTGTGTGTGTGTGTGTGTGTGTATGTGTATGTGTACACACACACACAACTGAAAATTATCAGAGGCTCAATATCTCAGAAGTCTCATTCCACAGGCAGTCAATTCAGTAGCTGTGGCCCAATGTGAGACAGAATATCATGGGATAAAGAGAGAATGAAAGAAACTTACTCAGCTCATGGTGGTATCAGCAAGAAATAGAGAAAATGGGAGGGGCCACAGGAAATACAATTCTTTTGAGACACATCTCTTTGAACCATGCTCTACCTGCCTGTATGACCCCCTAGTTAGTCCACTGTAATTAAAATGGACTGATTAGATTACACATTTCATAATCCAATCACTTATCTCTAACATAGGAAGACTTGGACCCAAACCATAACACACTTCTGGTTCTGAGGCTTTCAGACATGTCTTCAGCCAAACTACAAACTTCACTGGTACTCTAGCTTGCAGAAAGCCCATTATGGAATGTCTCAACCTCCAAAATCATGTGAACCATTTTTTTTATAAAAAATTCCATCCCCTTTATTTATCTACCAGTTTATCTCTGTACATCCTATTAGTTCTACTTCTCTGGAGAAGTAGTTCCCTGGGTAAACTACATGAACTTAGTTCATTCCAATAATTAATCTTTATCAATATGTGTAAAGATAGCTACATAGAACTATAGAAATAAAACATGCAGCTGGTAAAATAAATTAAAAATAATGACTATCAAAATATGTTAATAATCAAATTATTGAGATTTCTTGAATTTGAATTACACAGTACATCTAGTGCTGAAACAGAAAAAAGTAGTATCAAGCAAAACTAAATCAAGTTAAGAGCACATTTTTGAGTGTGTGTGTGTGTGTATGTGTATGCAAGACTGTAATTAGAAAACACCTAAATATTAACTTTCATGATATGCTTATATTTTATAGCTCTTTGGTATACAACATAAGCTCTCATTGATATAATTGTATCTGTCATAGATAATGCAAAGTATTTCCATGTGATTCCCTAACCATACTACGGATTAACACCCCATATTTTGTTGAGAAAATACTCAGATAAATTAAGAAGTTCACATAAATCAGTGCATCTGCTTCAATTGATTGCAGAATCCTTCCTTTGGGATTTTTGTTTACTACTTAATGACATTTGTTGGAAAAACTTCCATTTCTTCCTCCTTTTGAGGGCACAGTGTCCCTCCCTTTTATTCTTCCATTTTACAGATACCATTGCAAGGGCAGAGAGTGAGCACTTCAGCACCCATGACATATACTGGTGTATTGATGTGGAACTTAGCCACTATTAAAAGAAATACTTTTTTATTTATAAATAACTCAATCTAAAATATTTTGCCTAGAGATTTAATGGAATAAGACATTCTATCTATCTACCTATCTTATCTGACTTTACCTGCTTGATATAGAAAAATTTCTATTTTCCAAAATTTCAATCTTCAAGTGCACTAGTTATTTGTTTTGATACCCGATGAGATATTGTGCCTATCTTTTATGGTTTATATAAGGCATTCTCCAACACCTCTTGTGTTTATGCAAGAATGTTCAGAGGTAACACTTGACCACTGAGCCAAATCCTCAACCTTATTTTATTTAGAGACAAGTCTCACTAAGTTGCTTACCACATTGCTTTTTCTAAGGCTGGTTTGAACTCATGATCCTCCCATTTCGGCCTCCTGAGCCACTGGAATTACAGGCCTGCCCACTGTACCAGGTTTATCAAATATATTTTTATCTCAGATATTACATTTAACTATGCACTTTGAGTTTCCACATTCCTCTGGAAATTCTTTCTTTACTATTTTTTTTTCTTTTTGGAGATGAGACATGGGGATATTCTACCTTTGAACAGCATCTCCAGTCTTTTTTATTTTATTTTTGAGTCATGTTCTCACTAAGTCATTATGGCTGGCCTTGGACTTGTAACTTTTTGTCTCAATCTCTAAGGTAGTAAGATTATAGTTATGTCACCATTATGAGTCCATTCTTTACAATTAAAAAAAACAACTATGTGTACTGTATATAAGGGTTACTTGATATTGAAGTGCATTTTTTTGTTTTATTTATTATTTAGAAAGTTTAAAACTTATCATCTGTGGTAATTAATGTGCTATGTGTAGGTAGTGAGAGAAAGCTACTGATCACTTACACTCTTTCTGCAGTCACATTTATTCAGCTGCTTTAGGGTTTTTAATTTAAATTTATTGAATATTCTAGGATTCCTTGTTTTCTACATTCTTTGTTATCCCAATAGAAAAGTATGGATTTAGTTTTGCCAACTTACCTCTTGTAAGTTGAGCAAAAATCTTGCATGTTCTTCTCTATCCTCCCACCTATGAAATTTTTCACATTGTAGAATAAAAGGCAATTTTTATTTTGCATTTTTAAAAATTTTTTTATGAAAGTCTACTGATAAGTTGATAAAATTCATTTATTCAGATTTCTATAATGTTTAATTATGATAATTTTACATGAAACTTTTCATTATTCACTGTAATTTATCAAACATTTTTTGCTGATTTATTTAAGAATTAAATAGTCATACTGTCACTAGCCATCCATGCACTGTATGTGTGAGATATGTGCATTTGAGTGTATGAGGGGACTGGTCTGGCCTTATGCACTTTTTGGGCTTTGCAGTGCAAATGTGCCTTTTCTCTGGCTCTGCCTGTGATCCCACACAGCACCTGAGATGGGTTTGGCTTTCCAAGATGTCAGTCAACCTGCTGACCACAAGACATCACCAAGCAAGACTCCACCCTTCAAAACCCAATCCCTTGCCTTATTTGGTTGGAATATTTTATGAATGGCTTTTCCCCAATAAATAGGGGGGTTCCAGATGTGTTCCCTCTCTTGCCTCCCTTGCTCCCCTTGTCTTCCAGCATGGGAGCTGACACCTGCGGCCTCAGAGCTGTCCCTGACCCCTAAAAAGGTATTTCTATGTTTGTGTAGTTTTTTAGTTGCTAGCCTGGCCAACTGGTGACATCATACCATTGAAAATTAACTAGCATTATATTGCCTCAGGCAAAAATCATGAGTTTTCATTTATTTTTTTATAGTTCATAAAATTGCATAGAATCCTCAATAACCAGTTTATTCTTTAAAATCTTCTTAATTTATATGATTTTAGAATTGATGGAACACTGACCAGCATTTCTCTAATTCCTTAATTTTTCAGGTTATAAAACTAAAGTCTGCAATTATAGGGAAATTATTCACATATTTGTTCAATACGTTGCTTTTTTTCCCCAAAAAGGCTTTTCTGATGCATCTCATGTTCACAATTCTTGTTCATGAATTACTTCATAAATCTAGGAATTACTACTAACCAATGGGATTTACCAATATTACCAACATTTTAATGCCTCTGGTGTGATACCTGAAGTTTGCATTAACAATTAAATACTCTGATAAAATGCAAATAATCCATAGCTAACTCAATTAAAAATAAAAATTATATAGCTAAATTCAGTGAATCTGATAAGTCCCTGAAATTAATGTAATCTTGGGAATCCAAATTCATAAAAATGTATTCATTTGAAAAAGTCCTTTTTTCAATATACTGATATTTTATTAATAGCCATTGTTATTATGACAACCAAAGTTGTGAATAAAAATGAATGTATCTTGATTTTATTTATTTATATAGTATCTTTTATTATAATGATATTCATGTTGTTCTTTATAAATATTTACTTTAGAACAGATGTATTATTTCAGATATATAGATAAAAAACATTATTTTTACTGAACAATTCTTTCCAAAGACAACAATTTGTTTCCATCTGTATACCTGAAACAAATGCTTATTTTAAGATTGTTGGGATATGCATTCATTGCTGTGTGTCCTACCATAACTTTAATGGCAAAGTAAAAGTTTTACTAAAATTAATAGTACATGTTTCTTGATTCAGAAATGTTTTTGTATAGTCTTGGAAAGTCATAGAAATTTTTAAAGGAAGCAAAAAAAGTACATACACTTTCACAGTCTAATGTGAAATTTCACAGTATTAGAAAATACACAAATGAATATGTTAGAAGCAATCCACTTATATTTCCATATTTGTTTTCACTAAGAAAGAGCAAATATTTTTTTTCTCCCATTGTAACAGAGCAGTAGACCTGCCACAAAGCTGAGGCAGTCACAAAGGACCCTGGTTGTACCCCAGTTCTTGCAATCATTTCAGATATATTGCTGAGAGTAACAGGCTTAACTTTATTAGAAGGGATAGGAAAAAGGGGAAAAGGACATTGTTAAGGGAGAGAGTGGATCCTCTCATAAAGGAGAAGTATGGCATGCCCCTCTTGCCTTCCATTTTTATTGGGAGTCCGAGAGAATTTTCCAAGAGTCTCACACAGGTTTACTTCCTGACTTTTAACTGACGGCACAGGAACTGTGTGGTGTCCTCAAGGAAGGATGAGATGGTGCTCACAGAGCTGGAGTTTCAAACAAAATACAGTGCCCCTGTTTTTGCATCAATTTTCTTTCCCATGAATTGGTTTACTACCCTTTGAATAGCCCTCAGCAAGCTTTCTTTGTTAGGGTCTTGATGTTTTGGTTGCCAGGGTGATTGGGAGATGTGACATTGTTTCCAGGGATAAGAAGGTCTACCTCTCCTGGACGAGTATGGCCTGATCTTGAAATAATAGTTTTTCTTAATGGGATGTGATCATAACTGGGGGAGATTTTGACATACCAGGTCCCCATCTTCCAAGTACTTTCATGTCAGATAAGACTCACTGTGGTTTTCAGTCACCCTCCATTGTCCTTTCTCTGCTCACCCATGCATGCATGACTAGCTATCTAACACTATGAGTTTACATAGTTTTATTTTTAATAAAAGAAATAGGTAAATTAAAGAAAACTTGCCTAAACAATTTTGAGATTGTCAGTTATGTCAGGTAACACTTCATAACCTAAACATATTTTAAACACATTTGCAGACATAAATTACTTTTCAAAAATTACCTATAACAAATATAGACTTAATTTCGCCTTTTCTAACAATGCATAAAATCACATCCATATTTTCTATATTTGATTGTCTTGATTTCCTAGAACAAATCAAAATAAAGATAGAATTATCCAGTCTATTTTCTTATTTGTACATTGTAGAAGAATTTTTTTTTTCTTTTTTTAAGTTTCAAGGTATGGTTAAATTTTCAAGTCTGTGCTGCCAGGGTAACTACTTTTGGAAAAGCAAAATTGAATACAAACTACAATGGCACAATGCATTTCACTTTGCAAAGTATTAGACTAAAAGTGCAAGGTATTTATAGATTATCATTAAAAAAAAAACACTTTCCGTAGTGGAATGAGGTCTCAAAGGCAAGACAGGAAAACCTCAGAAAAACAAAAGAATCTAGTTTCAAACTCAATTTTTAAGTACCACTGCTATAAAGAACTTTTAAAAAGTTTTTTTGGAACTATCTATTTAAGAAGGCAATACATGCTTTGATTTGAGAACAATCATGTTACACTATATTCTATTGATCATGTAGAATTTGAAGAGGGGACATAATTGACAGAATCAATAAACACCTTGTGTAATGGTATTGTTGTGGTGGTTGTTATTATTATTATTATTTTGATTAAAAAGCTAGATTCTACAAAGAAATTTACAGCCTTACTAATGGGCATTGTGAGTTTACTAATTAATGACTAACAAAATCAGCTGACATAAGAATGTTACTGCAGTATTTTTAAATTCCTTAAAATTAGATAGATCAAGGCAATTCCAAAACAACAAAAAAATTTTGTCATCATTAAATTGTGATTGCCACTGTTAATTTGCATTTAATAAACAATGCATCAAATAAATATTCTTGTGGAGGTAAGTTGTTATTTAAGGTAGTGAATAATAAGTATGTTTTAGTCAAAGGCTGCAAGGTTTTCTAGCTATGATACAATGTTAATTTATACTCCTATGAGTCATGTCTGTGTTTGTGGGGGGTGTATTTTTGACTAACATCTAAAATTACCAGAATTTAAATTTAAGGGGTGGGATATAGCTTGGTAGTAAAGTGCTTGCTTAGCAACTCAGCATTAATGAGGCCCTGGGTTCCATCCTCACCACTGCAAACAGTAATAATAATAATAATAATAATAATAATAATAATAATAATAGTGTTTTTACATGTCTATTAAGTAAAAATTTATTCATTTCACAAATGTTTTTTGATGGTCCAATTTGTTAATCCCTATGTGGTGACATGCCAGTAATTATGTAGTGAAAAAACAGAGCTAAAATCTCTGCCCTAAGAGAATTTGAGAGCAGATTATCATCTTATGCTCATTTACACAAAGTGCGAGGAAGTTGGACGCAATTTCATGTACTTGAATGACAATTTATTAAGTTTCTATTATCATTTGGTTTTTACTCTTTTTAAGAGTTCAAAAGTTTTAAATTCTGTGATGATGTAAGAAATTCTCAGCATTCACAGATTATTTTCCTTTGCTAAATTTGTATCAAAAGTGAGGAAATATTGGTATACTAAATCAATTTGTCAGGAGAAATAAAAAGTCAAGCTGAAAAGAATTAGGTGATCTTTAAACACTATAATTTAGGCTTTAGAAATGTCACCCTGACTTCCTATATGCCTTCACATTTTGAAATAATTTTGTATAAATAATAATTTAAAATTTATGAAGAAATGTTAAAAAGAAAATTTTCATATTTTAAAAATATATTTTTTAGAAAACCAGAAGTAAAATAATTGTCAAACTTTGATTCATATACTGTGGAATTTTAAAATATGCTTAATTAATACCTTACACTTATTTATGACATTTTCTCCTTTAAAAAAAAAGAAAAATCTTTCTTTCCTTCTGTTAACCAAGACACTGGAAGAAGAATGCCAGTGTACCATCATGATAATTAAAAATAACTTAAGAAAATTCAAATCATTATCATCATCATCATCATCATCATTATCAAATATTCTACATGAATAAGGTGCTCTTCTAAATGCTGTGTGTGTGAACGTGTGCTTTCTTATTTCATCACAATAACAATGCTCTATTGTAAATAATACTATTGTAATCCAATCTCCCAGATAAGCAAATTGAAGCAGCACAGTCATTTAAATTTATGTAGCTAGTGTTTTACAGAGCAAGTCATATAACCTAGTCTATCAGTCTTCAAGTTCATTTTACTAAAATTGAAATGTAAGTCTACATATATTGAGATCTCAATTAATGGCCAGGTAGTAAGATTTGCCCTGTGTAAACACTAACACTTTTTATTTACATAAAACAACATGAGCTTAGTTATTCTCATTGTGTGTTCCTCAGGAATTTAATACAGAATGAAGTAACTTAAAAGATTGTAATGGCAGAAATTTAACTGTTTCTCGTTTTTCTTTAACCTCAAATTCAAAAAATTCAGGAGATAAAACAGTGATTTGAGTCCCAATCTAATCTTGTTATTATCTTCTATGGTTTGTTGCCAGTTCCTTTGAGCTGACCTCTGTAGCAGTAGCTTTCTTACTGACCCCTTCCCTTCCTTGCTCATAAACTGCTTTGATGGTTGACCTTTTCAGTCTCCTTTGGTCATGTCTATATCTAAGTATCACATTAACAGAAAAACTGTTCTTGTATCTGTCATCAAAACAATTTTTTTTTTTTTTACAAATATGTACTCACCATGAAAAGATCCATCTATTCCCTCTGAATTACTGGTTTGGCTCAAAGAGGTCTTTCAGTCTATTGAAAGATAGGGACAGGCACATCATCCTCCTATTCTGATAACTAGCAAGTACAAGGTGAATACTTTTCCATTTCTATAAAATGTCTGTATTGTATGTTTGTTAAGAGATTTCATACAAATCTGGATGCAGGTGTACATGCCTGTAATCCCAGTGACTCAGGAGATTGAGGCAGGAGGATTGCAAATTTGGTGCCAGGTTTAGCAATATAGGGAGACCCTAATACAATGACTTGAAATAAAAAAGGCTGTGATAAAGCACCTTTTGATTCAATCCCTAATATAAAAAATATGATATACAAATAAATATGGTTGACTATTTTAAAGATGACCTAGATCTATATAATTCCATTATTAAACATTTCAAATCAGTAGGCTTCTAGAACAGCCAAGGACACAAAGTAGTATCACTGATTGTAAACTCACACAGAGAAAGAGATGGGAGAAATGACAGTATTCTCATATTTCAAATGTAAGAAATGTAACTATGTAAAACTTTTTCCCTACGAGACATTAGATAGCTCTGCTATCATTAGTTTGGGGAGGGCAAGTTCCAAACAGTATCTATGATACTCATTAACTGGGGAGCCTGTGGTAAATGAAATGTCTGTTATGACTCCATTTCTTTACATGAAAACAATAATAATAATTACTATCTCATAAGATTTTTGAAGATTAAATTAGATAATGTATGCCTAACTTCTGGCATATTAGAGATACTTAATGTATTGTCATTGCCGCATTTATCAAACTTGCCACATTTTCAAAATAGAAATCTAAACCAATTCACTATACTTTTTAAAGTAGTTATTCATTGAAAAAAAATCAATACCTATTTTAAAGAAATGTTAGCACACTTTAAAATTCTTAACTTCATAAAACTTGTCAATTGCTTTGAAAATGAATAAATGTTCATAGTTACTTCTTGAGATGATTTCTTTGCCATCATTTTTATATTTTGATTTTGTAGTATGCAAAATATTCTTCCAAAAAGGCTCAGTCTTTAGTCATTTTTTTTTTTGTGTTTGTTCTCATGTAGCACCAGGAAAGCTATGTGAAAATATAAAATCTTCACAGAGAAATTAACTGCTACTCTCGTGTGTGACTTTGACAATGTGACTCTTCATCTCAGAAAGCCCTCTGTGGTGACAGAGTTTGGCTAGTCCATGAACTTTAGCTCCCATTTAAGGAAAATGAAATGGATGAGACACGGATACTATCACTGTATGAAGATAATCATTAACAATTCATGGAAGAGCAGCCTCATAAGGTCAGTGGTATGCTCATCTCAGATTTCTTCACATCAGTGCACAGAATCAGGAGGTAATTGAGCAAGTTACTGCTCTTCTTTTAGCCCTGAAGATTTGTTGATTGTTGGTTGATAGGTAAAATGACAGTATTGTAATATCATGCCCTTCACATTATCGCCCTGTGCATGTAAAGAGACCATTTTATATCAGATCAGGTCTAGGATCCTGAATGAGGATGAAGAGGAATTTTGAGATCCAGTTAAATCTCTTTGCTTTTAGAGGATGAATTATAGTTTTTACTAGGAGAGAATATTAACCTAATAGATTTCAGGCAAGTGATGTGTTTCAAAGGCCAAAAGAGCTTTTGAGGTCTCCTGTGCCTCTTTTCTTGGCTTTATTAAATATTTTATTTTATTAATGCAGAAAATACCTTGAGCTTGTTGCTGCTTAAGGGAGCCCTGAAATACAACAGAAGGCCAGTGCCATTTTTATATGTCTACATTGAAGCTACAAACTCTAAACAAGAATCCTCACCCCAGATACATCTCTTTTCAAAGTGTATTTCTGTGTTTAGTTAGAAAGGGTTCTTTGCTTTAAAACTATTTGATAGATAAGTATCACATTAAAATACTTTCTTGTATTAAAAAATAGCACCAGACAAGTTGAGCAAAGACAAGTTGATTTTTTTTCATACACACACAAGCAAACACATATGAATGTATAATCTTTAATGTTATAGATAATTTTAAAGAAATGATTTTTGTAATTTGAAAAAAAAACTATTTGTCTTTATGTTTTGGTTGAAACATCAAAAAATTCTAATGCCATAATCAAAGAGAATAAACAACTTTAAAGCACTGGGGTAGCTAATAGAAAAATACTGGCAGACAGGAATTGATCAGTACAAATGTCCAACACTTAAAATTCTTCCTGAGTTTGCATCCCCCCATGTCGCAACCCCTCGCCAGCAAGGGAAACACGACACAGGATTCTTCTTTCAGCAGTTTATTCAGGACCCTTGAAGCATAATAAGAAAACAGGAAAGAACGCGAGCGGTCAGTCTGCCCTGGCTTAAGTACCTAGCCCCGCCAATGAACTAGCACCACGTGGAAAAGTCTAATAGGTACAGTGCAGCGGAAGTAGGCCAGAGCCCAGCCCCACAGCCTTACAAGGAGTTGTTTACCTCTAACAACTCTAACTGCTAAAGAAGCAGAAGCAGGAAACCAGCGCCATTTTCAGGGTGCTGTCGCCAGCTCCCAACACCCCCACCCCTGATTCGGCCATCTGTTTATGCTAACTGGCACCTAATGAAGTTAAACAACTTTCTTCCCCTGGAGAATGGAAGGCTGGGTGCTATCCCTTTCAATACTTACATTTCAAAGGGATGATTCCCAGGTCCTTAGAAAAGATATTTCTTTTGTTGTAAAAACTGGCCAGAGGCTAGGGGAAGATTTATATACATTTCAAAGTGGCAGAGAAATAATTTACAATTCTAAGTTTTTGAAAGCAAACATCCTAAGGAAAGAAAGGTAAAGACCTTATAGTCCTGCCTACAGAGGAAGAAAATTGTTCAAAATTTAGTCAAACTGAGAGGAATACCAAGGGTATCTTAGACATTAGTTACTCTTTCTATTATATCAACATTAATCCAAAAAGATCAAATGAAGCAAAAACATGATGTTCACTATATTCAATAATGTTCATAAACGGTGATGTCTACCATTTATTTAAAGGCTTCTATTATTTGGAAAGAACTTTAAAATATATGAACCTTACATATTATTTTTGTAATAGGAATTATAAAGATTGAGTCTAAAGGAAATTTTTAACGTATTAGTTATTTGATGATCATTGAATATTTCTTTAAGTCCAGATTGTTCTACAAAGTGTAAGTTTGGGAATGATTCCTAGGTTGAGTAATGCTCCTGTGAATTAGCAGCTCTGTGATTTCATCTAGCTTCTTAATTTATCTTTTTCTCTGTAACATGGACACTAATATGAGTTTCTATCTCCTACATGTACTGTGAGAAATATCAAAGGAAATTTTGAGTAAAAAGTAAAGGTTATTTACATTGTTGTTATAAAAACTGCATCATCATTCTACCATGATGCCTCCAAGGAGTCAGTTTTTGAGGATTTCAGAACTCCAGATGGTCCTCAATTAGTAATGGCTTGATTTAATTTTTTTTCAACTTTATCATGGTTCACATGTAAAAATATACAATTAATTGTTCCGTTTTTCACTTTAAGTATTCTATTCAAAAATTAGATGCAATATTTACGTTTTACTTGAAATAAGCTTTCTGTTAAATTATTTTATCTTAACGATTGGATAATGAAATTATTCTCAGAATGTTTGAGGTAGGCTAGGCTACCTTATAATGTTTAGTAAGTTAGGTACAGTTTTGACTTATTAATTTGCATATTCTCTTTGCATATAAGGAAGCATCTCCCAGTTAGGAAGAGATAATCTCTGGGACAGATTACTTTAGCAACAGGTTAGAGCAGGGGCAGGTTATCTTGATAAGGGTGGAGGAAGGTCTGTGAAGACATTAGCATTTCAATCGCTCTCAAACTTTCTGGAGTCACTCAAATTGGCTTCCTTGATCCTACCTGACTCAATTTATCTATCTCTACTAATTCCTCTCTAATTCTGGCTTCAATAGTGGCTTCTTTTAGATTTCAGTTCCTAGAGATACAGATGACTCTGACTTCATCATAGAAGGTCATATTTAAAAAAAAAAAAAAAGTAGAAGAGAAACACAAACACCCATACTAACAAAACAGTATGATGTAAAGAAAATAAACATTTGTCAGTGTTTTATGATACCTCAAGTGGCACTTTTAATCATCAATTGGAGGCAGATTGGCTTTGAATGCAAGTGTATATTCGATCACACCAATCATCAAATGCAAACAGTTAACTCAAGCCACACTAATTAAATACAGCAAACACAACATACAATCCCAGGACAAACATGAGCCCTAAAATACCTCCGATGCCACATAACTTCTCTTAGCCAAAGAACAAACATTGTGGTTGTCTGGTGATTCTCTCCAGCCAAAAGGTGGACATCAGGGAATAATGGAGTCCGTTCAGGGTGAGACAGCAAGGTGGCCAGTCTCACCCATGTCCCTGTAGTGAAGCTCTCTGATATGGCAACACAAGCGATTTATATACAGTTCCAAGTTGGTGCTCATTGTTATCAAGCTCCTGTGTTGTTCTGTCTGTCTGCCTGTGGCTGTTGTTTCTTACAGCCAGAAACTTAATGAGTCCTACATTGACTATGTCTATGATCAATGCTCCCCACATATGAACTTTGGTAAGGCTTAACAGGCTTAATGTGACTCTGTTGAAAAACAAGTAAATCAGGAATAAGTCTATCTAGTCTTAAAATAAAAATTTGAAAGCATAAAGCTGAGGTAGCACATGGGGGTACATTTCTTAAAAAATATTAAAAAGCCATAGTTTTACATTGAATATCCATATTATAGCCATACAAATAAAACATAATTGCCAAAAGAAAAAAATATTAACGTTTTCTGGTTAAAAAGAAAAAAAAAAGAGTATGACATCCTTTCTCATAGGAAGCATGATTATAAGTTGTGATAGAGTAAATGAAGAAGAAAGAGCTCATCATGAATTATTATAGAAAAATATATAATGAGATTGAATGAATTCAGTCAGAATAAAGGACAGGGATTGTGGCTACAAAGCCCAGTACAGGTATGGTCCTATTCTGCTGCAGTCTGGCTGGGCACAAAATCACGAGCCACTCAAGCAGGAACAAACTTTATTTCCAAAACTCCCGCTATTGCCATGCACATGGCCTTCTCCCAGGACACACTACACCAACAGGAAATCCCTCCTCTGGAATTCCCTCCTACCGCACTTCCCTAACCAATGGGAACTCTCTGGGAGTCCCTGAGAGCTCCAAAGTAGCAGGCCAAGGCAGACAGCAGGGGTCTAATCTCCAATTGAATGCACATCTTAACATAATCATTATCATCTCAATGGCTTGCTGGCATTACCTTTCAACCAAAAATGCCATGTGTCATTCCTATTTGGCTATGCTCTCAGCACTATTCTATAGGAAGACATTGAAAAACAGAAGGAGATAAAAATTACACTGAAAGTCTGTCTATGCCCCTAGAATTATTAATATCCTTCACAAATTCTAAGTTGGTGCTGTTAACTGAATTGTTTTATTCTTTCAGTAGCCCACAATTTCTACTCTGAAACCAAAATGACAGTCAAAGGCCTCTTCTACATGTACACATTTTAAGAGACAGAGTATATTCCCCTGGTGTTTGATGCTTGGCAGTTTTCTTTGTTTTAACTTTCTCATTTCCTCCCTTTTTCCTTCCTTCCTTCTTTCTTTCTACTTTACCTTCTGTTCTTTTTTCTATTTTTAATAAAATACATTGAAATGTACCAGCAAAATACCTTAAGCTTGATAAATTTCTGGTATGTTTTTGCTATGTGTAATCTTGTCTTCAGTTCCATAATTTGCTCATGGTGAGTTTGTCTATTATTCTTGGGATACAATCATATATATTTTTCTTTCCTTTCATATAATTACTTTTTTCTTCCCTTGCAATAAGACATACGTAGCCAAAAATGGCTCAATGAATTATCAAAAGCTATTAAAATTTTTTCTTTAATACAAAGAAATTTGAATAAAACCATAGACAAATAGTTCTTGGATACTTCCAAAAAAACCTTCGCTTACAAAGTTGTGCCATTTCTTCCACTTGGTTTTTGGCATATATGTTTTAAAGTCATTTAAAGTCATGATTTATCACTTGTAATATTTTATCACATTTCTTTGACTGAAAGTGTAAGATAAATATTGTGAAACATCTGCATAATCTTCACAAACCTAATTTATATAATGTAAATATATACACATCAAAAAACTTGTCTTTCTCAAAAACTTTGATTTTACTGTTTGAAGCTTTCATTATTGCTGTTTTAAACATGTATATACATAACTTTATAATTTTGGTTCAACTGAAATTATCAAATATATTCTTCCTACAGGTACAACTCTGGCTTAGGAACTAGAAGAAAAGATGGTTGATATTAGTTCTTTTCTGTTCCCCAAAAATTCTTATGCTAGAAAGGGAAACTTTGTTAAAACAGAAAAATAGAGTATCCCTACCTACTACACATGTATAAAATCGCTATGTTGAGGAACTAAACTTTTTAATGAGAAAAAGATTAAATAAGTTTATGTAAATATTTTGATATAATTTTATATAATGCAACATATCAAAGAAACTTGATGTCTTCTAAAGTTTACAAATCAGTACTAATTAATTTTTATTAAGATTTCTACATGTTTTCAAAGAGTTCAAGTGATATCATATCATTATTATCTTATTTTGATTCATATTTCCCTAGATATAAATTTTCTAATTGTTAAAATTCACATTTAAACAAATATTATTTGCCTAGTAAAAACATTCTTACTCCACATTCCCCACTTAACTATATATACAATTTAATGTTAAATCCACTCATGAAAATTTTATGCAAGGGTCTACTTACTGGAATAATGTGAATCATTTTAACTTCAATACTTTACTATATTTTTCATAGGCTGTTATCTCTGCTCCTTTCTGGGAGTACTGCAAATAATTCTGAGGGAGTTCTCTTTGCATCAACTGCCATTTACCTTGGTTTCTGAGCTTTATATATCACATTAGCTTTATATCTGTTGAAGTTCCTAATTCCAGTTCTTTTCTTCTAATTATTTTAACTGGAATTATTAGAGACAAAAAATTATCTCAAGGTCCTTGATATCCTGAAAGTGAGACCATAAAAGAGACCATAGATTGAGATATTCAAAACAGTGTGCCTGGGGAATCCTCATAGAAGAATATAATAAATAGAACTTGACAATACAATCAGAGAACTACAAGGAGATACCTCTCTTTTTTCACATTCTTGGATTTAACATTTGTATAATTATATGAAAAAGTGATCTAAACATTTGAGAAATTTAGCTACTAATGTTTTTGTATAGTATTGTATGAATCTAATCAATAGATCTCCAGCCTAACTCAATATTATTATTGACAATTGTTTTCACATAATAATTAAAAGTAATTTGTGACTTATTTTTGCTTCCAACAGGGGTCAAGTAACAAGAATCACACATAATCTTCAGACACAGACTTTATAAGTTCATACTTCAAAACACAAGCAAATTTTCTCAAGTGTGATATTTTGACTGTAATGTACAAATCAATAACAACTGATATTTTTTTTCAGTTCAAAAAATGTTCACTAAAATGTCATGAAGAAAGGATGTGCATCAATTTGGACTACTCAATTTTAACATATACTCATAAGTGTCTTATGCATTGTAATTTTGCATCAAGGACATTTTAGTAATACAAAAATTTTCAGTAATATGAACACCTTTTTTTAAAAGAGCTATGCTTAAGGGCTGGAGTTGTAGCTCAGTGGCAGAGCGATTGCCTAGCATGTCTGAGGCACTGGGTTCGATCCTCAGTACCACATAAAAATAAATAAATAAAAGGTGCTATGTTCATGTTTTTACTTCATTCTTTTGCAAAAAAATTTGGGAATAAAATGTGTGATGATTATGTGGTGAAATATGGTAATGTAAGCTTCATGATTGCTAAGATTACTTTTGTCTGAGCAAAAGTCACACCAAAGTTAAATAGGTAAAGTAGATTTTATTGACAACTATTGTAATAGGGAAAAGAGAATGAACTCATCATTTCAGGGTGAGGGGTGAGAATTTTTTCTCACTGGCATGAACTGGTAGAAAAATACTATAGGAAGAATTAAGGGAGAATGTCGGGGGCCAGCCCTGAACTATTTGAAAAGCCTCTACTTGGCCTTGAGTCAAGGAGATTTTGGTCTAGCATTGCAAGTCATTTTGTGGCTTCTTCCATTTAATGGATTATATAAAGCACACGGTGACCTCAGTCTTCGGTTGGCCAGAGAGGCTGGCTGCTCTGTAGCTCTGAACTTGAATTACCCATTGGGCTTTGACAGCCCTCCTCCTAACTTATTTGGCAAAAGAACATTCCACGAAAATCCTCTGAAGCCCCCTTGTATAAATAAAGCAAACCCAGGCTTCTCTCTCTCTCTCCTGCCATTGTGGAAGTAGGACCCCCTAAGGTCACAGAGCCATCCTGCCCCTGCTTTTCAAAATTACTTCTGTATCATGTGACTTTTCACAATATTTCTCAGCCAGCACACTTCACCCAAGGGAAACCCAAAATTCATAGCTCACTCAGGTTAGGGGTGAGAGGAGAAATTGATCAATGACAAATTATTTCGAATTTAATCTGAGCTATTAGAAGTCAATGGGGTTTACCCCAGAGTTGTCTATGTTTATTTTTATGACACCATCTGTGTTGGTGCTCATGACAGTTAGGCTTTAGTCCACCCATGTAGACTGGGAGATGAGGCTGCTCTCCTTTCTGAAGTTTTCATTTCAAAGAGAGAGTTCAGGGATCCTTAAAACTCCCTGGATCCTAAATTGTCAAATGACTTTAAGGAGATGCGTATACATTTCAAAATTCAAAGAAAACATTTGCTGTTGTGTTCTGCTAAAGTAACTGCTTTTAGAAAAAAAAGAGATCAGGAAGGAAGCTTTCTGAAGTTTACTTCAAGGAGTTTTAAAGCCTTCTTGGTCACTGCCTTGAGTGTTCTTTGTCATCGAGCAGGGACTAAGAAGTTATGCTTGTTTTTTTATAGTATTTGACTTGTTACCTTGGAAAGCAAGGTTATGGTTTAGATGTTGTGTCCCCCGAAAAACTCACCTGTGAGACAATGTGAGAAGGTTTGGAGAAGAATGATTGGGTTATAGCCTTAGCCTAATCAGTGAATTGATCCCTGGTGGGATTAACTAAAGTGGTAAGGTGTGGCTAAAGGAGATGGGAATTGAGGCATGGCTTTCGGGTATGTGTTTATATCTAGCAAGTGGAGTCTTTCTCTCTCTCTCTGTTTACTGATCATAGTGATGTGAGCTGCTTTCCTCTGCCACTCTCTTCCTCCATGATGTTCATTCAGCCTTGCCTCCAGCCCTGGGAAATGGAGCCAGCCTTGTGTGGACTTAGACCTCTGAAACTGTGAGGCCCTGAATATACTCTTCCTCTTCTATAATTGTACTGGTTGGTGATGTCCACAAACACATTAATGTTTTTTAAAATATCTTGGCCTTATTGAGCGAATAATGATGAGTAATCTGGTTTGTTAGTCTTTTTCATTTGTCTGTCTGATGTCAAATGAATTAAGAATTAATTACCATTTGAAAGAAAACAGGCCTTTGATATGAACACACAATTTTTGTGCATTGTGTTTACTCTCACAAAGAGATGAGGTTTTGAACTGAAATTATAATGTCTGTAAGAATGCCTATATGTATGTTTCAGGTCTCCAATTCAATAAAATTATTTGTCACACATTGTATGTGTAATATTTTCCTATTTCCAGATGTTATTTACTAAATTAGATTATAAAATCTCATAAAAGAGCCTTATTCTAATAGCCTTAGATATAAAGAGGCCTTATATAAAAACAATATTTCCTTTTTTTTAAGATAATAAGTAATTGAACTTCTAAACTTCGTTTTAAAAATCCAAGTTCAAATAATTTAGGTAAGTCTGGCAAATATGACTAGTTTGATATTTGGGGTTAATAAGAACACCTGTGCTTTGTTTGATTTATCAATGTTAAGTATAGTATACATATCAAGTTTTATTCTATTTGAATATGTAAACTAATACAGGGCCAAACATTATTGCACATGCCTGTAACTCCTGAAATTTGGGAGGCTGGAGGGAGAATCACAAATTCAAGGTCAGATGCAGCAACTTAGAGAGATCCTCAGCAACTTAGTGAGACTCTGCCTCAAAAAAAAAAAAATTAAAACAAACAAACAAATAAATGGCTAAGTGTGTAGCTCAGTAGTAGAGAGGCCCTGGGTTCAATCTTCAGTGCCAGATAAATAAACAAACTAATTTACCTATACTGGTTGAATTAATTAGCATTGTTTCTACTCAGTATTGAAGATTTTAAAGAATATAATATTTATGCCAAATTCAATATTATTCTGACAAACTTTGTCAATAATATATGTTTATAATGTATTATCTTGAAGATAATTTCAAAGTTCTTCAGGTAACTTATAATAGATATTCAATAGATACCCAGATCAATTATAAGTAAGAGACTGTTGTAAAATTGGTTAGTATGCCTAATATAAGTTTATGCACTTTTGTTATTTGTATGCCACTAAGAAAAAATGTGTTTAGGTTTGTAATAAAAATTTATTTCTGCCAATTCAAGAACTGAAATAAATTATATGTGTGTGTGTGTGTATATATATATATATATATATATATATATATATATGTGCAGGGTACAGTGGCACATGCCTGTCATCCCACCAGCTCCAGAGGCTGAGGCAGGAGGATTGTAGTTCAAAGCCAGCTTGTACAAAAGCCAGGAGCTAAACAGCTCAGTGAGACCCTTCTGTAAATAAAGTACAAAATAGGGCTGGGTATGTGACTTAGTGGTCGAGTGCTTCTGGGTTCCAACCCTGGCTACCCCGCCCCCCCTCCACAAAAAATTATGTGTATATGTATATTTATGAACTCTGCAAATTTGCTACAAAAGTCTGATATATAACAAATTGTGCACAATTATCACTACCACATCTTCCTAGTTTTCTCTATGAGGCCAAAGTTAGCTAGTAACTTTGGTTAAGTTTCATAATTAACATGTGTTTTAGATTATATTTGGAAGTAATAATTTTAGGGAAAGAACTGGGTAAGTATTTCTATTATTCAGGAGAATAGCAGTAGTTATTTTTAAAAGATGTTAAAGAATGTTTTTCTTTCTTCTATTTTTTTCTTTTGGTCTTCATTGCCCTTTGTACTGTTCAAGTGTTTTCGAGCCTCAAAGAACATGAAAAATATTGATATTTAAGAAAACCAAAGGTGAAATATTCTAAATGATTATTTATTGATTAATTTTAATAAAACAATGACAGATTCTTTGCATATTAATGGCATCTTAGTAATATTATTAAATTAGATATGGCCTCATGCAAATTTGAAGATTTGTCCTAAAATAAAGCATGTCTGTTCCAGAATATTTAAAAAAAATAATGACAGCAAAAATTTAGAAGCAAATTATATTTGTTTTAGTTTATGAAATCTGAATTTTATCCAGGCATAATGATATATTCCTGTTAGTCCAGCAAATTGGGAGGCTGAAGCAGAAGGATTGCAAGTTTCAGGTTAGCCTCAGCAATTTAGCAAGACCATAAGAAACTTAGCAAGACCTGCCTCAAAATAAAAAGGGATGAGGATGTGGCTCAGTGTTAAAGCACTACTGGGTACAATCCTTGGTATTAAAATTTTTTAAAAAAAAATAAAAAATAATATATCTCACTTTTAAATCTTAGAAAATACTTTGAAAGCTCAGTAAAGTTTGCTTAATTTTTATGGGTTTGTTTCCACAATTAATTGTTTATTTTCCTCATTTGCAAAAAAAAAAATTATCATGCATTTTGTGAGAGACATTTTCAATGCAGATGAAAAATTTACCTTTAATGAGGTTAAATTTACATAGCTATAATCTAATTCATGCACATATATCAGAAATTTTATGCTGTATGAGAATCATATGTCCTCACTCTCTATGATCTCTTTATTCATCATAGTCTTTTGGCCCCTTTATCTGACATCATCCAACATCATAATATTGTTATAGCACACAATTTTTGTTATTTTCTGAAATGTTAAATTGATTGCAACATTACTCTCAAATTTAACATCTTCCAGGCCAGTGATTTACAATTGGGTATTTATACTTACCTATGGAATTGTATTAATATAGAGATGTTTAGGATCTATTCACGTCTTACTGAATACATTAGCTTCATATATTCTTTGTGTGTGTGTGTGTGTGTGTGTGTGTGTGTGTGTGTGTGTGTGTTTTATTTTTTGGTACCAGGAATTGAATCCAAGGGCACTTCACCACTGAACCATATCCCCAGCCCTTTTAAGTTTTATTTTGAGACAGGCCTTGCTAAGTTGCCGAGGCTGGCTTTGAACTTGCAATTCTCCTGCCTCAGCCTCCTGAGCTACTGGGATAATCAGCCTGAACCACCATGTCTGGCAGCTTCATGTATTTTTCATGTATTCTAATTATGGTCTTAGTTTATACATGATTTATTATGCCTGTGGATTGCGCTATTACTGAAAATGTTTTTCTCTATAAAGTCTATGTTTATTGACTTTAAAAAATATTAGGTGTTTTTAAAAGTCACATGTTTTTATTAGCCAAGTTACAACCCTCTTGAAAATTATGTTAATTATTACGTGTACCAATATTTTGTTTAAAACTTTTCAAATTGACTTTATTATTTTTCTTTATATTCCACTGGAACCACAAAATCTCTTTCTTAGTTACATTGATTTTGTCATGGATTTTCATCAAATATTTACCTTTGGAATTTTTCAGTAATAAGTTAACCATAATAAATTAAAATATTTTGTCATATGCAGACTTTTTTGTTAGTTTGTCTTGTTCTGATTTTATTTTATTCATCAGCTACAGGCTATGCTTCTTCATATTCCACTAAGTGTGTGAACAACTAATTTTGTGTGTGAACAACTAATTTTGCTAATCATAAACTAATTTTCTCAAACCCCATGGAAAAGGCATTTGCCAAGTTCAAGTTTCACATGGTAACACTTAAATATTGACATACTGGGTATTAATCAAGATTTCCAGTATTGTAGTAAAAAGCAGATGGTTATAAGACTGCAAACCCCAGATGATTTAGAAGTGCAATTCACTATATAGTATTGACTGAACTCATATGGTACAATGATTTTTTGAAATTTTACTCAGGTCTTAAAGTTCTAACAAATATAGCTATAACTCATTATTGAATATATTCTGTTGTTTATAAATGGAAATAAAGCATTTGAATTGATGCATTATCCTCCCTCCCTAGCCTCTTCAGTTTGGAAACTCTTAATAAGTATTCTTATCTTAATGCAATATAATTAACGTTTATTTTAGTAATGTTATGCTAACAGAGGAGATAAAATCAGTGATAAAGTTTAGTTTAAAAAAGGAAAGATGGAAGAAAGAATGGATTTTAAAATAATAGCAACCAGGTAGATTTTAACTCTAAATCATCTGTTATCATATGTATGGTGAATGCTCTCCATCTTTCAAGTGAAAGATGGATTTTGTTGACTTGGACGAAAAAACAAAACTTAAAGTATCTTGGTAACTCGTAACAAATGTTAAGTACAAAGACACATATAGATTAGAATGAAAAGATATCCATATCCAAAACTACAAATTTTAAGCACTCCCTCTAAACCATACACAATGATTAACTAGAACTGGGTCATAAATCAAAATGAGAAGAAAAACTATAAAACTCTTAAAAGAAAAAAGTATATGTAAATATTAATGTACTTGGGCTGGGTGGTGATTTCCCAGATAGAAAGCCCATAGTAAACATCATATAAATGCTGGACACAGTTTGAACCAAGGCAATTAGACAAGAAAAACTGGCATCTATATTTGAAAAGAAGAAAACTGCCTATATTTGTCAACAGTATAATAGTCTTTAGAAATAAATCTGTAAAAATAATTCTAAACTTGTCAGGTAAAAGCAGAAAGTTGTAGGATAAAATATTAAAATTGTATTTTACCTATTGTCAATGAAAATTTATAAATTTAAATATAAAGATGATATTTTAAAAGCAGGAAAATATAAGATAATTAAGGAAAAATATGCTTTAAAATAGGTGCATTGTTAAGAGATTAAAGAAAGTTTAAATAAATGGAAAGGCATACTATATTCCTTGGTCAGAAGAAAATAATATTAAGATGTTAATTCTTTCTAATATTGTATATAGGTTAAATGTATCCTCAATTAAAGTTCTTCTTGGAATGTTTGTATAATCAAGAAGCTGATTCTAAAATTAGTATGAAAACATAAAAATCCTAGAAAGTCAAAATAACTTCAAAAATGAGCAAAGCTGTTAGATTAATTGCACCTGATTTTAGTCATAAATTTATGATAATGAGTACTCTGCTTTGGTATGAAGAGAGATAAATTAAAAAGAGAAACAGAAATAGACACTATGTATAATTTATATGTGTGTGAACAACTAATTTTGCTAAACATAAGTCTGTAGAGAAATGCTAGTTTTTACAAACATTGTGATAGAACATTTGTATACCCATATCGCACAAAAAAAGTAAATCTGAATCCATGCTCATCAATTTTAAAAAATAACAATATAAAAAATAAACCAAACAAAACCCCAAATTTATAAAGAATCACCAGAAGAAAATAGAGAAGGAAATCTTTCTGACTTTGAAATAGACAAAGATTTCTTAAGCAAATAACAAAAGGAGCATACATAAAGGAAAAATTAGACACATAATACTTTGTCAATTAAAAATTATACTTTTCAAAAGATTTTTTAATGGAAAGGAAAGTCATACACTGTGAGAAAATATTATTGAACTATAGATCTGCAAAGACTTGCATAAGAGTTATACATGGAATTCTTAAATTTGAAGAACAAGAAACAAAAATTCCTATATTTAAGTGGATAAAAAAGTACAAAGCATTTCAATAAACTAGGTATGAGAATAAGAAAGAGACTGATAAAAATTACTCATTCATTACAGTGAGAAATATAGATTAAAACTACAATTAAATCATACCACACACCTATTAAAGTGGTCAAAAATAAAAAAAGATCAAAATATATTGACATTTGTGGATAAAAACTGTCACTCTAATACACAACTGGTAGGAATATGAGTTTATATGAACAATTTAGAAAATAGTATTTCAATTTCTTAAATGTTAAGCATATCTATACCATAAATCCATTCCTTCTACTCCTAGATACTTATTCAATAGATTAGAAAAGGTATTAATAATGCCTTTATTTATAATAACTCAAACCTTGGAACAAATCAAATTTTTATTAGCTAATAAATAGATGGTCAAAATGTGTTATAGTCACACTGTCAAGTACTATAAACAACAAAAAAGAAATACACAAACAAATGACATAGATGAATTAAAAAAAATTTGTTGAGTAAAAGAAGCCATAGACCTTTCTTCCCCCTAAATGAGAGTAGATACTAATTTCATAGATATAATATACTCAAAAATGGGAACAAATGTATAGCAACAGATAAGAAATTATCACCTGTGGAGATCAGGAAAGAGAATATAGGAAGAAGAGAATGGAAGACTTTCTAAATGGAGTAAAGGCAATTTTTAAGTATAAGGAACATTCTCAAGATTTTGATGTGGTCACTGTTTCACAAGTATAAGCATATGTCAAAAAATGAATTTTAAATACGTGAATGTGATTGAATGTTGATTATATTGCAATGAGTATTACTAGATTTGCGACATAGACTTCTGTTTAACAAATTCTACAAATAAATAAATCTCAAATGACTTTTATAAACTATTCACACTATTTTATACTACTATCAAATATGAGATTTTATACAAGGAAATATGATTTATGATGTTCTAAACATATTGGATGTGAGTTTATAAGTTATATTTACAGATCCATAATTTATTTCATTATGCCATTAATTTGCATTTGTTTTCTAGGGTATCAATATATCATTTGGGATATAATTTTTGTGACATATCTAAGTTCATTTACATTCCTAGTATGCAGTGTGTCCTCTTTTAAATATCCATTAGAAGCTTTTATATTTTCTGGATATGAGTATTTTATTAGTTATATAGAAAGAAACAATCCTTTATCAAGCTGTTTTTTTTCACATTTACTCAATGATCTTTTAATGATTTTAAATAGATTATAATCATATATATTTATGAGATACAGAATAAGATATATACTTGTATAAATTTTAGAATGATAACATTAGGCAAGTTGACATATCCATCACCCCACATACTTAGACTTTGTTTTTGGAGTGGGTGAGAATATTCAATCTACTTTTCATACAATTTTGAAATATATCATATATTATTATTAAATATAGTCACCATACTGTTCAACTGATCACTAAGTTATTTCTCTTATGTAACTGAAATTTGTACCCTTTGATCTTGTGAATGGAAGTTTCTAATTATAAGGCAGATAAATTTTTACACATATATTTTTTTGGTAGATATTTTTTTGTTTTATATTGAGATAGCATTAGTGTTTTATCTGTTGCATTTGGAGCTTAAATCCATTCATAGTAAATCAGTGTGCCTCATGAGTTTGGGTTTAAGATTCATTTATTTCTATATAGTTTTTAATTTCTTTTTTCCCCGAGTTGTATACTATAACATTTCTATCTGATTTTTTATATAGTTTCCAGATTTTTGATGAATTTCTCATACTGGTTAATTTTATTTATTGAAGTATCCATGACAGTTATTTTAAAGTCCATGTGTGAAAAGTCACATATCTGAGTTATCTTTGATCTGATGTTCCATTTTTCTTGATTTTTAGGCACCATGTGTTTTTTTTCTGTGCATGAATAATATAAAACAAATGTTGAAATATCGGCCATTGCATATGAGCAAACATTGTGTAGTACACTTAAGTCTCAGAGTGACTACACCTTCTTTTCCAGAATTTTCATACATTTCTTCCAGCAAACAAAATGTTAGAGGTAATTTATTAATATTAGAACTTGATCATATTTTTAAACTGGATTTCAGTTTTCATGGGGTCCTGTAAATTTAACCCATGTTTTCTCATCAGTAAACACTTCAGAGATCTACCTACAAGACTAGTAAGTTTCTGAGATTTAGATTATTATTTGTCTTTTCAGTTTATTTTTGGCTCCTTTTTCTGACCTCAGCCAATTTTTTAATTTGGCAAACACTTCATAGAAAACAGAAATGTACCTATGTATTACTGAACCCTCTGAACTTTACTTGTCAGCCAGGTGCAGTGGTGCATGCCTGTAACCTCAGCAGCTCGGGAGGCTGAGACTGGAGGACTCAAAGCCAGTTCCTCAAGTTCAAAGCCAGCTTTAGACATAGTAAGGTGCTAAGCAACTCAGTGAGACCCTTCCTCTAAATAAAATACAAAATAGGGCTGCAGACCTGGCTCAGTGGTCAAGTGCTCCTGAGTTAAATTTCGGTTACCAAAAAAAAAAAAAAAAAATGGCTTCTTCAAAGTATTTTATATTTGACCATCATGCTGGTCTACTAAGATTCAAATACAAAACAAACTTTTTATGGCTTTTACCTGGTTATACAGATTTTATGCTATAGTGGCATTTGTAAATCCTGAATATTTCAGTGTTTATTCATCATGACTCTAAATGATTTCTTGTTCAGCAGTTTTGAATATGTCATTTAATTGTGCAGAGAAAGCAAATAAATTGACATTAAATCAATCCTTGCATATGATATATGAAGAGTTTTAATAAGCCAAAGAAAATTAAAAACTATTTATGTATACTGAGTTATAGCATGATCTGCCTTAAATTTTAGAAAAATCATGACACTATAGATGAAAATGTTTAAATAAAAACTAGAAGTTAAATTAGAAAAATGTTTTAAGTTCAAATTAGTAAAATTTTAAACATACAGATTAGTCATTTTATAACTACATGTTATTACTGTACTTTTGTTTTTTACTGTGGACCCTTGAGTGTGTTAAATTATTTATGTTGTTAGCAAATTACTTTAGATATGTGCTTTCATTTTTAAACTACCATAGTTAAAATTCCAGCATCAAGATTTACATTCAAGGGGAGTGAGAAATGGCATGGACTTCACATTTCTTTCCCCTGGACTGCCTCCTCCTTACCACAGTTAACTTAAATTTCACACTTTATGTAAGTATTATGTTGTAATCAGGACCATAAATGCTTTCCCCTTCATTTATCATAAAAAACTGCAAGACATGATTCCATTTGAAATTAGGTGAAACACGGACTTAGAATCTGTGCTTCCATATGTAGTCCATGCAGATAGTGAAAGGAGATATTAAGCCAAATAAAAGGTAGGAGAATTTTTTTTTATTCAGATGGTAATTATGAATATTTTCATTCAAAAGATTCATAAGATTAACTGAATAAGCTGACATCAGCAGTCTTAGTTACTCTAGGTGGAAATTTAACCCTTTCTCAATATACTGTGTATGTACCACCACCCAAACATGAATGGGTAGACAAATAAGAAAAATTTTGCATAATGCAAAAATGGCTGAAGAGTCTATAATAAGGGATTGGGGACACTTATCAGAGGTCTATCTGTAAGCTGGGCAAAAGTTATAAAGGTGCTCAATTTAAAAAACTTAAAACTGCCTCATGTGTTTATTTCTAACAGCTATCTCATTTCTAATTTTCTTATTTCAAAAAGTAAAATGTACACTTAATTTAACTGTCTATCATTCTCAAAAAAATTAAAAGTACACATATAAATATTAAGAACTTTGAAGTGATAGATGGAGGTTACTTATCAGGCTTTCTATTCACAAGATTTTCCATGTCATAGGCAATCAATAATTTTCTGCTGTACTGTCTACTTTTGTGCGTGCTTGTTGATTTTTTTTTTTTGTAGTGAGAACTTTGGACTCCATTCTCATTTCCTTTTGTTAATAGTCTCCAATTATTTTTCTTTTTGATTACATAAGAATTGTTTAACGTTGCAGTCTTATAAGACTCTCATTTGAGTTTATACCATCTTAACCTCAATAATATGCAAAAACATTGTTCCCTTACAGCCCTGTCCTTACTCCTTTCAATTTTTGAGATGCAACTCAAACTATATATCCAATATCTTATACAGATATACAGATATATAAAATCTTCATACTTCCATTAATTCATAAGAGTGTTTCAATGCATTAGTTTCTTGAATTGTGTAGAAAAAATGTCGTTGCTAAACAAAATTAAAATAATAACTTCTATTATTGACCATGCATTTACCTTACTGCAATCTGGTATAAACTCATGACAAACTTATAATTTATTATACATTATTATTATTATTATTATACTATTATAGCTATATATATAAAAATAAAATTTAATGACAAGGTTAAAAGTTAATATTAAAAAATATGTGTTGTGAGTAGATGCTAAATTGCTAACAAGTAGCCATCACTATTTAGAATAAAAGGTTCTGAATGACATTATACAATATCATTGTTTGATGTCCTATAAGGTAAATGTCCCTTAAGATACAATTAAAATCATTGTAGTGGATGGCAAGAAATGATAAAAAAGTGGAAATGATAAAATAAGGGTTTTTTTAAAGGCAGGAATATATGTAAATATATCTATAAACCTAACAGAGTCACAATTATCATGGTTAAAATTTCATGGGAAGGCCAGTGCTATATTTTGAAAGTGTCCCTGAAGTTATGTGCTGGAAACAATCCCCAATGCAATCTTGTTGAGCTATGACTATTATGGATGATTGAATCAGGATTTTTGACCTCCTGAAAGGATTGGTTAATTATCACAAGGGTGAGTTACAAAAGTGATTTTTTTTTTTGCTTTCCTATCAAATCTTGACACTTAATACCTTCTCCCATGGTATGAAATAGAAAGAAAGCCTTCAGCAGATGTGGCCTTGCTAACACAGACCTCTCAGCCTTCAGAACAATAAGTCAAAAAAATTCTATTAATTATTTATTTCCAGCTATGGTATTCTATTATAGGAGCACAAAATAGACTAAGACAATAGAGAACCTCTTTCTTCCCTCAGTATGATTTAATCTTCCATCTGCTGCTTCTAAGAAGTAGTGGTGGAAAAGGGACTCAGTGACTTCCTAATACCTTTACTTTGCCTTAGACAATTATGTATTTGAAATAATTTTATGCCTATTAATAACAAATTAACAATCTAATATTTTCAGATGTCTTTGCAAAGACATAACAGAAAATAAAGCATTCTTTCAATGTCTTAGTTATCTCATTGTAAAACAAGATAATTGGACTAATTTATGCATCCTTATAGTACCTCCAGTATCCTGTGAATGTTTGCAACAATTGTAGTTATTAGCTGATTGTCAAATAGTTGTGTTTTCCTTATTCATTGTTTAAAATCTTGAGATAATTAAGTCAGACACGAGATAAGCAGACTGTGCAAGTTCTATCTGAAGATAATCAGTTTATTATTTAAAACCATGGTAAACTGTCTTTTAACCATCAAGTACTACTAAATATGCCACATGATTTTTGCCTTGAAATATCACAATATATTTATATCTTGGGAAGTTTTTTTTTAAATTTGTGGATTAATCATATTTAAAGTATTTTAAAATTTTTGCATGATTCAGCTTATTTTGAACACAAATTTTATACTACATTTGTTAGTCAAGGCTGTCCAAAAAAAAACAGATATATATGCATATATATTTTATTTTCACAGTTTGAAGATCGTGTAATGTGTGATTGAGGGGACAACACCTGGTGAGGACCTATATGCTGTATAATAGCATGGCAGAAATTATACAGCAGAAGGGCAACAAGAGGGAGAGCTGAAAAAAGAGAATAACAGTATGTGTGCATGTGTTAGTGTGCCTATGAGAAAGTGATTCAGAGAAACCTGTATATAGATGTATATCCAATTATATACATACATAGACATATAAAGTGATAGCATAATCATTTAGGGTCTCCTTTAATGGCCATTTCAGGAAAAAAACTCTTCTTAATATAGTACATGTTAATTTGATATACATATTTATAAGCCAATGTTCAAAAATTGTACTAATAGTCACTTTTTAAAGTTAAAATTTTCCTTTAAAAACTGAGTAAATTGACTATCAACTTTGGGAATTTATCTATGAATTTATTTACTAGGGATTAATACTTGCATTTATATAATAAATTTAATCTCCTATAGTATGATCAATTTTTATTCATTGGGAATATCTGAAGTAAAAACATCTATAGTGATATGTATTTTGATATTCTAAAAGTAGGCATTAAGTGGAGACTATTCACCGCAGGATTGTTTTTAAAAATGATTGAAAAGGAACCTTAAAAATGAATAAGGATTGAAGATAACTTTAATGGCAACAGTTGTTGAAAATTCATTTTAGTAGTCAGATTTAATGGGACTGTAAATTTACTCCATGGTGCAAAAATTGAATGAAGTTTTTGAGAGTAACAGAGACTTTACAAAAGCAAGAAATGTCTTGAAAGGAAATATGAATCAGAAACTTGTTGGAAGTTTAGGTTGTAGTATCAGTTAGGATAGGCTAACATTATAATACTCCTGTAAGTTGTTTTTATTTTCATCGTATATAATTATCCTGAAGGGTTTCTCTGTTTCTTTTCCAAACATACCTGCAGAGAAAAGAATTAAAATATTTTATTTGACAGTAATCCCAAAGAGTAGGAGTTCGGAGTGCAAGTATACAGGGATAGGAGGAATGTCAATGAAGTGTGACCTGTGGAGCACATTATCACTGTTAGTAGTTAGCAGTTGGGTAGTAACTAAGCAGAAAGTATCTCAGAAATGTTCCATTGTGGAATGTATAAGGTTAAGAGTCAAATCTTGTTCAATTACTGACAATTTTGGACCTTCCTTCTTATTGACTTGAGAAATTCCTCATGCAGAGAATCTAAGAAATAACAGAAGGTATAGGAAGCCAAACGTGAATTATTATTTATAGCCCATGACATTGTAGGATGGTTTTCAATAGTAACCCCTACAGTAACCTGCTGCTATCTTAGTCCATTTTGTGCTGCTGTAACAAAACACCTGCAGCTGGTAATTATAAGGACTATTTACAACTTCTTTTATATTTAAATATTTATTCACAATTCTGCAGGCTGGTAAATTCAATATTGAAGTGACAGCATCTGGTGAGGACCCACATGTGGCACAGCACATGGCAGAAAGCCAAAGAGAGGAGCAGTGGGAGAGACAAAGAGAAACAGTAAAATAGAGTTGACCTCCCCCATTTATAATGAAACTGCTCCTTCAATATCAATGCTGATTCATTATTTGAGGGCATTTCCTAAACTTCCACCATTTATGTGAAAAAAAGAAATCTTTGAACACTGTTGGTGGAAATGTCAATTAGTACAGAAATAATGGAAAACAGTTTTGAGTCTCCTCAAACATCTAAAAGTAGAATTATTACATAGCTCAGCAATCTTACTAATAGGCATATATCAAAAGAAAAGTCAATAAGCATTTCACAGAGGCATCTTTACTTTCATGTTCAGCACAGCACCATTCGTAACATCTAAGAAATAGAAACACCACCTAAGTGTCCATCAACTCATGTATAGATAAAGAAAATATAGATGTGGTTATTCAGTCATAAGAAGAATGACATTAGGTCATTGGAAACAACATGTATGGAACTGAAGATCACTATATTAAGTAGAATTAATGAGAGAGAAAAGTACAGCATAATCTCACTAAAGTGTGAAATCTAAATATATTTATCTCATAGGAGTTTAGAGTAACCAGAGCCTGGGAGAGTAGCACAGTGAGGGATGGGGATATTACCTTATAGTTAGATAGCAATAAGGAGTTCTAGTGGATAGTGAACAGTGAGATGACCATGGATATGAATAATATAGTGTATATTTCCAAAAGCCAGAAGAAATATTTTTTTGAGAGAGAGTGAGAGAGAGAGAGAGATTTTATTTAATATTTATTTATTTTTTTAGTTTTCGGCGGACACAACATCTTTGTTTGTATGTGGTGCTGAACCAGGGCCACACGCATGCCAGGTGATTGTGCTACCACTTGAACCACATCCACAGCCCCAGAAGAAATAATCTTATTTTCACCATAATATATATATATATAATATAATTTTCATGTTTTTGTAAGTTAAAAGATAAATTTGATTTTAAAAAATTAAATATGAGCCAGGTGTGGTGGTGTGTACCTATCATCCCAAAGCTTGGGAGGCTGAGACAGGAAGATACTGAGTTCAGAGATAGCCTCAGCAAATTAGTGAGGCACTTAGCAACTCAGCAAGACACTGTCTCTAAATAAAATATAAAAAAGGGGGTGGGAATGTGGTTAAATGGTTTAGTGTCCCTGGGTTAAATCCCTAGTATCAAAAATAAACAAAGTAATATTAAAGACATTACCAATTAAATTTTTGTATGGAAAAAGTTGAGAAAGATAATATAATGAAATAACATGCATTTCAGTAAATTCGGAGACACAACTACACTTGAAAGAACATAAAGAGTCATAATGAAGGAGGTAGACTATTACAAATGAATTGGCAACTTAACTGTTTTGAATAGTGTTGCCATTGCTGATGAAATTTCCAAAATAGTGAATAATTTATTGTAACAAAACAAAGACAATTTTTGTTTTGTATGAACTGCTAATATTTCTGAAACTCTTGGTGTATATATAAATATTACTGTTTTAGTCAGATTTTGCATCCATGTGAGCAAAATACCCAATCAGAATAATTTAGAGGAGGACAAGTTGACTTGGTTCTCATGGTTTCAGATGTCTCAGTCCAATAGAGGGCTAACTCCATGGCTCTGAGCCTGTGAGACATCAGGTCATGGGGAAAGCATTCAATGGAAGAAAACTGCTGATCTCATGGTGGAGCAGGAAAAGAGGGAGAAAGAAGGAAAATGTGTCTTAGGGAAGATGCACCTTTTCCAGAGCATGCCTGCAGTCACCTACCAGCCATGCCCCACATTTCTGTAATTACCATCTAGTCAGTCCATTCAAACTAGGAGGACCTCACAGTTTTCATAATCAAATCATTTCACCTCTTAATATTCCTGCATTGGGGCTGGGGTTGGGGCTCAGTGGTGGACTGCTCGCCTAGCATATGCAAGGCCCTGGGTTCGATCTTTAGCACAACATAAAAATAAATAAATTAAATAAAAGTCTTGTGTCCAAGTCCAACTAAAAAAATAAATATAAAAAAAAATTCCTGCATTAATGGGAGTTTTTGTGGGACACATCATATGCAAACTGTAACATTTTGCCCCTGGCTCCCAAGAGCTATGTTCATCTCACAGTGAAAAATCCACTTAATCCATCTCTGAGAGTCCCATAGTCTTAACAGTTTTAGTATTGTACTAAAAGCCCACATCCAAAATCTTACCTGAAATACACAGCAAACTTGAAGCTGTGAGCTACTGTAAAAATAAAAAGCAAGTTATGTAAATCCAATACACACTAGCACAGAGTAAACATTTCCATTCCAAAAGAGTGGAATAAGGCATAGAAAGAAGGGACAGAACCAAAACCACAGCTAGACATGCAGGGCAATGAGGTTCTGTCACTCTGCCCTTAACTCCACTCTCTGCATCAGGGACACATGGCTGTGAGACGTTAGTTACAAACAGCTTCGAAAGCTCTCTTCCTTTAACTTTGCCAACCTCTTATTGACCTTGAGCTGCTACTCAGTCTGCAGCCTCTCTCAGATAGTCCATGTAATTTTCTCAGGCAGTCCATGTAATTGACATCTCTGAAAACCTGGGGTGTCTGTTCCAGCTTTGGCTTCACTCTCACAGATTTATACATCACCCTCTCAGGGGCAGCCTACAGACTCTGCAACCCTGCTACACTGTGTCTGGCTTTGCAGGCCTTCCCTTGAAATTTTGGTAAAAATATCCATCATTCCTTCATTTGAGCATCCTGCATTCTTGCAGAACCAGAACATAGTTGACACCAAGGCCTGATGCTAGCTTGTGCAATACCTAGGCTCACTGGAATCATGGTCTCTGCTGTCTCTGAATACTTGAGCAGCTTGTTATGGCAAAACACTTTCTTAGACACCCCCCTCCCCGCCATTGAGAAAATAATTCCCCCATAATCTCTTCTCAAAGATTCTCTGTTTTTTTTTTTTTTTGTACCCTTGAACCTGTCATCATTGCAGTCTTACAAACTTGTGAGATGACTTCAAGGCATCTTTCCTATTGTCTCTGTGTAAAGTACTTAGCATCTTTTAAGGGACTGTAATCATTTCATCAAACATAACTTTCTTGGTCTCAGCTTTACATGCAATTTTCTGGCCAGATTGTAGGATGGTAAGATTCTTGAGCTCTGCTTTCTGCTCCTATTTCTCACAATCAACCTGGCTAAAATCTGCCAACAATATCTATGTCACTGGATGAATGCTGTGCTGCCTTGAAATTTTATCCCACCAGATTAATAAGTTCATCAGCTTTAAATTCAGCCTCACAGAAAGTCTCAGGACTTGATTAGAATGTAAACAGGTTCTTTCCAGGAGATAACATGAGTGGCCTCTGGTCTAACTCCCAACAGAGTCTTCATTTCACTCTGAAACCTCAAGAGTAGTTCATACTTCTATTGGCCTTCTGGCCTTCTGACCTCCCACCAGAATATTACACTCAAATCCACTTACAACATACTAAGCTTTTCCACCTTGCATCTCTGAACTTTTAAAAAATTCTTCTCACAAACTAACTTCAAAGGCTTTTGAAGCACATGGTCATGTTAGTCATAGCAATGACTCCACTTTTCTGTACCAATTTCTGTTTTAGTCAGCTTCTGAATCACCATGACCAAAATACCAACAATAACAACATAGAGGAGGAAAGTTTTATATGGGGCTCACGATTTCAGAGGGCTCAATCTAGAAAGGGCCAACTCCATTGTTGTGGGCCCAAGAAAAAGAGGCAGTACACCATGGGACAAGGGCTTAGTAGAGGAGACCTGCTCATTTTAGGACAGAGTCAAGAAACAGAGAAAGAGGGGACAGAAGTCACTGGAAAGAATAATTCTTCCAGGGCACACCCCTAGTGACCTGTCTCCTCCAACAAGACTCCACCTACCTATATTACCACTCAGACATTTAATTGAAACTAGGATGGACTAATTTGGTTACAGCTCTTACAATCCCATTCATTTCTTCTCTACAAATTCCTGCATTAATACAAAAATTTTAGTGACTCCTCCTATCCAAATTAGAACAATTATAATTGTATATTTTGTATATTATGTAAAATAAAATATCATTATAGTCTCAGATAATTTCACATATTTTGATCACATGATTGTTATACAGAACATTCAAAGTTTTATAGTACTTGGATCATTTTCATTGTTTGGGTTTTACTTAAAAATGCCCAGAATGTTTTTAGTAGCACAACCTCCAGCTATTTTGATGAGAAAAAATATTTCTGTGGGGTCCAAAATATCTTTTCCAAGGCAGTATTCAACCTCATGGGAAACTGATTTAAATCATTCTAAACATCATCAATTGTGTTTATTCTCTCTTTGTGTCTAGTTAAATCTAATGCATCCTCCTCTTATATGTGAAAGTTACCTTTATCCCCCACCCCCCAAATATCTCAAACACATTCTTGAGTAGCCATCAAAGTTACTTTTGGAAATGGATCTCAATACTATTCACTTCACTCCTTAAAATCTTACAGAATTTCCATTTACCCAAAAATATAACACACCAATTTTTTGATATGGCATTGAGTGTCCTTCATAAAGGTGCCTAAAACTATCAATTTTGTGTTAAATCTGATAATTCTATTGCTGCTTGTTACTTTACTTTCTCCACTTCAGGTTCTAGTAGGTAGAATTCCAAGATGATTTCCAAGATTCTTTCCTCCTGGAATATTGCCTTGGATATTTCTCTATCTTTGAGTACAGATAAATCCTACATATAGAATGGGATGTTATTCCTATAATTAGGTTAATACTCAATTGATTTTGAATCAATTAAAAAAGAAGATGACCAGCAAAGTGTGGTGCTGTATACTTGTAAGCCTCAGCTACTTGGGATGTTGCAGAAGCAGGATCACAAGTTCAAGACCAAATTGTCTTTGGCAATTTGTTGAGTCCCTGCCTCAAAATAAAACAAAAATGGCTGAGAATATAGCTTGAATGTAGAGTATGCCAGTTTGCAATCCCTAGTACTTGCTTACACACCAAAGAGTATTACTCTTGAGTTCTCAGCATAATTAGATGACCACTTGACAGGAGCAAGATTCTCAGCTGTTCCTTTAGAGACAGAAAAGAACACATAGCAAGAATCTAAAAGTAGTGTTGTAACAGAGAGTGATCCTGGCCAATATCAGCAATATAATTTGAACCTGAGTCTTAAAACCATAAGCAATTTAATTCTGACTACAGTATGACACAAATTAGAAGATCTTTTTCAAGTTCAGCCTGTAGGTGAGAACACAATTGAGTGTAAACTTGATTTCAATTTTGTGAAACCCTGAGAAAAAGACAGTTAAAATGCACCAGAATGCTGACACAAAGAACCTGGAGAGTAAGTTGCTTAGAAGGACATAGTGTGATAATTCATTATACAGCAAAAGAAAATGAACATCCTAACTCCACTACTTCCCCTTTTAAAATGTGCCACAATTTCACTACTCTCTTAGAAAGTATTCTTTCTTCTAAATGTTATCCCTTATTTTATAATATTCTTTTTGAGACAGAGCAAGAGAGAGAGAATTTTTTTGTAAATTTTTTTTTTTTTTAGTTTTCGGTGGACACAACATCTTTATTTTATTTTTATGTGGTGCTGAGGATCGAACCCAGCGCCCTGCGCATGCCAGGCGAGCGCTCTACTGCTTGAGCCACATTCCCCAGCCCATTTTATAATCTTTTTTCACCACACATACATCCACTTCATTTGGAAGAATGATTCTTAAAATTTCATCTTTTATTCTGAATTTTAAGAATGATTTTAAAATTCCATCCTTTAAAAATATTTGTCTTATTTTTCTTGTGTATATTTACTTCAATGTGAATGGTTGCTTTACATGTATGTTCCTCATTTACTCAGGACATGACTGTAATAGCTACATTTGCAGTTAGCGATGTACTCCCTTATTCATTAAATACAACTATAAATGAATGAATGAATACTTTCTGCTCAATTCTGCCTTGATTCCATAGTCTACTTTTCTCTCTCTCTCTCTTTTTTTTTAAATTTTTTTACTCTAAGTCACTAGTTCATATTTCTTTCCCTATTTCTTTGTTTATTTTTTCTCCTAATGTTTTAATAAGTCTGCGTTTAAGCACAGTTTGGGGCAAATGGGTTATTATAAACTACCTTATAGACAGATCTTAAATACATATTGTTATTCATAAAAATGCCATGTTTTAAAGCCCTTTACAATATAAAGTGACTTGTTACTTATCAGTATCAATATAAAGATCATTGAACCAGACAGGCCAAAACTGAATAATAAAACTTGGAGGCCTGGATAGACTTTAAGGATTATTTAATAATGTACATCCTGCATTTGCATACAGATAAGGCAACAGATAAGGTCAACAGAAGCTGAACTGCTAATAAAAGATCATGTAATTAGTTTGAGGCAAGAAAAAAAATAATCTGTTCCTTGATACCATCACACAGCTTTTTTCACCATCCCCACTGTTTCTGTTGGTCTCAGGAGAGCCTCTTAAATGTAATGAGATATCAATAGTATTATAAAACTTTGACAATTATTTTATAAAAGGAAGGATGCAAGAAGAGGCCTAAGCTAAAGATATAAATGTGTGCTATAAATTTTCACATAAAATATAATTTTAGTCATAGATGATAAGATATATTAATATAAATTGGCATTGAGTTATTCTCATATTAATAAGAAGGATAAATACTGGTGGAGCAGAGTGGAATTATGTGAAGACAGAAGAATAGAAAGCATCAGGAGTTTATCTCCCCACTGGCAAACTACTAAATGAGCATCATCTCTCTGATGCAACTATTCTGACACTAAAGAATCTGTGAAGGATTGCAACTTCCAATGGAAGACTTGGAAGGCAGATTGCAAATATTCAAGTCAGTGTTAACTTTTATCACAGTAACAACTACCCATTTTCCATTCTCTGCCTTGGGATGGGCAGCTATGCAAGTATTCATAGAACAACTTGCACTATGGCTGTAGGAGCCATAATAGCTTAAAAAGACACTGCTCTTCAAATATGAGAGATCTGTTCTCTAATTGTTGATTGTTGCTTTATATCACCAAGATAAAGACCACATAGTGTGGTGATTGCTATTACACTTTCTCCTATTTTACAAATCCCTCACTTCCAGCTTGAGTACTTTCCTAGGTTAAAAAAAAAAAAAAAAAACAGCACTCATTTTTATCTGTGCTATTTTTCATTTTTTCCTCTCTTTTGTGCCAGACATTAAAGACCAAGATATTCAAATCAAAACCAACTACATATATCAAAAAATTAGGAAAGTGACCGTGCAAGCTAGAGAAAAAAAGCAACTCAGAAAAGACTTGAGAAGACCTTAAAGTTATACTTCAAGCTATTTTTAGCAGAGAAAAACTAAAAGAACAAAGGAAAAGGATAAAAGCAAAAGTAACAACAACAACAACAACAACAACAAAATAGCAAACTCTGGGAAACAAGGATTATCCTGTTCAAGTGTAAAACCAGAAATTATGAAACCCTTAAAAAAGAAAAAAATAAGGGAGCAGATTTAATATATTATTCTGGACAAAAATATATTAAAGACCTGTAAAACTACAGTCAACAAAACTAGAAATAGAAAAATGGATTATATCAAACTAAGAAACTTTTGTACAATAAAAGAAATAACCACGGGCTGGGGTTGTGGCTCAGCAGTAGAGTGCTCGCCTAGCACACATCAGTCCCTGGGTTTGATCCTCAGCACCACATAAACATATATAAATAAAATAAAAGGTATTGTGTCCAACTACAGCTAAGAAAAAAAAACAAGTATTAAAAAAATAACAAAAAAATGAAAAATAAACACAAAAATGAGGAGAAAATATTTGTAAACTTTCTTCCGATAGATTAGTATCCAGAATATGCAAGAGACACAAACCAAAAGAAAACAAAATATCCAGTTAAAGATGGGAAAATGAAGCAATCTTTAGTAAAGCAATCCTTAGTAAGAAGAGTGAAACAATTGTCATCACTATTCCACACCATAAACTGTACCATAGAGCAAATAGTACAAAAAAAAAAAAAAAAATGGAGAGGTATTGGCACCAAAATAGACTTGTAGACCAATGGTACAGAATAGAGGACACAGAGACAAACTCACAAAATATATCATGTTATATTAGACAAAGGCCCCCAAAATCTATAATAGAGAAAGGGTAGCCTCTTCAACAAATGGTGCTGGGAAAACTGGAAATCCATATGCAACAAAATAAAAGTAAGCCCCTATCTCTCACCATGAACAAAATTCAACTCGAGTTGGATCAAGGACCTAGGAATTACACCAGATATCCTGTGCTAATAGAAGAAAAAGAAGGCCCAAATCTTCATCATGTTGGATTAGGCCCGTACTTCCTTAATAAGACTCCTATAGCACAAGAAATAGAATCAAGAAACAAAAGAAATAATCAGTGAGGTGAATAGAAAGCCTACAAAATGGGAGCATTTTTTTTTTACCACATATACATCAGATAAAGAATTTATCTCCAGGATATATAAAGAACTCAAAAATCATAGCACCTAAAAAACAAATAACCCAATCAATAAATGACCTAGTAACTGAAAAGATATTTCTCAGAAGATGATATACAATCAATTAACAAATATATGAAAAAATGTTCAACATCTCTAGCAGTTAGAGAAATGCAAATACAAACCACTGTAGTAAGATTTCATCTCACTCTAGTCATAATGGCAGCTATTTAGAATAAAAACAACACTAAATGTTGGTGAGGATGTGGGGAGAAAAGCACACTCTTACATTGCTGATAAGACTGCAAATTGGTGCAATCACTCTGGAAAGCAGTATGGAGATTCCTTGGAAAACTTGGAACAGAACCACCATTTGAACCAGCTATCCCACTTCTCAGTTTACATCCAAAGGAGTTAAAAACAGCATACTAAATGGACACAGCCACATCAATGTTTATAGCAGCAAAATTCATAATAGCTAAATTGTGGAACCAACCTAGATGCCCTTCAATAGTTGAATGGATAAAGAAACTGTGGTATATATACACATTGAAATATATAATCAGCATTAAAAAGAATAAAACTATGGCATTTGCAGGTAAATGGATAGAGTTGGAGAACATTATGCTAAGTGAAGTAAGCCAATCCTAAAAAAACTAAAAGATGAATGTTTTCTCTGATATGAGGATATGAATGCATAATGGGGAATGGGGGAGCATGGGAGGAATGGAGGAACTTTAGATAGGGCAAAGAGAAGGGAAGGGGAAAGGGTTAGAAAAGAAGGTGTAATGAGATGGACATCATTACTCCAAGTACATGTATTAAGGCATGAATGATGTGAATTTGTGTACAACTAGAGACAGAAAAACTTATGCTCTATAAGTTTACTAGGAATTGAAGTGCATTCTGCTGTCACATATAACAAATTAGAATGAATGTTTAAATAAATAAATAAATAAATAGAAGAAATATTCTAAAGTGATTCAGCCCTCAAACATAAAGAGTGGCTTAAACATCTGAACTCACTTATGTATATGTACCTATATGTTTTAATCAACTGTCCTTACAATGCTAACTTATAGGTGAACAATTTCTTTCTCTTATTTTGTCATTTCATTTTTAACACCCCAAACCTGCCAATCTAAAGTCTGGTATAGTGTCAGTTTTATTTTAAAAAGTAATAAATCACTGGGCTGGGGATGTGGCTCAAGTGGTAGTGCGCTTGACTGGCATGCGTGCGGCTCGGGTTGGATCCTCAGCACCACATACAAAACCAAGATGTTGTGTCTGCTGAAAAATAAAAAAAAATAAATATTAAAAAAATTCCCTCTCTCTCTCTTTCTCTCTCTAAAAATGTAATAAATCATTAATCATTTTTCATTAAAAATACAAAAAAACTAGAAATAGAACTCCAATATGATCCTGCAGCATCACTCCTGGGTATATTTCCAAAATAAATGAAAGAAATATGTCAGAGAGATATTTATATTTCTGCATTTATTGTTGCACTATTCACAATAAACAAGACCAGGAATCCACCTGAATGTGTGATAGTGGATGAATGATGAAAGGAAATGTGTTATTTATTCATAATGGTATATTATTGTAATGGTTAATTTGAATTGCCAACTTGAATGTGTTAAGAGATGTCAAGGATTAAGAGAATTTTGGGTGTGTCAGTGAGGGTATGTCTAGGAATGATTGGCATGTAGGCTAGCCAACTGAAATGGAGACCCTCCCTAAGTGTGGATAACACAGAGCAATAGGATAATGACTTGGATAGAATAAAAGTTGGAAGAACAAGGAAGCACCAGCAGATACAAGCTCCATCCTTCTTGAATGAGTTCTACGTTGCTTTTGCAATCATCTGAGGATATTGGACTCTTGATTCTTCACTCTTCCAAAGTGGATTTTCTAGAAGCCTTTGGTCTCAGACTATGGTAGCAACATTGAACCCTCTTGTTCTGGGGTTCACACTCTTGGACTGTCTAGCGACTGGTTCTTCCACTCTCCAGCCTGCAGATGGCCATTGTGAACTACACAGCTTCTGGTCTCATAAGCCAACCTAATAAGTCTCCCTTTTATAATTACACTTTTGGTTGATTCTATTCCTCTAGAGAATGCTAATACAAATATCCAGCCCCCGATAAATCAAATTCTGTTATTTTCAATAACTGGATGAACCTAAAGAATATTTTGTTAAGTAAAATAAGTCAGATGCAGAAAAACAAATACCATCTTATAGAAGTCACATGTGGAATCTTCAAAAATTGTTCTGCTAGATGTACAGTGCAGAATGTGGTTACCAGAGGCTGGGAAATGTAAGGGTGAGGGAAAACTAGATAGAAGTTGGTCAACAGGTACAAAATTACTATTGGGAAGGATAAGTTCTGGTTCTATAGCATAGTAGGGTGAATATAATTAATACTAATTTATGTATGTTTCAAAATGGCAACAAGAAAGGATTCTGAATGTTTTCACCTCAAGTAAAGATAAATGCAATGATTGATATGCTAATTATTGTGATTTGATCTTTAGTAATTGCATTGTATTTAAATATCATAGTGAATCATATTATATGTCAACTTTTAAAATAACCAAACACAAAAGAAGATAGTAATTTAAGAAATGAGGGGAAAAAAACAAACAAACACTAAAGTCGTAGAAAGCAAGTGCAAAATAACAGAAATAAGTCACTCCTTGTTGTTAATTACTTTAAATATAAATGAATTAAACATTCCAATCAAATGATAGAGATTAGTAAAATGGATATTAAAAAATTTCATTCTACTGTCATATATAATTAATTAGAAATAAAAATGTCATAAACTATGTATTGTTGACATCCACTTTAAATCCAAATACAAATAGATTACAATTGAAAAGATGGAGAAAAATCTTCTATACCAATCATAAGTAAGAAGAGCAGGAGTGGATATACTAGTATCAGAAAAAAAAACAGATTTTCTACTTATACAGATTATCAGAAAAAATAGAATATTAGATATTAGTAAATGTGGTCAATACAAGTAAGAGATATAATAATTACAAACTTTTAAATATCTAATGACAGACTACCAAAATATAGGAAATCATATTTGACAGAATTGGAAATTTCCAGAGTCAATGCACATTAGGATTCACAATATTATATGTAGACATTATTTTAATATTTTCTAGAACTGACTCTGATATAACTGCAAGCAATTTCTTGCTATCATGACTCTACCTTTAAAATATGGAGATATTGATTCTATTTAAGGATTATAAATATACTGTCTATTTTCAGGTGGCAAATAATAAGCTAATGGCATATCTTCTAGAAATTTACTTAGCCTCTGGCTTTACTGTAATTAATTTTAAGGAAATTAACTCTAAAAACATTTATCTGGATAAGTAAATTCAGGCATTAACAAATAATTATTTCCAAAGGGCATCTTATTTCTTCTAAGTCAAGAAATAATCTGATAGCAAAAAGACAGGAAAAAATGATGATGTAAAATATTTTCTCCAAGTATTCCATGGAAAAATTAGATTGTGTGGGTCAGTTATAATTTTTTTTGAAATGGCAAATGATCATGGGAACTATTAATTATTCATACATCACATTATTCTGGACCTTACCTGTACATTCTCTCAATTAAAACTTCCCACTAAATTATGGCATGGTGTTGACCTATTATAGATTAAAAAAAAAAGAAAAAGAAAAGAACTTGGTTTAGAAATTATTTAACTGTAAAAATGCCACTCAGATAGTGTAAGATAGAGCAATCCAAAAGAATAATCTGATTCAAAAAGCTTAGTTTTTATTCTTTAATTATGCTTACTATGCTTTAAGTACTTTCCCACTGTTATCACAATTCCTTAAATATTTTTTATTGAATTTTCATAATAATGCAATGAGAGAGATGATCTTATCTCATTTTACAAATAAAACCTTCACTTTAAAAATGAGAATGAGTTGGGATTTAAATTCTGGCAATCTGCTTCAAAGTCTCATTTCCTAACCATTAAGATACTTTGTTTCCCATAAAGCTATATTAAAACCAAATAGTGATAATTTAATTAAATTACACATTTTATGAATCCCAGACACAGTTCTATAAGCTTTCAGATTTTCTGTTGAAAATGATTTTAACAAATAACTTATTTATTGGAGGAATTTATGTTAACTTATAGAAAGAAAATTATAGTTATTGCTCATACATAAAGATGTGTGTTACCTAATTATTTCCTATGACTTTCGTTCTAGTAATTCTGTGTTATGAAGAAGATAGACATTTACAAGTATGTTTAAAATACAGGCAAGAATTTTCTAAGTGCTCAGATTGTTATAGAGTGCAAAAGGGAAAGTGATTAATTCAATGTGGGTGAAAAATAAGGAGCAGAAATGCTACATAAATATTTCTAAGCTGGCCCTTGAAGGAGAAGCAAGAATTCTTCCTACATTTTCTAGAAAGTAATGTCTGAATCCAGTTATGGAGACCACAATTTATACATAACAGAGGATAATCTAGTGCGGTTGAGGGGGAAAGAGAGATAGAATAGGTTAAAACAAAGAACAAACATTTTTAATGACTTCAAGGACAGTAATCAGGTGTTTTAAATATTCTGTTTAATTTATTTTGAAAACTCTATGAAATAGATATGATTTTCATTTCAGAGATTAAAAAAATAAAAACAGAGGTGTAAGCGAAGTTACATATTCTGTTCAACATGAAACAACTTTAAATGACATATTAAGTTTACACAGATAAATCTGTCCCTGAAGTCCAAGCACTTTTAAGAATGTAATAATGTCTATTCTAAAATGCTGGCCAGATAAGTAGTTCTAGGTAAGATGGTTTAAAACAGTAGTTTCTTTAGTTAATCATTAAAGCAAGAAAATAAACTGATTCGTTGCTTTCGGATGGATTATCAAACATAATAGATTACCTTCAACAAATCACTGGGGAAAAACACATAAACACAAGAGCATACCATGATGCAGAGGCCACTCCCTTTTGGGTTTAGTCGTCACATCACATGTCATTTAAATTTTGCCAGGTCAAAGGTAAAGAGAGCTATACCCAAAAGAATTGAAAGGCTTTTCCTCAGGAAACAGATGCCCCGTTGATATATAAGAATATGCCAGGGCTGGGGATGTGGCTCAAGCGGTAGCGCGCTCGCCTGGCATGCGTGCGGCCTGGTTCGATCCTCAGCACCACATACAAACAAAGATGTTGTGTCCTCCAAGAACTAAAAAATAAATATTAAAAATTCTCTCTCTATCTCTCTCTCTCTCTCTCTCTCTCTCTCTCTCTCTCTCTCTCTCTCTCCTCTCTCACTCTCTCTTTAAAAAAAAAAAGAATATGCCAAATTATAATGAACAGAAAGAAGAAACTGGATATTATTTCAAAATAAAATATTCATACTTTTAATATATAATCATAGAATTCAGCTGCTTTGGAAAAATGTGCCTCTTTTATCTGAGGAAAGATTTCAGAACAGCTAGTCCATTCATATTATTCTAATTGGAGATCATAAAAGGGGGGAGGGAGGCTATATGAGTCTAAGAAACAAATGTGGAGAAATTAGTTTTACAATCCCAGAACCAGAAACTCGCTACGTTAGAGAATGAATGGCAACATAAGTTTTCAATTTTCAACAGTAAGTATTACAGATTAAAGATGATGACTAAGTTTTTCAGTGAAAAAAATTAAAACATAAAGAATAAAATATTTAGTATGTAAAATCTAGTGCAGAGCTGGCTAAAGGGTAACAAGCCTATTGGGGCCTAACATAATGGGGAAGCTGGAATAAATAAAGGTAATTAGAAAATAAAGTCAGTTTTGTACTCAAGCCATTTCCTGTACCCTAATGTACTTTGATTTTATTATAAATACTTCAGGAGACTCGAAAGCTAGAAATAAATATTAAGGCTTATCTGAGGCAGCAAGTCCAAAACATTCAAAATAAATGGGACTCCCAAGTTTTATCCACCTTACAATGGCAAATAGAAAAAAAAAAGCTTTCACCTCTGAAAGCATCCAAATAGATAGTAATTTTGAGTAAATTAGAAATAAAAACTCTAAAAAACATGTTCTCCTGGTGATTTGTAATATGCTTATTCTCATGAGAATTCAGCATGCAAAGGTAAGCTTCAATGTCCAAATCTTCAACAACACAATTTACTTTAAAATGGCATTAAGTTAGAGTGTTTCTTTGAACCTGGAAACAAACAACAAGAAGAGATAATTGGTACTCTTCAAGTATTCACATTCAATGTAGACATTAAATAATTCTCAAAGTTTAAAACTCAAAGAGCAAGGAAAGAAAAGAAGGAAGGATAGAAGAAGAAAAATGAAGGGAGAAAATAGAAAGAAATGAGGGAAAGGAAAAAATAAGGAAAGAGAGAATAAGATGAAGAAGGGAGGGAAGGGAGGGAGAGTGAAGAGAAAAGAGGGAGGGTATGAGGGAGGGAGGTGGAAATAATGAGATAAACTAGCAGATAAAATAGAGACCTAGATCATCATATTTAGAGAAAAAAGGAGGCATTAAAAGAGAAATTTAAAATATGAGCAAGAAAAATAAAGTGTATTTATAGATGGGTTAAATTATGTATGAGGATTTTTAAATGATGAAATTTAAATAGTTATAAAACCATTGACTGTTGGGAGCCAGCGACTACACCCTGAAAATGGTGCTGGCTTCCTGCTTCTGATGACTCAGCGGTTAGAGTTGTTAGAAGTAAACAACTCCTTGTAAGGCTGTGGGGCTGGGCTCTGGCCTGCTTCCGCTGCGCTGTACCTATTAGACTGTTCCACGTAGTGCTGGTTCATTGGCGAGGCTGGGTACTTAAGCTAGGGCAGACCGACCGCTGGCGCACGTGCTTTCTTCTCTTGTTCCTGTTTTCTCATCATGATTCAAAGGTCCTGAGTAAACTGCTGAAAGAAGAATCCTGTGTCGTGTTTCCTTTGCCGGCGAGGGGTCACGACAATTGACTAAAAATTATGAAAAAAAGATTTAAAAATATAAAGTAGTAGAGTACATAATTTTAATGAAAATACATGATAGTAAAAGAATAAGAGGAGTCAGTAATACAGAATGGGAATGCCTATCATATATCATTACAAATTAAACCAAAGTCTCTCTATATAGAGATAGATAGGTAAATAGAATAAAACAAAAGACATATAATCAATATATAAGTAACAATTAATACTAAAGTTTGTAGGATACAGTGAATGTAGAACATAGAAATGTGTAACCCTGGTAGCATATAGAATTGGTAGCACTCAATGATAGCATATTGATAAATAAGTTGTAAAATCAAAAACCTGAGTTTTTACTTTAGAAAACAAAAAAAGAACAAAATAAATCTGAAATGAGGAAAAATAAATTAATAAAAGTTTTACCAGAATCAAGGAAATTGAAAACAAGAAATCAAGAGAAAAATCAACAAAACTCAAATTTCCTTGAAAATACTTTAAAAAGTTGATAAGCAAAATGGAAAGCTAAAGACACAAATTACTAATATCAGAAATGAAAGTTGACATCATTTCAGAACTTATAATCATAAAAAGAAAAATAAAGCAATATTATAAACAGTAATATTCCCACAACTTTGATAGTCCTTGAAAGAGACACAATTTGTCAAAATTCACAGATAAAACGTGAACAATCTGAATAGGCTTGTATCATCACAGAGCTCTAGCCACACCTGAGACTATTAAACATATCAAACAAGTAATTATTAACTTTCCAAAATGGAAACTGTCAGGCCCTGATGAGTTCACTGGTCAATTCTACCAATCATTACAGGAAGCAATTATACAAAATCTGTGCAATCTCTTCCAAAAGACAGAAGCAGACACTCTTATACTGTTCTATGAGGCCAGGTTTGTTTTAATATTAAGTGCACATAGGACATTATAAGAAAAGCAAACTAAAAACTAATATTTCTTATGAACATTCATGCAAATATTCTCTACAATAATTTACAAATTTAATCCTAAAACAATAAATATGTATAGGCCACAACTCTGTAATATTTATCTCAGTACTCAAGAATGACTCAACATTTGAAAATCAATTCATGTAATCTATCACAACACACTGAAGAAGAAAATTCACACATCATTGAATCAATACAGAAAAAACATCTGACAAAGTCTAACACCTACTTTTGATTAAAAAAAAAAAACTAATGAAAACTCTTAGTATGCTAAGGATGGAGGAGAACTTTTTCAAACTGATTAACAAAAAAGAAAAAATCTAGAAAGTACCCACAATGAACATCATTCTTAATAATCAAAAACTTGAAACTTTTCTGCTACAATCAAGAATAAGGCAAAGAGAGATTCTTTTACAACTGCTTTTTAATATTTTATTCATTGCTAACAGAAAAAAGACATGAAATATTTGTATACTGAAGAAGAAAGAGAAAACCGTGCTTTTCCTTGTAATTGATATATTCTTCTATATAGAAATTCCCCCAAAAATGTACAAAACTCCAGGAAAAAAATTAAACAATTTCAGTATGTTCTCAAGATATGAGGTAAATATACCAAAGTCAATCACTTTCATGCATACCAGCAATTAACAAGTGGAATTTGAAATTAAAAGCAGATTATCATACACATTACCAGGCCCCAGATGAAATATCTTGGTATAAATCTAACAAGATATATAAAAGATATGAATGAAGATATAATCCTCTGATGAAAGAAATAAATGAACTAAATAAGTGGAGAGATATTTCATGTTTTTGAAGAAGATTTAATAGTCAAGATAAAAATTCTTGCAATCTTGATCTATAGACTTAATGTAGCCCAATTTAAAAAAAAATTGTGAATAGAGAAAAATTGAGACAAAAAAACAGAGAAACCAACTCAATATTAAAGAAGAAAAAAGCTCCAAGGACTGATACACACTCAACTTCAAGACTTATTGTCAGGTTCCTGTAATCAAGGGAATGGTGTTGGCAAATGACTAGAAGAAAAGATCAGTGGAACAGAGTATAACAGAAGCTGAAAAATATAGACCCACACAAATATGTTTAACTGCTGTCCAAGGGCAAAAATAATGCAACAGACCAAGTTAGTTTTTCGAAGAATCCACTGGACAACCCCATAAATTATGAATGTATACATAGTCCTTACACCTTTCCCATAAACTCAAAATGCACGATAAAATTCAATTCAAATTAAACCATAGAACTAGAACATCATGAATGATAAAACCAGATAGATGACTTGGGGAAATAATGATGAATGTTTTTGATGCAATATCAAGCACATGATTCTGGAAAAAGAACCAAAAAAGCAACTGATAAGTCAAACAATTAAATTTAAAAACCTCCCCTTTGTGAAAGACAATGTCAAGAAGAATGAAGCCAGGAGTGATAGTGCACTCCTATAATCCCAGCAGCTTTGGAGGCTGACACAAAAGGATCATGAGTTCAAATTCAGCCTCAGCAATTTAGTAAGGCCCTAAGAAACTCAGTGAGACCCTGTCTCTACATAAAATAAAAAATATGGCTGGGCATGTGGCTTAGTGGTCAAGTGCCCCTGAGTTCAATCCCTCGTGTCCCTTTCCTCCAAAACAAAGAAGGAGAAGACAAATCATTACTGTGAGAAAATCTTTTCAAAAGACTCATCTGATAACAAAGTGTTATCTAAAATATGCAAACTAATCTTAAAAATTAACAATAAGGAAACATATAATCTGATTTGAAAAAATAGCGAAAAGACCTAAAGAGACAACAAAGATATACAGATGGGAAATTATTATATGAAAACACATTTGACATATATAACATCAGGGATATTCAAACTAGAACCACAATCAGATACCATTGCACACTGTAAGAGTTGCTCAAATCTAGAATACTGACAGCATCAAATGCTGGCAAGGAGGAGGAACAATAAGAAGCCTCATTTATTGCTGTGGGAATGCAAAATGGTATAGCCAGTTTAGCAGCTGTTTTACAAATTTCAATATACTTCACATTTCATGGAATTTATTCAAATTAATTAAAAGCATATGGTCACTCATTAGCCTGGTGGTCTTATTCATTATTGTCAAATTTAGAAGTAATCAAGATGCCTGAAGTCCAGGCAATGGATACATAAAATTTGGCACATCCAAACATGGGAATATTGTTCTAGGGCTAAAAAGAAATGAAGTCTCAAGTCATGGAAATACATAGAGGAAACTGAAATGCATATTACTAGAGAACGAAGCCAATCTGAAAAATCTACTACATGATTCCAACTACATGACATTCTAGAAAGAGCAAAATTTATGCACAGTAAAGAATCAGGCATTAGGTGGACAGGAGAAATGAGTAGGCACAGCACAGAGGGGTTTTAGGATGATGAAACTATTCTGCATGATACTACCATGGTAAATATGCATTATTTTACTTTTATCAAAACCCACAGAATGTATACCACCAAGAGGGGAACCTAATGTTATAACGATGTGTCCCTATGTTTCTTGATTATAAAATGTGGCATTAAAAAACAGGAAGCTAGTTTGTATGTTTGGAAAGGAAGTATGTGCTGAAAACTGTACTTTTCCTTCAATATTGCTCTGAATCTGCCAATCATCAGCTGGCAGTCTGAAGGGCGGGGAAACAGCCCAATGAACATCACCGCAGAGGAGCCAATCAGCTAGATGTTGCTGGGGCAGCTGGAAGTTTGCTGGGGCCCCTTTGGCTGTGGCTCTCAACAACAACAAAAAAAGTTTCATAATTAAAAAATATTAATGGCTGAGAATTCACTTAAAATTATGAATACATGAACAATTTGAGACAAACCATTCTCATACAGATGGCAGCAAATGAAATAACACTAGAAACAAAAAGAACACAAAAATCACTGCCAAAAATTCCCCTGTAATGACATGTCAGAGTGACAACTGACATCTCATTAGCAAATTATAAGCCAAATGATAATAAGAGCATAAAGAATGTTAAGATTTTGTCTTTGAAATACCTCCTAAGCAACAAAAATGCTTCAATTGCAAATTATCCAACATTTATTTTTGCTCTTTCTCTTAACAATCCCAGTAGTTATATAATATAGTTAAGAAACATTTCAATATTTTTAACTTTTAACACATATTTATGGCTAATTCATATTTTTATATGAGAAAACATATTGAATTTGGGCATTTAAGGCTTCAATTTCCCTTTAGTTTTCTATTTTTTAAAAATTCAAAACTTTCAGGAAAAAAATATTTATATCTATTCATTGTGGGAACTGTATAAATAGACACACAAACTATAATTTATTTCAAATATCATATTATGGATTTGTTTTTAGTACCAACATTATATTATACCTTATCAAATATTATTATTATTCTGTGTGAAAAGGAAGTAAATAAGTACTTACTGGGTATCTATCTTTTACTAGGCCCTGTGTTAGAACAAGTTGTTTTGGAACAGAAAAATGGAGATAAATATCAGCCAAAATGTTTTCCCTCTCATGATCCAAAGAATGTAATTATATGAGTGTTTCAGTAAAATATAGAACTGGGTATTTTGGGTGAAAGAACTAGAAACAGTATTTCTCAGGAATAAATTGTGATTTAAAGAACTTGATCCTGGTGGCTCAGGAGGCTGAGGCAGGAAGATCCCAAGTTCAAGGCTAGCCTCAAAATTTAATGAGGCTGTAAGCAACTTAATGAGACCCTGTCTCAAAATAAAAAATAAAAAGGACTGGGGATGTGACTCAGTACCCCTGGGTTCAGTCCCCAGTACCAAGAAATAAAAATGAAAAATAAATAAAGGATTACTCTACAGAAAAATTCTAAACCTGAGTAATAAATACATATTTTAAAAGATGCCTTGAGAAAGCCTGGCATCTTTGGAGAATAAAAGCAGTTTAATACATTTGTAATTATGTTCAAGGTGGAAAATGTAGTGAGAGATGGATTTTATTGGTCAATAGTTGCCAAAATCATGAAAGAAACTCTCAGGAATATAAAAGATATTGGTATGAATAAAATAGAGTGATTTTTAAAAATTTTTGAAATAAAAATGGTTAGATAAACACCTATTTTTCACGTCAATTTCACAGAAGCTATGAAAGCATAGCAGGATACATATAGAATAGTAGGATAAGCCCACTACATCGAAAAATATTGCAAAAATTCAAAGAGGAAATTAAGAACAGTATATTCTGTTTGACTATAATCTTATTTGATCTCCTAGTATTTTATTTATAGAATATTTTAAGAAATAGCTTTTGCTCCACAACCCACACTGTGACACAATTCAACTTAATAAATGGAACTGCATTCCCCCATTATGTTTTGGACCCCCGACCTCTGGGGTGTTTTACATCATTCATTCATCTGATGGTTACCCATCAAGGAAGAATGATCTTACAGTGATGAAGAATAGGCACTTGATTTCTATATCAGTGAGTGTAAATTATAGATGGAGAGATTACATAGAGTTCTGCTTCCAATTTGTTGATTTCAAGATCTATAGCTGGAAATAGAACATTGTAATGATAAACTTCTGGAAATATTTTTCATATACTAGATGCATGAAGTTATTGATACACGTAAAATTTCCCAAGAAGTATGGCAAGAATGAGAAGGAAAGAAAAGGGTGCAAAAAGAAGGAAGCATATAATAAGGGAGGCAAGGTGGGAGAAAAGTGTACAGCATAAAGGAATAAAAGGAAAACTAGAACATAACTGGAAAAAAACTATATACCATGGAAAGAATATCCTGGAATTAATTTAAAAATTAAAAAATAACAGGGTGCTGAGGGCCATTACCAAGTAGGAATGACGCATCGAAATTTCCTTGCCAAGCGTACCCCATGCTGCTTAGAGGACATTCGATGGGACATTGCATGCATGCTTTAATAAGGTGACCTTGCTCAAGGACCAAGGCAGATCCGGGTTTAGAGCTGATCAGGTTTGAGGAAGTAACCGGCTCCTTGAGTTTAAGGCGTTGCTAGTTTAAGATAATGGGTTTTAGGGAAGTTGGAAGTTGAAGATTATTGCTGGGATTAGGGTGTTCCTGCTGCTTGTTCCCGTTGAGTTCTCGTGAGATTAAAATGGGATTGGGAGATAGCCTCGTGGAGTAGGTGAATTGTGCGGGAGACGGCAGAACGCGATTGCCCCTGGACCTGTGTGGAGGTGGTGTGAGAGCTGGAATAAAGAATTGCTGTTTGAATCTACAAAGCTGTGTGGTGGCTCGTGATTCTGGTGCCAAGCATTGACTTTGGCAACAGGGTACCAGCATATGGATGGGAACTTTCTAGAAATATTTGCAGCAAATATATTTTCTTTAATACTTATGCATATTCCTTTGCAGGAAAAGGAGCCAATAAAATAGTCGTGGTCTGAGGGGGATACAAAATGGATAAAATGATGAGTGTCATAAAAGAAAAGGAAAGGAAAGGAAAAGATGAAAAGAAGAGAACCACAGGTATCCTTCCAGAAGCAAGTCAGAAAGGTATTTAAAGTAGTTCATACATTACACTACATAAATGTATCATATTCTTGACAAAGAGAGAAAGAAAGTTATATACATATACAGATATATACATTCATATATATAAATATATATGAATACAATATATATGTCTATATATATTATGTGTATATATATTCTCCTATTATTCCAAATATATATATATATTTGGAATAATAGGAGAATTAAGTAGATTTAAGTTGATTGGGCATGAAAGATGTGAAACAGTGAATATCTTGAAGATAATTTCTTCTCTAAAGGTAAAACTAAAAAGCGGAGGAAGATAAGTTGCAGAATTAGAAGAGAGGCTTATATCTGAGTGATTTTTGTTTGACAGTTTATTTGCTTTTTTTAATTTTAGAAGAAAAACAATGGAATCATTTTAGATAAGTAACAATATCAAACTGTACAGGTAGTTGATGAAATATCGTCACTTAAGCATGCCTTTGAAATATATTTTTTAGGCACAATAAGGAAAATAATCTATCACTTTTTTGTCTTTTTAAATGACAATATGGTAATTATTTCCCCTCCTACTCATTTTCCATGAATTAAATCGAGTAAAAGTTGATACAAAACTGTAAATTACTTGAAGTTTAAGTAAATAATTGCTATGAACGGTCTGTTGCAAATTAAAAAAAAACACAGATGTTGTTAAATTTAAGAAGCTGTTGTCTCTCCAAGAAGCTGTTTGTAGAATTCTATGCAGGAGTTTCATTCTTAGATTCTGCCGCTTTATAACATAGAAGGCAAGTACTGGGAGAAAGGAAAACTCTTTTGTTAAGGTGAATTCATTTATAATATAAAAGTTTGATGGCTCCATGTTCGAAGCCTACAGTTTAATATGGTTCTCATAACTACTAATGCTAGTAAATATTGGTAAATACATGAATAAATAATAAACATTGTACTTCACTAATTCAAAATGTATTTTTACATTTAACAGAGAATGCCTTTAGTTGATTGAATAGGATAGTGTATTCCCAGGCTCAGATTTATTTATTTATGCTTTCTTCTTCCAAATCTTTGTTTTGGAGAAGATATTATTGTCCCTGTGAAATGAATGCTTGTATGGTTTCAAGGATTAATAAAACTAGGCCTACTGGGTAATAACACTTTTCTCTTAACTTCTTAATTAGTGTACCTATGTTATCAACTAATTTTATTTCCAGTGAAACAATGTACAGCACCAGTTCTGGCAATACTGCTAGATGGTTGTTTTATTCATGAAGGTGAAAAATCCTCCAAAAAGGATCACATAGGAAAAAGAAAAAAAAACATAAAAATTAGACAAGAATAAATAAAAATGAATAAAAAAGCAAAATTGTTGGGAGAGGGAAATAGAGCCTAAAAAGAGGAGCATGTAGAAAAAAATGAATGATTTGGTAGGAATGGTGGTCAGAGTTCCAAGACACATGAGGGTAAGGAAATCTTGCAGAGGTAGGTAGGATAGGGAGGCAGGAAAGCCCATTGGTAAGGCTAGATTAATGGAACTTACAAGATCTCACAGACACTGTAGACACAAAGGTAAATGTCAGAGAGAAAAGCAGGCTTATAATACATGTAAGATTGTGAAAGAACAGAGAATTCTCCTCTCTAGTCCCCTGCAGGTAATTGAATGAGAGTGATCATGAAGGGCATATTTGGAGACACCTGATTTTGCAAAGGCTGCTGGTTCCTAATTAATTTAAATTGCCCTCTATTCTTTTATGCTAACTAAAGGACTTTTAGAGAACTGTAGTTGACTACTTTACATGACAAAATTAACTAAAACCTTCAAAATAAAGCCAAGCCAGATCTTGATTTTAGTGTTAGAGCCTTTGTGTTAATATTGGTAGTTTGCATAAAACATTCACATATCAGCATACAAACTGAGCTGGATCTCTGTATTCAGTGATAATACTGTTATTATTACCAAAAAGAAAAAAAAATGTCCATTAGGAAGATGTACCCTATATAGCCAGCTACATATGTGACATTATTAGCAAAACTGCCATTCACATGTTCTCTAATTCCTAGAAGGACCACAGCTAGAAGCCACTACAGTGGCTTTTATCTTTTATACTGAATGATTGTCTTTAATATTGCCAAAGAAATGCCTCTTGTATTAGTCAGTGTTCATTCACTTTCCATTGATCTTCCTAACAAATTTTTAAGAATCAACCTTGTGACATACATTGAGATACATATTGATGAAATAGAAAAGGACATAAGTGAGTTGGATTTTCTATAATTAATGTACATATCTTTAGGATACCAAGTAAAGAACTGTGCATACTAGACAGCAGTCTAGCTTAGTATGGTAAAAATCCTAACTGAATTAGTTCATGTCAAAATTTATTTTTTCTAAGAAACTCACTTTGGTTAGGGAAATAATATTTAAGTCTAATGTGAAATAAACCTGAAGATTCATGGGATGATAGAAAACTCCAAAATGCTTAGCCAAGTTATAAACTAGAGTGTGAACAGGATCCCAGGGATATAACAGATCAAAAATGAGAAGAGAATGAACACACAGGGAGAGAAAGACAGGCCAAATAGCATGCTTGGAGGCTGATGTCTGGATTATCAAAGAGGGCTAAAGGCTATTTATGAGAGCAGGGAAATGGGGTGTCATTTAAAAAGAATCTTCTGTTGAGCATGAGAATCTCCTAGAGTTATACTTCTGTGTCCAGACAATATTTCTTTTCAGTGGTATCATTTGTGACAACAGAGTAGAGGAAAGCAAGGATTTTATGTACCCCAGTCGTGAAAGCATTCAATCAATGCAGTAAGAGAATTCAATAAAAGCTGGAAATCAGATCAGATGTGGATAGAAAACAGTAGCAGAATGAGCATTCTAAAGGAATAATGAGAGGGCACAGGATTTCACACAAGAGCTGTGGCAGGGTTTGGACACATCTTATCTGGATATTCAGGACCACGTGACATTCATGTTATTCCAATGTGTCTGTTTTCATCCCAGCTTGAAAGTCTACAAATGAAAGTTTCATAAGGTCACAAGGAAAATACTCATTGTTATCATTCTCCTCTAGAAATAATAATCTTGTCTCCAAACTCTTCCCATTTCCTTTCTCTCTCCCTCTCTCCCTCTTCCAGGGTGCCAACTGCTGTGAACTCTATTTTTTGGTCAATTGACAATAATAATGGTCTTTCAGAATCAAGTTGAAAATTTCTGCTATGAAATGCTGAGCTTCCATTTCTGTAGAGTAGTAACTTTTTACACTTAGTAATACAGAGTGAAACTTTGACTGACTCCCAGCTGTCCATAGGGTGGGCCAGTCAAAAAAAAAATCAATTGGTACTGGGTATAAAATTTTAACTGTTCTTAACAGCATCCCTCCACTGGCATTAGCCTTTAGTGAAACCTACTTTTGATTTGGCTAGCCATTAAGTGCATTTCCACTTATGTCACAGTCAATATAATTACTCTTTCTCTTAAAATCTTGTAATCAAATCTATCAGAAGTTTCACTTTGTAAGTGAAACTACAAAAATTGGAAACTCACTACACATGGAGAATATTTTCTGTCTGATTAATATTAAGTTTTTAATGTGTATATTTAGCTAATATTATGCTTTAATGTTATTGTTTTAAAGGCAGTATCATTTTATTTGGTGTTATAAGAAATTTTAGTTGCTTTTTAAAAGTGAGATCAAAAAAATTAAAAAATCCCAAAGTAACTTATACCTTAATTTTGAATGTTTACATTAGCAGAATCTTATTTGAAAATGAAATAAAACCATGAATATTGTACATCAAAGAACAGGAACCTGGCATTTTTCATATTAAATATTTCTTAAAAATTCATTAAGATAACTGAATTATCCTGTGACTAGCACCACAAATATTTATAAAATTTACAGTAATTAACAAGCTAGAGCATGTGCTATAAAAAAGTACTTTTACTTTCTAGAAAATAATAGTAGATGAAATGTTATCATAGTAAAATATTTAGAGACACAATTTTAATGATATAATTTATATTGTGTTCTACTTTCCCACTTACACACAGCTTTGCAAAAGTATACTTTTCAGAATTATTGATAATTGTGAACTAAGGTTCAATATTTGGGTTGCAGAATTTCATAATTTTGAAAAATGAAGAATATCATCTACCCATTATTGTACTATCAGAGAATAGTATTAATACCCTAAAAATGTCTCCTGTGCTTGATTATCCAACCCTCCCCCCTTCCTAGAGTCCCTACAATCAGTGATCTGCTTACAGTTCCCAAAGTTTTGCCTTTCTTAGGGTAAAATAATAATTAAGGTGAGACGTGAACAATGGATAGGAATATCATTCAATAAGATGAAAAAAATAAACATTTAATAAGGTGCGTATAAAGAAATGCATAGATTTGAGTCCAAGAGAATGATTTGATTATTGTTAGACTTGTTGAGTTTGAGATTATTTTTTTTTCCAGGTGGAGTTATTCTCTGTGTGAGCTATTGGGTTTCAAGCACAAGAGTGGATGGACTGGTGATATGAATTTACTGATCTATGCAATGTTATGTATATAAGGCAAGTAAAGCCCTGGGGAAGATTTTGTGGAATTGAATAATTAAAATTGTAGGGTAACTTAAAAGTGTTTAAAAATATAAGAATTATGGATCAGGGTGGCTATACCTTTTGGGCTTTCATGAATTAAATACAAGTAGAAAATTCCACATCTTAGATTTCCTGAGAGAAATCAATTAGGAAACACCTCACCCTGTTATGAATTGCTCCTGGAAATTTGCTGCAAAAACAATTAACATTTGCTGAATATGTATTACATTTCAGATTTCTTACTCAACCTGTAGTTTAGTCATGTGACTCAGTTGTGGCAGAGGCCCAGCTACACTTTCATGGAAATAGCTTTGATAATGAGGGTAGTCTTGAAAAAAGATTTTAAAGGAAAAGATTAAGAATGGTGAAGCAGGTTTCTATGTTATAATAATGAGCATTGCCATTTTTCATCAGTGTTCTAAAGCATTGGTCACTTATGACAGAGCTATGAGAATATGAGATAAGAGTGAATGTGTATAGGAGGGAGGAGGCAGGATTACTGGTTGCAAAGCAGTTTGCTAAGATTAATTGCTGAACATCACTATCCTTTATCAAGGAGTTTTTAGTTTTATTTTTAATATAACTAGATTTCTCTTTATTACTCTCTTTTTTACTGGACTTAACCTTTTCTCCTAAATTACACTTTTTTGTAACTTCATGCATTATAATTTGATGTTTTTAAGTTGTAAAGCTTTATGGGTTTTTAAAAAATGCAGAATGTCATATATTCATCATAACAATACCAGAGAATAGTATCACCACCCTAAAAATATTATTGTGTTTTATCCATTCTACACTCTGCCCTTCCTGAACTCCTGGCAATCACTGATCTGCGTACTCCCCCTATAATTTAAACTTTATCAGAATGTCAGAATAACCAAACTATGCATTCATTCTATAGTCTTTCTCAATGATCTCCTTTATCTTAACAATGTACTTTTAATTTTAATTCTTGTTGTTGCATGGCTCAATGAGCTAATTATTTTTATTACAGACTAGTAGTATTCTATATATGGAGGAACTCTAGTTTGTTCATTCATTCATTTATACAAGATGTCATGTTGCTTCCATTATTAATAATGCTGCTATAGGCATTCATGTTTTGTTTTTTTTCCCAAACATAAGGAGGTTGAGACAGGAGTATTGTGAGTTCAAAGCTAACCTCAGCAATGGAGAAGTGCTTAGTTACTCAGTGAGACCCTGTCTCTAAATAAAATACAAAATAGGGCTGGGGATGTGGCTCAATGGTTCAGTGTCCCTGAGTTCAATCCCTGGTATGTACAAATCAATCAATCAATCTATCTATCTATCTATCTATCTAAACATTTTGAAATTTTAATTTAAATGTTAAATGTAAAAGCTGAAAAACTCCTCTGTTTTTTTTTTTTGAGAATGTAAGTTTTCTTTTTTTTTCCACCAAATAAAACAAGTTTATTATTTAATCACATGTTTAAATTTTGAGTTTTCTCTCAGTACAAAGGAACTACTATATACACACAAAAATCTTATTTGTTAATGTAAAAATTTTTCTTTGGTTGGTCCAACATGCAATACACATGAGTCCAAAGACTACAGTTTGGGGCAAATGTCCATGGACTGAGAAACCACAATTCCAAGTTTCAAAACTCATTTTAAAAATTATTAATAGCACATGCAGGTTGCTTTTACTTCTCAGCAACTTGTTGAACTATTATTTGATTATTAATCTACCTCAGCAAAAGAAAACAAAATATTGCATGCCAATTTGAGGGACTAAAAAGAAAATTTCAAAAGTACTAGATTTGTTAACAGCTGAGTAAGGTCATTATAAACAAGCTTGTGTTTACATTCTGCTGAAAACCCCTGTATAGTCTCAGCACCTAACAAAATCTACCAGGCTCCAAGGACACTGTCAGGTTAAATGATGGCATAACTTTTTAAAAGGAGCCAATTACATCAGCATAAGTCATTCAGAGCCCAACATAATCAAATCTAGTTTTTCCAAAAGAAACATGCTATAAATAAACAAATTACATCCGATTCTTGATGTGAATATGAACTTCCTAGAGGTCTCATTCGGCCTAATTGCTGGTCACTCACAGTAATAGATTTTTAGTGAAAAGAGTAACATGATGTTAAGTCATTTTAGATTTTAGACATACACATTACACTTCTGGGTGACAATGGAGAGAATCTGCAGCAATATATCATTAAGCTAGGTTGCAAAGTTCTTTCAAATGGCATCAATATCAATGTCATCATCCTTGCTGTCAGACTTCACAGTTTCAGCTTTCATTACACTAATAGTCTTTGAATATACCTCCTCAATGTTTTCATCTTCATCTTCTTTCCCACCAGAGATTCCTCCTCTGCCTCTTTCAACGGCTTTATAATTGGTTTGCTTTGATATGAATCTCTTTGCAGAGTTTTTTTTTTTTTTTTTGAGGCCTATTTCTTAGAGGAGTTTTCCAACAGCTGATGATGACCTAGTCTTCTGAATGGCTGTGCCACACATCTCCCTCAAGATGTGTGAAATCTTGGAGAGAGCTGAGCTTGATGAATTGTACTGCACACTTCAAACGATGAGGAAGGTACTGCTGAGCTTTTTTGTTACTGTAACAAAATCTTAAGAAATGGCACCTGGGTTTCTTCATCAGTTCACCAGTCTTCTCTTTGAAAAGAACTTCGTCAGAACAAAAGGGCCCATGGCTGTTACATCTAGTCTTTCTGCTTCTGCAACAATTTGTCAGGTGAGTCAATGATACCCTCTTCTATCTTTTTTGTAACAAAATCCAACAGGATATTGACACACTTCTATAGTACCTTCCAAATCATCACTGAGTGCAGAGCTTCTGCAAGGTCACTAATTTTATCCATTCCGCTTCTCTGAGTTTCCTCAGTTGTATGCTCCACCCAATCCTTCTCCTCCTCTTCTTCCACTGCATGTATAGAACACTGATCTCATTTGGTGCTGGTAGTAGTGGTATCTCATTGCTGAATACAGAACCATTTTCCTTGTCTTTGCCCTTTCTATTTTTCTTTTCTGTTTTTTAATTTTTCCTTTCTTGCACCACTATCATTATTTGCCTGCAAGTTTTTGAAAATGAACATGCAGAGTTTATGGTGTGTATCAAGAATTCCTCTGTATCCACAGGCTTAAAATGAATTACCTATTGTTTGCTTTTTTTTGAATTAACATACAGGTCTATTTCAGGATTCTCACACTCAGGGCAGAGAGAAAAAGCAATTTAATGAACCCATTCAATATGTCTTGCAGTTTATTTGCCTCTTGAGATCCATTGACAATGTAATGGTTATTCTTAACATAAAACTGGGTCTGTATACCCATCTCACAACCCAGATATTTGGTGGGATATATCGGAGACTGATTGTCTTTTTGACGTCAAACATGTTAACTATAACTGTTTTGATTCCATTGCCTTTGCTCCCAATCTTGGCAATCAAACAGGGGGTGGGTATCTTGTAACTATAGGACTGATCTGACATGCTGCACTTACATTAACAGACATTTTGGCTTATTAGTGACTTTATCGATAAGACCAGGACATCTGTGATTACAACTTTGTGGTATCATCTTTCTGTAGAAGAAGAGATGACATAAACTACGGCAAGAGTTCTGCTTCTGATATGAAAAAAAATAATCATAATTTGCCACTGAGGTTATAAGTGCCTTGCTTGTATGCTGTATTTCTACAAAAATGCTCAATAATTTGTTTTCATCAAATAAAGATATAAAACCAACACAGCTTGCCTGGGACAGGGAGGAAGAGGTGCTGGAAACCTGGTTGAGTCTGGAACTGCTGGATGGGTCAGTGGAGGGACAAATGGGCAGGTACTGCCCTGGATTATGGGGCATGGTACCAGTCCTCCCAGCAACATCAAAATCAATTTTTTTGTTGATCAATTTTCCTCTTTTCATTTTAGTTTAGGAATTTTCCATGGACTTATATTTAGATTAATTTTTATCCTCAGTCTTTTATATCTATTAAATATATTATTTATTGTATAAATTTTTTAGACTTTTCATTTGAAACTTTCTTAAAGCATCTCTGTTTCCATTGCTCTACTACTCTTGCATGTTACCTATTTTTTATTAGAACCCATAATATATTAATCATAGTAATTTTAAATGCTTTGTCCTATGATTCTAGAATTTATATCATAAGTGAACCTGATTTTGATAAGTTTTTTTTGTTTTCACTTGCTTTTTGTATGTGTACTTAAGTTTACACAATTAGGGAATAAGAGGCTTTGAAAAATATGAAATTAAGTAATGTCCTTGTGAAGTGAAATTTATAGTAATTAGGACTGTGCTTAATATTCACTGTAGCTGCAGGTAACAGAGGCTTCAATTTTCTTTAATGCTTTTCTTTGTCTTCTTTCTTGACTTTCAGGCTCCCATATGAGTTCCTCCCTAGGTATTCCAAATCTTATAAATCTTTCATCTATAATCTGATGTTACTTTGCTGGTAGCCTTTTGATGTGGTGGTAATGTCACCACATTGGGGTCCAAGGAGGTCTATAAGACCAGGGGAGATTTCTGCTTGGAACTTCCAGGTTCTTGACTACATCACAGAAAATAATTTAAGGACATGTCAAGTATGAGAAACAAAGGAAGAGATTTATTATAAATGAAAGTATACATTGGAGACTGGGAATGCAGGTGATGAGTGAGAGAGAGAGAGAGAGAGGGAGAGAGAGATGCCTTGTCTTGGTCATGTCTCATAAGCATCTTGAATCTTCACCCTGGGGTGTGTATATTATAATGAGGCTAGGATCACTTCTTGGTCACCAAAGTCTTAAATGTGTATGTTCCCTAAATGAGTGATTCCCACAGAGGCCTATCTGCAAGCTAAGTACAAAGATGCAGGTGCAAGGACTTGGGTTGTGTTGCTCACAAATTGTTGGCTCTGCATTCCAGTGGTTTTTTGAGTATTTCTTTTTTTGAGATTCAGTGTTCTTCCTATTTTTCATACAGAAAAAGGGAGGCACATTCTATATTACTCAGGCAGTTTCAGTATTTTAGTGGACTTGTTCCTTTGTTTCATTATAAATGTTCCTTCCTATTTTCCTTCCATGATATGATATTTTTCCTACACATCACCCTTTCCTCTACTACAGCATCTCCATGTATTTCATCAATATTTGACTCCTACTGATAGTGTATATCTCCTAAGTGGGACAGTATAGCTGGAGAATGTGGGGGTAGGGAAATATTCCCACTTCTATTCAGAGTATATTTCAGATTAGAACTGGATCAGAGACCTTTCACAGGAGTGTAGGGCTTTGTTATGGAGAATGCTATGGCCAAGTTTCCCCAGTTTACTCTTTTCTTATGCATAAAGAGTTAGGAGGGGTTTTCTTGCACACTGAAGTTGAGAACATGATTGGCTTGATGGAATGGAGCTAATGAATGCCTCAGACACAAGTCTCTCACTGTTTTTCACTTTCTACCTACTGCAACTCACCAAAGTTATAGATCCTCTAGGCATTCTTATCCATTGATGAATTCTGTCACTTATGTTCTAGGTAATTACATCTCAGTTCTTTTCCTCTCTGAATGCACTTTTCTCTCCATATTATGGGGTCATGGTTTCCTCTGAAACTTCCATTCTCTGAAGAGTCCAAACCATTGATTTTTAGCTTGTATAAAAGTTCTTTTCTTATTCAGCAATGGAGGGATGAATGCACAGGCACTTTCCATGTTGGAAATGAAACTTTTATTCTGATTTTTTTTCCCTTCACATTTGCACATATGCCACTTTGAGGTGGTTTAGTTGGTCACTGATGAGAATAAATATATCCCTGAAATAAGTCATTTTAGGTTTTAAAAACAAATGGTGATTACCTGCAGATTAAGAACTTTGAAACTGACAGTGTTAAAAGATTGTAGATCTATTTCATCAGGGGAGCTTTTAAAAAATATCAATACCTGTGCTCCACCCCAAGAGATTCTAACTTAATAGGTTTGGGATGGGCTCAGGCATCAATAATTTTTGATATCTCCCCAGGAAATGCTAATGTGCCAACCAGAGTTGAGAACCACTGCCTTATAGAAACTTAAAAGAGCATCTCTAGATACAATTTAAGATATAGTATTGACTTTTTCCCAGTAAGGGAAGGAGAGAAAGCCAATATATCCCATTTAAAAGTTGAACATTTTATCTGAGAATTGTTCAAAACTCATATGTAGAGGGAACAGAGTGTTTTGTCATCTAACTCAAGAAGACATAAGAGTATTAATTGTTATCTGGTATAGTTATTCAGCTTGAACCATTTTCTAAGGACTATTGCTTTTCTCACAGTCCACACTGTTCTTTGGTGAACAGGAGGGCTGGTAGCAGTTCCAAAGGCTTGAGGTGTCTCAAGACAAGTAAAACTACTTCACAGGTCTATGTGACCTTACTCTACAGTGGAAGGTAAACTGATTGTATTCTCTCAGAATTTGTAATAAGAGTCTTATTGAAGAAGGATTTGATAAACACAATGTTGTAATAAATACCAACTATAGTATTTTAGGAGCCATGATGAATGATTTACCTATTGAGGTTACATTGGCACAGAAATTATGAGTAGTCATCTTGAACTAGTGGATATATTAATGGTCCAGCAATGGAGCAAAGCACGAAGAGCCACCAGTGAGGCCCCTAGAATATTTCAAATCTGGTATTAATGTATGGCCACAATTGCCAGATCATCATATTTCTACTTAAATGTTCACAATATTGTCCTCACATTTCTGTGATATTTCATATTTATTATAAAACTTATCTCTTACTTGAGGTTGCTTAACAAATCTTTTTCTTGCATTCAAATGTGGTCAATTAAATTTTCCAAGGCACTATGTAATTTGGTCAAATAGAGATCAGGGTTTGCAATCATTTTAATCTATATTTTAACTCAATCCAGAAAATGTTTAGGTCTCTCATTTAATTAGAAAGCATGGTGGTACTGGTGGAGATAATTGGCAAAATTCATGCCCTGTTTCTGAGAATAATTGCTAGAGCTTTCAAAACTGGAGCCACAGTTTGAAAACATTCATTATGTTTATAATGTAAAGATATAGGATACACAAGATACAAATCTTAAACCAGGAAAAATCTGATTTCCAAAATAAATTTCACTTGTTCAGCTGAAAAAAGAAATGACAGTCTTTGCTTAGGAATCTAAGATAAAAACTGGAAAAGAGGACTGAGGTTGTGGCTCAGAGTTAGAGCACATGCCTAGCACTTGCAAGGCCCTGGGTTCGATCCTCAGCACCACATAAAAATAAGTAAATAAAATAAAGGTATCTACAACTAAAAAATATATATATATTTTTAAAAAAGCTGGAAAAGAAAGAATGAATTAAATAAAGTAAGGGACTTAAATTGAAAGAAGAAAATAAATCTGAACTTTTAATGAAATTAAGAAAAAGAAAAGGATATTTATAACTGACAATAAAAAGGTGGCTTTAGGGACGTTCGCCTAGAGAGAAAGCCTTCTTGTTTTAGACGTCTTAAAGTCTCATTTGTAGGAGAGAATAAAGCTGACATTTTGGACTATGAGAAGAATAACTTTATTTTCTAACTGATGAACTTGAGCATGTGAATATTAATACAGTACGTATGACATGGCTCAGAAGTACTTTGAGCCAAATTTCAGTTAAGTATAAACACTAGCAGATGTTATAAACAGTATAGAAGTCTGGAAAGATATTTCAAGCAGTAATCTGGAAAAAAAATGTTTTGCTGGTATCCCACCTGAGATCAGAAATTGCAGAAACATTGTTTAATTGAAAGCTTTGTGTAAGTTATTCAGGTAATAAACATGAAACTGGTTTGCATAAAAAGAAGTTATCTTGAATATTTAAGGTATGTTATCTCTATATCTCTTCTAATCTTTTTATTTAATTTATATATCATAACAGTCCCTTTAAAAGTATAAATTATGTTAATTTCTAGCATTTTTGCAAACTTGTACAACATCCCCAATTCCTAATTACTGAATATTTTCTTCACCTCATAAAGAAATCTGATACGCATTATGATGTCCTTTTCCATTCCTCTTCTGCAGTTCCTGGCAACCACTGATCTTTTGTCTTGCTCTCTGAATTTGTCTAGTCCAGAAAATTCATGTAAGAGAAATCTTACATTATTTGTTCCTTTTCTCTGGTTTAGTTCCCTTAACACAAGATTCATCCACATTATAGTATGTGCCAGCACTTCATTTGCCTTTATGATTGAATATATCCCACTGTTTTGTGGAATCATTTCCTAGGGATGTGGCAACCAAAGTGGGTGGCTTAAAATAGCAGGTGTGTATTCTTTCAGTTAATGAGGGTTATAAGGCTGAAGTGTAGGCATTGGCAGGGCCATATTTCCTTTAAGAATCTCATACAATCTTTGCTCACTTCTTCCTAGATATGGGAGTGTTTGCATCCTTGATTTCCCTTGGTTTACAGTTGTCTCACTTCAATCGATACCTCTGTCATCACTTGGCTTTCTTCCTGTGTGTCTCCACCTTTATGTGATATTTTTCTCTTTGTTTATGGACACAAGTTGTATTGCATTAATGTCCAATAATGGCTTCATCTTGTTCATATTTTCAAAGCCCTTTTTCAAGTAAGATCATATAAACAAGTATCTTGTGTTGAGACTCCAAACATCCTTAGGAAACATGGATGAACACATACAGATAGATAGTTTATATTTTGTTAATAAATGCATGATTACATGAACATTTTGGTTATTCAAATCTTTTGGATATTATTAATAATGTTGCTATAAATATTCATATACAAGTTTTTTAAGTTGATTTTACTTGTTCATATATACATTTTTGTTTGGTCAGTTTATTCTTAGGGCATATATCTAGAAGGGCAATTACTGAGTAACATGATAACACTGTTATTGTTTTTAGTGATGGTCAAACTGATTTCCCAAGTGTTTAAATGTTTCTAATTTCTTCACATCTCCACCAATACTTTTTTAAATGTTTATAGTTTTGATCATCTCTGTCAAATGGGTGTAAAATTAGATCTTTTTGTGGCTTTTTTCTTTCTTTTTTTTTTTTTTGTACTGGGGCTTGAACCCAGGGGCACTCAACCACTAAGCCACATCCCCAGCCCCGTTATATTTTAGAGACAGGGTCTCACTGAGTTGCTTTAGTGCCTGGCTTTTGCAGAGGCTGGCTTTGAACTCTCAATCCTCCTGCCTCAGGCTCCCCAGCCACTGGGATTACAGGCACCTGGCTCTTTTAGTGGCTTTGATTTGTATTTTGCTAAGGATACTGATGGTAAAGACCTTCATGTGCTTTATTGGCGGCTTGAATCACTGTGGTAAAATATTCATTTGAATCTTCCCATTTTTAGTTGACCTATTTGTTGTATCTCACTCCTTATTTAATCCATCAAGTTGAATGAGATATTTTGTGAGTGAAAGAGCTAAAACAAAGAAATGGATAATTGAATCAGAATTACACAAACAGAAACTCATTCCTAACCAAAAAATTTTCCTTAACACTTGTGTTTCTTTGTGTGTGTGTGTGTTTTCAAACAAAAATATTTTACTGAGAAGCTTTATCCCCCAAGACTCTTGGGATTACATTATTATTGTAAAGATTTCACATGATTAAACACATACTTGCAATCATATAGCACATTTTCTACTTTAATAAAGGGCAAACATTCATGGACTGTACTTTTCAAGAATGTAAGAGCAGCTAGGACATTTGGGAGCAATAATGAGATTTTAACTGAGAAAATAACAGCAAATATTCTGATACTCAGACAAATGGATAGATTCATGACTTAGAATTCCAGCATGTATTTACTTTAAATTGTAAGTGAAACCCTGTAGTAAGTAGCACATCTATATGTGCAAAGAAAGGACTTGGGCAATGTGCAAATCTTTTTTTTTCCCCCTACATCAGAGACCTAAGGTAGTAGACATGGTGTCTAGTGAGGTTTCTCATCATTCACATAATGATTTTAGTGATCTGACATATATATATTACACCATAGATGGTTACCTATTTCACACAGTATTTTACATGGATTTGAATTAATAAATCTATAAATCATGAATTTGTTTAACATAGCAATTATTGATTAGGGAACTCCAAATAAAATAATTCTTAAGACATAGACTTCTTTCTAATAGCATTCCTCTATTTTCTAGAAAAGACAGTTATCAGTGTGTTTGCAATGCAGTGCCTTTATATAGAGGGACAAACAGGACCAAAGATTACTAGGGAGATATAAAAGCAGTGATATATATATATATATATATGTGTGTGTGTGTGTGTGTGTGTGTGTGTGTGTGTATCTATACACATATTTCTTTAAAATACTTTTTTATTAATTTATTTTTTTAATTAGTTATATGACAGCAGAATGCATTTTGATTCGTAGCACACAAATGGAGCATAAGTTTTCATTTCTCTGCTTGTACACAAAGTATTAATAAATAATGCTATTCCATATTTGGTTTAGTGTTAAAATTGAAGAATGCACCCCTTACAATGCAATAAATAATAAAAAATAGAAAAAATAAAGAACACTGATTAATAAGATTTGGGGAATTTAATTTAAATTGCGTATCATAACTCACTCTACTCCAAATACAATTGCTAACTCAGAAAACAGGTAGATGGTATTTTATACATACACACATATGTGAAACATACTATTTTAACCACATTGTAAAGTATTTTAATCTCTTAATTTTTAAAAAAGATAGAATTTTTAAATTTATTTTGGCTTGGTATTTGTTAAAACATTTTTTTCTGTCTTCCTCTTCACATTTATAAGAAAAGTTCCTTTTCATAATGAAGATTTAAGTTGTATTTAATTCTGAAAAGCTCTTATTAAAATACCATTTGCAATTAAATTAAAACTGAAAACTAAATGTCTGCTTTATGTAATATCATTAGAGATATAAAATATCAGGTATAAATCTATGTTAACTGATGTTTTTGTTTTAAACACAACTAGAAACCTATAAAGTCTTATTTTTAACATTCCACTAAATTATTCTATTTATTCAACCAGAATTGTAAATGTAAATTTTGTTTTTACTTCTGTTGTTAAATTGTTTTTCTTATTATCTTCTTCTATTATATTTATCACTGTACTTGCTTTTTAAAGTCAGGTTTAATTTATATTCTCTTAGCATCACAGTAAAATCTACACACATGCAAAGCATCTTTGATTTTTATAAAACAAGGATTAGAGCCTATTATAATCTTGCACTTAATCTCATTTTTTCATATGACAGCTTCAGTCCCATTTAATACTATTTTTTGAATCCAAATAAAATCTTTTTATTTGATTTAGCACTTTAGCCTCCAAAGTCATTTTGCTTAATGGGTCTGTTTTTGACTTTTTAGTCATTTTAATCATAAATGTGCCACCACGTTCATCACTATACCAGGCTTATGATGAATCCAACCATAGATCACTGAAAATAAAACTTAGAAACAGATAGATGGCAGGCCACCTTATTAGCACTTTTTTCCAGACCAATAATCATGTTGCTATTTGAAATTTAACAAATTGCTGTCATATCATCCATTTTGAGCCCTTTTTAAAATGACCCTGTCAGATTATTTTGCTGTTGAATTGAAGTCAACCATGATAATGGTGCTCAATATGAATTTTTAGAGCACAATGCTCTTGTTTCATACTATGGGAAAGGAAAGAGTATTTTTCTACTATTGTGCAAAGAATTGTGTTTAGATATATTAATTTTAAATTTTATTAGAAAAAAAGAGGATGATCTAGGCAGTGGATTTCTAAAGGTAACAGTTAAACCTAAATATTATTAGAATATATGTTTCTGGAAAGTTCACAAAGTCATTTTTAAACACTCAGTCCTATCTCTCACCCCAATTAACATGTACATCTATGTATGAAATTTAGTTGAAAGGAAAATAATTTACAGTGGATTTCTTATTTTCCCAAATAGAATTGTGTTTCATTGAATTTCAGTAGAATAACTGGCAATTTGATAGATAAGAATTTGTTCTCTTAGAATAAAAGCAACTGAGAAATCATTTTCTTTAGATGCAGTAGTGGTACATTAACTCTTACATTATGAAACATGGTCATATTCTCTCTCTTTTTGTTTTTCAGTTACAAGGTGCTTTATATAAGATTACTTGGAAGTGAAATGGATAATGAATGCCCAGAGCAATCTGACTAGAAAGAGATGCTTGTCAAGGTTATACAGGTAATTGTAATAGTCCAACAGCAATTCTATTGGATCAGTAGGAACCTTAGTATTTGTTCCTTCAGAAAAATGGAAATAATGTTTCTGAGTAACATTCTAGCTGTTATCTCTGTATTATTAGTTTGTGATTTAATTTTTAACAAATTTCCTATCTTGAATAGTAAAAAGTCTCTTAAAGAGAATTTGACTAATGTCCTCAATTATAAATGCTTGACCTAAATAGTGATCTCTCACATAGAATATTTTGAGCACATTTAGTTAGTTACTTATTAATTCTAAATTAATTTAGGGCAGTTTGAAAGGTCTTGAGTTGACTGACGTCCAGTAAACAATTCAAAATGCAATGTGGCCATGACAGTAGAGTATCCGTTTCTAGATGCCAGTGGGATAACTTGTAGACACCTTACTTGTTTATCCTTTACATATCTATTTCTGTAGGGTAAGTGCATTTTGAATAGGCCAACTATTTGATAACGAATTTCACAAATTAATGGGAGAAAGAAGTAAAGATAACCCAAAATTCAGTAATAAATTTTGCCAAATTGGATCAGAATTTGAGATTTCACTGTAAATTCTTATAGAAAAATTAATTAACATAGAAATATACATAAATGTATTTGCACATCTAAATGCATATATTTCTTAACTACAACTAACATCAAGTTACACTTTGCCTGGAAGAAATGAAGTCCTTTTAAGTAAAGGAAAGATATTCCCCATGGGAAAAAAATGTGTGGGTCAAAACTGAGCAAGAAATTGTCTTATCTATAGAGAAAATGAGCAGTGTAGAGTTACAATAAGCCATGTATTTGTAAATTTACCCTGAAAAAGGTCTTAAAACTCATGAATATCAACCTAACAGGCCTGAAGTATATGTGGTAAATAGATATCTAGGGGGGGAAAAGCCTTTAAAGCAAAACAATAAATAAATATATAAAAATAAATAAATATATCAAAATGGAAATTATTAAAAATCCAGTGTAATTTTGGTAACAAGGGACCTAGAACAGTAGCAAAGAGACATTTTCTAATTGTTTTTTGTTTTGTTTTGTTTAGACAGAGTATGAACCTCAATTTAAATTTGTAAGAGAGAGATTTCTTTTCATTTAGAAGTGTTTCAATGCACTTCATTTGCCAAATGTAAATTTCAATATCCTTGAAAACTTAATCCAGCACAGTGTTAGATCTACTCCTTACTCTTCTCAGTACAATATCTGTGTTCTAAGGAGGATATGTAATATTTTCGCTGAAGACAGGGTTGGGCATCTGATTTTCAGTTTTTAATACCCCAAGGTTAATTCAATATTACTGCTTATGCTTATAACATTTTGGAGAGAACAAAGTGACTCTTCACATTCACTTAAATTTATAAGATCATAAAAGTCCAAAATAAATGTTGGGCCCACTATCAGGCCAACTATCACAACAAATCTACCATTAGCAAGCTACCTAAAAAGCTACTGATTCACCAGCTCTCAGGATTTTCTAGGTCATTCCTGATTTCCTACCAAATAATAAACGTTTTTGAAATACCATTTTCCAGGAGCTGAAATCGTGTGGTCATTTACCACCGAATAGGATGGAACAGAATGTTTTGCAGGATTAGTTGTACAATCAGGGAGAATCTACTTGGAAAAAAAATTCTGAGGCTAGAGAAATAAATTGCCAAAAAAATTTGAGAGTCTGCATTTGAACCTTTTGGAAGAGAGGATTTTAAAATAGACGTTGACAGACAGATATCATTACCCTAGGTACATGTATGATTGCACAGATGATGTGACCCCACTTTATGTACAACCAGAGAAGTAAAACATTGTGCTCCATTGGTGTACAATGAATTGAAACGCATTCTGGGGTAATGTGTAACTGATTAGAACACGTAAATAAATAAATAAAAATATGTGTTGAACTGCAAGTGGAACTTCAAGGGTTCGCTTCTGGGAGGATGAGAATGGAAATAATCTGTATGAAAGAGAAAGAAGGTATATGAAAGAAGGGTTTTGAGGCAACTTTTATAGCCCAAGGCAGAGTAAAGTGTTGGTCTCTTTCTTTATTTCTACACCAGTTGACCCTTTTGTGATAATACTACCTCCTTTCCACTGTCTTTCCTACTGAACTATTACTTTCTTATTTAGAGGCTATTGTTATTATTCTTATTATTATTGAAATTCCAATTGGAGACTTTTATTTAATTCACATGTTAGTTTGCACAAATGACTGTTATTTAGCTAATGGTAATGATGTGTGCTGACTTTGTCAATAGAGATATAGAGGTTAAGGCTTTCACATGTGAGTGCTAAGCATCATGACACTTATGAGTTATCTGGCATGAAGTAGTTATTTTCTCAGAAGACCTTATCATTGCTGATTAAGTATGAATTCTACCCAAGGTAAGCATACCATAGTATTGTTTATTCCTTCCAGCTGATATCCTGGCTGTGAACATAATGAGAAAAAAACAACAATGTTCAATGATTTACAACTTGGTAACAGAATTTTTCAGCTTTATGGAAATTTTGTTTAATTTACCATCTTTAGTTTCTTTAAGTGCTTAGTAATAGAAATTTTATTTCTATACATGAGCTGCAAACCCAGCATGTATTTGCATCACACTGAAGAATACCTAACAAAACCCAATATCTGCAAATGTGATTTGCCAAGTTGACTTCTTATTTCTCCCCAGATAGCATTTTCCTCGGCTTCTGTACCATTCTATTTTGCAGAAATGTATCTAATATGTAAGTTTTATGGTACATGCACCAGAAATGCTTTGTTTTTCTCATTCATGCTTCTTAAAATATATGTTATTAAACAGACTGATGGCCCAGAGAATCAAATTTTTGTGCTTATGCTTCTTAAAATGATTCAAGTCAGCTTTTTTTTTTTTTAAGTTGAAACACTTAACACTTACGAAGTATAATTTGATAAAAAGACATGCTGATGTGCTAAAAGCTAAGGCAGCTTCCTGTGGTGCCAAATTTATACCATGGGAGTTATCTTATGCCCAAGTAGAATCTGACTCAACAATCCCATATTTAAGGTCAGTACAGAAAGCTGTACTAGAACTTGAGGAAGAAAACAGAAAAAAAAAAAAATCACAGAGTTTGTCAAAGTCACGTTTCTTGATACATAAGTGCTCAAATTGAGAACTAATGACAAAAGAGCCCAGATGAAGTACTGCTGATGGAGAGACTTTATCTTTCATCAGTAAAACAAAGGTTAAATAAAGATTGAACTCAGAGCAGCATCAAGAGCTCTGGAGACTTTGAGTAGGCAAGATGACCAGATGTTCTTCCTATTGTTTCAGCCTGACATGTGAGCAAAGGTGAAGGAGGTCAAGTGGGTAAGCAGCTGATCACAGATAAGATGATGGCAAGGTCATTAGTTATTCTTGGAGAGTCTGAGAATAGAACCACTATTGCTATCTGGTTAATTAATGATTCCTTCCATATATTTCAAATTCATTGAGTTGTATCCTTATGTTCATTTTGTCCCAACAGTGTCCCTTTTATTAACCTCATCTCATAATCTTTTTATTTACATTGAAAACAAAACAACATGATATTCACACAGAATTAGAGGCTAGTTTCTTACTTATTTTTTTGCTTTGCTTTCCTTAACTAGTTCTGAAGATTATGTTAATCCAATCTCTCCGATTTTTATATTCTGTGGGTTTTGATCTTTTCTCTCTTTATACTTAACCCCATTGAATTCATGACTAATGACATTTCCAAAAGCCATATGTACCACAAATCACTTCTTTAGAATTAATTTCCACTAAAAAATAACACATTTAATGTGCTTATAAATAAAAATTTAAGATTAAATTTTAAGATATTGAAAGAATATAGATATAATCCACAGTAAATTAACCATAAATTTGTGCTTCTGAAAATTTGAATATTAAAATGATGAGAATTTGGGACAATAAATAATTACAATGAATGTGATAATGAAACCTATTCAGCAGTAAAATATACTTGATTTCATTCAAGTGCCATTGTTTAGCTTTTTTCTGAGTCAGAGGGCCAGTAAGGAATGACTTATAGAAAATATGCCTTTCTTCTTTAAAATAATTGACTGACAGCTGCTTTTTATGACTATAACATTCTCAAATTATCATATTCAGATCCAATGATAATATTATTGCATGTATACTTCATTTCAATGTTACATTATAACTGCTGAAATTGTCACGAGCCAAATTAAATCCTTATGTTCACCTTCCCTCCATGTATTAATATTGAATTAAGGACACATTATATAAGTTTGTCTTCATTAATTTTAATATTTTCCAAGTCTGCTTAAATACGCTAGGAAAAATTATGTAATACATGGTCAATTAATGTAATTCTTTCTACATTTTGACTCAATAGAAATAAAAACTTTCTTGACATATTCAAATCAACATTTTTAAAACTAATATTTATATCAGTGGCCTCATCTCTGCCAGAGTATCATAGAGTATAAGATTCATATATTTTTTTTTTCCAAATCACAAGTATATCCATTCAAATTCCATGAACAATGCTGAGTTATAGTGCTGGGTCCTGGTATAAATGTACTCACAAGGAGAATATTGAGACCTATGTCCTGAACATGCATTATTGCCATGTGAGCTACTGGATATGCAAGTAAACATAATTTTGAAACATGTTGTCATATACCTGTGCTTGCTTTTTAAAAAATATTTATTCTTTAGTTGTAGTTGAACACAATACCTTTATTATTATTTTTTTTTTATTTACTTTTACGTGGTGCTGAGGATTGAACCCAGGGCCTTGCATGTTCCAGACAAGTGCTCCACCACTGAGCTACAACCCCAGTCCCCTGAGTTTCCTTTTTTGAAAAATTAAAACAAATGTAAAAAAAGAACATGCCATATCTGTAGCATTTATCTCACACCTGATTCCTTACATCTAGATATATATAGAAGAGATAAGTAGAGATATATACAAATACAATCACTACCTAGTACAAAATTTACTGATTCCTAATTTTTCACACCAAAACACACTCCTCAATCTCATTGTAAAATTGGAACTAATTCTGAGAATTGTAATTTTTATCAGTAGCACCAATGATGTCTCAGTTGTTCATGCTTTAAATATTGGATATTTTTTTTAACATTACAATCCATTAGTCACTAACTTCTAATCATCATCTGTATTCCGTAAGATTTACTTTTATCATTATTGTAACAAAATCTCCATAATTCTGTTTCTCATTAAGCTTTACTTAGTCTGATTTTTGAAAAGGCCATGGTTGTATGTATGATTTACCTTATATCAAAATTCAGTCTTCAAACATGATATGTCAAAAGCTTTGTAATGTTTTGAACAACCATTAAAAAAAAATTCAGTCTTCAAATAAATTATATCATATTTTTAGTAATCAAATTTAAGTTCATTTTCTCAGCAAATGATATTGATGAAACTTCTTTTTTAGCTGCACGTATCAATACAAATGTTATTTTAAATGATACAATGCTTTAATTTTTGTTTTTAAGTTTCACTGCTGTTTCTAATTTAAAAAGAAATGAGAATCTGAAATCAACTGTTATTATAAACAGCTTGAAATAAAATGTCTGGTAAAGATTTCAGAAACCATTTTCTTGTTTTTTTTTTTCTTAATACTCCCTGCTGATAGTAGAATGATCTCCTTATAATTGGACAAATGCCAATGACATAGGAAAGTGAAGCCCACTTTTAAATCTACACAATGGTTGAGTTCACAAGCACATCAAACTGTGGCATTGATACGATTCTCAAGGACCATTGCCAGAATCGCCAAAGTCATATTTTTCAATAACTAAGCAGGTTTAATTGAGTAAAGAGATCTTCCTACACAGAAGAAGGGTAAGAACTGAAACAAGTCAACATGAAAGCCACTTTTCTCTCTCCTAATCAGGAAACCATGCACTTTTTAGAATGCAAGAAATTCAATAAATCAAGTTGAATGCAAAAGAAAAATATTGGACTCTTTAACAAGATAAGTTCCCAGAACACTCTTTTAAATAAAATAAATAAATAAAATTTTAAAAAAGAAAGAAAAAGAAAAATCATTCTGCCTTGAATGCCCAAAGCTGTTTCTCTCTCTCTCTCTCTCTCTCTCTCTCTCTTTAAACAAACAAATTCTGTATTCTACTTCTGAGATTAATTGATCACCAAGAAGTCTTCAAATTTTTTTTTCTATTTCTTCCTCTCTTATAGATTTTAGATCTTCAGCGTAGTATAAGAATAAATCAGGGCTGTTTTATAAAATAAAACAAAAAGTTTTCTAATTGAGCATCTTATTCTACATTTATTCATATTATAATGACCTTCTCCTTTCTCCAGTGAAGCATAAAAGTACTTTTCCATTCAACATTTGAAAAGGCTTATGTTTCACTTAAGAAAAGTGATATACGTTATATTATAGTGCTAATAACATAATACTAAATACAGCAATACTGTATAGTTAAAAAAAACACTTCTTGGCATCTAAAATTTATAAGGAACTCAAACAATCAGTACCACAAGAATAAATATTCTGATTTAAAAATGAGCAATAGACATAAGTAGACAATTCTCGAAGAAGACATACAAAGAAGTGACATGTATATGATTTAATGATGTTCAACATTACTATTCATGAAGGAAATTCAAAACAAACTACACTGAGATAACCTCACCCCAGTAAGAATGACTACTGTCAGAAAGACTGAAGATGATAAAGCTGGTAAAGTTATGGGAAAAGGAAGCCTTTATGCACTGTTGGTAGGAATATAAATTAGTTCAGCCATTTATGGAAAAAAAAGTTTGGAGGTTTCCTCAAAATATTTAAAACAGAACTACCATAAAATCTAAGAATCCTACAATTGGGTGTATATAAACAGAGAAAATTAAATCAGCATGTCAAGGAGACATATTGTTTCCATGTTCATTGTAGTACCATTCAAAATAGCCAAAAAATGGAAAAATTAGTGAATAGGTAAAGAAAACCAACTGATGAATGGATAAGGAAAATATATTGTGTGTGCACACTGGAAATATGTATATTTTTTAAAGTACATTTTGAAAAAAGTTTTTTTTAATTTCCTACAGAAAAATATGAACATAAATACCAGTAGCTTTATTTATAATAATCCAACACTGGAATAAATCCAAGTCTTCATCAAATGATGAATGATAAACCACAGATCAAACTACAGATATCCACAGGGTAGCATTTTAGCACTGCCGCTTATCTTAGTTATCTTACTTTATTCATAGTAATTATGATTTGCTAACATTGATATTTATTTTGTAATTTTCTGAAGTACTTAAGAGAATATTAGTACCTTAGAATTTATACTTTGCTGTGGTTTTATTTATCTAGTAACCAAAACAGTTCTTGTCACAGAGTTATGTTACAGAATTTTAAGGTGATGAATAAGCAAATACTTTATAACTTTTTGATAATTATCTATTTTTTGATGATTGAACACAACTGTGGTCTAAGAAGCTATGTATCTTAAAAAAGACATATCCTCAATATGCAACACCATGTTTATAAATGAGTCAATCTTAAGGTAGATTTAGTGTCTTAACAAAGTTTGCTAAAAATTGCCTGTTGTGACCATTATCATCATTAAATATCTCCTTTTTAGTTTTCACTCATTACTAAAATAATAACTGTCAATGCTAAGGTTTTTAAGAAATTTGAGTATATAATGCAAACAATATAATAAACATAGAAAATTAGGTCATAAATATAGAAATTGCATAGTAAGAAACAACAAAAATTCTTTGTAACTTTAACATTTTTTTGCATTGCATATAAAAATAGTCATATTTATCTTAGTGTTACATATTTTGTGCCTAATTTCATTCATAAAATAGTTTCATAATCACCATCATTTCTTATTATTGTTCATTGAGAATATTTTGAATTCAAAGGAAATAAGAAAGGTGTTATGATATAGATATAAATAGCACACTTGTTTAAGATTACTTTCATTATTATCTTGGGATAATACATCATTTCCCTACAGAGTTTTAGGTGATTTTATTCTGCAATTACACTTTCTAAATTTATTAAAATTTTCTTTTAGTAACATTACCTGTACACTTATAAGGATAATATCTTCTAAAAATATATTTTATTAAAATTAATATTTTCTATCAATATTTATGGTAAAATAATGTTTTTTTTCTGTTTTTTTTTGTACATATCCACAGAGGAACAAACACAATTTGTTCTGTTTTACATAAATTTTAATTCATGTATTACAGCAAGTACTTTTTGTTTTATATAAATTTTAATTCATGTATTACAGCAATTTTATCATAGAAATATCTATATATTATATATGATATATGTATACATTTGCAAAATGGTCACCATAATAAAGCTAATAACATATCAATTAATTCACGCTTACATTTTTTTCTTTCATTCTTTCCTATTTATTTATTTACTTTTACAGTGATGTGCCTCCTGACTCTGGCAGCAATCAATTTATTCTTTGCTTGTATGAATTTGACAATTTTAGATTGCACATACAAGTGAGGTCATGGACTATTTTCTTTCTGTCTGTGACTTATTTTTCTTAGCATAAGGCACACAGATAAACCTGGAGGATATTATGTTGAATGATTGCATTATTTTTTCTAACCAAAATTCAGTGGTTTTTTAAACTTCCAATAGGAAGGCTTAACAACATCATTACTATTATTGTTGTTATTGTTGTTGTTGTTGTTGTTATTGGCACTTAACCACTGGGCCACATCCCCACTCCATTTTTTTTTTTATTTCATTTGGAGACAGGGTCTCACTAAGTTGCTTAGGGTCTTGCCAGACTCACGCTGAGTGTGGCTTTGAATTTGTGAATCTCCTGTCTCAGGCTCCCAAGTTGCTGGGATTATAGATATGCACCACTGCACCTAGCTATTTTACTTATTTTAACATGTTTTGTTAAATATTGTTTTTAGAAAATCCCACCATCATTAAGCAGGATGTGGTGGTATATCCCAGTAATCTCAGCAACTTTGTAGGCTAAGGCATGACACTCACAAATTCCAGTTCAGTCTCAGCAACTTAGTGAGACCCTATCTCCAATAAATAATAAAATGTGTTACAGATGTGACTCAGTAGTAAAAGCATCCCCAGGTTCAATCCCCAGTACCAAAAACAAAAAGAAAGAAGGAAGGAAAATTTCACTTATGGTCTAGCTTAAGATATTCATTTACTTTCATAGTCATTAGTAAGATATAACATTATCAATCCAGGAATATGTCTTCTAAAAATCAAAGTCTTAAATCATCATGTCTGATTTTCAACTTGTATTCCTGTATAGACACTTCAAATTGTGCTTATATTACAATAATTCTGTAATCTAAAAACTGTATTTTCCTCTAATAAAATCAATCCTCCTTCTTGCTATTGTGTTCCAGGTATAGGTATTATTTTCACAATTCTTTATTAACTGAACTCCCTCACATAAGCTGAAACTTCAGCTTTTCAAAATACATTTTAGGAATACATGTGCAGCTTTGTTTCTCAAATGCAAATTTGAACCATCTGAGGGACTTTGAAAAAAAATATTTAATTTTGAGGCACTTTCCTAGACCCCCATTTAAAATCAGAATCTGGCAGTGTGTATCAGGCATTAGAAATGTTTTATACTCCTCAGGTGATTTTCATATTAACCTAGTCTTGAGAGAATCACTGACACAGAGAAATGCTAATCAAAATTTAACTCAGATCGTGATCCTTTGGGCCTCTTTTTAAGAATGCAGATTTCTATGTGGTAGATGTAAAAATGGGCCTCAGAATTTACATTTTCTAACCAGTTCCCGGGTGATGCTGTAGCTGCTAGTCTGTGAACCATATTTTATGTATTAGTGGCGTAGTACATAGAGATAGCTGCTGAGAAGAAAGAGAGTTAGACTGTGGTCTTCATTAATCTGAAAAAGAAAAGAAAAAAGAAGAACTGAGGAAAATCAAGGAGAAGCTACCAAGGAAAAACATTTGAAGAAACTGATCAGTTGGCTTATTTATTTAGTGAGAGCTCATTCTGTGTAGAGGTTAATTATATTAATATAATTTTCTGTCACTGTGTTTTTTAATTGTACAATAAAGCTCTTTAAAAATCAGCTCTGGTTCTAAGAGACTTTTGTTCATGAATATCTCATCTACTAATAATTTCTAGAAGAGTGAACAACAAACAAATAGAAAAGCTGCCCTTGTTTACATGTTGGGTGAGGTACCTGGTTGTTCCCACTCACTGCTTTCGCAGTACAGCTTTTCTCTGGTGTCACAATCAAGCCTTCTCCAGCAGGGCAGCTGGTGAGTTCTGCTTATATAGCTCCCAGGGGAATGAAGCAGGTGAGGAGACTGAATAGTGAGCGGTTAGTTGGCAGAAGGAAGAGAAGGGTCTTGGCTCAGATTCAGAAGTTATTTGAATATAGGTACTTACTCCATCAAAATGCTTTGGTGGAAATGGTCGCCACCTGCCCAATTCCCAGGGGCTGATGCTCCTGCTGCCTAGGCAAGCTTATAGTTCACAAGGCTGTTAATGTGTGCACTATCAAGAATCTGGAGACTTGCCCTTGCTGCCCAGATGGTGGCTTATGGACATCAGGTATAGTATATTTAGACTGGCAGAGCTCCCTGCTTAGCAGTCAGGGCTCCATATACTTTTGTTAGTGTTCAGTGGCAACTGCCCCAGATATAATGAGATCAGCACATCCCATAAACACCTGAAGTTTGTGCATAGAAATGACAGCTTGCTTTTAGTTTTAAATAGAGTAACACATTACATTTCAAGAAAAAAAATGCAAACATTTCCTATGATAGAATGAGAAATTGATAAAATGTGATTAAACACAAAATGTCAAAATTATAATGAAAGGTTACATAATTTATTTTCCTTATTTCATAGTTAAAACACATTTATATAGTTATTTAAGTTCTATAAAATAGTTACATATGTAAAAATAGTTATGTGTACATAAAATTATGTTTATATATCTAGGAATATATTATGAAACATACATATCACACTAAACATTTTGCAGTATAAATAGGGTCTTCCTAAAATATATTTTCTATCATGGAGTTAGTAATATTTAATGTTATTGAACTTGTTCATAAAAAAATCCACCTCTCTCACTGAAACACAAATCAGAGACCTTTACAACTATTGCAGGATGGATATTTAGAACAAGAGAAATCAATACACATAAATGGATACAGATTTGTGTAAGAGATGATTGTGAACCTGACTAAATTTTGAATTTGAGCTAAAGATTGATCCTGTTATAGAGGTTATGTTAAAAAAAAAACGAAGTGCATATAATTATAATCACGAATGTTCTCCAGATATTCCACAATCATCTAGTCATTGCTCAGTGTACTCCATTGCTCAGTGCCCAAATGCGTTCCTTTGGGCCTGATAAAGTATTTTTAAAATAATAGTGAATTATGATCATAGCAACCTCATTGATATATAAGATTTTTAATATTGAATCATTTGTTTTGCTACACTCTTCATTTATGTGTGAGCACAAGAAAATGTCCTGCTGTTAACTATTCTGAATTCAGTACAAAGCAGAGAGAGCAATCATTGAAGAAACAAAGACTTTGCTGAAAACCAATGGTTACACAGCAATTGGAAACACTAGTTTCAGTATTGCCTGAAAATATCCTTTGCCACAACAGAAAGTGGAAGAAGAAAAACAAAAATGAACAATTACTGTAAGGTCAAACTTAGGTAGAATAATATGATTTTTTTACAGCAAATAAAAGATGTATATAGGTTATCTGCCTTCATTCCTTCTTGGCTTTACAAGCTAAATAAATAAATAAACAAACACAGTTGAGTGATTTGACAGATTTTTCATCCTCATCTTTAAGGAGAACTTCAATATTATGAATGGAAACAAAAGGAGAATAGAAACGAAAATGGAAGAAGCAAAGCAAAGAAATACAACAAAATGAAAAATAAAAGGTAATTATAGAGGAAGAATGTGAAGGAGAAATAAAAACTTTTTCTAAATTTATTTCCAAAATTCTCCATGAGATTAAGAAATATATTCATGTGACTCAAACTTTGCTTAAGTTTATAATTTAGGAACCTTCTAGGTGTGCTACTTTAATAAATTATTCTCCTATCAACAATTATAGAAAATTCATAGGAATCCCAAGTTTAAATCAGATATATTAGAAGGTATGAAAGTTTTGAATCATGGAGCTTAGTATAGAGTGAATGATATCATTGGTCATGACCAGTGATAACAAAACCTATGTAGCATTCATAAACTCACTACCATCTTAAAATTGTATACAACTCTGTAGAAGAAAAATGGTCATAACCTTAAACTATATATTTAACATAGACAAATAAAAATTTATCAAATATAATAGCATGATTTACTCATTTGGTTTTAATGTCCTACATTATGATGTGGTTGAGTTCCCACTTCTCTCCAGGAACTCCTCAGACTCTTCTTCAGAGACACCCCTTCTCTTATGATAATTATATAGCAAACATAAGAAATGTTAGTACAGAAAATAATCTTCAGATAACTGCATTATATAACTTGTGTTATTATACATTTTAAAACATTTGTATTTTTAATCAGTCTCTATATTTTTAGTCTCCAATGTGACTTTTCATCAAAATTTAATATTTTCATACAGCCTCAATTGTTGAGTAAGGAACAGAATACTATCTGAATTCTCATAAAAATTATATAAAAGTTAAAACAGCAAAGCAGTTTAATAATTTTATTTTATGTAATATTGCTAAAAGAATTTTGATATTGATTTATATGTTAATATATTCACTAATTTTCATTTCCATTTTCTCCAGGTGCATGAATGTTAATCTTTTCTATAATCAAAATTAATTGCTATGTATAACACACAGAGCAAACAAATAATTATTCTTGTTTCAGCTAGCAGGAAATCCTGACAGAATTCTATATTTTACCAAAATATGAAAACTATGTGCTACTACAAATACCATTTTACTTGATAAACTAAATTTTTAGAGTTGGAGGAAGCAATGTAAATAGTGATGGTGAATTTTCCATACAAGATTGGAAAGGTAAGTACAAAGAACCAAGGAAGCTTAAAGCCGATGGCCAATTTAAAACATACTCCTAAATGGACACTCTTGCAAAAAATTTATTTAATTATTTGACTCTCCCCTGAGCCCCAGAGAGATCATATCCTGGTTGTCACATCGAATGCTTTGTCCCTTCTATGAGGACTTCCATTATTTCAAGCCTTGCTTTAAAGTCACTTATTTATGAAAAATCTGCCTATGTTGTCTTCATTTTAACATAAACATGCTTACACATAAACCTGAATCTTATAGCATTTCCATTCTCTGGAATTTGTATGTCCACTTTGTCTTGAAACTCTAATTTTTTAAAAAATACCATTTAATCCCAACATAAGGTATATGTGGTTATTATATATTGAACAATTTCAACTGAAAAACAGGTAAGAGTGTTTCACAGACTATCATTGTTTCGTTGTTGTTTTTTTTCACCTTTATCTTTGGGGTATTTTTTAGGGCTATGTTCCTGGTGGAATTATAACCAAACATTTTTAGCACAGGAGTGTGCTTTACAATTATAATTTAGAGTAGAGGCAATTTATGTGGAGGAATTTATCTTATCACCAATTATATCTAATTTTAGTTAAACTTCATAATTGGCTATAGGAATTTTTGACTTTTCTAAAATTTTCTAGTTGGTGCCTTGGAGACCATTGTAGAATATATGTAAGTTATAATGTTTAAAATATAACTGAATTTTATACATGATGCTAATGAACACTCAAATAAAAATAATAATAAATGGAAAACTTTCTGCTGTTAGATTATCAAAATATCCCTAAATTTATATCCCACTTTTCTGAACTTAATATTTTTACAAAATGTTTTTAGTAAAGTAATAAAAATGTCATAATACAAAATATAAAATTTATGACTATGGAGGTTAAATTTTGCTTCTTTAAAATATTTTTCATTTGCTCTGATAATAATAATATTAATACATCAAACCAATTTTCATAAAGTTACTCAGAATCCTGAAAAGTACCTAAAGAGATGTATAGCTCAATGCTCAGTAAACTTGCCTCAAATACTATACCAAAGGGAACAAATAAATAGAATAGACTTCAAGGACTGCTAACAAGGAAGGTTGATTTACTCATGGTTAGTTAGATGATCAGATAATTATACCAGAAGAAAAACTTATGCAAAATTGAAATTTTGAGGATTTTCAATGAGTTGTGCCAGAGATATTCCCATCCGAATTGAGCTAAAATCATTATTTTGAGTAATCAATTTATAATCTCTGTGACCTGATACGGCCTTTCCTTTTAACAGTGACTCCAATTTCCATTTCATAAGTGAAATAAATTTATTTCTGATGTTTCATAAATAAATGTCAGTGTCTGCATCTAGTCTCTATCTCTATTTCTATTTTTTCTTTTATTCATTTAGGTTTCAAATTAGAACTATAGTCAGGGCGAATGTGAAGTCAAAATTAATGGAAAAAAATCACTTTAGATTTTAATCCATGTCAAACTGGGGGAAATACACCTGTAAATAATTGTTTGGTAGAGTCTGCTTGAAGTCTTTATTATAAGGCCAATTCTTTCTGCTTATTTGTATCTGAATATTGTGATATATTCATACTATACTAAGATGAGTACAAACGTGGTCTGCCTGGGGAAAGTCAATGGTTGAACTGAATCCATACATTCTAGTTTATGTAATCTTCAAAAAAAAAATCAGTTCTGTCATATCCAAGCACTTAGAAGGTTGGGAAACATGTTCTTGCTGTTATTTTTTCCCCTTTCTTTCTCCTCCTTCTTATCCTTATCCTTCTCCTCCTCCTTCTCCTTCTCCTCCTTCTTCTCCTTCTCCTTCTCCTTCTCCTTCTCCTTCTCCTTCTCCTTTCCTCCTCCTCCTTCTTCTTCTGATTTAACAATTTAAAATGTTGAGGTACATATTACCCTCACACAGCCTTTCACTAGTTTTGTTAGGGGTTGGTGGTGGGAGAGATGATGAAGACCATTGGGTTTTCTGCACCATATGTTTACTGGTATCTGTGAACCAGTAATGGAAGATAGTTACAAAAAAAAAAAAGATTTTATATTGGCCTTAAAAATTGTTATGCTGAGCATTTCTCCTTATCAATACACAAAATAGAAACATGAACTCTCAGGGTGCCCAAAAGCATTTTTTTTCCAGATTTGCTATGACTTTCAACAATATTTTAAGAAGACAACATTGAATATCCTGGAACTTGTCTAGATGAAAAAAAATAAGCAAAAACCAATGAAATGAAAGTAAAAAAGAAAAAGTTTAATATTATTAAATATTTTATCCTTTAGTTTTGACAGGATTTGTTTTATACTTATAGTCAGTGGAATTTCTATGTGAAAAGGCATCTAAAATCATCTTATACTCTTGAATATGTGTTCAAACATATTCATAAACAAATAACCTATACATATCATATGTATGCCTATATATGTGTGTGTGTATGCATACATATATATGCAGAAAATAATATACATACTATTATACATAATATCATATAAATATTTTAGCAGTGACATTAAGCCTCTTTTTTCTTCCATATAATTTTTTTACCCTGATCGATCTCTGTCCAGAAACCTTCTCAGGCCTCTCAACATCAATCAGTTCTCATGACTTAGAAAAAAAGGTTTCCCTTCTTGTAAACAGTTCTTTAGACTGATTGCCTGCCTTTCCTGAGTGTACTTCTGCCAGTCCCCATCCATCTGCATGGTATAGGAAATCAAATAACAGCCCAAGCTTTGAAAATTTTTATAATGTTTTCTTGTATTGCAAATATATTGCAAATTTTTATTATAAATTATTTCAAATATGTTGGTATTTTGCTTACCCACAAATATAATTATTGTAGTAAGAGAGGATTATCAGATTTTATTACTGCTATCCTTTCTACACAGCTCAGTAGATGCCAATAACTAATTGCCTAATTCTGATCCCTTTCTGGGGTTTATTAAAATTTTTACTACAACATATATTTTTTTCTTTCCTTTAAACACAAGTTTAACACCCTTCCATGACATAAACTGAAAGGTATTTTTTCTTTCCTGCCCCAATCTTTAAAATTAGTAAAATGTTTTAGTCAGCTTTTTCACTACTGTGACTAAATGACAAGAACAGCACAACTGTAGAGGAGGAAAAGTTTATTTAAGGGCTCACACCATAAACAACAGTCTCCATTCCTCAGTCCTTGAGGTGAGGTAGAATATCATGGTGGTAGAACATCATGGTGGAAGAGCATGGAGGAGGGAAGCACCTCACATGATGATCTGTTGACAGAGAGATGAACTCCACTAGCAAGATACAGAATATATACTCCCAAACCACACCCCCAATGCTCCAACTTCTCAGCCACAAGCCATCTACCTTCTGTTACCTCTCAATTAATCCCATCAGGTGATTAATTCACGGTGTTAAGGCTTTCTAAACCAACCATTTCTTCTCTGAACCTTCTTGCATTGTCTCACACATGAGATTTTGAAAGACACTTCACATCCAAACCATAACAATAAAGTATAGGAAATGAAGTAAAAAGGAGATTATTGCCAGCTGTGTTTAACTATGGATATATTATAGAGAAATATCTCAGTGATTTGAGATTAAAAACAGCCAGTGTCAAAATAAATATTTCTCCTAAGGAAATCCTATTCATTTTTATTTTACATCATGTTTTCACACTTAATTTTCCATTTATATTGCAAATCTTTCAATTTTAAATGCAAAATTTTCTTTTATCTTTTAAATTATTTTTCTAGCTATATTTTTAGAGCTAGGATATTTTAGAAACATTATTTGGTATTATTTTCCTGTTTATTCCTTGCTTTAAGAATTATGTTTTCATTAAGACTCTTATTTTATGTATTCATCTGAAAAGATATTATAAGTCTGTGTAAAATAATCCCATTATCCTTTATCAGTTTATAAAAGGAACCAAGTGTAGTTGGAATACACAATTCCAGGGCCTGAAATGCATAACGTGACTGAGAGAATATTATTGTCATGCTTTAATTCATGATCAGAAATGCATTTTTGGAATGGAGTAAATAAGAATTCAATTTGACTTCAAAATGCTTTGCCTTGTCCATATGGTTTGAGACTTTATTAGCATGATAATTTGTTAGTTGAATTTTTATCATTTAGTCAATGAAGACAAGGATATTTAAATCTTACCTTCCTTTCACAATGGAATTTTTACACAATGAAATATCAATTAATAATTTTAACCCTAAAATAGCTTTATATTCAATACAAAGAATAAAGAAAAAAGTTACATTTTCTCAGACTTAATAGAAGAGCAGCATGTGGATAAGTCCTGTTGGCAGAGGGCAGATGTGAAAACTTGAGGGGGAAATGCAGAAAGCTCAGTAATAATAATTTTCTATCAAATAAAAATATCCTGACCAATTATTTTCCTATGGAAACTTTACATACAAAGAATGAGAACTAATGGAAAATGAGTGCTTGAATGATTTATACAACATTAAGAGGTGTAGGATTGGACCAACATTTGGGCTCATAGTCTAAGTAAGATCATACTCTCCTACATAGTAAAATTTAAATTGTGTCATCCACTGGAATCTAAACTTGAAATCTTGACAAGCAAGGATGAAAAGGATGGAGAACAAAGTGCCATTTAGATGCAAGGGAACTTGAGAAAAATCACATTTTAATAATTAAATTATCAGTCTATCATAGTTTGAAGGAATCTAAACAAGGCTTATGGTTGAAAGGCCTTCAATTATGTAGATATTTGTAAGCATTATGTTAGTGAGAATTTCCAGGGAATGCCTAAAATGGAAACAAAATATGACCAAAATATGATCATCTCTGCATCAAGTAACCCAGTAAACTCTGTCATCATGTGGGATGCAATCACAACATGTTTAATGACATCTGAATCCACTATTTGAGATTCATCAAAAGTTTGTTCTTGACTACTTCTCTTCATTCCTAGAATACCCTTAATATTTCTTTTTACATTGGAAAATTTCTTTCAATATTAGGGGGTTTTTTTGTTCATAGAGAAATAATTTTTCATTTTAAATTCTGCATTATTGTGTGGCTTTTCTCTTCTAATTATATGCATACTAATAACATCCTAATATGTTTATTCAGCATTTTTATATACATATGGAAGAATTAATGGTCTTCAAAAGAATCAATTAAAACAAAATAAACACCACTGATTTCTGCCATAGGTGTTACATGACAGGAAGAAGTGAAAATAACATTCACTGAGGAATCACTCTTAGGTGGGGTATTAAGTCACTTGATATTCATCATCTCATTTTGCCCTTGCCAAATTAATCAGGAAGCAGAGAGAGAAAGTCTACAGGCCAGTTACAAAATATATATTCCAAAGACATGGCCCAAATGCCCGCCTCCTCCAGTCACACCTTACCCATCTTTAGTTATCTTTCAGCTAATCCTTTTAAGGGAAATAATTGTGATAAGCCTCTTATAACCAAATTATTTCTGCTCTAAACCTTCTTGCATTGTCTCATACACGAGACACCTCACATCTGAACCATGTCAGACACTATCAATACAAAAGTAATAAGCAGCCTGATATGTAGAACAGACTTGAAAGGGTACTGTATAAAGGAGGAAAATTAAATATCTGATATTTGAAAATATATTAAATTTCAAAAGTACTTATGGAAATGAGATCTAGATTTTAAAACAGAGAAATATGAAACAGCAATGATTGGCTCTTTCAGGCACCACAACAACTACAGAATATATGTGAGAATGGAAGAGTTCAGACTTTTAGGACACCAGAGAATACTGTGTTGGATTTTAATGACTACAAATTTGATTTCTAGAAAGATTACAGTATCATTGCTCACGATAAGCACCACATTGATGCTTATCAAGCTCCAAGGTAGCTTGTTGAAACCAGGCCAAGAAGCAAGACTTTCTGTCTATGCTTTCTGACTAATTACGTGAGGTGCTTTCCTTCACCACACTCTTCCACCATGATGTTCAACCTCACCTTGAGCCCTAAGGAATGCAGTTGGCTCTCTATGGACTGAGACCTCTCAAACTGTGAGCCCTGAAATAACTCTTTCCTCCTCTACAATTGTTCTTATCAGGTCTTTTAGTCACAGCAGTGAAAAAGCTGACTATAACAGTGTCATAGGTATTTTTTTTATACTTTGTTGTAGTTGTTTTTTAGTTATATATGATACAAATATCTTCTTTGATTATTTTTTTAAAACATTTATTTGCTTAATGTTGTCTTTGTGAAGGGAAGTTATTAATTTTAAAGGAATTACATAAAATGCCCTTAGTAATCTATATTTTATGTCTTGTATAAAAAATATGGAAAGCATCTGAGTGCATAAATTTCCAAGAGAGATTTGTTACCATCCTATATCAACAACAACAAAAAGCATGACCTAAAATATTAAAAAATTGAAATACATTTAAAAACGTGAGGACATCAGGAAGTTTAAATAAAACAAACTTGTGAAAATATTGAGAACATATCTACAAAATGATTCTGTGCCAAGCCACCAAGTTTTTATCAAGAAGGGGAAAAAACAGTCAAGCAGACTGTTTTCCACATGGAAACCTTCTTCAAAACTTACAGTGGTAAAGTTGTATAAGAAAATGCTCATGATCTCCATAAAGTACAGGGAAATTGGCTTACCCAGGCTGAAGAATGACAATAGAGCTGAACAAAGTCAATGTACCTAAAAAGGAGGTTGCATCTGAAGAGTAAAGAAAATCCCTTGGCACTGTCCTACCTGGCAACCAGACTTCAAAGCAGAAAAAGGTCAGCTAAATTTCCCCAAAGCCGGCAGTTTAAGTACAAAAAAAAAAAAAAAAAAAAAATCACTGGGATTCTAGGGCATATTCATTGAAAAGTACAGATTTCACATGCAAAATATTTAAATTCAGTGATGAAGTAAATAATGCTAAAGCACAAACAAATTTTAAATCTAGTTCATCTACTCAGTCAAAAGACTATGTTATGGATTTAGCTCTCATTCCAAAGCTCTAAGACAAAAAGTGCATACCCTTTTTTAGATATGAATATTATTTACACTCTTATTTACTGTTATTTTACATGAAATGTCCAGCACATAACAAAATTACAAGACACTTATTATAAGGCAAAGAAATTATATATATATATATAGATATATATATAGATATATATAGATATATATAGATAGATATATATAGATAGATATAGATAGATATCTATATCTATATCTATCTATATATATCTATCTATATATATCTATATATACCTATATATAGATATATATATATCACACTAAGCGTCCATACTTAGATCCATAGTTAGAAATGCTTGACAGGATTTTTTCATAAGCATAATAAAATATTAAAAAATCTAAATGGCAAAAAGAACAAGACGTATTTTCAACAAATACAGCTTTTATGTATTTAGTACCATGTTATATAAAAAGCCCTTATAATTCAAAATGAAAAGAATTGCATAAGTCATAAATTTTTCATAAAAGGATATCAGAATTATCATATGATCTGGAGTTCAACAATGTTTTTCGGTAAATCATATTAAAAGCAAAATGAATTAAAAAAAAAAAAAACAAAGTATCCTCTGGTGTCCTAAACACAAAATGTAATTAATCAGAAACACTAAATTTTAAAGAACCAGTCTAAAATTTATCAAGGATGTGGTGTACCTATATCTTCATACGTTGTTTATGAGAATACAAACTTGTTGTCCATTTTGGAAAACTGTTAATGTTATATAGTAAATTTATACAAATATCAAACATCTAATATTTTTTCTCCAAAGGACTTATAGAAAACTGTTTATGAAGTGAATGGTATAAGAAATTGTGTGGTGTTGGTATAATGTAATATTAGCAAGTGATTTAAAAATAAAAATATAAAAAATAAAATATAGAAACCTAAACCAAACACTTACACAATCTATGCTTCCATTTATATTAAGCCCAAGAAAAAAACTAAACTAATCTCAAGAGTACTGACTTCTTAATCATTGCTAGTCAAAATGATTACCTGGAACTGGTAGGCACAGATCTCAAGAAGTCTTTCTGCCTGGTAAAAATATTGTGCACTTTTATTTTTATGATCATTACATACAATATGCAAAATATTTAATGCAGAAAATACTATCCTCCATTAAGTAGGAAATAAACTAATTCTCTACCAAATAAGACTATTGCCTACCTTCAGTTACTTATAGTTTAGTTAAAATACAAAATAAAACATTTCTACCTGAAGTAAAGAAAGTACCCTAATAACTTCTAAATTCCTTATACATTTTTTTTCTCAAATTTAAATCTTTGATATTTTTTAAAAAATCATTTAATTCACTGAGTAAAACAATGTAATTTATCAAAAAGATAAACCTTAACCCATTTATAAGTAATGACGCTTCTTTCATGTATGGCATCTATGTGTATGGGTACATTTCTGGGCTCTAAATTATATACCACTGCTTATCTATTATTGTACAATTTTCAAAATTTCTTAATTACTATAGCTCTATAATGGTTCTCAATGCCTTATAAAACTCTCCAAGGACAATTATTTCTCTTCTACTAATCACCATCTTCTCCCAGCCCACACAATAGCTATTTCTAAACATTACTATACATTCCTCAGTGTCTTGCTTTGGCCATGTTCCCCATTACACTCAGCAGAATACCTTGAGTCCTACTTAATAGAGAATATAATGGCTTCCAAGCCTTCCACCTACAGACTTATCAGCATCATCAATCATTCTTATAGCCTTCCTTCCAGTTTAGTAGAGTAGATGTTACTGCTGTGGAATAACAATAACTATCCTTTGAATCCCATCGCCTCCCATTTTGTCAGGCATTTTATGCCATCCATTTCTGTTTCTTTCCATATGTCATCTAATTTTAAAAACATTTTATCTCAAATTTTTTCTATTTTCAAAAATAACGGATTTTAAATATAAATCTTAAGATTCAAATAAATTAGAAAATATGTTGATATTTATATCTATTCTGTATGTGAATACAGTATGTGCCAATGTTATTGCTGTATATGAAATAATACTTTTGTACTTAAAGGTTTAACAGTAGGACTCCTAAACATGTCTCATGTCATCAAAACTTCCTATAATAAATGAAAACCTCTAAATGGAATTACATTATATGGATATAAACATATCCCCATTGTAGCATAGTGTGTTCAAAATAATAAAAGTACTTGTGGTTTTTTAAATGATACAATTAAGAATCCTAAAATATGAAGACTCTTCTCACATATTCACGTTGTGATTATGATACATACATATTTTTTATAAACCCCTTCTTATTGACACAAATAGAGGAAAATGAACTTTATTATTGACATTGATATTTTCTTTTAAGTCATCTCTCCTAATTATTTTACATGCTAATATACAAAATGTCTAGAATTTCCTAATGGCTAAGTGATATTCCGAAACTATTGTGCTCTATTAACTACTCTCCTGTTTTTAATTTTCCATCCTATACCATGTCCATTCTTTCTCTGAAATACTCTTATCTATCCTTCTGCTAATGTTTCTAAAGTTTTTGTTTTGAATTCTGTTCTCTGTGGATGTAATTTTTCCTGAAGTATCAATCACAGATTCCTCACAAATCTCCAAAATAATCTATTTTCAAATCTTACATCCATAATTGATTAGAAGTTGGTTGATTCCAAAGGCAAATGAAAGTGAACATTTGTAAATAAGAGTAATCTGTTTCCTCAAAACTTGATGCCACATTTTCCTATTACTCAAGAATCTTTTTGATATTAGTTCTGTTTTGGTAAATGACAATCTTGTTTCTCTACTTACCTAAACCAGAAATAGAAATCATCATCAAATCCCTCATTCCTCATCGCTAGTCAGGGGCAAAGTACAGCAGACTTTCCTTAGTGCCATTCAAAATTGTTTCCTCTGCCATCTCCTCAGTCCAACTGCTTCATTATTGTTTGCTTATATTTACACTTAATTACTAAGTGAGCATTTTAATTGACCTCTCTGAAGTCACCCAAATCCCCACTCTAATATTTCAACATATACACTGCTACTGGTGTGATATTTTTCTAAAATATAGTTAATCATTAGTTAGACTTATTTTGCTTGAAAATAAGTTTTATTTAATGTTAACATGAAAAAATGATTTTCCCCTGCAATCACAATTCAAAGATATTCCCCAATATCCTTGTCTGGCTAGTCAAACTAATCTATGTATTATTGTGAAGTGACTAAATTATTATTCAAATGACTTTAAAATAGTTTATCCAGATTATCATGGTGAATTCAACTGAATCACATAAACCCTTAAAGGAAAAAGAGGAAGGCAAAAGGAAGATAAAGATGAGGATAGTCATAGTTATTGTTTGCTTAGATTTACACTTAATTGGAGAAGTGGTCAGGGAAGTCAGAGAGATTCAAAACACAGGACGAATTCAACCCCACTTTGCTGAAGGAAAGTCCACCAAAAGCATGAGCAAGAATGTAGGTCATACAAAAGAACAAATTATGGGCCCTGCTGATGGCAGGAAGGAAATGGGACCTTCAGCATAAAACCTCAGTAATTGAATTCCGTTAGAATGAATTTAGAAACAGATTATTCCCATAGGCACTTTGTGAGAACCAGAAAGGCTAAAATCTTGCTTTTGACTTTGTGCTGCCCAGAACTATGAGAAAATACATCTATTGTATACAATGATAAACTTATAGTAATCTTCATTGCAGAAATAGAACACTGTTACACTTTAATAATCTTACTCCACCATCTTGAACTTTATTCCTTACTACTTTTCTCCTCTCCATTTACTTTAATTTCCATCAAAGCACTTAAGACTTCGACTGGTAATTGTTAACATGCCTATCTCCTCAACTTGAAATATAAGCTCTTTGAGACAAAATTCTAAATCATATCATGTAGATATCTAGGCCTAGCACAAAGCCCAGCACAATTATATGCATAGTAAGCATTTATCCAATAATGCCAAAAGGATAAATTTGCATTTGAAATAAATTCTAAGGAAGAATTTATGATGACCAAGTACATCAATGAAAAGTCATTATCTTTTAAGTAAAATTATTTTGTCAAAAAGTATTAATCTAAAGAGATTTTATTATGTCCTGGTACTTTATCCTTTCTTTCTGGTAACTCATTTTAAATTAACTTCTATTATTGTCACGGATAATCATCTTTCTATTTATTTAAAAGGCATTTGTCTAAAATAAAACTATCCCTTTTTTTGAGTAAATTTTTAGTATCCACGCATGCCTCTTTTCCAAGTAGATTGATTATTATTATTATTATTATTATTATTTTAGTAACAGGATAATCGTTTGCATTCTTCTTTAGAAAACAATGTTAGAAGATTGTTAGCTGATCTATTTTTTTTCATTACTAGCTTGTTCTTTCCCAAACTGGAGGTCATCCACATGTGATTGTGTGCTTCACCCTGCATAAACATATCTATCCTAACATAAGCACCAAAACATAGTCTACACTTGGCTTTTCACATTTTGTGCCATTCAAGGCAAAGGCCAGGATGAATCCTAATACTCATTCACACAAAGATAATGCATTTGCACCAGATATGTTGACACATGACTACAATTCCAACAATTCAGGAGGCTGAGAAAGGAGAATGCCAAATTCCTGGCTAACCTCAGAAGCTTAGCAAGATCTTATCTCAAAAACAAACAGCAGAAGGGGGTGCAGTGCAACAAAGGATGTAGCTCATTAGTAAAGAGACCATGGATACAATCCCCAGTATTGGAAAAAACAAAAGTAAATAAATGTATATGAGATGTGTGTATGCATGTGTATAGCGTATGAATTGCTCTGGAATTTTTTCGTCTATTTTTATTTGGTTCAGAATGCATCTTTAAGAGACCTCATTAATAAGCTAATTTAAAATCTCACACCAGGCAATAAAGCTTAATTTTCAGCACCATGTCATTATCCTAGAGATAATGACTCTATTTAAAATAATTTTGTCACAGTTTGTAAATATCTTTTCTTATGCTAAATCTGAGGCATGCATTTTTTAGTCATACTAGTCAGCAATTAAATAATCCATAGGATCTGTGTTGATCATTTGTATATGCTAAATATAAACATACATACATGGATGAATAATACCAAGGAATAATAAATTTAATGTTATAGAATCCTAAAAGAAAGAATATGGATCATTGCTTTACAATTAACTTTTGTTTCTGCTTACAAAGTATAGGTGATAATATCAGTTTAATGATGATGTATGACTTTATTTGATATAAATTTTTGTTTTGCATAATTAGGAATAGAACCTCACAAGTTAATTTGATTAATGATGATTAACTTTATATTAAAGTTATATTATACTGAAATTCATGTTTTGGAGTATTTCTTTTACTCATCAATATTTTGAATCATTCATTTTTCCTTATACAATGTTGTTCATATAAAGGAAAGTAAAGTGAGGTTGAATGCCAGATGTTTAATGAGTACCACTTCATTTAGCCTACTTCAAACAGCATAATGCTCTTGCAGAGGAAGAATTTTCTATCAGTATTTCATTAAAAAATACAGTAAATACTTCTAAATGATTTAATGACTCTGTTATTTCAAATCAGTTAATGATTCAACTGAACAGGGGAAAATATGCTTATTTCCACATTAATTCTGTGAAATTACAGCAGGTCAAGTAAACAATCTTGAGATGTTTAGGATAAATAAATACCTGTATAAATAGAGCATATTCACATATTTGTCTACAGAAATTACTTTGTTCTCTTTCTAAGCATAAGGTCAGAATGCAATTTACCTGCAATAGCAAAACACAAAAAGAAAAATAAAACACTCATTTTTTCAATTAAACTCTCTGTTCTGCCTTACTCCAAAGTTTAACTCCTCATTGTAAAAGCCACACCATTTTGGACAATTGAATCTCTCTCTATTCCTTATGTGCTAAATCTACAGTAGACTAAGGATTTACCCCCAATTTGTTGAGAGAATTAATAGATACTCCATGTAAAATGTTTAATGCATTATTAGGAACATTGAAAGTGTCTAGTAAATGTTAATTATCATTATTTTCATTATTTCTGAAAGCACTAATCAGATCAAATTAATCATCTTACTTTTTAGACCTCTATTTCTACTAAAATAAAATGGTAAGAAAATCCAAAATGATGGTCCAATTTTCTTTGACCCTTGGCAGTGTCTGTAAGATAGCATACTTATACAGCTAATTTGGAAAATGAAATGCAGTTCTCTTCCAATTTGACTATTTTTTTTCAGATGATTAAATGATGCCTGAATGTCTGAACTAGCATTATTGTTAAGATTAAAAGTCAATTTATATCATCTTTCCTCTAGATTTTGTTTAAATTATTAAGATTGTGTTATTACATGGAGGCATATTTTTGTGACAAATCTGTCATTAAGTTTTAAGAAAAAACATTGTTTTTAAGATCAAAACCAAATTAAAAAATGTTATTCTTAAATGTTTTCTGTATGTTAAATATCTTGTTTAATCTACACCTATGGTGGTAAATGTCTATAATCCATGCTTCCAGGTAGGCTGAGGAGGGAGGATTACAAATTCAAGGACAGCCTGGGAAATTTAGCAAGATGCTGTCTCAAAATAAAAAAAAGTGAAAAAAAAAGGAGCTGTGGTTGTAGTTCAATGACAAAGAGCCCATGGATTCAATCTCTGCAATCAGAAAAAAAAAAAAATAGTTTAACTTAAGAAGGGTATAAATTTAAATATGTACCAAAGTTCACAGACACTGCAGATATACTGACTCTCTTATTAAAAAATACCCTTAAGTATATTGTTCATTTGTGTTCAAAACAAAAACTTTATATGTCATTCAGCTTTTTATTTCTTACACTGAGAGTGTTTAACATTATTCCCGATAGGTTTTAAAAGATAAAGAGATATATAATTCTTCAGAGTATTAGTATGAGTCCTGCAATATATTCAGTCTTACACAGTTTTTAATAAATTTCTCTCATTAAATATTATACATAACATCTCATATGAAGCACTACAACAAAAGAAATCATACTTTTATAAGCATAGTGTTGTGGGTATATTCAGTGCTTGCCTCGAATATATGAGCTCTGAGTTCAATTCCAAATAAAAGCCAAAAAAAAATCCTTACCTGAAATAGAAAGTGAAAAAAATTGGTTTATGGTTTAGATATTAGGTATCCCCCAAAGCTCATGTGCGAGATAATGCAAGAAATTTAGAGGTGAATTCACTAGGTAATGAGCATTTAACCTTATCAGTGAATTAATCCCATCATAAGGATTAACTGGTTGGTTACTGTAGGCACATAGAGTGCATAATTGGGAGCATAGCTTTGGGGTATATAGGGAGGGATATCTTTCTCTCTGCTTCCTGGCTCATGTCTAGATAGGCTTGTAAAACAACACCTGACATGAGGCTCAGATGTCAAACCTTTTTTAATCCCTCCATTTAAGTTTAAAGTTTAGATACATATTATCAATCAAAATCATTAGATATTATTTGACAGTTAAGTATTCTTTGATGTATACTGAATATGTCTTTTTTTTTAAATTTAGCCATCCCTTTATTATACAATCATGCCAAGAGGTTAGTCAAATTGTGCCATGGTAGATGCAGTTTTGAGAAATAATAAGACTTAATAAATGTCTGTAGACAGATGTCTAATAAGCAAAATGGAGACAAAGTTTCAGTAGGTAAATTCAATGATAATTAGCTTTAATCTTCATCTTTCCTTCTCATCCTATCATTATAAGTAATAGGAATATAATATTTTTTTTTAATTTAGACTGAACCCAGGAGTACTTAAGCACTGAGCCACCTCCCAATCCTTTTTATGTTTTATTTTGAGACAGTGTCTTGCTAAATTGTTAAGGGCCCTGCTAAATTTCTGAGGCTGACATTGAACTTGTGATCTTTCTGTCTTAGTCTCCCAGTTGCTGGGATTACAGATGTGCACCACTAAGCCCAGTGACGAATGTAACATTTATTACTCAATAAGTAATTAAGATTTTTAATATAAATATTGATAAACTTTGCATATATATCTAGCTACCATTCCATCCACAATATTATATTCCTACTTCCACTGTATTATTATTTATATTACTTATGTTTTTTTGTATTATAAAGAAAAGAAACATTTGGTAAATTCATAATACAATCTTGTAATTATGCTTCCATGGAGCTCTGAGGGAATCCAGATGATATTAATATTTTATATGTATGTATATGTGTGTGTGGATGTGTGTTTTTTAGCCCACTAGTAAAATAGTTGAAGGACTGAGATGTCCTTTCAGAGTGTTAGTCATAGAGTAAGCACTGTAAAAACAGGTTAGATGAAAGGAAGAAAAATTAAGGGGTGAGGAAGAAGAAAATTTAAATAAAATTTGTGTATTCTTAAATTCATAATTATGAAAAGTTCAAAATTAAAGAAAAGCTTTAGTAGCATTTCCAAACAAATTGATTTTCTAACACAATTAATGCTTTTCAATATTGTTTATTTTGAATTTATATGGTACATGAGACATTGAGAATATTTCTGTCATTTTAATGTGGATATCATCAATATAAATAACTTTCAAAAGAATATAAAGCATGTTATAAATTTTGGCATATAAATTATATCTCTAACAAAAACTGAAGATTTAAAAGGAAAGCTATTAAAATTTAGGGAGGATTCTTTTAAAAAATATCTGTTATATTATTAGATGATTATTAGGGACTTTGTGATAATTAAGAAATGAAAAGCATTTCTTCAAAATTACCTTAAAGTCCCCCAAACTTCCCCTAAATCCACAAATTTAATCCAAAGCTGAAAATTTAATTATGAAATAAAAATGAGATTTCTAAATCGATGATGACTTTTATTTAACTCAAACCTACTCAGTATTAGAAACTACCCTTGGTTTTAAAGAACATTTCAGCTTCTCCAATTACATTAAAAGCGTCAATGAATTTCCATTATTATCATACGTGCAAGAGAAAAAAAATAATTTAATTTTCTATGTCCTATATTTCTTATCATTTCTCAAGAAAATAAAATGGAGAAAACATTTCACTTGCATTTATTATAAACATATCATTATGGAATTCTAAGAATTTAAAACAAAAAAAATATCATTCACCTAAAATGTGGTGTAGAATAATATTTATAGTAGAGGAAGTTTGATATCAATACAAATATTTTAAATTGTCATGTTATGACTAAATCTCCTTCAGAGAAAAATGTCAAAATTCATTTGGAGATTGTTAAATTCTTTTTTATCAATATTCATGTTTTTCTTAATAACTATTTCTAGTTGAAGATAGGGAATGAGGTAAATGGTAAGAAAACTAGAGCACAGTTATAATCCTGGGAACTTTCTTGTCATATAAATTTGGGAGTTCACCATATTTGTTGCTCCTATTCACTAGAAAAAGGAATATTGTAAAAAAAAAAAAAAGTAGGCATATACTAAGAAAATGTACTGACCTCATGCTTTTTACACCATGAGCTAGTTTTCATGTCTAAAGTTAAAGTTGCAGTGTTACAATTAATTACATTTTTAGAATCTTTAGAAATAGAAATGTAGTTTTGGAGACAACACTTTTCAAACAACCAAGTAAATTTCATAGTTTTGTTTAATTGACATTTTCTACTTGCTCTAATTTCTTATATTAATGTAAGCATAATTATAATACAGTTTTGGAAAAATTTCAATTTATTTGAAGTTAGCATTCAAAAGTAATTTACATATTCAGAAAGTAGAAGCATAAAGTTCATTTGAATTATTCATTTGTGTACTTTTAATATTTATTTTTTCCTCAAGCCCCTTTATTTTTGCTATACAAAAAGAACTTGAATTTTCTGGTAATGATTCAAAATTAGATGTCTTTTAACCTAATGTTTATCTTAATCTTCATAATAGTTTTAAAGTTAGCTTAATGCTATATCTTAGTTTAATGCTCTATCTTGATATCTTTGCAGTAGTGTTTTTAATACTTATCTTTATTTTCATGCCACAAACACTAGAAATGCCAATTTATCTTTAACCAAAAATAATAAGTTTAGTCTACTGGAAGAGAGAAATAAGCATTAAAAGATGTGTTTTATGAATAGCACACAATTAAAGTTTTATATATATATATATATATATATATAATCACAAAGTGTATTTCACAAAATGAAAAATGGTATTGATGTGTTAGTTCACTATATCATCATTAGAAGCAAAATATTTTTATTTATTCTATCAGAATGCATGAAATTTAATCACGTTTTTCTTAATATTTTTAAAGACTCTTAAGAATATGACAGCAAATACGGAAAATAATCCATAGCTACCAATTCTAGTTTTCTCAGATTTTCATGTTAAAATTATTAAATTGTCTTATTTTTTAATTTTGTCTTTCCTCTTTCTTAGATAATATTTGAATCTAAATTTGTCTTTGAATATAAGACATAGATCCATAAGATATTTTCAGGATCAAATTCATTATAGAAGATTGCTCTAGAAATTTAACACTAGACAACTATTAATTCCAGAAAATATTTTCATTGCATTTATTGTATGCCAGGTACTTCTGTCTCAAACGTTCTGTATAATTCTTGCAACCTCTCGATGAAGTAAATTTTATTATTAATTTCAGTTTGCAGAGAAGGAAATTTCAGTACACAAAGATCAGATGACTTGTCAGCACCACAAACACAATAGATAACAGAAACAAGTTTCAAATTTGGGCTAGTACACAATTTAAACTTTACCACATGCTGTTCATCTAGTTCCCATTCTTCCTATACAAGCATAGGAATCTTCATTTTGTGGAGATTTAAAGGCTATGGGGCAACCTTCAACAATGTAGAGACATCATGAAAAGAAAAAGAATATCAAATTAAAAATATTTATTATATAGTGACTTTTTAATTAAAATTATGAAAATCACAATAAATCTATTAAAAATTAAAATACTGCAAAATACATAATATGAAATCAGGATGTTTACTCAGTAACTCAGTGACATGGACCTCCCTATATTGTTTCACTTGACATTTTCCCATCATTTCTTTATAGGAAAATATTTTAAACTAATTTTTTACATAAGCAATAGAAAAGTAACAGTACTGCCTTGGATTTTTATAGTATTTTTGTTTATAGTTTTAGTTAAAAAAGTATACTACTTCACAAAGAGGAATGTATTTCATAGTACCTTTATAGGATTTGATCTATAAAAAACAATAATATGATACTTTTAAAATATTTATTTATTTATTTTTGTAGCTGTACACAATAATTTTTTATTTATTTTTATGTGGTGCTGAGGATCGAACCCAGGGCCTTGCACGTTCGAGCGCTCTACTGCTGAGCCATATCCCAGCCCCAATATGATACTTTTAATAATATACTCTTCTTTCCACACTTCCTTCACAATTAAAAGCAAGTGACCAAATCCATTATACTCCTAGTTTAGACTGAAATAACATTCATTTGTAAATATTCACCACCTATACCTTGTCTTCTACTGATACTTTAGTTAATTGAAGGTATCAGAAATGATAATTTTATTAACCTGGCAATTTCTTAACATAAAATGTTAATGCATTGTGAAAACAATAATATTAATGCCTTTAATTCTAATCCAATTAGACAAGGAATTAAAGAAAACCAGAGCCAATGCAGAAAATCCAGCATCATGTCAGCACTGATCCCAAAACAGGAACCAGTAGGATACACACACACACACACACACACACACACATACAACCGTATATATATATGTGTGTGTGTGTGTGTGTATACACATGCAAATACACACACACACACACACATACATATATGTATCTATGTGTGGGTGTGTGCACGTGTGTGTCTATCATCTATCTCTCCATTTCTATCTTTGAGAGGTTTATCTAAATTGATTGGATCATGTAATTTTGAAGACTTGTGGAACTTCATGGGCCCAGGGTTAGCTATGGTCTTCCAGTTGTCATTTATTTTCTAAAAGAAACTGACATATTATGGAGTAAATATTAGCAATCTCCAAGCTGTATACTCCAGAGAATGACTAAAATACATTATTGAGAATTATAGAATACCACTTATGGACCAGTTTTGATTGGCATAAGCCATGTCAGCATTATTTTACAAACTTTACCAACTTAATTTTATGTTTTCTTTATAAATTAAGACCTTTTTTATAGTAGCTAATTCTTTGTCATTCAATTGTTTTGTTTTGTACTTCCATTCCCAATCTCAGACTCACTGAGTGGAGAGTGGGGGGAGAGAGAGAGAGAGAGAGAGAGAGAGAGAGAGAGAGAGAGAGAGAGAGAGAGAGAACAAGAGAGATATACCAACTTGATAATGAAAATACTTTTTAAATATATTACTGCTAGTGAATGATCAAAACATTTTTAATGGTAGATATGCATGATATATGTGCTATGATGCACATTCATAGAAGAACTATCCCTGTGGGAACCATTAACAAAACATTAAAGATGTTTTGTTTAACAATCAATGCCTTCCTTCAAAGTTCATTAATTTCACATAATCCCAATGTCAAAGCATCATTTTCAACACATTGAAAACATAATTGCCTTTTAAAAATGCATTGTGTACAGATAAAAATTTTATCTTCTTAGTGAGAAAACCAGTAGGATGGCGAAAGTAGTTCAAAGAAAGACACAAGAAACTGTATTTTCAATGAAAAGAATGTCAAAATATGATTGCTAAATTAGACAGAAAATTGTTAAACATCTATAGGGCAACAAATACATCCTATCTGGAGCTGTTATTTCTGCTGGTCAGAATTAATGGAAACCTCCATCTGCATCATTTAAGTTTTCTACATCTTTATTAATAGCGTCAAAGAGGCTAGACCCTAATCAATAAATAATAACCTAACCCTGAATACGGATGGCATCTTCATAAAGCACTGGGACCCTGTACTTTGGAGGTTGTTGGAAATACTAATGAGAGTATGTGTGTGAATTGCTTTAAAAAATAGAATATATTAGGCAATGTACACTCCCTTGGACAGTTGGTTATTTTCTTTCTTCCTTTTCTTTTTTTTTCTTTTTGGCAATTTTGCTAAAAACCTAAAACATATTAAATACAGGTTGTTTTTCATAGTTTAGGAATTATTTTTTCTTAATAATAAACCATAGTTAAGCAGTGCCATTTTATTTTCTTGTAACTGTGGTAATAAACATATCTCCATGATTTATCTGTCTTGGAATAGTCCAAAACAATTTCTCTGCACATCTACATATCATCAAATTTTAACTATAGATGAGATTGATTTGGGGAGATTCCATGCTCAAATGGTGGAAAGAAGAAAAAAATCTTAGACTAGTACAAAATTATGTGGTGATAGACAAGACATTGATGTTACATAAAAATATAGACATATGATAAAAACTCATAAAATAATTTTACTTTTTTAATTGAAGGAGATCTACTTTCCTGGACAAATGAACTGGGAGATAAAAGAAAAAAGTCTATTTTGTACTCCATGTTATTACATAATAGTCATGAATTCTGTTCATATATTATTTGAGACAATTTATTATAATAAATAGAAATAACTTGTAGTGTCACATCTTGATTTTAATATTTTTTTAATTTATTTTTTGGGTTCTCTGCAGACCCAGGACTTTTAAACACATAGATTGTTAAAGAGTTAGACAAAACTGAATTTTAAAATATAAGTTTGACTTTTTAAAGACAAATCATCATGGTCTCCTGAAAACATTTTTTTTCACCTGAAAACATTAATCTCCTACAACATATCTTTAATTTCAGGCACTGTTGCAGACTAATGGGAAACCTATATTGGACAGTATTGCTTTTGCAGCTAAAATGGTAATTTTATCAACATGTATATCCCTTAGTTTCTTGTTCCATGTATTTTTTTGTTTTAATCAGCTATGGCTGATTCTAAAAAATGCGGAGGAATAGTATAATTAGGAATAATAGATTTTAAGAAAACATTCAAGAAAAATATGCTTTAAGTAAATAAATGTCAAATTGTGAGTTGATTAACCAAACCATATTTAATGTTATCAGTTTTGAGTAAAATACTATTTTTGGATGAGTTCTATTCAGATTGGGGTAATATTTATTATCAATATTTGGATAAAGGATGTTGACATTAATTTAAAGAATAAGCCAGTACTTGATTAATAAAATTTTAATGGGCTTAATGTTATATCTGTGCATTAATACAATTATGCATGGATCTCCCTTATATTGAAAAGGGTTCTTGCAGGAAATACAAAATAAGTTCATGTTTGCCATGGTTCATGTTTGCCAGTACCTATGGGATTCCTCCCTCTCTCTGTCTCAGTTTATTTCTGATTTTGGTAATAACAACAAAAGAAAATATTTAATTATCAAAAATTGATGCAAATAGTATGTAATTCATGGACCTGTATTCCTATTTTTCTAAATCTTAAATTAATTGGTTATTTCACACATTAGAACATAGGATAAGATAAAATGCACCAATTGCTGTCAGCAGTTTCTTTAGCTCTGGGGATTTCTGTTTGTATAACAACTTCTGTTATAACAGGATCACTGGCAATCTGAAGTATACATAGATGAGAAAATATACTACTTAGCAATAATTATTTCATTTTTGTTACAAAAGATATTCTACTATAAAATGCACCACAATGAACTTCTCTATTAACCTACTAATGGAGATGTATGTATGTGGTTTTCAGGTTTTGAGTCAATTTCTAGATAGTTATGTTGAGATTTACTAGTTGGTGCCAGTTTCCAGCTTGACTATTAGTTTTAGAATTAACCGAAGTGTATTAAAGTACTATTTGTTCCCAATTCTGACTAATAAATTGTATTGTTCATATTTTTATATGACCTTTATATGGAATTATATACTATTATTTCAGTGTCTTCAACTTTTTTTCCCCTGATAATTAATGAAGCTGTTTTAGAATACTGAGTATCACTTTGAGGAAATATGTAGGATCCTTAGCCAAATTTTTATTGGACAATACTTTTTCCTTCTTTTTCTAATAGATTTGTTGGAGAGCTTTTCATGTTTGAATATACTATCCTACAAATGTCTTTTCCTACTCTGTCACTTGCCTTTCCACTTCCTTGGGATATGTATTGACTAACTGTAGACAGAAATTCAATTATACTGATTCTTAATATTTTGTTTTTAGCTAATCATATAGATAAAAATCATCAAAAAATTACATATGAGCATTATTTGTCACATTTGTTTCCTAAAAATAAAAATTTGTTACTACTCTCTAGTTATTTTGAAATATGGAGTTCTGACACCTGTGCTAAAATTTTACCTCCCAAAACAGTATCATTATTCATAGAAACAACATTGCCAGAGATTGGTATAAAAACCAGAAACATCTTGGAGGCCTTTCAAAAGTTTTCTTTTGAATAATATAATTGTTATTATAATAAAAAATTATCTATTTATTTATTAAGAATTTTTAAAGAATTTTGTGTATACAAACTTCCATTAGATTAACTAAATATTTAAAGAAACAAATTTTAATTCTATTCACATGTTTTACAATTTAAATTTGCATGAATTCTACATGGAACACTCTTTAATTATTAAAGTCCAATCTACTTGTACTACTCCCTTTATTCTATGTCCATCATCTTGGTTTTTAAACATTCACTTTCAATTCCTTACTCATGTCCTTAGAGTTCTATCCTTTTCTCTTTTCTACCACTCTTCTTTCTTTGTCATAATACATTCCTACATTATCCTTACACACTATGTTGTTTTCAACTGTACAGATATATACATAGATATTCAGTGAGCATCTTTAACTTAGACAATCAAATTTTCTAAAGCACTTACACAAATTTTTTTCTGGCTGTATCTCTAGTCAATAGCTGTCCTATTGAAAAATTTTAAGTTAGTAGGTATTACTAGGATAGGATTTGGCCATGTTCCTATAAAACTGTAAAATATTTAAGTTGTCATTTAAGACAACTTTGGATTTTAGTTAACTTATTTAAGTGTATTTAAAATAAAACAAAATAATTTGCAAACTGGACATTTTTGGATAGTAAAGATAATTTTATTTCAGCACTTCAGATATATTGGGTCGAAACTAGTAACTTTATTTTAATATTAATATTTAATTTAAGGTAATACTGTTTATGAGAGATGATGGCTGATGGCTGATATATTAAAAACCATAACAAAGAAGGACTTGCAATGAATCACTCTTTATAGATACTACCTTGTATAAAAACACCCTTACTCACATGCCTACTGTAAGCTAGATCTCAAATCCCCTTTCTGAATTTTAATCCTGGCTCACTGCAGCACTTGCTTAGTTCTCTACCTCAGATCTATTTTCACAAAGGCCATTACTGCAGTTGGTATGGGCACCTCTAAGTTTAAGCAGTGGCCAAAGAGTAGCAGCAGTCTGTAGGGGTTTGGGTGAACTATATCCATTTGGGCTGATGTATTCCCCCATGTGTGCGGCCCTTCCTGTGGCTGCATGGCAACTAGATATGAGCTCTTCCTTTACAGTTTCTGTGGAAAATCTCAAATGAGTAAATAAGTTCATGTAACATACTTAATAAAATGTTAGGTAAAGTTAGCAAAGTACAAGAACACAACTTATTTATTTGTTTTCTGTCATGATTGCACATAGCAGCAACTCTAACAAGAGCCCATATCTACCCTTGCCTCATCATCTACCTTAGGCATATGCATTTCCAGAGATAGATTCTTCCTGCACAGAAATGCTAGAGTTACTACCATCTGGAGGCACACTTTTTAAAAAAATTATAGCACTCTGATTCCAAACATTGCCTTTTAATTTGTATAATTGAATTATCTGTATTGCTATTTAAATCCATTCTTTTTAATTGATGATGCTGGGGTCATAGACTATGTCTTACCCACACACAACCCCCTGATGCCTGTTTCAACATACTTCTCCCCATGGTTCTAAGAAGCTAAGAATATCACACTTCCATGTTAATGAATTTCAATGATACACTGAATGAATAGACGGAAATATAAAATTTAAAATAATATTTTATTTTATTGGTATTGGAGATTGAGCCCTGGGGTGGTGGGCAATTGAACTACATCTCCATCTCTCTTTAACTTTTTGATTTGAGATAGGGTCTCACTCTCACTAATTTGCTAAGACTAGCTACTAATTGTAATCCTTCTGACCCAACCTCCACAGTCACTGGGTTTACAAACATATACCACCATGCGTGGCTTTTAAATGGTATTCAGTGCCCTTATTCTATCATATTTCATGTCATCTTTATCATAGGCTAAACTTTTAGAAAGGTAGAATTTATTAAAATCTTAATTTAGTAGTTATCAGATGACAATAAAAAAGTCCTGCTTCAAATAAGCTCAGTGAAAGTAAATGACATTAAAAAGCTTGTCTTTTTAGAAGCATTATTTAATATGTAAACCTGCTCACTTTCTTGTTCCTTGAACATCATAGAACCCTAAATTAAATTTAACTATAGGTTTTAAAATATAGTTTACCTACTGAATGAATCAATTAGTATAATTGATTAGCATGAAACAAAATTGTCTGTATTTCCACCCCCAAAATTACTAGTTGCCAAATTATTTCACAGTTAATTAAAATATCATTGGTATGAAGTTTATGAAGCAGTCATGAATATCTTAAAGAGTTATTTTTAATTGCATTTTTTACTGGTGAATCACAAACTTTAAAATATTTCTTAGAAATGTGGATGGCTGTACCTGAAGTATGTGTAGTATAGAATTTCTGTAAAGACAAATGAAAATCTTTAGTATGATTTTCTTCCACTCTTTTTTTATTTAAAAAGAAATTTATGTTATTATGGTTTTATGTTTGCAAATTAATCCTATAATAAATCATTTTTTTCAGTGTTAGTATAATATTTACTATTTATATTTGGCTTAAAATGGCTCATTTAATCCACAAAAATTGAAAAGAAGGTTTTAATATTTCAAAAATATTATTAATTAGTATCTAGCAACTTAAATATCAATAAAAAGTTAAAGTAACACTATACTGATTCTAACAACCATTTGCAATTCTTATACTATGTAATGTGTTATTTCCTTATGACAGCTTTACTTCAAAGATTATTATGTATAATAATATATATTGTATATATATTATATATATTGTATAATTGTAGTAATATGCTTAATGTCGACATACTATCTTTGTAAGGGATAGTAAAAATTATGTATCTGAGTATTGTCCTGCCTGGCAGCCAAGGCCAATATTTTTCCCTCTTGTTTACTATTTTTATGCATTATAAGGATAGCATTTTGTATCCTTAGGCTTTATAGATATTTTTACATAATATATTTTAAATTTACAAAATTCCATCAGCTATCATTTGGTTCAAAATAGCATTGAGTTTAGATGACAGTGTTTTAGGTTCTTATTCCTATAGGACTTTACCACAGTTGGAATGGCTAGATATTACCTGCTTATGATGAAAATGATAGTGAATACGAGGCAGAGCAGAGGTTCAAATTCTATGAAATTAGTGAATGATAGTGAATATGAGGCAGAGCAGAGGTTCAAATTCTATGAAATTAGTGTTAACTCCACAGCTCTCTAGAGGATACAATATTGACAATCTGTATCTGCAAAACCTATATCTGTGGATCCAATGAAATGGGAGTCAAAATTGTTCAGGAAAAATAATAATTAAAATGAATACAATAGTCCAAAATAACAAATTAAAACAAAATAGTGTAAGAACTATTTACATATTATTTACTTTGCATTGAGTGTAATAAATCCCCTAAAGATGATTGAAAGTATGCAGGAGAATAGTGTAGGCTATTTACAAACATCCCATCTATGAAAAGGGCTTAAACTCCTGACTGATTTGGTTTCAGGGGTCCTGAAGTCAATCTTCCACAGGCACAAAGAATTTGAGATTGACTTAGGAAAAGCAATTGAGCTCAGGCATGTACCTGAGCTCAGACATGTAATTTAGAGAACTTCCCTAAATTGTCTGATTCAATCTAGATCAGAAGTGTTTTTTGATTTTTTTCTCTTTTATGTAGAAGAATTGACAAAGGGAAAAGAAAAAAAAAAAAAAGCAATCTAAGGGAGGTGACACAAATAAGGTACCTCACCAGAGAACATAGTAAATAGGTTTTTATTCCTACAGAACCCCAGGCAGTGATATGGTTAATAAGCATGCTATTTGGTGGTGTGGAGTACAATATAGTGAATCTCCAAAAACTCATCCTATGAGAAGGGTAGTAGAACAGTAGTGTCAACGCTGGGGTGGATGTTAGTGTTCTCAGTGCACTTTACAGAGTACTTATTCTACATATGTAAGGAGAGGATTACAAGATAAGCCTAAGTAATGTTGGATCAGGAAGGGCTAAGGTAAGACTAACCAGATTAAGTTCATAGAGTCATATATTGTAAGAAGGGACAATAAATATGAACTTAGTCTTCTTATTAAAACCTTAAGTCAAAGCCACAAACATGGGTACTAGATATTCTATCTTTTCAGAAAGATCCACTAATAATTGAAGCTGTAAAGTATCTTTCAGGGCCTACAAAACTGGGTAGTGTTCTCTTTGCCACTGTGCCCTCTTTCTCCTCACTGCCTTATTCTACCCATCAATAATAAAAACACAAGTGTGAATGAAGAAAGGGAGAAATTTTTCATCTTATCACCAATGCTAATGAGGAAATCACTCTTAGGAATAAAGTTGTTTTGTTTTGTTTGTTTTACCTTCCCTGACTATCTGGGAGAGAAGTGAGATTCTTCCTCACCAAATATAGTGAGAAAAATTGGTTTATGTTTCAAGACATAGACTCATTACTATGAGGCTCGTCCTTGGATACATCACACTGGAGGTCCACGAATTATCAAAGACTGGTCTCTTATGCTTGAAAGTTTATTTAACTATTGAATCTCATACTCACCCATATGCTCCTGTTGAAGGGGTACATGTTCCTATATTTGCTGTTAAATAATTTTTTTTAAGTGGTATTGCTTGAGGGACAAGCCTAAAGCAGAAGAACAAGAAGCATCTGTGGCACTTATGGGAAGGAAACAATGAAGAACACTCCAGGGTTCCTTGACTTCTACTTATGGACACGGAGGATTATGCAACTGGCTGCCCAGTTGAAATTAGTCTTCTTATTAAGACCTTAAGTCAAAGCCACAAACATGGGTACTAGATGTTCTATCTTTTCAGAAAGATCCACTAATAATTGAATTTGTGAAATATCTTTCAGGGTCTGCCCATCAGAGACAGTGAGACCCTACCAGGGATAATGGCCCTGCTGAAGGCATATTGTGAGAGAACTGCTCCTTTCCAGAGAAGTCCTCACAGAAAGGGCAAACTAAGTTAAATCTAAATTTGCTTCTCAGAGATTTTTCTGAACATTGTGTCCTGAAACTACAACTTAGTAGACATGAACAAAGCAAGCCAGATGGGAAACATGTCTTCCATTAAGTATGGTGAGTAAATTATAAGTGGGGTTAACTAACTCTCTCTTCAATTGCTTTTCTCAGTCTCAGTCTCTAAAGTTTAGAATGGCTAGATCTTTAAAACAGAAAGAGGAATCTATGTGAGAAGCAGATCATGTTACTCCCATTCTTCCCCTTGAAGGTCGTGGGGTAGGAGGAGGAGAAATGAAATTATAGCCAGTGCATTCTTTCTACTTCAACAACATTGACAAGAAGCCAGCTTGGACTCTGCTTGGGGTGTGGTTTGCATGTGATTAATCAATATAAGATCAAATAGAACATTTTATAAAAATTTTAACAGAAATTTAAAGTATTTAAACAAAAATGTTCTAGACATTTAACAAGAGAAATTAATGAGTAAGATATGTGTCTTACTGAGACACTTTATTGATACAGAGACAATCCAAGGATTATAAATGGAAGTCATGATTTGTGCAAAAAATTTGGAGTTATAATGCCCTACTTAGGCATGACCTCAATAAATCTCATAAATATTTATATATATATATGTTTCTCCCTCATGAATAATAACACATTTTATTAACAATTTCCCTTTGTTTTCTTCCTTTATGTAATAAAGTTACAAGAGTAAATGTCAAAATTAGGTTTCCTATACTTTAAAAGTATATATGGGGTAATAGTAAGTTGAGAAATTCCCTAAATTATTAATGCAAAATGACATTTAATGAGAAATTTCTTGACTTCTGAATTTATACAAATTCTGGTTGACTCAGAATTACAGTTTCCTGATTGACAAAAACTACTGTTTTTCAGATAATCCACCTTCAAGAGAATGAGGAATCAATACATGACAGACAACAAGGAGTTGACCTCACAGTCTTTGAGATGATTCTCCATGTATCTGAGATATATAAATTCAGAAGAAAATCAATCATAGATTTCAGATAATTTTATATTTTTGAAGCATATCTCATGGTGTCAGCTTAATGCCAACTTTGATTTAGAAAAAAATATTTTATTTTGCTGTTTTATATCATTACACCTTTTCTCTCTATTCTCTACTCTTTTTCTATCTCATCCTGGTGTTTCTTTGTTTTGTTTTCCTTTGATTCCTTTCCAGAAATATTTAACTGATACTTAGTCATCTCATCCCCCATTCAACTAGAGGTGCTTGCCAACTTAATATTTTTTTTGATTTAAAATTCTTTGTATTTAATTTTCTCTATATATGTTTATAGAAGTGATACACATGCTTTGAATTTTTATTTTTCCCAGGTCTGTAATATACAGAATTCTTTTCTGTTGCTGGGCAGAATCAGCAAGCTGCAGCTCCCAGAGGCAGCCATGTGATCATAAGAATAAACAAGGAAGACTCTAAGAGTACTGTTTTTCGAAACTATGTTGCTTAGCAGATTCAAGATACTTGTTGCCTTTCCAATTTATACTATTTTCAATTCAAGATGAGTTTATCAGGATTTAACCCTTCTATAGCTCAAAGAACATCTTTATTTCTAGTGCTCCAGGATCACAGTAGACCTCTGATGTTATTGTTCCAAGACAATGACAATCTCTGTACCAGCAGGTTAATTTTAATGAGAGATGAAAAGAAAAGACAAAATAGAAATGAAGAAGTATATCAATCTTTAGACTTTACCATCTCTAATCACTCCTTTACTATAACTTTTACAAAGTTTATGATAGTACATGATTTTAAATATTAGTATTACTGATGCATTTTTAATATTTTGAAAGATTTACAACACAATCTATTTTTCTGTTTTCTTCCTAAATTTGACTTCATTTAAAAAAATGTTACTCTTAAATATTTACAAACAACCTGATGGGATAGGCATAAAAATAATCCTTGTCGAATATTTCTAATGACAGTGCTTTTGAGTACTATGCTATAAAATGACACTGGAGAGCAATGTAGTAGCTCTTTTGGAAGATGGGGAGATCCCCCTCTGTACAAACCTGAGACCAAAAAGGTACTCAAGCATGCTCATTTCTCTTGGAAATATTTGGAGGCTTCTAGATGCCCAGATAGTTGTCTGTGAAAGCCAAATAACTGCATGCTTCAAATATTCTGAAAAGAAATGGGGGAAAAAAAGAAAGAAATCAATAAAGACTCATTCAAACATAATTTGTAGGGTGTAGTTAAATACGCATTTTTCCCCACTGGATCAATTTCAGTGATTGCATTGTAATAGTGGTCCTGTTCCAGAATCAAAGATGACCCTTGTCAAGGTATAATTTTCATGCCAGGTTTGGAACTGGTAGCATTTCTGCTATAAAACTGAGATTATTGCCAAGTCTGGCTGAAAGGAAGCATTGCAAAATAATGATGTGATCTGTCTCTGCTTTCCCCGGTTCTGTTCAGAAATACTTAATAAGTCTGTGTAATGTTTTCCAAATATGAGTCAGTCCTAATGATACCCAAGAGTTTGGTTTTGTTTGTTTTGATTTCCCCATTTCCTCTGATGGTAGCTTTGGAATTTAGTGAAGAATTCCAATTCATTCATTTACTTATAATAGTAGATATTTTACAAGGTGCTATGCCCTTATTCAATGTATTAGTTATATACCATTTAGAAAAGAGAAGCCATCTTGTAACTGAAAAAATAAATTTCAATATAATAAATTATACTTGAACATAAAATTAGAGTAAATAATAATACATTTACTAGTAAGTGATAAATATAAATAGAGATGGATAAAGAGATATATACACATATATACATATTTTAGAATATATATTTATATGTATATTTAAAGAGATATGGATATAAATAGGATGCAGGAATACTAGATAAAAAGAGCTTCTCCTAAACTAAAGCATAGTGTAATTTCCCAAGGAAACATGTTCTTCTGAAGGCTGAGATCCAAATACATGAAGAAGTCACAACCATGGCTCATTGTGTGGCAGAGAAGCCAATGTGGTGCCACAGCAGTGGATTCTGATGAAAGTTAGAATTCTAGGTTTCCATGTTTATGATAGTACCTGATTTTAAATATCAGTATTACTGATGCATTTTTAATATTTTGAAAGATTTACAACACAATCTCTTTTTTTTTTCTATTTTCTTCCTAAATTTGACTTCATTTAAAAAAATGTTACTCTTAAATATTTACAAACAACCTGGTGGGATAAGCATAGATAATCCTTGTCAAATATTTTTAATGACATGGCAAGAAGGGTAAGGGAAGATGTCTTTGCAGAGACATCCTAAGAGAATTGTTTTGTGAAAGTTGATGGCCAGTGGGAACTGATGGCTTCCATGCACTCCAGGTCACAGGAGTTTTCAAAATTTCAGGAAACTGACCGTGGAAAAGCCTCCCTCCCACACCAAAATAGGAACACCATAATAGTTTTCATTCTCATTCTTTTAAACTGCCTCATAATTCACTCATGTATGTTATGCCATACATTGTTTTGCAGAAATTGAATGTTCAGGTGTGTGCTCATGAAGAAAATTGTCATGCAAGCCATTAAGCAATTGAAAGTTGTATAACTAATACATTAACACAGCTGCAATGCTTCTCTGTGATTAAGGACATGTATATGTGAAGTATGAACCTTCAGTATGAAATTTACATTCATTTTTTTTTATATTGCATAGTTCCAAAATCTAATTCTAAGTTTCTCAGTAATCACTTATATACCATATGCATAAGAATCTGTAATGGTTAAATGTATTTTGGATAGGAGATTTGCAGAAATAGAATTATGGCATCCACTGTCTGTTTCATTGCATTCTCAAATTTATTTTAAAAGAGATTTTTAAAAATATGAAATCCATATAATATTAAATTTAACCATTTTAATGGTACTATTCAACGATGATATAAAGTTCTGCAGCCATCATTACAAGTTAATTTTTTTCTTTTCTATTTCCCTTAAAAAAATCTCTCCTGTCATTTAACTGACATATTACATTCTCATTTCCTCACCATGTAATAATTATCTACATATGTTTCTTTCTGAACATGTTATAAGATTAGAGTCACATAGTTTGTGGCTTTTTTTGTATGGTTAACTCACTCAAAATAATATATTTGAGGTTAATCATTTTGTATCTTACATTAGTACTTATCAGTATTTATTTTTACTGCTACAGAGTATTATGCTGTGGAGTTATTTTCTTTATCCTCCTATTAATGAACAGTTGAGTCATTTGTACTTTTTGGTTATTATGAATAATATGTCCTGGTATCCATGGACAATGTTTTGTGTAGACATAACATTTTCATTTTTCTCTGTAGATACTTAGGAATGTATTCTCAGTTCATATGATAACTCTGTTCTTCACTGACTTTAAAAGTACCTGTGTAATTTTGTTTCCAACAATAATGCCTAAGAATTCCTCTTTCTAATATTCTCACCAACCCTTGCTATTGTTTGTAAGTTTTTAGTGTAGCCTTTTCAGTGAGAGTGAAATAATAGTGTCTTGATATGTTCTTATTTGGATTGCTAGAATCTTTTCATGTGTCTATTGGCCATTTACATGTTTTCTTGAATATATGTCCATCATATTCTACATCATTTGCATAAAGTGAATTATTTGGTATTCTATTGTTTAAAGTATTCTTTATATGTTATGTATTCAAGTTATCAGACCTACTACATTAACAAAGATTTTTCTCCTTGTTAGTGGGTTGTATTATTACTTTCTCACTTGTATACTTTGCAACACAAAAATTTATAAATTTTGTTGTAGCACAATTTACAAGTTCTGTCTTTTGTCACTTGTATGTTTGCTTTGATGTCTAAGAAATTATTTCCAAAAGAAGGGGAATAGATATTTATTTTTTATGTTATCTTCTAAGATATTAGTTGTTTTAATGCTTAAATTTATTTACAAACTTATTGTGAATTTTTTAAAACTATGGTGTTAGAGATAGGAATTAAAATTTACCTACTTGAATGAGAATAGTCGGCTATTTAATTAAGTGAAATTAGCACCTGCATTGAAAATTAATTTACTATAAATTGAAAAGTTTATTATTTGTTCACAATTCTGTTCCATTAATTTGTATAACAATTATATATTACTTTAACTCTGTAGTGTTACAGCAAGTTTTGAAATTGAAATATATGAGTTCTACGACTTAGTCTTCTTCATCAAGGTGGTGGTAGTCATTGTTCTATTATTAGTATAGGTATTATTATAATCCAATTTTAATTTCAAAATTATAATTTCACATTTCTTGACAAAAATTTGAGGTTTGATAGGAAATGACTTGAACTAATAAATCCAAATTTGAAATGTTACCATTGTAATAATGTTACATTTTCTAATAAACTTGAGATGGGCATCAGATCCATGAACGTGAAATGTCTTTCCATTTCTTTAATTATTTTCAACAATGTCTTAAGATGGACAAAGAAACCACATAGATAGCAGATGTATAATAAGATGCTTAGTCCATTAATCATCAAGAAAATGAAAGTCAAAAAGTATCACTTCACTACTGTTAATATGACTACTTGAACAAATTACATTAGGTGCATGGATAAATATAGCACAATGCATTTTATTTTAAATATATCTATGATTTATCAATTAAAATAAATAAATAAATAGAAGATGGACCAATAGACTAGAGGAAAGAAATCAGGGGAAAGAAGTAAATTGAATGGGGTTAGTGCTGGGGATTGAAATGGAGAAAACTCTGTTATATTCATTTATGAATATGTCAAAATCAACTCCAATATATTATGTAAAGTTATAATTCCCCATAATTTAAAAATAAAATAAAGACAAATCTGTGAATAGTATATAAATAATTAAAGTAAAAGTATTGTTAATTTAAAAAAGTTAAGAGATAACATATGTTGATGAGGAAATGGAGAAAATGGAACTCTTATGCATTGTTGGTGAGAACGTAAATTGTTACAGACATTATAGAAAACAGAAAAATAGAATTAGCATGTTATCCAGCAACCCCACTACTTGACACAGATCCAAAATAAATGAAATTTCAGTATAAATCTTTTTTTTCTGTGTGTGTATCTGGTATTTGGATTGAGCTCAGGGGTATTCTAACAATGAACCATGTCTCCAGTCATTTATAATTTTCTTTTAAGGCAGGGTCTCACTGATTTGCCCATGTTGGTTTCAAAATTCCAATCTTCCTATCTCAGTCTCCACATTTTTGGGGGGACTATAGGGATCCACCACTGTACCAAGTTTCATTATGCATTATATACTACTACCCTTATATGAATGATATTGCTTTTTAATTTTATTGTTCATCATTAGCATAGCGATTTTTTTCATCTTTTGTCCTGTTGAACAATTTTTTATTTGAACTAACAGTTTCTATATTGATATTCTTTTCTTGAGTTTTTAAAATATAAGATCATATTACCTGGAAATAGGCATAGCTTTATTTCTTCCTCGTTGACCTGAATTTTTTTAAATTTCTTATGTATGTATAATTCCTTGGCTAAACTGCATAGTACAATCTTATTTTTTCTAAAATGTATCTGATTATTTTTAATTTGACAAAATTATTTTGTATTTATACATATACAATGACTGCAAGTACATATACATTGTGTAGTGATTACATTTAGCTAGTTAACATACGCATTACCTCTTACATACTTATCACGATTGTGGTGAAGTGAGAATACTTAACATCCACTCTGCCAGCATTTTTTAAGGATACAAGACATCCTCTTTAACTACAGTCACTATGTTGTAGAATAGATCTACTTAACTTCTTTCTACTACATGTATTTTTTAATATTTTATCAATATATCCTCAGTCCATCATCCACCTTCCCCACCTCTAATGATCACTGCTGTGCTATTTCTGTGAGAATAACCTTTTTAAATTTTTATTTATTTATTTATTTACTTACTTATTTATTTTACCAGGTGAGAAAATGTTTATTTCATCACAGCTAAACATTGCAGAATACGTACCCATGAATGGAAGAATGAAACATAAAATGTAACACAAGCATATTAGAGCCCATGTCATACACTAGGAGTAGTCAAACACAGTGAGTTAAATTTGCATAAAGACACATGATAAATTGCAGAAACACATTGGGCAGGAAAAAGAAGAAAAGAACAGGAGATCCCAAATACAGCACCATCAATGCAAAATTAAATGCCCAAAGAGTATTTTTTTTTTTCAAACATCTGTAGTTATCTAAGTAAACATGTAATAGGTAGATTGCCAGGGGATGCATCAAATACACTAGTGGTTATCAAAGGGTGGGAAGGTTAAGCAATAGGATTAGAAAAGCAGACAAAGGAGAAAATTGTGACATTTTCAAAAAGAGAGGCTCTAACAGATAGATAATGACAGTAGTAATTCAATAACTAAAAATTGCTGGCTAAATTATACATAGTCTTTTGGAAGCAAAAAAAGAAGGCAAAGAGAAAAAAAAAAGAAGGAGAAAAAACTGATGAAAACATGAGATCCTGGAAAGAGGTATGACATGGGCTCTAATATGCTTGTGTTACATTTTATGTTTCATTCTTCCATTCATGGGTACGTATTCTGCAATGTTTAGCTGTGATGAAATAAACATTTTCTCACCTGGTAAAATAAATAAGTAAGTAAGTAAATAAATAAATAAAGGCACTTGGCAGGAGGATCAAAATCTCAGATGAGAAAGATCATGCATGTGGCATTTGTCTTTCTGAACCTGGCTTATTTCACCTAAAATAATTTTTACAGGTTTATCTGTGTGGTTACTAATGACAGGATTTCCTTTATTAGTTGCTGGATCACATGAATTCCTATTTTTAAATTTTTTTGTGGAGCTTATTACTGATTTGCATAGTGGATCTATTAATTTACATTCTCACCACCAGTGTACAACATTTTCCTTTTCTCCATATCCTTGCCTACAGTTATCTTTTGTCGTTTTGAATATACTTAATTTTACAAGAGTAAAATGATATTTCTTTGTGTTTAGATTTTCATTTTGCTGATGATTAAATGATGGTGAAAGTTTATCCATACATCTGTGTGCTGCATTTTTTTTTTCTTTCTGGTGCCAGGAATGCAACCCAGGAGTGCTTAATCACTGAACTACACTTCCAACCTTATTTAGAGAAAGAGCCTTGCTAAGTTTTGAGACAGAGACAGAGACAGAGCCTTGCTAAGTTCTTTAGGGTCTCGCTAAGTTTTTGAGGCTGCCTTTGAACTTGGGATCATCCTGCCTTAGTTTCCTGAGTCACTGGGATTCTAGGTGTGCACGACCATGCCCAGCTAGTTTCACATTTATGTTTAAGTCTTTAATACATTTTAAGATGATTTTTGTACATGGTGGGAGATGAGGTTCTGATTATATTCTCTTGCATGTGACTATCCAATTTTCCCAGCAGCATTTATTGATGAGATTGCCTTTTCCACTATGAGGGTTCTTGGCAACTTTTTCTAAAATCATTCGGCTATAAGTTTGCAGATATATTTCTAGACTCTGTTCTGATCCCTTTGCCAATTTCTCTCTTATGCTATCATCACACTATTTTGGTTATGGTAGCTTTGTGACATATTTCCAAATCGGAGAATGGATGTGATGCCTTGAGCTTGTTCTTTTGGCTAAACATCACTTTGGCTTTTTGATTTTTAAGAGTTGGTAAGATAGTATCTCTGAGAAGTTTTCCAAACAGGGAAAATTTATTCATGAGTGCTCCAAAGCTCAGATTGTGTTTACAGTGAATGAAACATTGTGATGAAAAAAAATTAGGGAGTTTCTTCATGCTCAGACCAGGGCCTTCTCAGTGTTTCCTAATGTGATCAGCATTTCAGGTGGGCATATAGGGGACCACTGAAATACTCTTAGGGACCTCTAATCTCACAAAGTTTAGTTAGTGTTCTAATAAGCCAAATCAGTGTGGCTCTCTTGAATGCAACTAATATCTACATGTAGATAAAAGAAAAAAAATCAGTGTTTTGGCCTTTAAAATTAAAATATTTTTGTTCAGATGAATTTTCCTTTAGGATATTCCAAGTAGGAGATAATTGTTTTTGTGGCATTCTTTAATAGCAGCAGATAAAAATGACTTTGTACAATCTGTTTGTCTCCCTGGGAGAGTTGCTGTGTTGTTATTAGTACCACCAAGACAAATTTTATGCTGGTGAATAAATTGCAATCTGAATCACCAGCTCCATTTTGCAACATAATGTTGCAATGGACAAGTTACATATGCACAGTCTGTCTTTGTGAATAACTGAATTCTTTACCAATCTCCAGATGATAAATAAATACAGTTAAGTACCATCAGTAATAAATTATTATATATTTGAAATTTAATTCTGGTATACGTAATACATTATCTGGTTTACAACAAATCAGTATTTGTATATTACTCCCCTTCCCATTCAAGGGTATGCATTCCCAAACTCCCAGTGTATGCCAAAACACTACAAAGTATTTCAAACTCTGTATTTACTAAGTTTTTTCCCCTACATATACAGAAATATTATAAAGCTTAATTTTTATAATAGACACAGAAGTAGATTAACAACATAATATTTAAAAAGTAAAGAAAAATTATAACAATATACTGTACTGAAAAATACATAAATGTTTAGTTTATTTATAAATGAATAATTTATTTATTTATTCATAAATAAATGAATAGTTTATTTCTGAAATTTTCCATTTAATATTTTCAGACCATAGTTGACCATGGGCAACTAAAATGGTAGAGAGCAGAACCACATGTAGAAGGAGACTAAGGTTGTCTTACTGGCTCTAGCATCACTCCTAATCAGATTTTTGACTCAAGTGAAATATCTAATGCAGGCTTGCTTGGTGTATTTTTTAATATTTATTTTTTGGTTAGACACAATACCTTTATTTTGTTTTATTTATTTATTTTTATGTGGTGTTGAGGATCGAACCTAGGGCCTCCAGCATGCTAGGTGAGCGCTCTACGACTCAGTCACAATCCAATCCCAAATATTTATTTTTTTTTAGATATAGGTGGACACAATATCTTTATTTTATTTTTATGTGATGCTGAGGATCAAACCCAGTGCCTCACACATGGTAGGAAAACGCTCTACCTCTGAGCCACAACCCTAGCCCTGGTCTTTTTAATTACTATTTTTAATAGGTCTCCTTGATTAGCACTATACAACTGGAGCAGGCAACAGACTCAAGGTCACTCCATATGAATTGGGTTGGCAAAAGAAGACCACACAAATACAAAAGACCTCTTTTGAGGGTCAGTTATGGCTATGAAACCTTAGGGGTCAGCTCTCACTCTGGAGGGCCAAAGGAGCAAGGGAGGCAAGAAAATGAGAACAACCGAAACCCCGCTATTTATTGGGAAGAAGACATTTGACTATTTCATTCAAATAAGGCAAGGGGTAGGGTTTCCAAGGGTGGTGTCTTCCTTGGTGATGTCTTGCGGTCAGCTAATTGATCCACATCTTGGCAAGTCACACCCATCTCAGGTGCTATGTGGGATCACAGGCAGAGCAAGGGAAAAGGCACTTTTGCGTCTGACAGCCCAATCAGTGTGCAATGTCAGACACACAGCCTATGGATGGCTCACAACACAATTTTACTTTGCTTACTAATCTTTTCTTACTCTCCATTTCCTGCAATGATTATTTATCACTCTTTTGTCTCCTCTAACTTTCAATCTAACACATTCTCCTAGTTTTCTCTCATACAGGCCTCTGGTCTTCATCAGATATCTTTCCTAACTCCTCAGCCTAAGAAACTCTGTATTCTTCAGTGAACAAGAGCTCTGGCCACATGCATTTTTCTTGATAATTATCTTTACAACTTAGGTGATCTCATCTACTGGTTTGAATTAAAATCCAAATAAATACCTAAACTTACTCAACTATATCTCTGCTTTGAAATATCTCCATTGTATCTTTACTTAGAACTGTTAAGGGCATTTTAAAGTTGCCATGTCAAACCTGAGCCCCTATCGAACATCTCAGGTGATCAATAACAATCTGTGCTACCAGCTTCTGCTCACAGAAACTGAAATGTCTCCAGGGCCTCTCTGAACTCTGAAAAAGTATTAGCTTTCATCTCCTTGGCTAAATATTTTAATCATTTTGCATTATTAGGTATTATATGGAAATTATATTCTGTTAAATTTATGCATTTAATATTCACTTCTTACATTTAATGTGGTATGACAAAATATGTAATGATTGTATTTTATTTTATCTTTATCAATAATCAGTTTTCTTAGTAAAATTTATTTAAATGCCTGCCCTTCCTTCTAATCTTGAATGGATTCTCTAGCATATAAATTTTACATATATAAAAGGGTCTAATTTTGACTTTTTATTATTTTAACCAGTGTTGATAACAAGTTGTCTTAAATACGAACTTTGTAATATCATTATATCATTTTGTGGGTCCCAGTTTGCTAATTTTGAGTGTTCTTGGTTCTCAAACACATATTAGAATCAAATTGTTTGTATCATGAAATACCATATTATGATTTTGATAGAGATTAATATGATATCTATAGATTGGTGGGGAAAATTGCATAAATTGCACATATTCATAATAAATGTGGACTGTTACTTAATGTATTAGAGTCTTCAGTACATTCAGAATTTATTTTTCTTCTCATAAATTTCTTGCACATTTTTTGTTCAATACTATATTTTTTACTCTTTTCTTTTTAATTAGTCACTCATCTTTTATTATTTATTTTTCTGACATTTTTTATTGGTGCATTATAGTTGTACATAATAATAAAATTTGTTGTTACACATTTGTACATGCTCCAATATGTCAATAAAATTTAGCCAATATCACTTTCCAGCACTTCCCCCATCCTTCCCTGCCTCCTATACCTTGGTCCTTTTCCTTTACTGATCGCCCTTTGATTTTTAGAAGACCCATTACCACCGTTTTTGTCTTTTTACCTCTGGGTTTGACTTACTTCACTTAACGTGAGGTTTTCTAATTCCATCCATTTTCCTGTACATGCTGTAATTTCATTTTTCTTTATTGCTGAATAGCATTCTTGTATGATGTTTTCTTTCTTTATTTGTCTGTTGGTGGACACTATACTGGTTCTATAGTTACTAGTGAATTGTACTGTTATAAACATGGGTGTGCATGCATCACTGTAGTAAGATAACTTTAGTTCTTCTGGGTAAATACTGAGGAGTGGTATAGCTGGGTCATGTGGTGGTTTCATGCCTAATCTTTTGAGGAAACTCCATACTTTTTTCCATAGTGCTTATACTAATTCATAGTCCCATCAATAGTGTAAAAGTATTCCTTTCCCCCCCCCCACATCCAGCATTTACTATTATTTGTATTCTAGATGATTCACATTCTGATTGGTATGAGATGAAATCTTAGGGTAATTTTGATTTGCATTCGCCTAATTGCTAATGATGTTGAATATTTTTTATCTATTTGTTGGCTATTTGTATTTCTTATTTTGAGAAGTGTCTGTTTAATTCATTGCTCCATTTATTCACTTGGTTGTTTGATTTTTGGTGAAAAGAGTTTTTGACATTTTTATTTATTCTAGAAATTAATCATCTGTCAGAACAGTAGCTAGCAAAGCTTTTCACCCATGATATAGATTCTCTCTTTACATAACCAATTGTTTACCTTGCTGTGAAGAAGCTTTTTAATTTGATGCAAACCCATTTCTTAATTCTTATTATTATTTCCTAAGCTTTAGGGGGTCCTATAGAGAAAGTTGTTTCCTGTGCCTAAAAAGCTGGAATGTTGATCTTACATTTTCTTCTAGAAGTTGCATGGTTATTGGTCAAATTCCGAAATCTTTTACCCATTTTAAATTGATTTTTGTGCAGGGTAAGAGAAAAGGATCTAGTTTCATTCTTCTACATGTGTATAACCAGTTTTCCCAATAGTATTTGACAAAAATACTTTCTTTTCTCCAATATATGTTTTTAACACCTTTGTCAAGAATCAGATGACTGTCTTGTATTCTATACCATTTGTCTATGTATCTATTTTTTATGCCAGTACCATGCAGTTTTGTTACTATAACTCTGTAGTATAATTTTAACTCGAGTATTGTGATGCCTCCAGCATTGCTTTTTTTTTTTTTTTTTTGGCTTAAAATTGCTTTAAATATTCTGGGTCTTTATTCTTTCAAATATATTTTAGGATTTTTTCTACTTCTATGAGGAATATCATTGGTATTTTTGAAGAGGACTGCATTGAATCTGTATATTGTTTTTAGTAGTATGGACATTTTGGTAATATTAATTCTGCCTATCCATGAACATGGAAAGTCTTTCCATCATCTGAGTTCTTCATTTTTTTCTTCAATGTTCTATAATTTTCACTATAGAAGTATTCTATCTTCTTGCTTAGATTTACTACTGCTCATTTTATTTCATTTTATTTTTTGAAGCTATTGTGAATGGAATTGTTCTCCTGATTTTTTTCTCAGAAAATTTGTTGCTTATATATAGGAAAGCTATTGATTTTGTAAATTGATTTTGTAACCTGCTATTGTGCCAAATTTGTTCATTAGCTCTAGCAGTCCCTTTGACTGAGGTTTTTGGATCTTCTAGATATAAGATTATATCACTTGAAAACAGTGATAATTTGACTATTCCTTTCCTATTTTTATTCTTTTTATTGTCTTCTCTTGCCTAATTGCTCTGGGTAGAACTTCTGACATTATTAAGCTGGAGTGGTGAAAGTGGGTATACTTTTCCCAAACTTTAAAGAAAATGCTTTCATTTTTTCCCCCCATTTCCTCCGTGGTTGACTTTAGGATTTCCATAGATAGCATTTATGATGTTAGGTTCCATCTATCCCTGGTTTCCTGAGGGTTTTTACTATGAATGGGTGCTGAATTTTTTCAAAGGCCTTCTTTACATCTATTTAGATTACTAAGTGATTTTTGTCCTTAATTCTGTTAATGTGATGAATTACACGTATTGATTTTCTTGTATTAAACCATCCTTGATTCTATGGAATAAAACCAATTTGTGGAGTAGAGTCTTCTTCTTCTTCTTTTTTTTTTTTGAATGCAGATGAATGATTCTATATTTAGGTGATCCACCAAAAGACTGCTAGAGCTAATAAATAAATTTAGCAGAGTAGCTGGTTACAAAAATCAACATACAGAAACAATAGCTTTCCTATACACCAATAATAAATCTGCTGAGAAAGAAATTAGGAAAACTAATCACCATAGCCTTAAAAATTTCACAATGGCCTCAAAAAAAAAAAAAAAAAAAACAGAAACCAACCAACCTAGGAATAAATCTAACTAAAGAGTTGAAAGACCTCTATAATTAAACTACAGAACTTTGAAGAAAGAAATTGAAGAACACCACAGATCATGGAAAGACCTTCCATGTTCATGGTTAGGCAGAATTAATATTGTTAAAATGGCCGTACTACCAAAATTTATCTACAGATTCAATTCAATCCTCATCAAAACACCCAATGACATTCTTAACAGAATTAGAAAAAATAGTCCTAAAATTTATTTTGAAAAATAAAAGAACCAGGATAGTCTAATTCTAAGCCAAAACAGCAATAATAGAAGCATCAAAATACAATTTCAAATGATACTACAGAGTTATAGTAACAAAAACTGCATGGCACTGGAATAAAAACAGACACTTAGTTCAATGGTACAGAATAGAAGACACAGAGACAAATTCAGACATTCAGCTGTTTGATTCCTGTCAAGGGTACAAAAAACATACATTGGAGAAAAAAACCAGCCTTTTAAACAAATGGAGCTGAGAAAACTGGTTATCCATATGTGGAAGGATGGGACTCTTATCTTTCACCCTGTAAAAAAGTCATCTCAAATGGATCAAAGATTTAAGAATTAGATCAGAACCTATGCAACTGAGGGAATCATTGTCTGTGCCTATATGTTAGAGTGTTGACATTTTTTTCTTAAGAGTTGCATAGGTTCTGATCTAATTCTTAAATCTTTGACCCTTTCGAGTCTTCTTAATATGTTATTGAATACAATTGCTAATATTTTATTAAGTAATTTTTCTTCTATGTTCATCAGGAATATTGGTCTTTAGTTTTCTCTCCTGATGTGTCCTTATCTGGTTTTGGTGTAAGTGTGATACTGGCTGTGTAGAATGAATTTGAGAGTGTTCTATTCGTTTCTATTTCAGGAATACTTTGAGGAATTTTGGCATTAGCTTTTCTTAATGGTTTCATTGAATTCAGTTGAGAATCAAACTGGTCCCGAGATTTTCTTTGTTGAAAGTCTTTTTATTATTGCTTGTACTTCAATACAAGTTACTGGTCTGATTAGATTTCCTATGTAGTGTTGATTCAGTTTTGGCAGATCATATTTTTCTAGAAATATATATATATATCTTCTAGGTTTTCCAACTTATTGAAATATAAATTCTCAAAATAGTTGAATGATCTGTTGAATTACTGAGATATCTATGGTGATTTCTCTTTTTTCATCAGTGATTATATTAATTTAAGTTTTCTCTTTTATTTTCCTTTGGTTAGTTTGTCTAGGAGCTTATCAGTCTTCTTTATCTTTTCATAGAGCCAACTCTGTGTTTCATTGATCCTTTGAATTTTTTATTCTCAACTTCATCATTTTTGTCTCTGATCTTAATTATTTTCTTCTTTTTACATAAAAGATACTTTTTGTCTCTTTTTACTGCAATTGTCTTATGAAATATACCTATTCTTTTCATTGTGCAGACTTCTATTCATCTTTTGTCTTTGATTAATTTATCCTCTATAGTTACATATAATTAAGATTTGAGTACCAAATGCATTAAAATTATTAAGCTGTGGACATGTTTTTTATTTTACCGTCATTATTAATATTTTTTTCTGAGAAAAATATAAGTTGCCAGTTTCTCATTATCCTACTTAATTTCATTTATATTTGTGTTGCTGAAGACTGTGTAATGTGTATTGTCCATAATTCTCTGTTAATTTTGAAGTGCCTACTTAAATTTATTTTTAACTGACACATAAAAACATAGATGTCATTCATACTTATTACCTATCATGTGCTGTTTGACACATGTACATTACATTATCTCTATTGACATTCATTTTTTTATTTCTGGTGAAAATATTCAAAATCCTTCCTTCTAGGTTTTGAAATATATAGTGCATCATTGTCTGCTACAATCACCTTGTTTTGCAATAGCACATCACAGCCTTTTATTCCCACATAAGCAACATAGTACTCTCTCATTAATGCCCATAGCTTTTAGAAAAAAAAATTTGTTGTTTCTTGGTTCTTCCTGCTTTTAAGTTCTTTCATTATTTAAAACTCAATTCTATGTATAAATATTTGAATGAACTTATCCCACTAAAATTCTGTATAATTTACTTGGACTTAAACTTTCACAGCTGTAGAAAACTTTAGTAATTATTTCTTTAAATATGTCCTTATTCCTAGTCTTTCTGTTTCCAATCTTACCTTCAATGAATAGATTTCATAAAAATTTTTAGTCACTATTTTATGATTCCTCTGTGTGTCTGTAATTTGGGTCTTCAAGGTCGCTAATATTCTTCACTTACATAATACTTATCTCTATTATGGTACCATATATCACTGTGCCTTAATACATATGTGTACACACACACACACATATATATGTATATATTGTATACATGGGTACTTATATGTTTATATAATTGAGTATGTGTGTATATATATTGCATATATTACTTGCTCTATAGTTTATTTTTGAATTGAGGTTGCATGACTATATGATTTTATTTACTGTACTTCTCAGATAAATTAATGTAACTATGGCCATAGCTTTTGTTTTATTAACTCATTTATTATATGAACATATTAAATTGTGTAATCATAGATTCATTAACTGGTATAACTGATAAAATTATAATAAAATAGAATCTAATATTCTTAAATAATGTCACATATAATGTGAAAATATGAAAAGATTCAGATGGCCTGGTAATGTTTAACTATAGTGATTACATTCCTAGTTCATTTTAATTCTCCATTATCAGATCAAATGATTAAATGAATGAATGAAAAAAAATGGAAGTAGTCATTGGGATTATGTTGAGAAGAACTAGCAATTACTTTAGAATGAACCATGCAAATTGTGAAAGGAACACACACACAAAAAAGTATGAATATAACTAGTCCCATTGTATTTGGATATCATTCTGAAAATTTGCTAATCAATGAAACTATGATTGCATAATTGAGTGTGCTATATTTTACTTATGAAATCACAAAACATTATGAAAAATATAAGTACATATATGTTGATCTCATATAGGTTGCAAAGTTATTTAGAGGAATTTGAATATGAATTTTTAACCAAAAACAAAAATAGAGTGGAAAGTAAAAGAGGAATGAACAATTTTATTAGGGAGATGACTCTACTAAATTATTGTAAGTCTAGTAGTATTCATGTGACAAATGGTTATCACTTCAAATCTCTATTATAGGCTCGACACCTTTGATATTTATAATGTAATACTGTAAAATTACAGCTTGCTTTTGCATTATTTCATATATTTTTAGAATTAGGGAGATTCTTGTGAACATGTGATAGTGGTGTTCACTACACAAAGTTAACTTCACTGTATGTATTGATGTCTAAAGGATTTTCAAGAGTGGTTTTGGTTTTCCATAATATTTCCATCATTTTCCATCCTGGATTCCATACCATTTGCATATGTTCTCTTTTGTCTCTAGCAATATTACATAAAAATAGCTTGCAAAAAAACATGGCTTAAATGTACAACCACTGATTTGTGTTCATGTGCATATGGATCAGATGTGTTTTTGCTTGATTCAGCTAGTTTCTACAGGGATCAGTTGGGATTTCCTCCCAGCTTCAGGGGTACTTTTAAAAGTATATTCCATGTGTCTGTACTTGAAAACACCCAAGCTGAAAGAACATTCCCTATCTATGATGTAAAATCCTCAGGCCTACAGGTAGTATAACAAGAGAGATTAAACCTGTCTCTGCTCATACACATTAATCCTCTGCTTCCATGTGTTCATGTTTCATGTCCCCTAGCATTCTTTGGCTAAACTCATGTGGCCAAATCAATATTTACAGGATTATAAAATAAAGTATTTCTATAGAAGGAGCTAAAGAAGATGAACATTTCTGAATTAAAACACAATATACCATGCTCTGTGAGTATGTCTTCATTATCAGCTGAAATTTTTTTTGTGTGAAAAATACCTGCAATGTTTGAATGTGATTATGACAAAGATCATGTTGTTCGTTTTTACATAATTGGGGAAATGTTCAATGTCAGAAACCTTTGTGTTATAATTTTTTTCAACTTTAGACTCTTTGATTTCAGAATTTTAATCAGATTTATGCAACTTTTTATAACCTCTTTGAATTGCCTTAGTTTATGACAAGGAATGTTAAATAAGTTGTTTGTTAAAGATTTTTCAACACATACTATGATTTGGCCTGCTAATTAGCATTACAACTGAAGTACTGAAGTACTGAAGTACCCAAGAAGGGTTATTTATAGAGAATCCAAATTAAATTTCCTCAAAGTAAATTTGTTTACTATTAACTTCTTTGTAGAAAAATACATTGCTATAGCTATATTTAATGAGATGCATAAATCACACTTAATGGCCTATGATTCAGATTATCATCAATTTAAGAGACAAAAATGTGAACACAGACATCTATCTTTCTGTGACTAGAAAAGTTAATTCACAATAGTTATAAATGAGGGGAAAGCTTTAGTTTTTAATACAGTAGCCATGGAACATTGCATGTGTCTTTTATTCTGTGTAGTTCATAAATATTGAAGTGTAATGTACAATGCTGATTAATATCAGAAAATGAAAATACAGAGTTGAATTACAGATTATAACCCTCAAATCATTGTTAACCAAAGGAAGGAAGGAAGGAAGGAAGGAAGGAAGGAAGGAAGGAAGGAAGGAAAGAAGGAATGAAGGAAGGAAGGAAGGAAGGAAGGAAGGAAGGAAGGAAGGAAGGAAGGGTGAGAAAAGGCAGGAAGCCAGGAAGCCAGGAAAATCAGTTTGGGGGATGAGCAGGAAAAAGACTGATTGCTTTATTAGTGGCATCAGCACCCTTTCTTCAGTGGCATGTGACATTTGTAGATTTGGTAGTGTATAAAAGGCTAAATCTGTGTGGTTCTCAGATTCTTAGGAGATCATTTTGATGCTTCCATTCCTGTGAGAAAAAAAGTGAAAGTCATTCGTTTTGCCAAAATTAATGGATCTTAAAACATAACTAATACAGAAAGTGTTTTATGTACTTTAATATTTTAAAACATTCTCCTAGTTTTAGATTTCTGTAACCTTAACATCTAGAGCCATTTCCAGTGACTGTGAGAGTTTATCTAGAATCTTAGATATTTAATGAAGGGCAGATCCTACTTCCTTCTTCTCCTCCTACTCTTCCAATATATGGTTGTGAAGAAATTGGTTAATCTCCCATCAATGGTGACTTATTCTCCTAGCTGTCTTATGTCATCCTCATACTAATGTTGCACAGCTAGTACTGTATATATACATATATTATAGTGTTATGTGAAGAGTGAGATCAACGGTGTGGATGGAATGCTCAAAGCAGATGGATGTTTTAATATCTTCTATACAGTTAGAGTAACCTCTTTCTAAACATTAGGCTACAAGTACAATCTGTTGGATGGCTTTTCTGTGAAATATTTTACTTTCTGATAGTAGTAACATATGTGGCCAGGCTTGGTGATGAACACCTGTAATACCAGTGACTCAAGGGGCTGCAACAGTAGAATCAGACATTTGAGATCAGCCTCAACAACTTGGCAAGGCTGTAAGAAACTTAGCGAGACCCTGTCTCATAAAAATGACTAGAGATGAACTCAGTGGTATAGTGCCACTCGGTTCCAATAAATAAATAAATAAATTCATAAATTAATAAACACATAAATAAACAAATAAATACAAAAATAAATAAATACATAAATAACATGTAAAAAGAGAATTAATTGCTGATAACCACTTTCTCTTTTCCAGGATGCATGCTTGATGAGTTGGGCATTTTGAAACCACAATGGAAAAGAAACAAGGACATAACACAGATGCTTATGATGTCAGAAAGGAATAAATATCATAAAATGCTTAGATATTTTAACTATTTTAAGACTACTAAACATCAGATATATCTAATTATATGAAGAAAACAAAGGCCCCTATTATTTAACCCTTATCCATCACATTTTCAGTTGTTTGTCAAAAGCACTCAAACATAGTGCAAACTATTTATGTAAAACAAATGATGAACTAGATTTACTGGTTAAAGAACATATACATTTTTAAATTAAACTATTAATATTTTCTTCTAAAAGTTATACAAACTCAATGCCCTAGAAATAGCAAATAGGAATGCCTGCTTTCCTACAATATAGCTTCAATATTGAATTTTATTCATTTGTGAACTTACTAATATTTATCAGGTATTCCATAGATGTGTCCAGCATTGTGATAATTATTTAATTATTTTTCTTCTTTTTAAGTTACTTTTATATTATCTAGTGCATTTGAGTCAGGTAGAGAGTCTCCCTTCAAAAAATAACTAGATAACCAAATAAAATTAGTAATAATTTGGAAGGTTTCATTCAAAGTCTACTTGTTAAATATGTAAATGTTAATTTGTATTTTCCATATGTTTGAAACTCATTACCATATCACTAGTTCTTGGGAAACTGATCACTTACATGCTTGTATAACCTTCATTTGATTAGTCAATGAAGCAACTAAACACCCTGCCACTCCAGATATCTGGAAAGCTGTACACACCTGGTCCAAAAAAGGAGGGCAATAAAGTTCATGCTTGCTTCCTACATGCATTATAATTTGCTAAAGAAACATTATATTTCTTTTCTAAGTAAACGAGGAATAATCACATTTTCTTAGTGATCCAAAAGTTGCAGGGATAACTCTTCTCATGCCTGCATCTACTAACTCTTCGAATGGTGTGACTGCATTTTACGTAACCATTCCTTTTGAATAATCTTCTGCACTCCTACCCCACTCCTCCCACAACTTCATCCAGCAACATTCCCCATTGCCTCCAGCAGGCATTTGGAACATCAGTGGTATCTACCGAGTTGGTTTAGATTTTATTTATATTCTATGAGTTTGAATTTGTGTTTCTATGTTTCAGAAAAAAGTAATCTAATATAACTCCATCTGTGATTTTAAGAATAAAATAAAACCATTCTTCCAAGAATACTTGGAGTTTTAACATACCCACTTGTAACTTTGAACTGAAACATTGTTTAAAGGCATTTTGGGGAGACTTAAGAAAAGCAAATATGACCAATACATCCCTAGGAGCAAATCATAGTCATAACAGTGACCACCTTGAAACAGAAATGGCTGGTTATAAAAATAACAGAAATAAAAGCTAAGTTGCCACATATCATAGGGAAAGTCTTCTAAATTATAAAATAGAGTTCTGAATTGGTTGTAATGGAGGGGTGAGATGGGAGGCCAGGGGCCAGATACAACTCTACAGAAAAAAATATAGAATCATGGAAGAGAAATACATATTTATATGACAATGAAAACAAAGAAAAACACTTTCTCAACAGTAAAGATTAGTCACTGAATTAAAGTCACTGAAGGAATACCCATGATGCTAAAAAGCAAAAATAGAATTTTTTGGTCAAGATCCTATTTATAGCTACATACATACACACACACACACACACACACACACACACACACATCTGTGCTCTTCTTTTATTATCACTTTTTTTTCTCACTTTAAGCATCACTGTGCTGCAAAAGAAATAAAAACTAAGGGTGATACAAAATACTGGTGTATAATTTTCTTCTCATGTCTGTGTGCAGACATTAAAAAAAATCAATGTGCAGGTCAGGTGTTTTCTAGTGCATTGTTTTCAATAAAATTGAAGAAGACTTAATCTAGCTGTCAGCTGACAGATTGTTAAAATGATTTCAGTGATAAAACACTTTGTGCTTTTGAGCATATAAATGAGAAATTTTGAAGTATTGAGTGGCTTTGCTGTAGAAAAATTCTTCCATTTAAATGTAATTATTTAGGTGAAAAATTCTAAATGCTTATGTATTTTAGACTTCAGAAATTATCATTAAAATACATAGAATAATAAATAGAAAAATAAATACATAGAAAAATAAATATTAATTTCATTAATTAAGATATTGCCAATAGCTATGACCTTTATACAATCTAAAAGTGTTATATTTACTATTCTTTAATTTGTAATAAATATTGTATTGATTATTAAACTCAGAAAAAATAATTAGATTTGTAAATACCACAATGTAACTATAGGAAATGTTTATATATTCCCATATTGTTGTTGTAGAAAAATATAAGATAGGCTTTCAGGAATAATTGACACATTAGCACAGATTTCAGATTTAAAGTTGAATAGAAATGTAAGTTCTAATATTGTTCTAAATAAATGGTTTTCAAACTTCAATTTAGACATATTCTTGTTCTTCAGGTAGTATATAATCAAAGGTCTACAAACAAAAATATTAAAATTGGTTGTGCTAATTAGAAGGAAGAAGGAAGATAGACATTACTGATGTACCTGTTCTTCCTAATCTCCATTATGGTCTCTGAAACTCTATGAATCGTAGTTTTGAATATACTATTAAGATGATCTTTATATTTCTTTATAACAATTTATGTATAAAGGTAATATATCAATTAAAAAGATCCACTTTCCCATGCTTAGCATCATATTTTATCAGAAATTCAAAGTAACTGTCTTTTGTATGTGATTTTTCATTTTAACTTTCATGTAAGTGTCACATTTATTTCAAGATTAGGGTATACTAGCCTAGCTGTTTCCAAATAGGGTGGAAGGGGTTAAATCATATTCCTCAAGGTTACATTCTTTTACAGAAAATTTGAAATTACAACCAATTTTCCATAGGTTTATATTCCCCCCTTTTAAGTGGCAGTTCTAAAAACTGTTTGCTTTAAGAGGAGTATCACTCCCATGAAATTTTCCCACAGTGTTCATCTAAATTGAAGGGAGAGTTGTGAAAGAGTAGCTACCATAAAAAGGAAATAACTGAGGCAATTTAATCCCTTCTTCCCAGTAGGAATTCACAGAGCAGTATATTCCTATAAAGTTCATAAAGTGAAAATATTAGAAAGGATCAGAATTCATGTAGAGGGTGGAAAGGATTAGATTCTAACATGCTTGTTGAAAGTGGTTTTCTTAGAAATTTTAAAGGCATATGTGGATCAGGATCTGGCTGAAAGATTAATTTTATTTCAATCAACAATTTTTGACTGGGATTCAGAGTTTCTTTTACTAAAACAAAAAATATGCATTATGACTTTAAAACTTATTGTCCAATTTATTATGCATGTGCATCTACAGAGAAGTTAAAATACACAGTTCACAGACCTCAAACACAAAGAGTGTTTCAGTAGGCATGTACCAGAACTCAAATCTTTACATTTATAATAGAATTAATAGATAATTCCAATGCATTTGTGCCTAAAGTACTCTTTTTTTCTTCTTTTTGTTTGTTTTAATTAGTTATACATGATAGTAGAATATATTTTGACATATTTTACACATATGGAGTACAACTTCTCATTCTTTTGGTTGTACATGATGTAGAACTACATTGGTTGTGTAATCATATATGCACGTAAAACAGTGTTGTCTGATTCATTCTACAGTCTTTCTTATTCTCATTCCCCCTCTCTTCCCTTAATCCCCCTTTTTCTAATCCAAGTATTTTATAGTTTATAGACTCATTTTCAAATGCTTTTGAATCTTTGCTTCTACTCTTATTTGTTCTTGTGAACCTCCTTATAGCCATTCTTCATAAATAAACAATGTCTGACTTTTATCAATGTATTTCAGTCATTATTGTCTGTCAGTCAAAAAAAAATGTGGGCTGGGTGTGTTGGTGCATGCCTGTAATTGCAGAGGCTCAGGAGGCTGAGGCAGGAGGATTGCTAGTTCAAAGCCAGCCTCATCAATTTAGCAAAGCCCTAAGCAACTCAGTGAGACCCTGTCTCTAAATAAAATAAAAAATGGGTTGGGAATGTGACTCAGTGGTTAAGTGTCCCAGAGTTCCATTCCCAGGACAACAACAACAACATCAACAACAAATTGTGAATTTACTTAAAACAGCTATCTTTAAAAATCCATATCATAAACCAAATATATTAATGTATACATATGTACTTTATAAAGTTGCCACAAAAATTTAAACATGCATTTGACTTTAAGACAGTTCTTAACATCAGGATATTACATAAATAAATCATTATTTTTCAAATTTAGCTTCTGATAGGAAATTAAAACACATATTCATCTTAAAATTATTATAAAAATTCCTTCCTAATTAGATATAGTATGTTATAGTTTTAGTTCAACTCTGGATCAAATTATGTACCCTAGAATGTGTCTTTTTTTTTCTTTTTGATTTGTGCATTAATAAAATGAAGATTCTGATTCAGTAGGTTTGGGGTTAGTCATCAGAATGTGCATTTGTACTATTCTTCCAGTTGATTTCAATACTTGTGCTCTGTGAATCATGTTGTAGACAATGGTGCTTTAGAGAATATTTTCAAGATGTGACAACTCTATGCAGTGTTTGTGTTTAACATATGATACCATAGAGTTGTTTTTTTTTTCAATATACCTATCGACCTCATTAAGAGTATATGATGGAAATTTATTTTTTTCAGTTCATGAAAATTAAAATAACTTTCACTGTTTCAGCTAGTTTTCTTTTTTGCACTCATTGCTACAAATGGTGCCCTGTTCTCTTGAGTCTTCTGGGAGCTAACTGCCCTGAGACTCACTCTGCTATATGGGAACTTTCCAGACTTTACCAGCTTAACTCAATAAATATTTGGTCAAAAATATAGAAAGGTCAAAACCTTTCTGTTAAACAAAAGTCCTCATCAGGTATAAAAAATAGTAATATCCATCATTCCAGAATCTTCTGGCCAAGAAATCTAAAAGAGAGGTTTTACATATTTGAATCTTAGAGTAAAATATTTCAACAGTGGTCTGAAAGATATTTTGATTTATTCAATTGAAAGCAGAAAATGAAAGAACAAAGATAATTACCTTTACAAGAAGTTCAGAAATAAACTGTTAAAAACCATTCATATATTTAAGACTCTCTGTACAGATCAGGTCTTTCGAAATACGTATGTGTCACCATGTGATGAAATTAGTGTACTACACCAGCTTCATAATTTACAGTAGAGAGCTGTTTCAACATATGGCCATTAGCTTGATTGTTCTTATTTTTGATATTCCTCCTGAGCTGAGGAAAAACCCTATAACATATATTTCTAGGCAAAAACAAAGAAAGAAAGACAGAAAGAAAGAAAGAAAGAAAGAAAGAAGGAATTTTAAATTAAGGAAAGAGTCTTATTTTGTTAAATTGGTCACCAAAATCCATGGGAAATATCTCAGAGAGAATACACAAAATTCATTTTCAGCTTCATAGAGGAACAAATACTAGTTAAATCATGCTACCTTTTGTAATTCCTAGAATGTGGAGTTTGTCTACATAGTTGAAAACACACTGGAGATAAAAAAAAAGTTAGTTCATTTGCATTCAATTACATCTCATTCTATTCACAAGACTTTGATTAGAAATATTATGATATCAATGTTTTACAGGTGATTTCTAGTTATTCCTTTAGGGCCTCTCATGAGAAATACATTGATTCTTCCCCAAATGAAGCTAGTAAGCATTTAAATGCTCTATTGTTCTTAGGAATATACTATGGAAGAATGGAATTGACACATGATTGCTTATCAGCAGACAGCACAAATATGGAATCTAAATGAGAGGAGCATTAGAAGTTATATCAATAAAACAACACTCAACTATTGCTAAATAAGATACAGAAAACATAAGATACAGTAGTTTATACCTGTCTTCTTTTCTGTCTTGGGGTGTTATGAAGAATATATTAGACAATGTATGAAAGTTGTTTTACAACCAAAGTTTTATAAATGAAGTTTTAAAATTTGTTGCATGGAATTGCATATTATATGTGTGTGTAGTCAGTTTCGGGAAGTGACTCTTTGCTTCTCAGTTGCTTCTTAATCTGTCATGAAATCTGTATCATCACATGAAGACAATAACATAAGACTGAAAGTAAACTAGTTCTAAAGAAATAGTAAAAATTGTTAATGATTGACAAGCATCTTAAACTATTTAAAATATAATTTACAGATTTTTAGCTTGCCATATCCATGAATGAGTTTTGTCAAAACTCTCATGTAGATAATTAGTCCCCAAAAATAAGACAAAGAAAAAAGAAAAAAAAGGCTTCCATTTTTCCTACAGCCTCCACTGCACTGCAACTTAAATGTAAATCACACATTATTAAAATACTTATAATAGTTTTCCATTTTACTAAAACATTCTCCTTGATTTTATAAAAATTTTCATATTTCATAGTATCACATAATAAACTGATATTATATATTATTTTCATGTTCTTTGTTACTTCTAAATCTCATGACATAGTAATTTAAGTGCTGAAATATTTCAGTAATTCTCAGGACATTAATTACATTTAATTATTTTTTTAAATTTACTTGGGCTTATATTAATCACTTTATAGAAGAAATTTATTTTTTTTATTTTTAACACTTTTCAATTACTTTATGACTAATATATAAGAGAAAATTGTGTAGTATTACAAATTTAATTCTATAAAGATTATTAAATTTATTGAGAGCAAAAGTTTTAGTCATCCTATAAACTAAGCTAGAATTTATTGAGAAAACAGCAAAACCTTGCTTCTTAAATTGTGGTCTATTAATCGTCAGTAGAAATGGTAAAGCTGAATTTACGAAATAGATTCTTGTAGTTAGCTTTCTGTTTCTCTGCCTTTGTCTCACTATATCAGATCCCTTGGAATAGTGCTCTTGGAAACTCTTTTTAACAAGCATTACAGTAAGGATTTATACAATACTGCTTAAGAAAACTATGACAAGTTCTTTCTATTTTTCTACAAAATAATTCTTCACAAGAAGGGATTGCCCTGTAGAAAACATAAGACACATTTTAAAGCATGATGAGAGTGATATTGCTCAATAAACTTTGAAGGTTATGCAGAAGAGAAAAAGGCAGGTATAGTTTTTCTTATTCCTAGTCAAGGCCCTTCCCCTAATGAAGCTCTGATTCATGAAGCAGATGCAACATTTACCTTTACATTACTTTAGAATTCTAATGATAAAATGCATTGCATTTTTGGAACATGGTAGGTAAGTTGCCAAGATAAAGAGATTGACTAATTTACATAAAATTGACTAGTAAATCCCTTACCTGAGCTCAGTACCTTCTGAGCTCAGAGAATAGCAAGCTGTGAGACCAGAGCTTGAGGATGCCTACAATTTTAGCAAAACTGTGATTGCAACCCCTTCTCACCTCACCCAATTTAGGGCAGCTACAGTTACAGTTGGGAGACAAGTGGTCTTTTGAAGGAAGCAAGATCATACAGATAAAGTATTTCATTACTCCTTCCCCTCAAGAAAGGTTTATTGACCATTTATCCCTACCAATATAGAATGTGATGGTCATATGTGCTTTGCTTTTGTCATCTGGGGGTATCAATGACTTTCTTATTTCCCTAGTAAGACATGTTAAGCATTGGACTGAATGACTTGCACTTGTAATACTGACTTTGACTTGGAGTGGTGTTGGGTACAATAGCAGGAAGGTTCAGGAAAGATGGTATGACACAACTGAGATGAGGTGAGAAAAGCCCTTGGATGTTTGTTTCAGGTATAGAAAATAGATCTTACCATTGCTTAGTTACAGGTGTAGAGGGAGAAAGAGAAAAAAAAGAAAAGTGTGGGGGGACTGGAGCTTTCATTACACATTTGCTTGAAATGTTAAGATATGATTCTGAGTTTCTGGCATATTAAGAAAAGGTCCCTTGGGGCTGGGGATGTTGCTAGAGCGGTAGCGCGCTCTCCTGGCATGTGCGGGGTGCTGGGTTCCATCCTCAGCACCACATAAAAATTAAAAAATAAAGATGTTGTGTCCACCGAAAAGTAAAAAATAAATATTAAAAAAATTCTCTCTTTCTCTCTCAAAAAAAAAAAAAAAGAAAAAAGAAAAGAAAAGAAAAGAAAAATTCCCTAGGCCTATTTCCTAGATAAGTTGACTATTTCAAGTATTTGAGCCAATTGTTTGAGATTGAATTGGCAAGGCTGGTGTGGCCTATATTTATCCACAGCAAGAATAAAGACAGGGACTTAAATCAATTATAATGATCAAAAAGGAGTGGGCTGGAGAACAACATTCTTTCCCACCTTTGCATGATTCTGTTTTAATAAGATGATGGAAAACTGACACACACATACACAAATACTTATACATGAATGTATTTTGTTTAATAGATGATTCTTCTTCTTCTTACCTTTCCTCCAAGGAAATGTGTCAGGGAACAAAAAAAATAATAATAATGAGTGTGAAAGATCTGCACATGTCCCTGATTTGTCCACATATTCTCTGCTCACTGGGCATGTACTTGAAGCCTACATTAGTGCTACATGAGCTTTGACTCTGGAAGAAAACTTGTGCTTTATATTTAATTATTACAATTTTTATTTATCTACTTTTTTGATGCTGGAGATTGAATCCAAGGTTTGGATGAATTATTCTAAATTTTGAAAGCTGTAGGAAAAGAATTTACCAACAAAAACCAAGAGAAAATGTGAAGATTCTACTGAAATATTATTGAAAGAGCCCATGGCCTAGTGGTAACAGCAGGGTTGGTGGATACGTTGAAAAGACTTAGCGGTGACATTAAATAAATGAATAAATTGTATACTGAACGTTTTTCAAAGAGTTGAGTAATATTTATCGAGCTTATTATCTTTACTTTCACTGTCCCATTACATTTGGTTTCCTCAAAAGATATAATATTAGACTACAACAAATGAACAAATTACATGATTTGAATATGTCAAATAATATCTCCAAACCTAATGTTCCTCATTCTGAGTATGGTAATAATGCTGCCTCTCTCTCTGGAGTTATAATATTTAATTCCTGTTTTGTGAGTAGAGGACTCAAATTTCTGACTGACATTTTGATTATTTAAAGAGAAAATGCTGCTTACTTGACCATTTGTAAGAGTGTGGATCACTACATAGGTTTCATATAGACTCATATTCAGAAGTCTTTTTTGAGCACATGTCCTATTATCATATGCAATACATACTTAGTGGTCCAGATTGCAAATAATTTGTTCCTCTAACACCTTATGGCATTTTGAAGGCCATCCCTCTATTCTTTAGACTTCCTTAGATTGCTGCCGAAAAGCAAGTGAGCACAAAATAAAAATGCTCTAAATAATGGCCCTAAAAACACAATTCTACTAAGATTAAAAATATTCTCTAACCATGACTGTTAGTCAACTTCTAAAACAACTTGATCATTGAAGAATCAAATATTAACACAGATTCCCAGTAATATTACATCAGCCAAAAGCACTTAAATTCAATTTTAATATAATTTATTTTTCTAGAGTATACTTATTAGCTCCCTAATTTTGATTGTTTTACATATGATATCAAAGTTCAAGCACTAAGTGTCTATTCCTGGACAACATATTATGTATGAAAAATGAAGAAAATTGTTAATTTCCTTTTAAAATTTTATAATATTTAGATATTTAGCAGTTGATTAGAATAAGCTGAATTACTTTATAGTGCCTATTATATTTGAAATAGAATTAAGAAACCTGTTCAGCAAATCTTCTTTGTTTATGTTTTATCTAAATCAAATATTAGTCAATCAGAATTAAAATTCCAAATTTTATATTATACCTTAACAATACTAGTCAGTGGTGCATAAATTTAAAAAAACTAACAAAATAAAAATTAATTAAAAATCAAAGTTGCAGATATAGTTAATTTATTACTTTAATTGTGGTAATGGATATGTAGAAAATTATATGAATGTAATTGTTGAAAATACAATGGTGATTAATTTCAATTTATATATTTTTAGTTTTATTTCATACAATTCCTAAGGTAGTCAGATCAATCTAAATATTTGTTATTATATTTAATATTATAAATATTAAATATAATAATCAATTATTATATGGTTATTATTCTTTGCTAAGCAGTGATCCATTAGAATCATATTTCATATTTCAAATTTTTCATTGGTATTCTACTTTTTCTCTCATTCTTAAGATTAGGTGAGACATTATTAAAATTACTAAAACCTTGCTCGAAGGCACAAAGTGAAAATTTTTGAGATCTACAATGCATTTTAAATCAAACAATCCAAGCAAATGCAAATTATTATGATGATAAAATGGTTGGCTTCAATATCAATCTCATGTTCTAATGGAAATGAGAATTTAATGGAGATGGTGGAGCATATGCATTTTCAACTGGCACTAGAGAAAAAATTACAAAAAAGTTACAGTTGATTGAAATTGGTTGGCACAAATATTCACTTAGAACATCCAAAAATATAATGTCTAATATTATTCTAGCTAGATTTTGGAAACAAATGTACTTAACTGGCAATTATGTGGAATTTTTCAGATATTGCTGCAGAGGAACCCTTTATTGATAATAATCTATTTGAATAAAGCACAGGCAAATATCTTCCTTAGCAGAGGCCTGCCCTTCATTTCTGTAGATTATGCCAACTTGAAAGAAACATTGTTAGTGATATTTCTACAAAAGCCATTGAAAACAATAGAAGCACTTACATAAAGTATCTGAAAGGAAATTTTAGTGAATTTTTACAATTGGACACATAATGTACATTTTGAATAAGAACATAATAGCTATGTTAATCTACTTTACTTCTTTTCTATATGCTAAGGAGCCGAGGTAGGTCAAGTTTACTCAGCAATTCTGGAAATAAATCAATAAACTGTTTATAAAAATACAAACAATTTTATAAAATAATGGACATCTTATGAATTTCAGGGGTTCATCATCCTTTTTAAACAATGTAATATTTACATAGTCTGCATTTCAGGGTGGCATTTGTTCTTGTACCCTTGTGATAGGAAAGCAAAATATTTTTCTGCCAATATATCTGGTGTGATTACAAAAGGCCCCTTAGAATTCCAATGTTTTAGTACATTTCACGTTGCTATAGCAGAACAGTTGATAGTGAGTAACTTATAAAGGAAGGAATTTATTTTTTCTTATGGTTCTGGAGGCTAGGAAATCTAAAATAAAGAGACTTATGTGTGGCAAGGGCATTTTGGTGTATCATCTCATCCTGAAAGGCAGAAGGGTAAGAAGGAGGGTAAGACATCGGAAAGGATAATTGTTCAGTAACCCACTCCCACAGTGACATCATTAATCCATTTATGAGTGTAATATCCTTATGACCTAAACAACTCTTAATGGTCATACCTCTCAACATTAATTCATTGAGGATAAATTTTCTAATGTAAACTTTGAGAGATATACTCAGATATGCAAATATCCTTAAGTTTTAACATAAATTTCAGTTCAAATAAATGTTCTTGTATTTATATATTTTTCTAGATAGTAAAGTTTTTTTTAAGTCACTTGGAGAAATATATATATATAAATATATATATTGTACTGGGGATTGAACCCAAGGACACTCAACCATGGAGCCACATCCCCAGCCCTTTTTTATATTTTATTTAGAGACAGGGTCTTGTTAAGTTGCTTAAGGCCTTGATAAATTACTGAGGGTGGCTTTGAACTCATAATCCTCCTGCCTCAACCTCCTGAACTTCTGGGATTATAAACTGTGCCACTTCTCCTGACCTGTAAAACATGGTAGTTATAAGAAGCATATATTACAGTACTATAAATTTAAAAAATTGTTCTTTCTTTTTTCTTCCTGGTAGAAAAATGGACATAAATAAACTAGTAAGGAAGATACAGAAAGCATTGAATCTTTCAACTTAAAACTGTAATTGAATGTTTAGGACAGGGCTATGATAAATTGTAAGAACTGAATAAAAGTATGTAAGTGTGAAATAACAGAGTGGGGGATTTTAACAAATATCTCAGAAAATGTGAGGAAAAAGACAATTGATAAGTATCTATTGCAAAGACAATTCCTCAAGCTTTCCTAGCATTTCTGAACATCTTGTGAACAAAAATACTAAACTTTTTTTCCAAGAACTATTTTTTCAAGGATATTTAATAACTAATGGCTTTGGAATATAAACATAGTGTTTCCTTCCAAAGCATAGAAATTCCTGACAACCATGGAAGACAGAAACAGAGTCTCCCCCTTGAAAAATAGCTGACATTCATAATGTTCTATACAAAAGATTTGAATCACATGGGCTAATAGTCCAGTTGTTACACAGTTTAGTGAATTCCTGGGTGCTAATGAACTTTTGTTCTCTTAGACTTTGAGAATTATATTTTAGGGTGATGGCACCTTAGGAGCAATACTCTGGCTACTCTGATTTTAGGGAGCAATAGACTATTCTTTGACCTAGAAGTCAAAGTCCTGGGTCTTTTGTCAGCAACTATGAAACTGTATAAGTAAATATGTTAGATTGCTTTTGGTTAAAATCTAATACTCTTCAAAAGTATGTATAGTTTTGCTAATGAAGATAAAATCAGGAAAGAATCATGACTGAAAAATGAAAAATGAAGGCTACAAAGCTGATTAATAGTATATGTGGAAGACCTACAGGATTCAATAGTCAACATTCTGACCAAATTATATAGTCAACCAAGCAATAAAACATTTTCATTTTGTTGACTGTTCCATTAGCAGGAAGTTAGATTCAGTGACTGTTGTCTCAATAATGTGTTGGTTGTGCTAACTGTCCTTTCCATAGGTAAACTTACTTACCAATCAGGACATCTGTCCCTGCTTGCCCCATTTCAACAACTAAGGTTGCCCTAAGATATATCCAGGGCAGAGAGTAGGAGAATAGTTACAGAAACACATAGTGAGCAGAGAAGGAGGAAAAATCACCATAATTTGGAGATTAGGCAAATTGTTAGAGCCATGCTTGGTTCACTCAGGAAATGAGAGGCCATGCAATGCTTCTTAAGTAGTAATGACAAAAAATGTGTTGTCTTATGGTTCTACCTCCTGTGAGTTTATCATATTCTTCTTAGGTCAATATAGAGATGGCAATGCAAAGTCTCATCATCTTGAAATAAGGGAATCTTGGACCTCTCAGGAAATATTTTTATGAGACAGGTAAATTCACACAGGAAAGCCTAGTGGGAGTTTAACTAGATTGCTGGCTCATATTGATTTGGATTAGGTTTACAATATTGATACAGTAGACCCACTGGAAAATGATCAGGTGATGCAAAGGATCCAGAATAATTCTTGTGGTCAGCCCTATCACTTTTGGAAAATTCACTGATCTTTATGTTGAAAGTGGGTGAGGACTTAAGAGATGTGATACTAGAAATCAGGTTGTAGCCTTCAGTGAGTTATGTCTGAGTCAGATAAATAAGACATAGTTTAAATGCCAGTTGGCTGACTTCTTAGAAAAGGGATTCCTAAAGATTAAAGTAAAATGGTGTCAATTGTGACGAACTTAGCATGTGATTCAGAGATTTAAACACAACAGATACATTTTAAGTTGATTTAGGTTAACAACCAATTGAGCAATTTCTGCAAGGTGAAAACCAAAAGTAAATTTATCTTGTTTGAAAGAAAAGAGTCAAATTCTGTCACCTTGCAGTCCCAGAAGAGATATGAACCCACGTGAATATGCTGAGGAACTTCAGAAAGGGGAAGGATTCAAGCTTCTATGAACATTTTGGATGCAGGTGCTCAAGTCACCAAACTATCCATTTGTGTGGAGCAAGAGGAGCTCATTTAATCAATGAAGGGTGACTGAGGTTCATAGTTGGAAAAGAAAGGGAATGTGAATTTGTGGGTAGAGATCTTTGGCCAGAACAATATATGGTTTATGACTTCTGCTGAATGTATAATAGCTATTGATGTTTTATTTGTCTGTAAAGGCAATGAAATAGATAAGTATCCTCCTTTATTAGGAAGAACTCATGTATAATTGTGCTAATGGGACACATGAGTAAGTCCATCAATTTATTCTCAAGCAGATGAAGAGAAATATCATGGAATCAAAGAAGGAGAAAAAGAAACTGTGGTCTTGAATTAGAAATTAAAAATTATATGCGTAGCAAAACAAGGAAACAGCTCAATATAAAAGTCTTATATAGCCAAAGAAAAAGCCTAATGGAGGTGGAGATTTACAAAAAAAAAAAATTATCACTTGCTACTTTAATTTTGATTCATTAGTTCCTGTTGTTTGAAACATTAAGGCTATCACTGAATCCATAGCACATACTAATGGAACTTGTTCTCCTGTCTTGGACATTTCCAACTCTTTTCCCACAAAATGGTGTCTAAAGACCATGATCAGTTTGTATTCGTATAGCACGGCCTCCACTGTAGATTTGCAGGACTCTCCCAGGATACTCAACTCCCCCTGCTACTTCTTAATAGATTGATCAGGATTCAATGAAAAAGCCTCTACACCCAGATATCCAATATTTTCCCTATGCAATGATTATTAGTTAGCAAAACAGAAGCTTCCCTGTCAATAGTCCTAACTCCTTTTACTATCACATCTCCACCAGCAGGAAGAGCTGGAAATACCTGATTAAATTCTGGGGATTGCTCATCTCAAGCTTATCTGGAATATTGTAGGCAGATTTACATTATCTGTACTTTTGTCAATCAAGGACCAAAGTTGTTATCTTCAAAACTCCATCAAGTACTTTGGATACTTGAGGTAGTATGAACATTATACCTGGTACTTTACATCAGTGTGAAGTATCCAATCAGCATTCTTTGAGTAGAGCCCAAACCAACAGGTTTTGCTGTAATCCATCAGTAAACTATCAGACCCTCTGTATAACATCTCAAAATAATTCCATAATAAAGATTCAAAATTAAAACATTTTCAAAATTTAACTATAGTTTTGGAATGTATACATAGTAAAATCAGACAGGAAAAAGTTAGAAAAGTAGCTTTTATTATGGAATATATTGTTCATATTTTAGTATTCAAATATTTTTTTATATAAGTTGAATTATTTGAGAGAACTACTTAATTGAAAGTTAAGTGTCAACAGGAGTAAGGGACTTTGTAGGATCTGTAATGAACCAATTTTTTTTTTTTTTTTTTTATAAATTAGTCTTCAATTAGATTCCACCTTTGTCTAACTGCACTCCAACTTGACAGGAAAATGTTTGAGCTCTGGAAAACCTGAGAACAAGCAAAGTATTTGGTATGACCACCAATTTATTTTTTTCCAAACAAATCTGCACTACCAATTCCCTAGTCATACTTGAGATAATAGTGTTCATTGCTGAAGAACTATTAAATTTTAAAGAAACCCATATATGCACTAAGACCAATACTTAGTGTTGATATTCTCAACTATATTCTTGGTCATGGAGTCCCAAATGAGTACTTTAAATGTGCTAGTAGGTAGGAAGAAAAAATTCATGGTGTTTTCTGACCTACTTCCTATATGAGATGAATAGCTGAAAATCAGCAAGAGAGATACCTGCTGTGTGACTAAAAAATGGAGGTGACTTGAAAGGGAACTCAAAAAAATGAAGTAACAATATTTATTTTAGACATGTAATTGGAATATTACATACACTTTGAAAAGTTATTCTCAGCTGTTCTGAAAAGGTTATGCTTATTTTGTTCAATATAATATCTCCTAAAACTAAACAGAGGCAATAGAATTGACAAAATTGACAAATGAGTAGAAGAAAATAACTTGGCCTATTGCAGAATGCTTGAGGAGAGACACAATAAAGAAATGGACTAGGGTAAATATTAGATAATTTTCTAATTTCTCATGCTATTTATATATTTTTCAAATGTTGTTTTCCTTTAGGTGTTTCTAAATAGGGAAAAAAATCAGCAAACTCAGAATCACTACCAAAATACCTATTCTTTTGAATAAAATTCTATTTCTGTAAGAAATTCTATCTTTATTCTTTTGAATAAAATTCTATTTCTGTAAGAAATTCTATCTTTATTCTTTTGAATAAAATTCTATTTCTGTAAGAAAGTCTATCTTTGGGATATACAGAAACTCATTATAAATTTGTTGAATGAGGAAACTAAATTTGTATGATATCATCAATTTCTCAAAGCCAAAACAATGCTTTTTGGAAAAAAAATCTGGATTTTGCATTTCTCAGAACTAAAATATTAACATCTTGTGTACACAAGTCTACTATATATTTTGCCATAGAAGGAATGGTGGGACTATCTATAATAATGGCCTTTGGGGATACAGGTCAGTTTACTTCACTTCTATGAGGAATTCAAAATGTTGTTTCATTCCTTATTTTACCCCCCCTGTTGAAAGTAAACCCTTTGCTCTAAACTGAGAACTTGAAAACATCTGTTTCAGTGTTTTTTGAACGTTACCATGCATATGACTCATCTAGGAACCTTAAAAACAATGGAGTTTTCAACTTAACAAATTTAACATGTTGGAAGTGAGGTCTGAGATTTTGCATTTTTAACAACCTTCCAAGGGATGACAAAATTATGGGTCTACACACCACATACCCCATTCATTTTTCCAGAAAAAAAAAAGTCAAATAAGTTAAATGACTCCCTCAAAATGAAGGTACCAAAGTGGAGAACACTTGAGTGTACTACAGTTTGCCACATACATGATCTCTGGATGATAGGATGAGGAAATTACTTCATTACATGACTTGGAAAAGCCTCTGACATGAGAGTTGGGGGTCTCCAAAGGAAAATTTTGTTTATCCTAAACACAGATACATTTTAAATTTCAAAGTAGTGCCTTTTCAAACTGTCTGCTTCAGAGGATTTCCATTACTTCCCAAAACCACAACTACTGTAGTTTAGTGGTGGTGTTTCATAACTGTTAGTGTTGAATTTATTAAGTATTGCATGGTTTAGAAAGAGAAGGACAACGGGTAAAAAATAAGGATCAAAAATATATGGCTGGGGTTGTGGTTCAATGGTAGAGTGCTCGTCTAGCACATGTGAGGCCCTGGGTTCGATCCTAAGCACCATATAAAAAATAAATAAAGATATTGTGTCTAATTTAAAATAAATAAATATTAAAAAAAATATAGAGAGAAGGTATTTAAGCTGTTTGCATGTTTTAGAATACACCATGGACTGAAGTTCAATTTAACACTATGCCATGTTCTCCTTGATGCTTCCTTAAATGTAACTTAATTATCCAACTATCAAAGAATTTAATCTTTATGTACTAAGATTTGACTTCTGAAAACCCAGTATTCAGTGTTACTTTGTGAAAAATATTGTCTTGTAGAGTTCAATACTGGAATAATGAGAGCTATTAAAAATGGCTTACACTTCTGTTCATGAAATTTTGTTGCTCAGATAATGCAAAGTTCAAATTCAGGTATTGATGATTTTCATTACATTTCATTTCATCTATGATGTATGCTTCATATAGATTATCTTAAATTTTCAAATGCATACTTTTTTGTGTTGAGGTATAGAATTCAAACTTTGTATTTTTGGCTTGTTTATTTTTCTGATAGAATTTAGTAGACTGTTATAGACTTCATGGGTACTCAATCAATGGTTATGGACATGCTGAGAGTTTAAGTCCATTCTATGTTAACAATCTATTATAAATCTGAAATTTCTCTGCTTGGATTTCACATGGTTCTGATGCTTAAGGGAGCATGAAAAGAAACAGCTGCCATCTCTATTTTAACACAACCAGTTGCTGAAAATTATTGGACAGGTGGTTGATAGACCTAGTAACAGTTCTGGAACAAGTGTTAAGGCTTAAATGATGTTAGGTCACTTTTCCAAGCTCAATGTCTCCCATTTGGTAGTAGCATCTGAGAGCATTATTTTGTCATAAAGTATATCATGTGCTGAAGTCATTTTCTATAGATCAAATCGCTGTTAATGTTTTTTATTTAAATAAAGAACACAATTTGCATTCCTGATCCAATTTTTATGTTTTCTATTCTCCTTTTTCCCTAGGTATTTCTTCTCTGATTGCAAACTCTGCCAGACTCAATTCATATATATCACACTATATTTATTTATATGTATATATACCCATAGCTTATATCCATATATACACATATATACATATGTACATTGAATACTATGCTGTAAATAATAGTATCAAATTTATTTTTTTAGCCCTACTTTATGTCTACTTCATTGCATGTATTTATTTCTTGTCATTTATTGAAAAGTTAGGATATACAATCATGGTAAATACTATCCCCAGTGGCCAGGTGGTACAAATTATTTTTTTATGTTTTATATTAGCCTTCATAGAATAGTATACAAACATGTTAATTTTATCACAAAAATTTTTACAATGAAAAACATTAAAATCTTATTCAAGAGAAAATAAAGCCCATATTTTTACTGTTAACTGATAAACTGTGTTAAAATTTTATTTCCTTTCTTCCTGTGTCTCCCATCTTAGTTGTGCAAATAAAGATATTAAAGATTCATTGTACTTTAGGATTTACTGTCTACATAGAGACTTGAATGATGAAAATATTTTCTTAATGTAACAGAGTAACAGTGATTTATAAGATTTGCTATACCTTGTATTCTCTTGTTAATGAAGCATTCATTCTACAACTATTATAAATGCTGGAACATTTCAAGATTTCAAATGTAATTATAAGTTGGTTTATACATTAGCTTTTCTACCTATGTAAAAATTAGAATTTTGTTGAAATGATAAATAATGTTAAATTTCATTCCAGAAAATTGGAATGAAAATCATGTTATGTAATTTTGTGCTCCCACTAGCATTTAGAGTGCATCTTTCAACTCACCATAATAAGCACTGAATAGTAATTAACTTCTTAAAATTTTCTAAATATTTGATAATTACTTGTTTAATTTTCCTGTTTATTTAATTATTAGACATACTCATGTTCATATTACTGATAGTTCCTAAAATTTGTCTACCAAAAATGCCATAAAATATTATGTAATTTATTAATTTTCTGGAAAATTAAAATGTATTAATTGCCAAGGTCTCGGCTTGGCACAGAATCACGAGCCACCACACACCTTGTAGATTCAAACAGCAATCCTTTATTCCCAAACTCACACCGCCTCCACACAGGTTCAGGGGCAATCTAAAATCTCTCCGTCCAATTTACCTACTCCACGAGGCTTTTTCCAAATCCCATTTGAATCTCACAAGAACTCAACGGGAACAAGCAGCAGGAACACCCTAATCCCAGCAGCAATAATCTTCAACCTCCAACTTCCCTAAAACCCCTATTGTCTTAAACCGGGAAGGCCTTAAACTCAAGGAACGGGAAACTTCCTCAAACCTGATCAGCTCTAAACCCGGATCTGCCCTGGTCTTTGAGCAAGGTCACCTTACTAAAGCATACATGCAATGTCCCATCGAATGTCCTCTAAGCAGCATGGGATACACTGGCAAGGAGATTTTGATGCGTCATTTCTACTTGGCAATGGCTCTCAGCAATTAATTAATACACACTACAGCTTTGGGTGTGTGTTTTCTTTATTACTATTATTATTTTTTTTTCAAATTCCGTTGGTGTGCATACTTGTACATAATAGTGAGATTCCTTATACCATATTTCTATATGCACATAGCATAATTTGATAACTCTTACTTCCAGTTATCTTTTCTTTCTATCCTCAACTCCCTCATAAATATATATTTCAATTTGATGTATACAGTTCAAAATGATAAGTTACTCAAGTCTAGTGAGATTTATATTTTATGTCATTTGTTTATATTTATTAAAAAAGATAGTCCCAAGCTATGATGTCAATGATTATTTCTAACTCACATTTTACTTTTAGTGATCTACTTTGGTTGGCATCTAGAAAAGATAATCACCTATTATCTTTTCTTTATAAAACATAATTATCTTACTTATTGAATTACCCATTAATTAGGCACAATTTAACTATGTTTTCTTTCTTCAGAACTGTATCTGCATCATGGTAAAGTAGATCAATACAATAAGCTAATATGGACGCTATAAAATTGTATATGAAGGCTCTTTTGAGACATCCCATGGGAACTGATGCCCTGTTATCACCTTTGGGTAAAATGAAGTGTAACAAGTAACTTCACATTCAGCCCTTTGTTTTGTTTTGTTTTTTCCAACAGAGCATTATATGAACCTTAAAGCAGAGAAATTGAGACACAGGAGAGGATGATGTGACTCTGGAGAGAAGAAGTAGAGATCAAAGATGAATTTTGAACATGGTGTTCAGGAGAATATGTAATAAAGAGAAAAAGTGTACAGAAAGTGAAAGAAAATTTCAAAGATATGCATGAACTTCCCTTGTTCTTGGCCAACTCCTAAACTGTGTGTGTGCCTATGATTTGAAGTTCTACCAGAAAATTGCTGCCCGGAGAGAAGTGATCTCCACAGGGATTCTAGAAAATACATGTGTTTCTTGAAGATAATAGAGCTCAGTTTCACCAGAGTGGAAAGAAACAATAAATAGTCAAAGTTCCAAATCCTTAGTAATTGTCAATGCTCACTCTTCCAGCTCAACCTTCCCTTCTCTAGTGGCTGACTCATAATATAAAAAGATATTATTTTTCTCTACATGCAAACATTGGTGGGAAACAGTAGCAGAAAGCTGTTAGAAAGTTGTATGCAGTGAAATGTGGAAAATCCACAGCAATGAGAACCAGTATGATCAAGAAAATATGAAGATCCCTCAAGTAATAGTGAAGAAGTCTCAAAATTCCAATGTGGATCTGTTTCTGGATGGAACTTCACTATGGTTTTCACTGTTACACATAAAATGGTCATTGGAGATCATGCCCCTAGTGGCTATAAAGATTTTACAATCAAATTTGTGAGGCAAGTTTGAAGTTTTCATATTTTGCTTTAGAAATTGTTTTGATATTGTTGTTTTGCTTTGTAATCCCTCTGGTTTCTTTGAAGAAACTTAAATAATGGTTAAGAATGGGTTATACTGGATCTAACTTAGAGATAAGGAATCTGGGAAAGAATATTATTCCTATCCTTGAATGAAATAAATGGACTAAAAAAAAAAACTAGACAAATTTCAATTTAAGGACTCTTATGAACCTGCTGGAAACTTGTCATTATGGTCACTCCCCCTACAAGAGGGGAAAAAAAAATAAGAGCAATAAAGGTATTTATTTACAGAGAAAATAAGAGTGAAGCTTTTACTTTCTTGGAGGGTGTGGTAGTATACTGTATATTCCCTTAGGGAAATTGCATGGAAATGGAAGGAGACCCTCATTGTTATACAAAATTACATATAAGAGGATGTGAGGGAAAGGGGAAAAAACAAACAAGGGAGAGAAATGAATTACAGTAGATGAGGTAGAGAGAGAAGATGGGAAGGGAGGGGAGGGGGGATAGTAGAGGATAGGAAAGGTAGCAGAATACAACAGTCACTAGTATGGCAATATGTAAAAATGTGGATGTGTAACCGATGTGATTCTGCAATCTGTATACGGGGTAAAAATGGGAGTTCATAAACCACTTGAATCAAATGTATGAAATATGATATGTCAAGAGCTTTGTAATGTTTTGAACAATCAATAATTTAAAAAAGTAAATTAAATTAAAAAAAAACAATATTTAACTAGATGTTTTTATTAAGTTTGGAACTAGAGGTCATGGATATAGAATATTTTTATCTTTTGCAGTCTACTCCATCCAAGGACTCAAAATCATCAATATTAAAAACTTTTCTGTGCATAAAACCCTTTGAAAACAACATGCAAGAATATAGTTCCAACCTACATGCTCTATAAAGGCCCTGCATTTAGAATATGTTAAAAAATAAAATCTTAGAACTCAATAGTGAATAAAACATCAAAACAGCAATAAAGTAAGAAAGCCACAACAGTAATAAAATGATCCAGTTAGAAGCTGGGAAAGATATGAACATACCTTTCATCAAAGAGAGTATGCACGTAGCAAATGAACACATGAAACTATGTCAAACTTCACTAGTCACTAAGGAAATGGAAACTAATATCATAGTAAGATACAACCACATGTCTGTCAGAATGAATAAACTGTATAGTAGTGACAACAACTGCTAACATGGATGCTGAGAAACTAGACCACTCCTACAATGTGGGTAGAATGTAGAATGATACAGCCTCTCTGGGAAAGTATATGACAGTCTTTACAAAAGTAAACATACATTTTCTATATAATATAACAATTCAATTTTGGATACTTATTCTGTCAAAAATAACAAAATAAACATTTATTATATCATATTATATTGTATTATATAACATTGTACATTACATTACCTATTATATATATATATATATATATATAATATTTTACACTAAAAAGAAAAGAATCTCACATGAAAATGACCACAGCTGCACTATTTCTAATAGTCAATGACTAGAAATAAACCAACTGAAACATCCTTCAGTGAATGAATAGCTAAACAAACCACATCTATATCTATTTCTTTATGCATATCTATGTCTATATCACAGAATACTATTCTGCAACTAAAAGGAAAGGATTTCTGGTATACAGAACAATTTAAATATACCTCAAGCTCATTATGGTAAGTTAAAATAGCCAAACTCAAAAGATAACCTGTGACTTCATTCCTATAAGTATCTTGAACTGAAGATGTATCTTAAACTACAGAGAGGCAGAGAATGAGTGGGTTAGTAACAGTGAAGAACAGATTGCTTAGGGAAAATGAACAAATAATCTGATAGAAACTTCTGTGATGAGGTAACAGCTCTATATCTCATTTTTAGTAGTTTATACATGTCACAAATTACACAAAATATACATATATATTTAATTAATGTACACACATATTTAATTAATGTTTATCTTTTGGTTTATATTGTACTATATACTTAAAACAGATTTAAAAATCAGGAACACCAGATAAAGAAAACAAAAGAAATTTATGTATTACCTTTGCTCTTTTCTGGGAATCTGTAATTATTTTGAAATAAAGTTTAAAATGTTGTAAAAATAGGCAAAACATCTGAGCAGACCTTTCATTGTTTGGGGCAAAACTAAAAGCTTTCCTAGACCTGGAATAAGACAAGGATGTCCATTTCCAACACTTTTACTTAATACAGCATTGGAAGTCCTGGTACAGCAATCAGGTATAAGAAAAACATTAAAATGCACCTTTAGGATGTCTGAGTGTGAGTTTGCAGATGACTTGCCCATATATAGAAAACCCCAAGGACTCCCACAGAAACTTACTAGAATTACAAATGAAATTAATCAAAGTTGCAAGATAGAAAATTAAGAAACAGCCATTAAAAAAAACCAGGTTGGTAATTTCTTATAAAATTAAATAAATACTTACTGTTGGACCCATAATTATTCTCTCATACATTTCTATATGTGCACTTTTGAAATATATGTTCACATAAAACTATGTGAATATTTATAACAGATTTGAACATATACACAGAAATTTTCAATAAAAAACAAGTTGTACTTCAAAAGATGAATGGAAAAACTATGGATCACAAACACAGTGAAATATTTATCAACAATAAAGGAAATCTGTATTGAGTTTTATAAACACAAAAACATATGTATTTAATAATTTTAAAAAGCAAGACTGAAAAATAAACATTAACTGATTTAATTTTATGACATTCTAAAAAATGAAAAGTTGTAGGAACAGAAAACAGGTTAATTGCCAGGAACTGGTGGAAAATAGAGTGGTTGGTAAGGACCACACAAGGCTACTTTGGGGGTAATCAAACTGTTCCATACCATTTTCAGATGATGAAAATGTACCATTTTATTTTGGAATGATGACATTGTAGTGGTTTATATAGGACTCTGCATTTGTCAAAATCCACAGATGAGAAAATCAGCAAGAGTAATCTTTGCAATTGTAATATGTGCAATAAACAAGAGTCAATCAGGATATTGGGGAATACAGGGGTAGAATCCTGTCAAAAATGAAACAAAATACATTAAAAGCACATGATAATATGGCATTAAGGAGAAAAGGCAAAAAAAAGAAGTTATAGCATATGTAATATTACATATATGTATATATTACACATCACGTGTATATGTCATATAATACATGTTAGATGTAGGGCAAATCATATTTTGACTAGATTCTCTACAGCTAAAGTAAACAAGGTTTGTACATAAAAACTGTACCCTATTTAATAAACTTGTGCACAGTGGTATTGGTTACCAGATCTGAACTGTATAGATACTGGGTTTCAACAAATATGTACAAATGTATAGTGACATACTGTATTGATTTATTTTCTGTTGACAGCAAAACACCATGGCTAAATACTATATAAATAACATGGTTTATGCAGTTCACATTTCTATAGGCTGGAGGTCCAAGATGAGGCGGCCTGTTCTCCTTGGCCTCTGATAAGGGCTCCCTTGGCCTTGTCACACCCTGTCAGATGGTGTCATGGTAGGAGGACATGTGAAAGGGAGAGATCCGATGGCAAGACAGGAAACTAGATACTTGGTAGGGGCCACTCTGTCCTTTCTATAACAATCTACTCTTGCTCAAGAGTGAATTCACCCCACAAGATCAACATTAATCCCTTCTGAGATTACCCCAGAGACCTAATAACCTCCCTGAGAGCACACCTCTTAAAAGTCTCAGGACTTGAACACTGCCTTCTTGAGGATCAAACCTCTTGCACGTCAACCTTTGGGGAGACAAACCACATCCAAACCAAAACTTGCTCATACACACTCACACGGACACACACACACACACAACACAGATTAATAGATATATAGAAATAGATCATGGGAATCGGCTTTCTCAATATCAAAGAAAACAATTATAATAAGCAAAGAGTAAAGCTAGAATGAGCTGTGTTAAAACAGATTACATTTTTTTATTAGTGCATTGTAATGATACAGAACAATGGGCTACATTGTGACATATTTGTACATGCCAATAACATACCTTGATCATATTTACCCCCCCACACACACTCTCTTTTCCCCTTCCCTCACTCCTGCTCCCTTCCTCTTCTCTAATAGTCTCTCTGCTGATTTTATCTTGTGTTTCCTCTCACCCTTACATACCACACATGAGGAAAAACACATGAATCTACCTTATTTCTCTCTGTGTCTGCCTTATTTTACTTATCATTATCTCTTATTTCTTCCATTTTTCTGCAAATGACAAAATTTTGTTTCTCTTTATGGCTGAATAATGCCATATTATGTATGCAAGCCATAATTCTTTACTATTCATGCACTGCCAGGTACCAAGGCTGATTTCACGTCTTGTTTATTGTGAATTGTGCTGTAATGAGCCTGGATATATAGGTATCTGTGTAGTATGCTGATTTAAATTCCTTTAGTATATACCAAGAAGTGGTATATCTTGATTATATGGTAGTTTTATTTTTTGAGAAATATCCATATGATTTCCATGGTCGTTGTTTTAAATTACATTCCCAGAAAAATTGTACCAGTGTTGCATTTTCCCTGAATTCTTATCAGCATTGCATTATAGTTGATTTCATAATTTAGGAAGGCAGGAAGAAGAAGGAAAGAAAGAAGGAAGGGGGGAAGATGTATTAATCAGTTTTTTTCAGCTTTTTTGCTGGTGTTACCAAAAGACCTGATAAGAACAATTAGAGGAGAAAAGGTTTATTTGGTGCTCACAGTTTCAGAGGTCTGAGTTCATAGATGGGTAACTCCATTGCTCTGGGCTCAAGATGAGGTAGAACATCCTGGTGGAATGGAGTGGCAGAGGAGAGCAGCTTGGGAATTGAATCAGGAAGAAGAGAGAGAAAGAGAAAGACAGAGAGACAGAGAGACAGAGAGACAGAGAGACAGAGAGGGAGAAGAAGGTATGGCAAGGACAGGAGCAAAGTGAAAGAGCTCCTAACTGAAAAGGCGGCAAAATTTGAGCTAACAATGTCTGTAGTATTATACAATAATGGAAAGAATAAAATGTATACTCATGATTCTATACTGACATAAATGAATCACAAGGTACAAATCTTCCTAGTTGCAAGTAAAATAAAATAAAAAAATAAAAGTAGAAAGAATGAAAGAAATGGAAAATCAGCATTAGGACACCAGATTAATAACTCTTGAGCTGATATAACTCTTGCAACCTGTATACTCAGATCCACTGATGATTGCCAAATTTACATGTTAGACTTTGAGAAATAGGACATTTGCCTGATTTCACATTGTCTATCCCAAATATTTATTAATTAGCAAGATGGCTTTAACATAGGACCCCAAACTGTTTGATATGCTTTCTTCCAGGTGATGAACTTTAACTTCCTCCCCTTACATGTGACTTGGATTTAATTACTTTTTTCTCATGAATTAGAGTTTGGAAAGGAAAAAGTGAGTGACCTGATATAGGGAAACTTGGCAGACACCCTCTTAATCATAATGGAATGATTCCATGATGAGTTATGTTGATGTATGTACCCATTAGATTTAAAGATATGGTACTTTCCCAAAAATAATACCACAGTCTCATCATGAGAAAATTTCTAACAATCTTAAAATGAAGAACCTTATAAAATTACCTTACCCATTTGATGGATGGTTTAACCCTGTGGAAGTTCTGCCACTGTCTAAGGTTGACTTCTTCTAAGCTCTTGGCACACGAGAGCTAGTAAGAGCAGCACACTGTTCTCAGGACACGCTCTGCTAACATGGTCAGACTTGCCACGAGTTCCTCTTGAGATGGACACTTGCTTCATGTGTTCTCCGTGGTTAAAATTATTTTGAGATTATTCTTGATAGTTTGTTTCCCTTGAATTGTGCTTAATCATTGGGCTTAGATCTGAGACAGAGATTAAGGAAGTAGCTTATGAACATTACATTGTTTTAATTTATTCTTGTTATCTTGCTTATGTTAACCTCAAAGAACTTGCTGTATACCATATCACTCCAGTAAGAATGGCAGCCATTACGAAGTCAAACAACAAGTGCTGGCAAGGATGTGGGGGAAAAGGTACACTTAAACATTGCTGGTGGGACTGCAAATTGGTGCTGCCAATTTGGAAAGCAGTATAGAGATTCCTTGGAAAACTGGGAATTGAACTACCTTTTGACCCAGCTATTCCTCTTCTCAGATTATACCCCAAAGACCTAAAAACAGCATACTACAGGGACACAGCTACATCAATGTTTATAGCAGAACAATTCCCAATAGCTAGTCTGTGGAACCAGCCTAGATGCCCTTCAATGGATGAATGGATAAAAAAAAAAGTGGCAGTTATACACAATGGAATATTACTCAGCACTAAAAAAACAAGATTATGGTATTTGCAGGGAAATGGATGGCATTAGAGCAGATCATGCTAAGTTAGCCAATCCCTAAAAAATAAATGCCAAATGTCTTCTCTGATATAAGGGGGGTGACTCAAAATGGGTAGGGAGGAAGAGCACGAGAAGAAGATTATCACTAAAATAAGGAAAAGAGGTGGGAGGGAAATGGAGGGAGAAGAGGAATCACACGGAAGATGGAAGGAGACCCTCATCATTATACAGAATACATGTATGATGATGTGAGGAAAAAGAAAAAAAAAGAAGTGTGTCAAATTAGATTAGATTGGGTAGAGAGAAGTGATGGTAAGGGAGGGGAGGGGAAGGGGGGAAAGAAAGGACAGCAGAATAAAATAGACATTATTATTGCTGTGAGTATATACATGACTGCATGACCAATGTGATTCTGCAACCTGCATACTCAGAAAAATGAGAAATTATACCCCATCTGATTCAAATGTATGACATGTCAAGATCATTGTACTGCCATGTGTATCTAATTAAAACAGATTAAAAAATAAATAGAAAAAAAAGATTAACACAAGGGATATATAAAGGCTGGGTGCTTAAAATAAACATCCTTAGCTTTCCAGGTTCTCCTGTGTCCTGTTTCTTGTCTCACTCAGTTCCTGGGCACCAATGTTGAACACCCATTATTTATATTAAAAGGGTAAAGTGCATGACAAACATGGAAAGGCTGAGAAATTGTCACAAATAGGAGTTGACAAAGGAACCATGACTAACTCCTGGATTGGATTCTGAAACAAACAAACAAAAAAAGAGGTGTAATTAGTGGAGGAGACAGGGTAATTGAATGCAGTGTGATTTTAGTTCATAGGGCATGCAATATTAAATTAGGAGTTTTAAAAACTATATCCTGGGTGTATAAAGTGTTGACATTGGGAAAGTTCTCTGAGGAACATAAAGAGACTTTGAAGTAGCTTTCTAAGTCTCTCTTAAATTTTAAAATATTTATTAGTTTGTGGTTTTTGTTATTTTTGTTTTCTGCTTAATTTTTTTCACTAGCAGCACATATATTTTTCCTTGTAGCTTAGGTTTCAACTGTTCTTTCTGTCTTTGTTTTATTGCCATATTTTTTTTCTTAATTCAATAGAAAATATTGAGCCATATGTGACAACAGTCTATGTGGGATGTCAACATACTTAATCAGAGCTTTGCCTCAAGGCTGGGGTGGCCCTAGTTTTCAGGGAACTTGTAATGGATGTTCTTTGCTTATAACCTTTTCCAAAAATATTTCCCATTGTCTACATCCAGAAGATAGATTACTTTACTCCAAAATGTTTTCAACACACAGATGTAACTACTTTCATCTCTGTTTGAAATCTGGTTAATTTTTGACTGAACTAATCTCTATATTATAATATCATGCTCAACACAGCAAAATAGTCAATATTCAGTAATGTATCAACATTTTCTAATTTGTTTTTTCTAGAGCTAAAGACTAAGTAGCAATTGAGGTACTATGCAAGTTATTGTAGCCAGTACATATGCTAAATATTTTGTTAGTGATTAACATGAACTTCTTTTCAACCTCCAAACTCAGATTATTTGCCATGAAAAATCAGATACTTTACTAAGATCACATATTTTAATATTTTGGTTTATCATTTTCAAAATAACCATCTTTCGGTGTTAATTTATATATTAGTCTTTAGGGACCATGTTGTAATGATAAAAGTATCCAGATCATTACAGACTTAAAGAAAAAAGTTGATTTCTTGATCATCTAACAATTCAAGGTAGGTCTTGCCAGTTTACTAGAATCAAAGGTCCACATGCTGGCTCCATTTTCTTACACAATTATTTATAGGTTATCATGCAAGTCACATTTCATCTCTATCTATCTCCCAAATGGTAAATTTGCCTATATTTACTAAATATATAACTATTACATAATTTAATACAATATATACAATTCAATATTATAAAATATAATATAAATATGTACATATTACATATAAAATATACTCAATATGTAAATAGCATAACACTTTGTGTATAAAATTTAAATATATTAAAAGCATATACATGTGCCTATGTATTAAATATACATTAGTAATATACAGAAAAAAGAGAGAGAACACACCAGGAAATGACACTTGTTAAACATTATGTAATTAAATGTTACATTCCTAATATCTTCATCCACTTTACATTGGTATTAATAACAAAACAAACAAACAAAAAAAACTGATGCTGCATAATGCAGAAATAAAGGTTTATATAGCTCATGATGCTAAAGGCTGAAAAGCCTAAACAACATGGTGCTGGCATTGGCTTCCTGTGAGGATCTCATGGTGTATGGCATCACAGGGAAGGAGTGAGTGAGAGAGTGAGAGTTCAGGTAGCAAGACAACAAGCCAGAGGGCAACCAAAGAAGACAATCATGCTCTATAGCAGTCCACTCCCATGGTAACCAATCTAGTTCCAAGATTTCACCACCAAGAGATAAAAGTATGAATTCCATATCTTAGAAAATATTCAAGCTGATAATAGGTAATTTTCAGGGATAACTTACACATTTTCTACTTGCTACAATTTTTATTGTTTTTTAGATTACCATTTAATATCTAGACAGTTAATTTAAGTGATAAATGTGTGCTTTACTTTCAGCAATTAGTGCATGTCATCATGACTTAATGACTATGCTAAGCCCCGATTTTTAAAGGTCTCATTTCCCAGTGCTACCACATTGAGGAATAAGCCTCAACCTGAATTCTGGTGGTCCAGAGTCATATTCAAAGCAGGATTCGAACTCAATTACATGAACATAGCTGACCAAATGGGAGACAGAAACATGGTCTAGCACTGTGATGACAGGTATAGCTGAAATAAGTTACAGCTTCTTTTGATTAAAAAAAAAAGATATTTGGCTTTTTTTTTTGAGTTTTTGTCCAAACTCTTTTTAATATTTTACGATTTCAAATAAATTATATGTAAAAAATTATTTCTTTTTTCTTTTAAATGTACTTATCTATTTATTCATTTATTAGTTCTAATCAGTTGTATATGACAGTAGAAAGCTCTTTGATTCATTGTACACAAATGGAACAGAATTTTTCACTTCTCTGGTTGTGCATTAAGTAGAGTCACACTATTCATGCATTCATGCATGCACCTAGGGTAATGATGTCCATCTTATTTCACCAACTTTCCTACCTCTTTGTCCCCTCCCACACTTCCCGTTTGTCCCATCCAAAGTCCTTCCACTTATCCCATGCACCTCCCTTCACAGATTAGCATCAACCTATCACAGAAAACATTAAGCCCTTGATTTTTTGAGATTGGCTTATTTCACTTAGCATGATATTCTCTAACTTCATCCATTTACCTGCAAAATCCAATATTTTATTCTCTTTTAATGCTGAGTAATATTACATTGTGTATATATACCACAGTGGGTATGAGTGTGTCATTTTCCCTACATCTTCACCAACACTTACTATTGTTTATATTCTTGATAACTGTCATTCTGACTGGCATGAGATAAAAATCTTAGAGTAGTTATAATTTGCATTTCTCTAATTACTAGAGATGTTGAACATTTTTTTCATATATTTGTAGATCTATTATATATCTTCCTCTGAGATGTGTCTGTTCAGCTCCTTAGCCAACATATTGACTGAGTTGTATGTTTTTTGGTGCTTAAGCTTTTTGAGTTCTTTATATATCCTGGAGATTAGTGCTCTATTTGACATGCATGTGGCAAAAAATTTGCTTCCAAAATGTAGGCTCTCTCTTCAAATCATTTGATTGTATCTTTTTGCTGAGAAGAGCTTTTTAGTTTGAATTCTTCCCATTTATTTATTCTTGATTTTATTTCTTGTGCTTTAGGACTCTTGTTAAGGAAGTCAGGCCTAATCGGATGTGATGAAGATTTGGGCCTACTTTTTCTTCTATTAGGCTATGGTCTCTTGTCTAATTCCTAGGTCCTTGATCCACTTCAGTTGAGTTTTGTTCATGGGGACAGGGGTTTAGTTTCATTTTGCTGCATATGTATTTCCAGTTTTCCCAGCATCATTTATTGAAGATGCTATCTTTTCTCCAATGTATACTTTTGGTGACTTTATCTAATATAATATTGGCTTAGTCTAAGTGTCTTCTATTCTTTACCATTGGTCTGCATGCCTATTTTGGTGCCAATACCAGGTGTTTTTGCTACTAGAGCTTTGTAGTATACTTTAAGGTCTGGTATTGTGATGCCTCCTACTTCACTTTTCTTGCTAAGGATTGTTTCCTATTTTTCCAAATGAATTTCATAATTGCTTTTTCTATTTCTATAAGGAATGACATTGCAATTTTAATTGAAATCACATTGAATCTGTATAGAACTTTTGGTAGTATGGCCAATTTGACAATACTGATTCTGCCTATCCAAGAGTTTGGGATATCTATCCATCTTATAAAGTCTTCTTCAATTTCTTTCTTTAGTGTTCTGTGATTTTCATTGCAGAGGTCTTCCACCTCTCTTGTTAGAATGATTCCTAAGTATTTTTTTTTTGAGGCTACTAGAAATGGGGTAGTTTTTCTAATTTATCTTTTAGAGAATTTATCAATGAGGTATAGAAATGCATTTTATTGGTGGGTATCAATTTTATATCCTGCTACTTTACTAAATGCATTTATTAATTTTCAAAAGTTTTCTGGTGGAATTTTTTGGATCCTCCAAGTATAGAATCGTGTTGTCAGCAAATAGTGATAATCTTGGTTCTTTTTTTTTCTATTCATATTTCTTTAATTTCTTTCATCTATCTAATTGCTCTGACTATAATTTCAAGGACTATATTGAATATAAGTGGTGAAAGAGGGCATCCCTATCTTGTTCCCATTTTTAGAGGAAATGCTTCCAGTTTGTTTTTTTTTTCCACTTAGGCTGATGTTGGCTTTGGGTTTAGCATTGATAGCTTTTACTATTTTGAGGTATGTTCCTACTATCCCTAGTTTTTCTAATGTTTTGAACATGAAAGTGTGCATTATTTTGTAAAATGCTTACTCGTTAATTGATATAATCATATGATTCTTATCTTTATGTCTATTGATGTGATGAATTACATTTATTGATTTCTGTATGTTGGACCAAACTTGCATCCCCAGAATGAACCCCACTTGATCATGGTGCACTATTTTTTTAACATGCTTTTTATGCCATTTGCCAAAATTTTATTGAGAATTTTTGCATCTATGTTCATCAGGGGATATTGGCCTAAAATGTTCTTATTTTGATGTGTCTCTGTCTGGGTTTTGTTATCAGGATGAAGCTAGCCTTGTAGAATGAGTTTGAAAGGGTTTCCACTTTCTTTATTTCATAGATTAATTTGAGGAGTATTTGTATTAATTCTTCCATGTAGGTCTTGTAGAACTTGGAAGAGAATCCTTCTGGTCCTGGGCTTTTCTTGGTTGGCAGGCTTTGATGGTGTCTTCTATTTCTTTGCTTGAAATTGGTCTGTTAAAATTGTGTATGCCATCCTGGTTCAGTTTGGGTATGTCATATGGCTCTAGAAATGTGTCAGTGTCTTTGAGGTTTTCTATTTTACAGGAGTACAAATTTCAAAATAGTTTCTAATTATCTTCTGCATTCCAATAGTATCTGCTGTTATATTTCCTTTTTTATCATGAATTTTAGTAATTTGAGTTTTCTCTTTCTTCTTTTCATTGGGGTGGCTAAGGGATTGTTGATTTTCTTTATTTTATCAAAGAGCCAGTTTTTTCTTTTGTCAAATTTTTGAATTTTTTTTTGTTTCAATTTCATTGATGAATTTAAAAAATTTTCTCTCTTCTGATTTTTTTGGTGTTGGGTTTGTTCCTCTTTTTTAGGGCTTTGAGATGTAATGTCAGGTTGTTTATTTGTTGACTTTTTCTTCTTTTAATCAATGAACTACATGGAATGAACTTTCCTCTTAGTACTGCCTTCATAGTGTCCTAGAGATTTTGATATGTTGTACCAGAGTTCTCATTGATCTCTAAGAATTTTTTTTATCTCCCCCCTGATGTCTTCTGTTATCCATGCATCATTCAATAGTGTATTATTTAGTTTCCAGGTACTGGAGTAGCTTCTATTTTTTATTTTACCATTGATTTCTAATTTCATTTCATTATGGTTTTTAACATGACTTAGTTTCTCTTTTGATTGGTCTTTAACTTAGTTTAGTTCCTCCCTTTGCAGATTTTCATTTTGTTTTTCATTTCATGAGAAGATGCAATATTTTTCCAAGAATGTTCTGTATTGTGGGCTTTCTTGCTGTAAATTCTTTTAACTTTTGTTTATCATGGAAGGTTTTATTTTGTCATGAAATCTGAAGCTTAATTTTACTGGATATAAGATTTTTGGTTGGCATTTATTTTCTTTCAGAGCTTGGTATATTTTGTTCCAGAATCTCCTTGTTTTAGTTAGTTACACATGACAGTACAATGATCTTGACATATCATACATTTGAATCAGATGGGATATAATTTCTAATTTTTCTGTGTGTACAGGTTGCAGAATTACATTGGTCATGCAGTCACTTATATACATACAGCAATAATAATGTCTATTTTATTCTGCTGCCCTTCCTTTCCTCAATTCCTCTCCCCTCCCTGCCCATCACTTCTCTCTACCCAATCTAATGTGACACACTTCGTTTTTTTTTCCTTACATCGTCGTATCTGAATTCTGTATAACGAAGGGGGTCTCCTTTCCTCTTCCATGCAATACCCCTTCTCTCTCCCTTTCCCTCCCACCTCTCTTCCCTATCTAGAGGTAATCTTCCCATGCTCTTCCTCCCTACCCCATTTTGAGTCACCTCCCTTATATCACAGAAGACATCCGGCATTTGATTTTTGGGGATTGGCTAACTTCACTTAGCATAATCTGCTCTAATGCCATCCATTTCCCTGGTTTTGAGGATCTGGATTGAAAAATCTGCTGACACTTGAATTGGTCTCCCCCTATGTGTGATATGATTACTCTGTCTTTCAGAATTTTAGATTCTATCCTTACTCTCAATGCTAAGCATTTTTATTATAATGTGGCTTGGTGTAGATCTGTTGTAATTTTGTACATTTGGTGTCCTGTAAGCATCATGTGTTTGATTTTCCAATTCATTCTTCATGTTTGGGAAATTTTCTGATATTATTTCATTGAAGACATTGTGCATTCCTTTGGTTTGAATCTCTGTGCCTTCTTCTATCCCAATAAATCTTAGATTTTGTCTGTTTTATTATTTTTAAACTTTTATAATTTGTTATACATGACAATAGAATGCATTTTAGTTCATAGTACACATGTAGAGCACACTTTTTATGTCTCTCTTGGTTCACAAAGTAGAGTCACACCATTCACATCTTCATACATCTACTTAGGGTAATAATGTCCATCTCATTCCAGTCTTTTCACCTCGATGCCTCTTCCCTTTTCATCCCTCTTATTTGCCCTATCTAAAATTCATCTATTCCTCTCATGGTAACACCCTCCACTCCATTATGAATCAGCTGCTTTATATCAGAAAAAAAATTCAGCATTTGTTTTTTGGGGATTGGTTAACTTCACTTAGCATTATATTTTCAACTCCATCCATTTACCTGCAAATGCCATGATTTTATTTTCTTTTAACGCTGAGTAGTATTCCATTGTGTGTGTGTATGTGTGTATATATACTATTGAAGGGTAATCAAAATAAATTGGTTGTTAGCAGGAGTAAAAAGAAAAAGGCAAACCCATGCAGGCTTGGCTTCCTTTGCAATAGGACATTGTCTGTTAGCACACCTAGGAGGATTGCCTCTGGTGTAATTGGGCCCACAGGGACATTGATGACATTCTTCCAGGTCCTGGTTATTGTCCTTAAATGAAAGGTGGCAGTGGAAGTGTCAAGCCTGTAGGTACCTTGATATTGGGCTTCTAGACCCTAGTTAGTGTCCCAAGGTGGAAGCTGCCCCAGCTAAAAAATGGTGGAGGCTACAGGAGATGTAACCCAAGATGGCTGTAGAAGTATCCCAAGATGGAGGGAACCACTTTCAGAGATGGGGTGGAAAGATGAGCTGTATGATTGCATTGGGTGGACTATTCAGTGATGCCACAGTGTGATGTGCAGTTGCAACAAGCAACTGCCTCCTGGCCCTATCTGATGTCCCATGGTGGAGATTACTGTGAGGGGAGGGCTATGGATATGGCTGCAATGTCCCAAAATGGAGATGGTTTGGGTGAAGCTACATGTTGATAAATAGGGAACTGCAGCATGGAGTTCCTCTCAGATGCAGTGGGCAGCACAGTGTGGGTCAGGACATTCCTGAGTGGGAACCAAACAATAAATAATTATTTCTTAACCAGAGTTTGTATTCAATGCTTTCATTGAATTCTTTAACTTTGTGATAACAATGAAAGTCACTGGTACAAAAAATGACCTATGGTGCATACAAAAATACATACAGAAATGCTCTTTCAAATATATCTCAGAGAAAACATTTAATTTTGTAATCATTGTAAAGGAAGCTTTGAAATGAAACCTATTTTCAAAATTTGAAAACATTGACATAAAACAAATATAAATTGTATGCTAATGGTAGACTACATGTCATATAAAAATTAAACTAAAAAGTAAAAACAAATGTATTCATTGATTACTATATAATGTTCTATTTACTATTAAATTAAAAATAAAGCACACATTAACCACATTAACAATTAAATTAACTGTTTGGCTTGGTATTAAATGGTAAGTTAAAAAAATAAATAAAATTATTACAAATAAAATATAGGTTTGTAAATTATCCTTAAAAATGTTTCTATTATCAACCTCTAATATATGAAATAGATTTCTTTTTTAAGACTTAAGCCATAGGAAAATAATGTCCCTTATTTACATATTTTACAAGGAAATTAAGACAGATATACTTATATGGATATAGTCCATCTAAATGTAATCTCCTTTAAATCTTACAGATTGAGACTCCAGTATTATAATGCATATATGTCTCTCACACCACTTTCATGGAATAAAAATGTAGAATTGTTGGTCTTTTCTCATTAAACACAGATGGAAAACTTTTGATCATAATCTTAAGTTTGTCAATCTTTTTGAATTACTTAACCTATATAGGTGAGATTTTTCTTTTGATAATAATCAAGAAGCATATTAGCATAATATAAAAGTTATTAACTTTTTGTGTTATAGTGTCAAATAAACGGAGAACAAGTAAATTAACTCAGACTTCTAGTAGTAGTAGTAGCAGGTTCAATGATAAGACATTCAACCTTGGTTGCCAGATACCCACTTTGCCTTGTGTTCCTTTTAACCCTGTAAGGCATTTCACTGGTGACGTAAAATTCTCTTGAAATTTAGTAATGAAAATATATTCTTTCATTTTGCTATGAAATTGTGTTAAAATTGCAGCATGGAAAATCCTGGCAAAACATATAGTCTGTTGAACTGGATTGAGTTTCTACCTCTGCTGGGTAGAAGTTATATGAATTAGGGCAAATAATTTAACTTTTACATTTTCAAATTTCCCAACTGCAAAAAAAAAGTGATTAGAATTATTAGACCTATTGCCTGTTTTTGTTCCAGATTTCTATGATTTTATTTAAGTTCTTTTGTGTAGCTTTTAATTTTAAAGACCTATGATGTACGTGTGTGTACATATGTGTGTGTATGTGTGTGTGTGTGTATAACCAATATACATTTATCTTCATTCAATTAGCTGAAAAGAAATCACATAGGCAGCTACATGTGCCCATATACACATTACATCACACATATGGAAAAATAAAACAGGAAAAACTACAACAATAACTTTAAATGTATAGCAAAATTAGAAATTGTAATTGGTATTTGCCACATTAACATTTCATATAAGAGTGAGTCTCACTTGGACCATATATGCAGTGATGTTGACTTCTTTTAGAGCCACTTTGATACTTTTTTATTTGATTGCTATACTGCAATTCAAGGAATTTTATCTAAATTGACAAATTTCCACAAAACTAAATGGCTTAAATTAACAACATATCATTTCTCTTGTCTCTGTGAGTTGACTAGGGAAAAAAACAACACAGGAGTTCTCAAAGAACCTTCATTTCTAATATCAAATGAAACTGCAGGAGTGCTCAAGAACACTTTCAAGTTCAATGACTGATTGATTGAAAGGCTCAAAACGTTCTACTTGAACATTTTTTTTTTCTCACACTTAATGGTTTACTATAGTGAAAGGATCCACATCAAATTCAACTAAGAGAAGAAACACAAAAGAGGCACCAAATACAGAGCTTTTTGGTTGTTGTCGCACAATGAAGACATACTGGCAGCTCCTCATGTCCTAGGAGTAATGATTGACAATGCACACAGAGCACTGACAGCCAGAGGAATACTCTAGAACTTTGATTCCTAGAGTTTTTCTCAGGAGGCAGTGGTGGCATAGACATGGACGAATTGTCCACATGACTAATCTTACTTTTAGCTCTTCCAGAAATCAACCTGGTATCCCGTGGGCTTGCCTAGTTCCTACCATAAATCACATTAAGACACTCTGGAATGACCAAAGACTTTAAGAAAACAAGTATATGAATATCCAGTTGGGGATTCCAAAGTCTTAGATTTTGCCTCCAAGAAACAGGCAAAAACCAAGTTTTTCTTATACAAAGTTAATTCTTTAGTGCATAGCCAAACTCAAGTGCACTTTACTACACTTGGTGCCTGTTGAACTTATTTAATGTGGTTCAATTTAGCTGGGAGATTGACTAGGGCAGAAACAAAAGTTTTTGTAAAATTCAGGCTCAGAAATCTCAAAAAGATATATCTGTAATTACTAACTTTAAATACTCCTCTTAAAAATGGGATTATATTATTATTTGTTCTATATGAAAATCAATTCAAAATGTTTAAAACAGTTATTACATTGATTATGTCATTTGAAGTGCTTTGATAAAAATGTAAAGAACTAGTTGTGCTTACCAATTTCAAATATTTTCTTTAACAGTAACTAGGAAGTTTTCATTTAAAAACTAAACTAGTTGTTTTAGTCAGCTTTTTTGCTGCTGTGACTCAAAGACTTGATTAGAACAATTGTAAAGGAGGAAAAGTTCATTTAAGGGCTCACAGTTTCAGAGGTCTCAGTCCACAGACAGCCAGCTCCATTGCCCAGGTTCCAGGTAAGGCTGAACAACATGGAGGAAGAATGTGGCAGGTGGAAGCAGCTCACATGGTGATTCTGAAGCTGAAAGAGAGATTCCACTTTCCAGAGATAAAAAATACATATCCTGTGGCCACATCCCCAATGAACTCTTCCTCCAGCCACACCACACAGGTCTCCAGTTATCCCCATCAAGGATTATTTCACTGGTTAGATTAATGCTATAACCCAATCATTTCTCCTCCAAACCTCTTGCACTGTCTCACACATGAGCTTTAGGGAGGCATCTCATAGCATACATAAGCATAACGCTGGGGAAAATTAAATGAGGTAGTGATTATATACAAAGCATATAGGATGTTAACAAAGTTGTCCTAGTTAAATTCAATCAAAATACACATAGCAAAAATCTCAGTTACTCACTGTACAACTGCTAAATAGTTCTCACTTAAGCTCTCATTTCTGCATTAGATTTAGAGTTTTGAATATTCTAACAATAAAGATTGGTGATATTTTACATGCTATCTATTTCTTTTCTTTTTCAGTATTTAGATTTTATCTTAGAATAATATAACTCTGCATCCTTTTGTGATTTATGCTCCTCAGTTGATTTAGCATTTTTTCCATACTTAATTATGTCCAGGTTGTCTCTCATCCTTTATTGTTCAAAGTTAATTCCAAGGTAAAATTAAAATACTTAAATGAATTTCTTTGTTTTTTTAAGATATCTGTATAATGCTGAAAATATAATTTCTATCACAAAATGCCTCCTTTATAAATATCTGTAATATCTGTATCTTATTTATTGTGAGAAAGTCATATTTTATTACCTGTTCTCTGAAAAATAAACATTACTTAGAAAATATTTCCTAATTACTCAGAATTCCTGATTGTCCTGAAATGTTTTATTAAAGTTCAGTTATTTTAAAAATTTGTTTTACTCTCTATTACTTATTTAATGGAATACAAAATGCCAAATTTTTAATTACCCAGAAAGTATTGTTAAATTTAAAGAAGCTCAATGTTTCTTTCTCCTATTTATTTATTTTTAGAACATTTGAAAATTTTAATCCTTTTTTTAAAAGTCATACAGACCACCTTTGATTAAGAAAACTATAGAAGTTTAGTAAGTGCCACAAGCAAATGTCAGGTGGTGACGTGTCAGTTTTTCAGAGTCCTGCTATACTGAGTGTCTAAAAGTACTCTGCTCCCACTTCCATTCTCACTTTTCTGAGGAATCTCCATACTGCTTTCCATAATGATTGTACCAATTTGCAGTCTCACCAGCAAGGTACCAGTGTACCTTCTTCCCCATATCCTCACCAACATTTGTTTTGGCTTTATTCTTGAGAATTGCCATTCTGAATAGAGTGAAATGAAATTTCAGTGTAGTTTTAATTTGCATGCCTCTAATTGCTAGAGATATTGAACATTATTTTATATATTTGTTAACCAATAACATTTCTTCTTCTGGAAAGTGTCTGTTCAGTTCCTTAGATCATTGATTGATTGGATTACTTTTTTTTTTTTTTTGGTGTTCTTTGAGTTCTTTATATATACTGGAGATTAATACTTTATCTGAGGTGCAGGTAACAGAGTTTCTCCTATTCTGTTGCTCCTATTCTTCACAATCTTCATTATTTCTTGAGAAAAAGTAAATAATGCTAAGAAATATTGCTGAGAAAAAGCTTTTTAATTTAACTCCATCCCATTTGTTGATTCTTCATTTTACTTCTTGTGCTTTAGGAGTCTTTTTAAGGATGTCAGTTCCTAAGCTGACATGATGTAGATTTGGGCCTAGGAATCTCTGAGCATAGATCCTTTAATTTGATTTATGTTATCATGTTCATTCATAAATTCTAGAAAAAGATTCCCCAAAGTGGATTTAATTTAAGTGAAGTAGTATGAGGAGATAAATTATAATATTCCACAGAATATTACAAATTTAGATTATTTCACCTTGTCTATTCAACCAAATGGGTAAATCAGACAGATATGTTAATGCAATTATCAAAATGCCTCTTATACAGCAAGCATTAAACTAAAGATATTTCTTATTATTTTGATAAGTTTATACCTTTGTAGATGTATAATCACATTTTTGTCTTTGTTTCATTTCTTTTAAATATCTATATGAACATCATCATAGGTATTGAGATACATTATCAAAATTTCAACATTCTTATATGAGCATATTTGTTTCACTCCAAAATGTCAAATTATTGTTAATAAAATCTCTTAAAACTTTTACCATTTATATAGATAAAATTCTACAGATAAAAAATTGTAATATTTACTTTAATGTATTTTTTATCAGCAGAATCACCATGTAGAGAAACTCCACGCATTCACAGTGTCTTCAACATAATCTTCCTAAAAACACTTATTTTACATAGATCCTGTAGTTATTCTGTTTCCTGTATTTCCGTACAGCATATACAGCATAGCACATTACTTCCCTTGAAAATGAATAAGTACAATTCAAAAAATTATTATTTTATTCCAGTAAAATCCTTTTTAAAAATATCTAGTATCAACTATCTCCCTCTTCTCTACACACACACACACTTATGAGCACACATGTGCACACATGCAGGTAAGAAGGAGGAAATGGAAAAGGGATGGTTAATGTGTATAGGGTGCCATTGGATGAGAAGAAGAAGAATTTCTAATGTTCCACAACACATTAGGGTAACTATGGTTGACAGCATTTAATTTTAGTAGAAAAGATCTGAATATTCTTACCATTAAGAAACAATACACGTGAGTTTTTATGGATATACTAATTATTCTCTTTTGACCCATTCACATTATACACACACACACACACACACACACACACACATGAAAATATCACATTGATTTTAATAGTCTATTAAGTTGTCTATTTTTATGAAAGGTTTATATATAATCAGAGGTATGCTTATATTATTTATGCAAAACAATAAGAATATTTTACTTAAATATTAGACTGAGTAATAAAACAAGTGTAAGTTACAGCTCAGATCCTCAAAAGTGGGAATAATTATTCTTAGCATAATAGGGTACTGAATTATGAATATTTGCATGTCACTTATAAAAGAAAATGACTTGCTTAAAATAATATGGATATTACACTCTTTCTTTATACTAAGGATTGGAAATTGACATTGTAATATATCTGACTTTTAAGTCTTCAGCATCAACTTGGGGAATCTCACCAACTATGTTTGCTTAGTCCTAAATCTTACATTTGCTTTATCACTAAGCAGAAGCAAGTTCACATTAATTCTTTAATTCCCCAACCCTCTTTATTTATCTTTAAAATTGATAACTTGAGGGGCTGGGGATGTGGCTCAAGCGGTAGCGCGCTCGCCTGGCATGCGTGTGGCCCGGGTTCGATCCTCAGCACCACATACCAACAAAGATGTTGTGTCCGCCAAGAACTAAAAAATAAATATTAAAAAAAAATTCTCTCTCTCTCTCTCCTCTCTCACTCTCTCTTAAAAAAAAAGATTCTGTCAGTATAGATTATTAAAAAAATTGATAACTTGAATTAAATATTATCTGAATTTTTCTGTTCTGATAATTTATAATTATTTAGCTATAAACAAAAAATAATAAATATGCTCATTTCCTTTATCAGGAACATTGTATTATTATGCTTTCTTTTTTTGTTTGTTTGTTTTTTTTTTTCCGATTGGTTTAGTTTTGTTTTGTTTTCCCTGCTCTGTCTTTAGGCTTACCATGGAGGAAGAAATGGAGGCACTAATGTCATGTTGAAATATTGAAAAAAAAAGTATAGAAATTCTGAATATATATAAAAAGTAAACAAAATAGCTCCTGCTTAACAAAAACCTCAGCTTTCAGGTACTTTCTGAAGATTTGAATAGTAACAATTCTTGGAAAATAACTGAATTTAACATACTTTCAACAATTCAACATTTGAAATTTTTAATCCTCTTTACACCCATCTATAAAACAGTTTTCTTGAACTCTTCTGATTTTACAATACTTTAATAAATTTTTAAGAAGCAACAAATTTTTGTGGTTTTTGTCTACTTCTACACTATAAATGTTAATGATGTTGATATATATCTAACCTTTACCTGCTTTCAAATAATCCTATTGTTTCTCAATCCTCTAGCCAAATATAAATCTTAATAATGTTACATCTATTGAAAGTATTTTCTAAATACTTGGTAATTATCTTTAATTAATATCGTTAAACAAAGATATCATATAATTAATGTTACTAAATAATTTAACTAACATAATTATCAAATATGATTGCCTAATATTTAGTACAATTTCTTATGTCTCTAAAGTGTTTTTTCACAGAAATAACTGGATTGAATATTTCTTGCAAAATTATGATAACGTAAATAGGTGACAGATAATTATGTTAGTCAAAATTGTAAATTATTTCATATATCATAGGCACAAAATGTGGTATTATGGCACAACTATAGTATTAGAACAAATGTTAACCAGAAATTTTCTTATTTTTAAAAACGTGCAACTACTATTTAGTCAATACACCTAAGTACCTTCAATTTGAACCCAGTAAGCACTATCTCATTGGCAATCTAACATGTTAGCGAATCAAACTTTGTAAAATTATTTTATTTAAAAATATATGTGTCTTTCCCCTAAATAAATTGAGGGGTTCAGGGTGTGCTCTCTCTCTTTCCTGTTGCCTCCATTGTTCTTCTTGCCTTCCAGCGTGGGAGCTAATACTGGAGAATTCAGAGCCATCTCTGAACCCCGAAATAGGTATTTCTGTGTTTGTGTGGGATTTTTTTGTTGCCTGCCTGGCCAGCTGGCAACATAAATCCCCATTCCTTTTTATTTTGTCTTTTTAGACTGGGTCTCACCAAGTTTCTGAGACTGGTCTTGAATTTGCAATTCTCCTGCATTGATTGGGATTAAAGCATGGCATCATTTTTTTTTATATTATTATTTTGGTCAAGTTTGCTTTTATTTATTTAACAGAAAGAAGGCATGGTTAGGTTTTGTAAAGTAGCATCCTTTATTAAATCTGATGTCAAGTCAGTACAGTAGTTTTACTAGTATTTTGAAAAAATAATAAACAATAAGAGATTGCTGGAACTCGGAAAAATAACCAAGATATTTCAACCTCACAATTCACAAAATAAAAATAACAGTAATTAAAAAACATGTTCTATATTTAGAAAATTTGGCCTTCATATAATTTTATATATATATATATATATATATGTATGTGTGTGTGTGTATATAAATATATATATATATATTTCAAACATATCCACGTGCACGTGCATATATGTTTGAAATATAGATGTATAAACACATTTGAATTGTATTTGTAATATTTTCTATGCATTATTATGAAAAGGATCAAAATTTAAAGGATTCATTTGACTGAAGGTTGGAACTGTTCTATTTAACTGTTTTCATTTAGGTAGTCACCAGCAATCGTTTTTCTAAAGCATTTGTCATTTTTTATCATTGTCACTAATGAATTGATTGCCTAATTGAAAATAAAAGTAAATTGAAGCAAGCTTTTCACTGTTTCTGGGAAAATTAAAAGTTTTTGTAAATACAATTTTATAGAAATAATGCATCAAAAATTCTGCTAAAAGAATCAAGCCTGTTAGTGAAATGTTTTTGTTTTTAATATTTTACATAATGTAAATGTATAAATATTACTAGTAATCAGGGAAATTCATTCAATATTTTCAATATTATTTGCAGATTCCTTATATTTTATTAGGAACTCACTAAATATTTTTTTGAATTGATGTCAGGTTGTGAGACATAGGAATCATAAAAAAAAACACACTTTCAAGTGAAGATCGAATTAGGAAAAGATAAATATTAAGAAGACAAATCACAAAATTATAGTCTGTGCTTTACTATATAAGAACAATAAAACAGCGCTGAATTTTTTGATGGCATGATAATAGGTAATTTAGATATTGTCATCTTGCAATACCTCTGAAGAAATGACATGAGATCAGCAGTCTCAAATGCAAGTACAGCCAGCCATGTGACTATCTGTAGGAAGAACATTATGGGTAGTTTGAAGGCATGCATAGTCCTGAGTCTGATGGATCAAATTATTTTTTGTTGCCTTGTAGTTTTCATCTTCTCTCAGGGTAATGCTGATTCTTAAAATATGTAAGAATTCCTTCCTCTTTTATTTTTGGAATAACTTAAAGAAAAATGATAATTAGTTCTTTAAATGCTGAGTAGAATTCAGCAGGAAACCATCTAGTCCTGGCCTTTTCTCCGATGAAAAGATCTTTATTATTGATTCAATCTAATTATTGTTGTTGCTCTGTTCAGATTTTCTATTGATTTATGATTAAATCTTGGTAAGGTGTATGTGTCTAGGAATTTTTTCATTTATTCCAGGTTCTCAAATTTGTTGGCATACAGTTTGTGCACAATAATTTGTAAGGATGTTTTGTATTTTTGTAGTGGTTTTATTTTTGTAATATCTCCATATTAGAATAACTTTTGCTATAACCCATAAATTTTGGTATATTTTGTCTCCATCTTCATCTATTTAAAGAATTTTCTAAATTTCCTTATTAATTTCTTTTTTTTCTTTTCTTTTTTTCTTTTTTATTTTTGGTGCTGGGGATTGGTGCTAGTATTTTTCCAACTGAGCTAGCTCCGATCCCACTGATTTCGTTGTTCAAAAGTGTTTTTTACTTTCCAGGCACTTGTGTAGTTTCCAAAGTTTGCTAGGTTTAGTGCACTGTGCACTGTAGTAAGAGAAAATACTCAATATGATTTCAATTTTTTTAAAAATTTGATGACACTTGTTTATCATCCTATCATATCATGTATCCTGGAGAATGTTTCAGGTTCTGATGAGAAAGATGTGTTTTCAGTAACTATTGGATAAAATATTATTTTCATGTCTGTTAGGGTCTTTTGCTTTAGGGTGGAATTTTACTGAAACATTTATCTTTGTTGAATTTTGTCTGGATGATTTGTCCACTGCTGAAAGTGGGGTTCTAAAGTCTCCAACTATTATTGTGTCAGAGCCTATTTCTCCCTTTAAGTTTTATTAATACTTTCTTTATATATTTGTGTGTTCCAGTATTAGACTCACATATCTGCTTTTACTGAATCATAAACTAATTATCTTCTTCATCTTTTTTTCTGCTTATTATTTAAAATCTGTTCATCTGATATTAGTGTGGCTACTCCTGCTTTCTTTTGGGCTCTAAGTGCATGGCATATATTACTATTTCACCACTTCAGTTTCATTCTGTGTGTATCCCTACAGGTAAAGTGAGTTTCTTGTAAGTAACATAAGGTTGTACCTTATTTTTTCTTCCATTCATTTGCTCTTTTAATACATTTACATTCAAAATAGTAATCAATGGCTAAGGTGTTAGTACAATCAGCATATAACTTATTTTAATAATAATATTATTATAGTATATATTATTAAAGTATATATTATTATATTATACAATATATCAAAATAATATAATATTATAAATTAATAATTAATAATATTAATAAATATTGCATTGATAGTTAATAATATATAATATTATATAATTATATAATAATATTATTATAACAATAATATTTGGAGACATTAGCACCCCACTTTCATCAGTGAACAAATCATCTAGACAGCTGATTTATGAACATTATGGAAGTTCAAAAGCAAAAATTTATAATCTACAAATGAAAAGTAATAGGAAATCAAAACATACTGTGAGAGCAATATAATTAACCACCCAGGTAACCCCCTGAGTGTTATTAGTTTATTTTCTCTCATAACCTGAAGAATATTCTTTTTATTTTTCACCTCTATGAGCATAAGTATAACATTTCTGGAGGTAGATTTGACTGAGCTAAATTTGACTGTTGACCTTTACCTTCTCATACCTGGATATATTTATCATTCTTTACATTTACGGAGGATTTCTGTTACTATATTTTTAAATAAATTTCTAGACATTCTCAAGTGTTTCCTGAACCTCTATAACCCACACACATTCTGTTCTAATATCGTCCCAAAGTTTCTGTAAGATTTTTTTATTCCTCTTCATTTTTTTCCTCTTCCAAATGTATGTTTTCAAATTGAATGTCTTCAAGCAATTTTTTTTCTGTTTGACCTATCCTGCAATTTATGGATTCTACAGCATTTTTAATTTTGCTGAGTGTATTTTTCAGCTCAAGAAATTTTTTTTATTGCATCTGTTTCTCTGTTAAGATGTTCTTTAGAATATTGAAATGCTTTTCATTGCTTTACTCAAGATCATTAATTTTCTTTAAAACAGCTGTTTTTAACTTTCTAAGAATTATCCCACATTGATTACTGTCTGGTCAGTTTCTGCACCTTATTTTGAGTACTATGTCAAGTCCTGGTTCTTCAAAAGTGTCTTATGCTTGTTGGTATGTGACATTATCTAGGCATTAAAGATCAGGTATTGATTTCAATCTTCGGAGTCTGGCCTTATTTATGCCTGTAATTTCAAGAAGACTATTTATTTATTTTTTTTGGCTGTATTCACTTTTACTATTTCAGCACTAGATGACAACCAGGTTCAGATTTTTCAGCAGTCTCTTGTAGTGTTATAACTGTTTCAGTAATCCAACCCTATGATTGATCCACATACACTGCTAGTATATTGTTCAAAAAGAAACATGAAAGAACTTACACATTGTAGACTATCCCTGTAAGTCTCTGTCTAGGGCCAAGGTAGAAACTGGGATACCTCATCCATGATCATTTTATACTGCAAGATTCTGCCTGGCTCTGGAAACCCCCAGATTTCTATGTCACAGATACCATTGGAATGTCTACACTCTAAAGTTATCATCCATCAAGACAAGTACAACACTGGCTTAGCATCAAGGCCTATGGTGCTATTGTCTACTTGTTGCTGAGATGAGATGGCCTAGGACTGCTGCAATGAATAACAGGTAAGGATGGCTGGAATATAATTCTTATAGACTAGGGCTGCACATTTCACCTGGCACTGGAGATGTTCTAGAGGCTCCATCCTTAAGCAGGCCTAGTGATTGGAGTTGTTATAATCTACCCAGTATTAGGTTTCACTAGCCTGGCACTAAGTTTTTGGGCAAAAATCTTTTGATTACAAACCTGTCCTAGCCCCAATGTGTGGGATCTTGCATCACACTGTTCTGCTGGAGGTTGGAGTAGTTTAGTACTGTTGGTCTACAAGGAACCTAGGCAAATGCTAACTAGATGGTACCTGAGACTCACAGCCATAAGAACATGTAGTCTTATGGATGCTATGAGGCCCACACTATAGCTGGTATTAATTAATGTAAGCCATGGCATCAGTCTGTTACACTGGGGCCAGCTCTCCACTTGGTGCCAGGGCAGTTTTAGCACCTTGTCTACGTGTACTAGCTTGGAATAGCTATGCTGCCCAAGCTTGGGACCTGCAGTGTAGAGACAACCCCTTGGCCATCAAAGTTGGTGCTAAACTAGGTCACACCTGAGTCTTACAGGCCTTGGGGCCTTGCATAGAATTGGGAGGAAGGCAAGTATACAGGAGGCAATTTCCATGGATGGAACTTAAGCAATCAAAACTCAGGTCTCTGCTTCCAGTGCCAGGTCTCCACCTGATACTAGAGCCCGTGTAGAAGTTACATTTGTAATCTCTGACCTGCATATTAGGCCTTCAGTTTCTACCAGGTGCTGGGTATCATAAAGCCCTGTTTTATCTTTTGTACCCTGCTCCCTAGCAGGTGGAGTCCTGCTCCCTGCTCAACCATCAGAATTTGGAGGTCAGGAAATGGATGCATTCTCTTTGCTGTCTTAACAGAGTTCCAGCAACTCAGTATATATTGGGCTGGTGGTAGGGGTCTTGGGGCTTTACCAAGCACTGGTTTGCACCATAGCAGGCCTGCTACTCAGCACCCCCAACTTATAATGCCTCTTTCCAGACTAGGTTGGTTGGAGTTGAAAGAGGAATGACTAGCTCACTCTTTTCTTCCTGCCTTCTATCATGCATCTTTTCATTTTGTTAAACCAACAATAGGCACTATGGTACTAAAGATTCTCTTACCTATTTTTTCCTAATATAATTATTTGTTTATTTATCAGTATCTTCTAAGATTTAAGTCTTTATCTGCATGACTTTGGTCAAGTTATCACATCTTTCTTTGCCATGGTTTAAGGAAAAGCACAAACATTTACCTTGAAGTTGATATAGAATTAAATAACATAAAAAGTACCTAGTATGTAATCTGTGATCAATAATCTTCTAATTATCACCATGAAACACAAACTTGACCATGTCACCTCCCAGCCTTTGAAATATTTTTAAAATTATTTTTTTTAATTCATATATGACAGCAGAATGTATTCAATTCATAGTACACATACAGAGCACAAACTTTTCATATCTCTGGTTGTATATAAAGTGTATTCACACCAATTCATGTCTTCATACATGTACTTTGGATAATGATGTCCATCACATACCATCATCATTTCTGATCTTATGACTCCTCCCTTTCCCTCCCCCCACCTGCCCTATCTAGAGTTTGTCTATTTTTCCCATGCTCCCCCTCCCTACCTGACTATGAATCGGCCTCCTTATATCAGAGAAAATATTCAGCATTTTTTTTGGCGGGGGGGATTTTTCAACTTTACTCCATCCACTTACCTGCAAATCCCATGATTTTATTCTCTTTAATTGCTGAGTAATATTCCATTGTGTATAAATGCCACATTTTTTAATCCATTCATCATTCAGAGGGCATCTAGATTGGTTCTAAAGTTTAGCTATTGTGAATTGTGCTGCTGTAAACATTGATGTGACTGTGTCCCTGTAGTATGCTGTTTTTAAATCCTTTGGGTATAGACTGAGGAGAGGGATAGCTGGGTCAATGATCCATTCCCAATTTTCCAAGGAATCTTCATACTGCTTTTCATATAGGCTGCACCAATTTTCAGTCCCACTAGCTCTTGTGAAGGTAAGTTGGTGTGTGAATATCTCTGTAACTTGGGATACACTGTCGATGATCTTATTCAGTAGCCATTTTGTTACTTCTTCTAACTGGTAGCATTAGAGATGATGAAAAGTTAACAGATTTGATATATATTTTAAGTTGAAACTTGCTAATGGATTTGTTGAAAAAAATAATGGAAACAGAGAAAAATAAGGAGGTTTTGTATGATTTTTCTTGTTTAACTGCATAAATGCTAATGTCCTAAATTGAATTGGAAATGACTAGAGAAGGGAAAGATTTGTGGTTTGGGAGGCAGATTATCATAAGCTATCAGAGTCTTAGAAAAGTGAATGGAAAACTGTGTTAAATATAATAAAAACTATTGAGAAATAAATGCATGAGCTAAGTCACAACACAGAGTTAATGACCAAATAATGAATCAGAGGGCTTTAAAGATGAATAATGCTGTAGGGTAACCAGAGATTATTATAATTTAGAAAAGGTTAAATTTATTATTCAAAATACATTAAGAATATCAGACTGAATGGAAATAACTGAATCAAAACAAGTAGTATTTCTACTTGTGATTTTTACATTAATCATAATGAACTTGATTTCATAAATTACATATTTAATGTGCACATGACAATAAAAAGCAAAACAAATTGGAAAGAAAGGCTACCTGAAAGTTAGCCACTTTGACACTTTATACAAATATATATATATATTTGAAGACTTTATCAAAGAAAATTCATGTTTTACATGATGGGGATTGTTATGGTTTGAATATGAGGTGTCCACAAGAGATGCAGGAGGGTACAATGCAAGAATGTTCAGAGGTAAATGAATAGATTATGAGAGTTGCTACTTAATGGTGTATTAATCCTCCTGAATGGATTAACTGGGTGGTAATTGTAGGAGGATAAGATGTGGCTGGAGGAAGTAGGATGCTGGGACATAGCTTTGGGGTTTATATTTTTGTCCCTGGCACCTTTGCTCTCTCCTGCTACTTCTCGGTGCCATTTCCTGAGCTATTTTCATCCACCATGCCCTGTCACCATGACATTCTGCCTTACCCCAGTACCCAGAACAATAAAGTCAGAAACCATGAAGAAGCTCTGAAAATGTGAGTCAAATAAACTTTTCCTCCTCTTAGTTGTTCTAGTCAGATATGTTGGTCACAGCAAAAAAAAAAAAAAACCTGCCTAACACAGAAATTGGTAACTATCAGTGGGGTCCTGACTGTGACTATCCTTTGATTATGAGGGATAACTACTCATATATTAATCCACTTGGATGGATTAACTGGGTGGTAACTAGGAAGACAAAGTGTGTTGAAGAAGATAGGTCATAGGAAATGTACCTTTGGGATTGTATATTCCATCTCCAACACCTTGCTCTAGTGTCTCTCTCTCTCTCTCTCTCTCTCTCTCTCTCTTGCTCTCGCTCTCACTCTCTCTCTCTTTCTGTCTCTCATTTTCCCACTCCCACCCCCATACCCCGTGCTTCCTGAGTATCAGGTATCAACTGAGGTGCTTAACTCTTCCATGTTCTTTTGTCATGATGCTCTTCGACACCTCATGGCCAGAGTGGCTGACTACAATCTGAAACCATGAGCCAAAATAAAACTTTTCCTCTTTTAGTTTGCTCTTGTGGAGTATATTGGTCATAACAATGCAAAACTGTCTAAATCTGTGGTAAAGTAATGTATTTGTGCAAAGTGAGATTTTTAAGTATATACTTTTTTGCTAGGTAAATTTTTTAAAGTTTTTTTTTTTTATTTGTGAGACTAGCATAATAACTCAGCCATTGTTTTTTTTTTTTGTAAAAAGTATATGTCAAGTACATTTGTACATGAAATCAGCCAGGAAATTTTGTAAATAAGTCAAATATTTTCATATGTTATTATTTTTTTTATTTGAATCTATAAAACTTTTATGGCTTTCTTTCCAACTCTACACACTGCAACAAAAATATAAAGATCAGTGATATAGGCCCCATAAAATTTAAGTACGCTTTGGAATTTTTACAATGTAGTGTTTTATGTATCCCCTTAAGTAAGAGAAAATATATTGTCTATGTGATGTGTAAAATAGAACACTATACTTTGTTTTATAACTAGATAGATAATTTTCATTTATTTAGATTCTTAGTATATTAGAAATGTAAATATTTAGAACAACTTTATTTTCTTGTATAAAAGCATAATATGAAAATGTAAGTGTATTTGGCCACATTCTTAAAAATGTAATATGTACCTTTAAACTACATTGACTTTAAGAGAAAATAATTAAATATGTGAACATAAAGTATTTTTCTACTTTTTATGCTGATACTAAACTTTTAAGGATGAAGCAAATATAAGAAGTATTAGGACAAATGTTACCATACTTATTACTAAAAGTGAACACATATTTTTAAGAACATAACTTAATTAAAATATCTTTAAAATGAGAGTTCATTAATATTTCATCTGCCACAAGAAAAGAGGAAAATAAGAAGCAACACAAGTCATATTTAGTTCAAATATTGACCCTATTTTTTGGTTAAAATGTAGATTAAGTCTAAAGTAATTATATGAGTCTTTGATATTTTGTAATATTTGTAATTGATTTAAATATCACTATATTTTAAAAGTATCACCTTTTGGATTTAAACTTATAATACATAATTAGCATTCATTTAGATATTCAGATTTAAATATATGCTCTGTTCCCTGAGAGAAACATTTTATTAAAGAAAACTAATTTTTGAAACATTCCTTGGAAATGAATGTTTTCCTATTTCTTGAAAATATGAGTACATTCATTTGTTGCTCCCACAAGGGAAAGAGTTCCTTTGATAGGTCAAACTTTTCTTAAAAATAGTGATGTGATTAATATTTTGATATTTAATGTGTTATAATAAATACATATTGCCATAGTTTTGTAATATGCACATATCAAAATAGAAGCAGTAAGTGAATAAAGTGGATGTTAAAATATGACAATTAAATAAAATTAATGCTGAAATAAGTTTACAAATTGATGAAACTTGTTGATATTCATGATGCTATGATAAGGTGCACCTTAGAATTTATTTATATTACTATGGACAAGAACCATTTGCATTAATGTCCACTTTTTTTTTTTTAAAACAAAATATGGTGTTTTAGAATAGCTCAGGAGATAATCTCTCTGGGATGTAACAGAGAAACTGTAATAGTTTTGTATACTTGAAAGTTTTGCCACGTTTTCTAACAGCCTTTCCTCCCTTTGATCACAATTGTAGCAAATAAAAATTATTCTTGATGCAAAAAAGCAAAATACAAGAAAAACCTGCTACCATTATGTTGTTCTGATAATTTATAGAGTTGAAATAATACTTTCAAATGCCACATATAATGTCTTAAGATTGCTTTTAAAATCTAAAGTCATGTAGTATTGAAAAAACTTCCAAAACTTTAAGTTATAGCTACTTTTAAAAATATTTTATAAGAAATGTTGGATTGGCCACAAAAGCCTTTTAATTGCTTGGACACCAATCAATACATACTCTATCAGGTTTTACTTTCAATACACATACATAAGATTCCATTGTACATTTTGGTGCATAATCTTCAAAATATTTCAAGAATAAATTAAACATGAATGCATAACTATTACTCAGAGTAAATATTAAACTAACACTATCAAATATTTATTTTATTAATTAATGAGGTAAAAACACCACTTCCTCACAGGACACCTGGCAGCTTCCCACATGCAGGAACTCCAGCAACCATTCCCCTGTGAATCCCCATCTACCAATGTGGGGCTCCCTTGGTAGCCTCCATCTTCGGACTCTACAGTAATGGAGATAGTTCCCTATGTGCAATAGCCTGCCTTACCCAAGATCCTTACACAGGCTCTGATTTCAGCCGATAGCAACACAATGCACACCATAGAGCTCGTCTCTGAACTCATTGTCCAATGCTATCACCTGGATCCCCCCCCCCCATGGCTGAAAGCAACCACCTCCATCTTGAGTCATCTTCATCACCATCTTTACTGGAGGGAACTACCAGTTTGGAATTCCAGCTGGCCAGGTACCCAGTTTCTAACTCCCTACACACCCAAGCAGCTGCTAACCAGACATTGTGAGTGCCCAAAACAAAAAATGTTTTCAGCAGGGCATGTGCTCAGTGTACCCAAAGTGTCATGCCCAAGAGCTTCGAAGACAAAGGTTCCTCACTAGTCTTCCTACTTACTTAGTCTCCCTTACTACTCACTAGCAAGTAGTAAGGGAGAGGGTGAGTGTGATAAAGTTTAGAGACTAACACAGAGACCAGGAACTGGGAGGACTTCAGGTGAGATAAGAAGATAAGACCAGGTGCTCACATCACAGGAGTGGTCCCAAAAAGAGATTATTGAGGTGCAGTCTCCTTTTGGGGTTGATGGATCTCACACTCCACTTCCAGGTGCCTTGGGACCTTTTACCTCCCTTGGGACTGCAGCCATTATTGAGTGTTGACTGAGGTGGCCTCATGGGTTAGCATTTCCGTATATGTGACCTGGCTGGATCAGTGTTTGTCGGCTTTTAGCCCGCATGCATGGGCTTTTGACTTTAGCCCCACCTAATGGTTAAATCTGAAATCTGCCTAGGCCCCTTAGTGACCCAGTGGTGTAACTACTCCTTATTGGTTCTTGCTACTGTCTCTTCTTAGTCCCTCCTATCACTATATAACCTTGTCCCTGACACAATAAAGTTGAGATTATTGCACCTTCATGGTTGACTGGTCTCTGGACCCAGTGTGATTGTGTGGGCCAGGTTGGATGGCGGGCCAGGTCCTGATACTTACCCTCTCGCTCAGCCCAGGAGACACTAGCTGATCTAGTGCACTTCACTACCTCTGTCAGAGGGCGGTTCCAACAGCTGGTGCCTTGGAGACAACAGGCTGGTCTCCCACGTACCCTTGTTGTGGGGGGCAACATCCTCCAACCAGGACCAACCCTCCCACCTTGGTTATCTTCACCATCCTGAAGGCAGAGATACTAGCTGACACTTATTGGATGGGAATGGAAGCAAGAAAGACACCGATCTCCAACGAAAACAATCCCTTTTTCTTCCTTCAAGATTTTTTTTCTTCTCTCTCTCTATTCTGTCCTCACAACCCCAACATATGTGAAACCAAGTACTTTGTATGAATTAAGATTTTGAGACATATGCTATCTGAATATTTTATGATTGTGTTTTATATTCTTTTCTGTTTGCTTTCTTTTTTTCTTTTTTGTCCACCAATTTTTACTATTTTAAATTTTTTAATTTTTCTTAATATATATGTGTGTTTGGGCAGACAAAGTAACTGTCTTCCCACTTACTTAGTCTACCCAAAATTACTTCCTCACTCTTCCCTTCTACTATTCTTCTTATTTAGATTTTTTTTATATTTCCTAATATATAATAACTCTATATTCTCACCTCCTACCTCTTCAGCATATCATTATACTCCTTACCTCAGTTCTTTGTCCACCATGAGAAACTGTATACTCTTTTACAAACCTACTGAGTACATTGTAGATAATAATTGAATTCACCATTTCTGTACATTGTGACTAAACTGTAAATGTCTTCATAGCAGATATTTGGTTAAGTCTGTATTTGGTTGTATTGGTATCTGTTAACATTGTTCCTCACCTTAAATGAGAAGTATCAAAACCCTACATGGGCATTACAAGCCTATAGGGTTAAAAATGTTAACACCTCAGATCCACAGTGCAATTTGAAAAGACAAGAGGAGAAACTGCCCCAAACATATCAAGATACCACAATACTAGAATCCATGGCCAGCACAGCAGAAGAAACAACAGAGAAGGAGTTCAGGATGTACATGGTTAAAATGTTCAGCGAATTAAAGGATGATATAAGAGAGCAAATATAGGCAGCAAAAGATCAGTTCGAAAAAGGCTACATAAACAAATACAGGAAGCAAAAGATTACTTCAATAGGGAGACAGAGGTTCTAAAAAAATATAAAAAACAGAAATCCTTGAAATGAAAGAAACAATAAACCAAATTAAAAGTTCAACTGAAAGCATGACCAACAGATTAGACCACTTAAAAGATAGTACCTTAGACAATGAAGACAAAATATATAATGTTGAAAAGAATGTAGGCCACACAGTGAAAATGGTAAGAAACTATGAGCAGAACATTCAAAAAATATGAGACAGCATAAAAAGACCAAATTTAAGAGTTATTGGGATGGAGGATGGCATAGAGTTCCAAATGAAAGAAATAAGCCACCTATTGAATGGAATAATGTCTTAAAATTTTCCAAACATGAAGAATAAATTGGAAAACCAAATTCAAGGGGCTTCCAGGATGCCAAATGTACAAAATCACAACAGATCCACAGCAAGTCACATTATAATGAAAATGTCTAACATACAGAATAAGGAGAGAATATTCAAAGCCACAAGAGAAAGGAACCAGATTACATATAAAGAGAAACCAATTAGATTATTGCAGATTTTTCAAACCAGTCCCTGAAAGCTAGAAGATCCTGGAACAATATATGTCAATCTCTGAAAGAAAAATAGAGACCAACAAAGAATCTTATACCCATCAAAATTAAGTTTTAGATTTGATGATGAAATAAAAACCTTCTGTGATAAAACAAAATTAAAATATTTTACAGCTTGAAAGCCTGCACTACAGAACATCCTTGGCAAAATATTGCATAAAGAGGAATTGAAAGACAATAAAACTCAGCAAAGGGAGGTATTACGCTAAAGTAAAAACTAATCAAAGAAGAAAGCAAGTCAAGTTAAATAAAAAAATGGCTGGGAATCCAAATCATGTCTCAATAATAAGCCTTAATGTTAATGATCTAAACTCACCAATCAAAAGATACAGACTGGCAGATAGAATTAAAAAAAAAAAAAAGACCCAACAGACCCAACAATATGCTTCCTCCAAGAGACTCATCTCATAGAAAAGACATCTACAGATTGAAGGTAAAAGGTTGGCAAAAATCATAACACTCACATGGACCGAGGAGTATCCAACCTCAGATCAAATAAATTAGACTTCAAGCCAAGGTTAATCAAAAGGGATAAAGAAGAACATTTCATATTGCTTAAGGAAACCATTCGTCAACAAGACATAACAAAAATAAGTCTATATGTCCCAAACAATGAATCATTTACATTCATCAAATAAACTCTTCTCAAGTTCAAGAGTCAAATAGACCACAACACAATAATTCAAGGTGACTTTACATACATCTCTCATCATTGGATAGATTGCCCAAACAAAAGCTGAAAAAAGAAACTACAGAAATCAATAATGCAATCAATAACTTAGACTTAAATGACATACATAGAATATTTCATCCTTCAATGATTCAAAGGCATTTCTGTATATCAGTGACAAATCCTCTGACAGGGAAACAAGGAAAACTGCCCCATTGACAATTGCCAAAAAAAAAAAAAAAAAAAAAGAATGAAAAATACAGAACACTAAAGAAAGAAAGTAAACAAAAGAGCTTAGAAGATGGAACTATTTTTGTTTTTTTTTTTTTTTGGTCTTGGATAGACAGAATTAATATTGTCAAAATGACCATAATACCAAAAGTATTATATAGATTTAATGTAATTACAATCAAAATACCAATGATATTTTTCATAGGAATAGGAAAAAAAGTCATTAAATTCATCTGGAAAAATAAGAGAACCCAGAATAGTTAAAGTAATTTTTAGCAAGAAAAGTGAAGCAGGTGGCATCACTATACCAGAACTTAAACTTTACTACAGAGCAATAGTAACAAAAACAGCATGGTATCAGCACCAAAATAGACTGATAGACCAATGATACAGAATAGAGAACACAGAGACTAACCCACATAATTAAATTATCTTATATTACATAAATGTGCCAAAAACCTACAGTGGAGAAAAGATAGCCTCTTCAACAAATGGTGCTGAGAAACCTGGAAATCCACATGCAACAAAATGAAACTAAATCCCTATCTCTCAACATGCACAAAATTCAACTCAAAGTGGATAGAGGACGTAGAAATTAAACCAGAGACAGTAGGCCCAAATCTCCATCATATTGGATTAAGTCCCTACTTCCTTAATAAGACTTCTATAGGTCAAGAATTAAAATCAAAATTAATAAATGGGATAGATACAAACTAAAAAGCTTCTTCTCTGCAAAAGAAACAATCAGTGGAGTCACTGAGCTGCCACCGAGGACTCAGCAGCCTTCCCCTGGAGCCCCCTCGCTTCCATTCCTCACCCCCCACTTCTCCCTCAGCTGCCTTCCACGGAGGAAAAGGAATTGTATGGTATGTCTGCTATCCAGAACCTCCACTCTTTCGACTCCTTTGCTGATGCAAGTAAGGGTGATGACTTGCTTCCTGCTGGTACTGAGGATTATATTCATATAAAAATTCAACAGAGAAATGGCAGGAAGACCCTTACAACTGACCAAGGGATTGCTGATGATTAAGATAAAAAGAAACTAGTGAAGGCGTTTAAGAAGAAATTTGCCTGCAATGGTACTGTAATTGAGCATCCAGAATATGGAGAAGTAATTCAGCTATAGGGTGATCAGCACAAGAACATATGCCAGTTCCTGGTAGAGATTGGACTGGCTAAGGACAATCAGCTGAAGGTTCATGGGTTTTAAGTGCTTGTGGCTCACTACAGCTTAAGTGAGGATTTCCTTGCCATGAGTAGAATTTCCCTTCTGTCCCTTGTCACAAGTTTAAAAACCTCACAGCTTGTATAATGTAACCATTTGGAGTCCGCTTTTAACTTGAACTAGTGTAACTCCTTCATGCAATAAACTGAAAAGAGCCATGCTGTCTAGTCTTGAAGTTCCTCATTTAAACAGAGGTCAAGCAGTAGGTGCCTGGCAGTGTCCACCCTGAAACAAAGCAATAACGTGATGTTTTAGCAAAGTCCAGAGCCCCAAGATCAGATGGCTGTGTCTGACCAGAAGCTTCTCAACTCTCCCTCAGCTGAGGCCCCTGCACTAAGAGTGTCATGACCTAATCAGGAGGAATGGGGTAGACAGCTGTACCACTAGAAGGGGGTCTTTGGTAGTTTTGGGGTTTTTGTTTGTTTGTTTGTTTGTTTCATTTTGTTTTTAAAAAAGAATCCCTGGTGTCTGACCTGACCAGGTGGGCAGAACTCAGAGGCCACCTTCTTTCCAGTGAGGTGATGTGACACCTGGCTTGCCACCAAGGTCTTCTTTTTGACTAGACGTATTCTAGCTAAGGGGTGTCCAAAACAACAGAATGTGAGGCCAGCTTAATATCAGTTAAACTTTTGACAAGGGAACAAATTCCAAACTGATGTTATCAGTCCTGTAGCTAGCTATAGAGCCTGCAACTTACTAGCAAGAGCTGCCTAATGCCAGGTGAAGTGATAAACTGGTTTTTGGTTTTCTTTTCCCCTTCCAGTTTTAATGTTATGTAATGTATTTAAACCCTTATTTAAATAAAACTTGTTTTCAGAAATAAAAAAGAAAGAAAGAAACAATCAGTGAGGTGAATAGAAAGCCTACATTTTGAAAGCAAATTTTTACCATGTGCATATTAGATATAGCACCAATCTCTAGGGAATATAAAAACTCAAAAAACTTAACACCAAAAAACAAATATCCTAATCAATATATGAGCCAAGGGACTGAACTGACACTTCTCAGAAAGTGATATATATAATCAATCAACCAATATATGAAAAAATGTTCAACATCTCTATCAATCAGAGAAATTCAAGTTAAAAATACTATGAGATTTCATCTGACTCCAATCAGAAATGCAGCTATTAAGATTACAAACAACAAAAAGTGTTTGCGAGGATGTAGGGGAAAAGACACACTCATACATTGCTGGTGGGACTGCAAAATGGTGGAGACAATATAGAAAGCAGTATGGAAATTCCTTGGAAAATTGGAAAATGGAACCACCATTTGACCCAGCTATTCCACTCCTCAGTCTATACCCAAAGGATTTAAAAACAGCATACGACAGGGACACAGCCACATCAATATTTATAACAGAACAATTCACAATAGCTAAACTGTGGAACCAACCTAGATACCCTTCAGTAGATGAATGGATTAAAAAATGTGGCATATATACACAATGGAATATTACTCAGAAATAAAAGCAAATAAGATCATGACATTTGAAAGTAAATGGATGGAGTTGGAGAATATAATGTTAAGTGAAGTTAGTCAATCCCAGAAAACAATAAGTTGAATGTTTTCTCTGATATAAAGACATTGATTCATAAGGGGGTTAGGAGGGGGAGCATGATCATATAAGATGAAGTTTAGATAGAGCAATGGGGTGGGAGGGGAAGGGAGGGGGCATGGGGGTAGAAAAGATGGTGGAATGAGATGGACATCATTATCCTAAATACAAGTATGAAGACAGGAATGGTGTGAATATACTTTGTATATAACTAGAGATATAAAAAAATTGTGCTCTACATGTGTAATGTAAATTATAATTCATTCTGCTGCCATATATAACACATTATAATAAAAAAATTAAAAAGTTGAAATTTTTTAATTTGCAATTTTTGCAAATTTATATTTTGTTTTCAATTACCATTGTTATTATCTTACTACCTATCTTTAAATGCAATGCTACATTTAGGTTGTGATATTTTGGTTATATTTCTATTAACTTGCTACATATATTTGGCTTTTCTATACATTTTTAATCATATAAGTGTCTGTTTTAGAATATGCATAGTACATATGCATAAAATATTGTTGAGATGACTCAATGAAAATTGCACATAAGCATCCAAGCCTATATTTTAAACATTATAAATACTCACTAAAATATAACTCTAAATAAATTATTGAGCAAAGTCAAATATAGAGAAAAAATTGATAAAATTTATCCCTTACTATTTATCATTCATTTACTTTTTTATTTGACCAAGAATTTAGAGTACTCATCTCATTTTTATTGGATGAAATATATATAAAATGTATAATGTTGAAATCAGGGTAATTATCATTTCTATCTGACCAAATATTGCCATTTTTATGTTTTGAAAACCTTCACACTCTTATCACCTAGTTATTTTGAAATGTATACTTGTTGTAGACTGTCATTGTGATTTTGTGCTATATAACTTTAGGATTATTCCTAATTGTTTTTTTGTAAACTTTTTATTAGTGTATGTAGTTTTGCATAATACTTAGATTCACTTTGAAATAGTCATACATACATGCAGTTCAGTCTACTTCATTTTATTCTCTAGTCTCTCTTTCTCTCACCCTGAGATTTCATCTCATTCTACTCTTGCTTATAAGAATATGGATGATAATAAATGTTGACAAGGATGTCAGATAAAAAGGTTCACCCACCTGTATTTTTGTATTTATTTTTTACCCTCTCAATGTTAACCCTTCCTCCTGTCCTTCCTAGCTTCTAGTGACTTCTGTTCTACTCTATTTATGTTCAATCAGTTTTTAGTTTCGAGTAAAACTATAACAGTGAACCTATGAGTTTCCAGTGAAACTATGAGTGAAAATATGACATTTGTCTGTCTTTATTTGATATATCTCAAATATATCCTCTAGCTCCATTCATGTTGCTACAAATGATCTCATCTTTTTAATAAAGCATATGAATTCAAAAAGTGGATAAATAGAAATAATAGAAATAAAAAATTTATAATTTTTAGGCAATTTTAAGTAGATTTTACATAAGTAATATAGGAAATAATATCTACTAACCCCCAAATTTTGAACTTTTATAATATAGTCAATCATTATATTCAACAATTATATCTATATTTGAAGTTTGGTATTTAAGAGTCAAAGAATAAGGTAATTAAGGAAAAACATATGTAACAGAATTATAAAAGGAGTAAAAGTTTCATACCTTGGGACTACTAGTCAACATGAAAAGTTTCCAGAAGTAGATGATTAAGGAATGGAAATTTTAAGAATGGCAAGGCTTTAGAACAATTCTAGTAGTTATGCCATAGTGAAAAAAGATGATTTTAGTGTGAATAGTTTTTCAATAGTTGGAAATGGCATGTTCCATGATAAAAATAGCAGAACTAATTACTGGGGAAAAACAGATTTAGAGTTTCAGAGCATATAGAAATGTAAGAAAATGGCCAAAAATCAGGCTCAAGGTAAAGAGCTGGGAAAGTCTTACCGTGTCATTCAGGATTATAACATAAATATTTATTTTATGTTTTATGAAATGATTATTATTAATAAATTAAAACAAAATAATCCTGAACTTATACCTCCTTAAATCAGTGATATGCATACAAATTTCTCCTATGGACTTTTAATTACAAAGAATGATTTTAAGTCATGAATTTTAGGCCATTTGTGAAACTCAATTAAATTCCACTAAGCCCAAATGCTAACTACTCTGCCAACTGGTAAAAGAGCACCAACGAACATGTTTTTAAATCACAAAAATCTCAGTGCTAATGTTGACCTCTGGTAAGCACTGGCAACCGTGCAATAAGATTTTTAGCATGATTGCATGTAATTTACAAGAAAGATATTAGGACAATAATTGGATGAAAGCATTATGCTCATAAATGACACATATAAAAGTAAATATTGTAGAGCCATATTACCAAAGGGAATACAAAATGTGATTCTGTAGTTATGATGTTAGAAAAGAAACCTTCTCTTCATATTCTCCATTTTGTGTAGAAAGTACAGCATGCTATGCCAACTCTATTATGGAATCAGATCAGTTTATCTGACTAGTTGAGAAATTATGATCATTATTAGATTTATTTTTAGCATCTGTTCTCATGTTACTGTATATGCAATATTAAAAAGACTACCACAGTCTGAGTTCATATTACATTTGCAAAATGTTGCAAGAGAAGAACCAAAGATAGTTAAAAGTAACCCAGTGACCACTGGGGAGACACCTTTTAACAATAAGAGATGACACATATTATAATAACAAAATCATCATCTGGTTGAAAAATTGGTTTCTTATCTAATATAGTTTTCAAATACATTTTATTCCAAAAGGTGCTACAATATAAGATCTTTTGCATAAATGCTAAAAACATATGAGATTTAAAATATGCACTATAATGTATGTCAAGTAGATGTCACTATTGGTAATTTGAATTTATTAAGCAATAAATGCGCTGAGGTTCTATTTCATAACATTGCAAAAATATGAAAATATATATAATAGCTTTGAAAGAATTTTTGAAACTTATGTATTGACATAATTTACTCCAGTTATTTTAAATTCCAGCTATGAAGGAAGAGATCATATTCATTTTATTTACATTGGAATTAATTTTCATGCTACATATTTATCATATATATTTATAAAATTTACATTATAATTTAAAATTTATTTGAAATTTGTGTATATTTAGATCATTCATTTGATTGGCAATTTGCTATCATATAACTGGTGTTAGATATTCAAATCAAAGAGTTATATACAGAATAAATTTAGTTGATCATAAAGTGAAAAAAGGGAATTGAACACTGCCAGTGAAATTGAACTCTGCGGAATGCTGGCAGCTTAGAGACACAGACTTTCAGATCTTTTGGAGATGAAACGCGCCAGACTGGGATTCACATCTCTACAGGGCATCGGACAGAGGACTGAAATTTGAACTTAATGGAGATACAACCCAGTTCCCTCTCCATCACCTGACACCCTGTTGTAGAAACAGGCAGTAGCCATTTTGGAAAATCTACCTCATAGATCTGGGGAGATCTCACAGTGAGATTAGCTACAGTTAATGGTGATGACTTGGTGAGTGCCGAATAAAGAGTTCAGCTGATCGCCAGCATGGGGTGACCAGGGCCATTACACGCCCAGAGTGATAACAGGGCTTTGAAGAGGAGCCCCAGTGACTGGGGCCTGGTGAGCAGGAGAAGTGATGGGGATAAAGGCCTGGAGCAACCCAAAGAGACAGGGATTGGAGAGGTGCCCGGCAGGGGAGGGAGAGCCACCCCACATGGATTGATTCCTACATCCTGAGGACAGAGACTCAACCTGGAATGCACATCACCATTTACTGGTAAAGAAGAAAACAGAACTCGAAGAGTGCATTTTTCTTTTTTTAATTTTAATTTTAATTTTTTTCTTTCTTTCACTTTCTTCTTCTTTCCTTTTTACTTTTCTTCCTCCTTCTCTTCCTCTCCCAACCTCCAAAGCATTACTATTTCAACTACATGTAATACACTAAATGCAAATAGGTGAATGTTTATATGCTTCTTATAGTCTTCCCAAGTACTGAGCTACTCCCAAATACTCCTGTCTATTCTCCTGTTAATAATCCCCTTAATTAGAGCTCTCTTACAAAGTAGCTAAGATATATTAACCCCCATATTCTCACATCTTTCCTCTTAAACATAAAGTCCTATGTTCAACCCTCAGTTCTCTATACGTCACCAGAATCTGTATGCCTTTTTTGAAGCTAATGAATTTACTTTAAAGTACAATTGAACCCAACATCTCTAGACATTATCTCCCATCACAAAGGAGAGACCTTGGAGCTATACAGAAACAACACAAATTTATAGGAGTAAATAATAACACAGCATCACACCGAGTTGTAAAGAAACATGAGCATCATGAAAAAACAAAGGAAAAAAAGGAGCACAAATAATGCAGGACAACTCAACAATAGAGGAGTTGTTAGCTACAGCAGAAAAAATGTCAGATAAAGATTTCAAGATATACATACTTCAGTTGATGTAGAGTCTCAAGGATGACTTTATACAACAAATGCAATGAAAGATCACTTTGACAATGAATTACATAAACAAATCCAAGAAGCAAAAATCAACTCTACAGGGAGATAGAGGTTATACCAATAAATAAATAAATAAATAAATAAATAAATAAATAAATAAACAACAACAACAAAAAACAAATAAAGAAAATTATAAACCAAATTAAAAACTCAAATGAGAGTATCACCTGTAGAGTAGACCAATTAGAAGTCAGAACATCAGACAACGAAGACAAAATATATCATCTCAAAAAGAGCCTAAACAACTCAGAAAAGCTGATAAGAAACCACAAGGAGAACATCCAAGAAATCTAGGATACCATAAAAAGATCAAATTTAAGAGTTACTGGGATAGAGGAAGGTATAGAGGTCCAAATGAAAAGAATGATCAATCCTTTCAATGAAATAATTTTAGAAAACTTTGTAGTCATGAAGAATGAAAAGGAAATCCAAATCCTAGAAGCCTACAGGACACCGAATGTACAAAACCACAAAAGACCCATACCAAGACACATTATAATGAAAATATACAACATACAGAACAAGCAGAAAATTTTAAAAGGTACAAGAGATAGAAGGCAGATTACATTTAGGGGTAAACTAGGTTAACAGCTGATTTTTCATCACAGACGCTGAAAGTTAGAAGATCCTAGAGCAACGTATTTCAAATGCTGAAAAATAATGGGTTCCAACCAAGAATCTTGTATCCAGCAAATTTTTTAAGGTTCAGGTTTGACAATGAATAAAAGCCTTCCATGATAAACAAAAGTTAAAAGAGTTCACAGATAGAAAACTGGCTCTGCAAAGCATCTTGGGCAAAACATTACATGAAGAGGAAATGAAAAACAATAACGAAAATCAACAGTGGGAAGTAGTATAAGGAGAAAAACTAATCAAAGAGGAAAAACGAATCAAGTTAAATAACAAAAATAAACAAACATGGCTGGAAGTGTAAACCATATCTCAATAGTAACCCTAAATGTTAATGTCTTAAACTCACCAATCAAAAGACATAGTCTAGTAGACTGGATTAAAAAAATAAAAGACCCAACAATATGCTGCCTACAGGAGTCTCACCTGATAGGAAAAGACATACACAGACTGAAGGTGAAAGGTTGGGTAAAATCATACCACTCACATGGACCTCAGAAGCAAGCAGGGATGTCCGTACTCATATCAAATAAAATAGACTTCAAGCCAAAGGTAATAAAAAGATAAAAAAGGACACTACATATTGCTAAAGTAAACCATTCACCAACAAGACAAAACAATCATTAATATATATGCCCCAAACAGTGGTGCAGCTATGTTCACCAAACAAATCCTTCTCAAGTTCAAGAGACAAATAGACCACAACACAATAACCATGGGTGACTTTAACACACCTCTCTCACCACTGAACAGATCTTCCAAACAAAAGTTGAATAAAAAACTATAGATCTCAATAACACAATTAATATCTTAGACTTAATTGATGTATATAGAATATATCAACCAAAATCAAGCGGATACACTTTTTTTCTAAGCAGCACATGGATCCTTCTCAAAAATAGACCATATATTATGCCATAGGGCAACTCTTAGCAAATATAAAGGAATAGAGATATTACCATGAATTATATCCAATCATAATGGAATGAAATTGGAAATGAATGATAAAATAAGAAAGAAAAATTCCTACATCACTTGGAGAATGAACAATATGCTACTAAATGAACAATGGGTTAAAGAAGCCATCAAGAAGGAAATTAAAAAATTCTTAGAGATAAATGAAAATACAGATACAAAAGATTGAAATCTATGGGACACTATGAAAGCAGTACTAAGAAGAAAATTCATTTCATGGAGTTCATTCCTCAAAAAAGTAAAAGTCAACAAAGAAATGATCTCACACTACATCTCAAAGCCCTAGAAAAAGAAGAGCAAATAAGCAACAAATGCAGTAGAAGGCAAAAATAACTAAAATCAGAGCTGAAATCAATGAAATTGAAATAAAAGAAACAATTGAAAAAATTGACAAAACTAAAAGCTGTTTCTTTGAAAACATAAATAAGATTGACAGACCCTTAGCCAATCTAATGAGGAGAAGAAGAGAGAGACCCAAATTACTAGCATACGGGGATGAAAAATGTAATATTACAACAGACTCTACAGAAATACAGAAGATAATTAGAAATTATTTTGAAACCTTATACTCCAATAAAATAGAAGATAGTGAAGGCATCAATAAATTCCTTAAGTCAGATGACCTGCCCAGATTGAATCAGGAAGACATACACAAATTAAATAGACTAATATCATGTGAGGAAATAGAAGAAGCAATCAAAAGACCACCAACCAAGAAAAGCCCAGGACCGGACATATAAACAGCAGAGTTTTACAAGACCTTTGAAGAAGAACTAATACGAATACTCTTCAATCTATTTCAGGAAATAGAAAAAGAGGGAGTACTTCCATTCATTCTATAAGGCCAATATCACCCTGATTCCAAAATCAGAAAAAGACACTTCAAAGAAAGAAAATTTCAGGCCAATATCTCTAACGAATAGAGATGCTGCAAAAATCTTCAATAAAATTTTGGCAAATCAAATACAAAAACACATCAAAAAGATCATGCACCATGATCAAGTGGGTTTCATTCCTGGGATGCAAGGCTGGTTCAACATAAGAAAATCAATAAATGCAATTCACCACATCAATAGACTTAAAGATAAGAACCATATGATCATCTTGATAGCCACAGAAAAAGCATTCAACAAAATATAGCACCCCTTTATGTTTAAAACACTAGAAAAACTAAGGGTAACAGGAACTAATCTCAACATTGTAAAACTATCTATGCTAAGCCTCAGGCCAGCATCATTCTAAATGGAGAAAAATTGAAGGCATTCCCTCTAAAATCTGGAACAAGACAGGGATGCCCTCTCTCACCACTTCTATTCAACATAGTTCTTGAAACACTAGCCACAGCAATTAGACGAAAGAAATTAAAGGCATAAATATAGGAAAAGAAGAACTTAAACTAGCACTATTTGCTGATGATATGATCCTATACCTAGAAAAGCCAAAAAGTTCTACAAAGAAACTTCTAAAAGTAGTAAATGAATTCAACAAAATGGCAGGATACAAAAATCAACACCCATAAATCAAAGGCATTCTTGTATATTAGTGACAAATCCTCTGAAATGGAAATGAGGAAAACTACCCCATTCATAATAACCTCAAAAATAAATACTTGGGTATCAATTTAACAAAAGAGGTGAAAGATCTATACAATGAAATCTATAGAACCCTAAAGAGAGAAATAGAAGAAGACCTTAGAAGATGGAAAGATATACCTTGCTCATAAATAGGCAGAATTAATATTATTAAAATGGCCATGTTACCAAAATCATTCTACAGATTCAATGCGATTCCAATCCAAATCCCAACAGCATTCCTCACAGATATAGAAAAAACAATTATAAAATTCATAAAAAAATAAGAGACCCAGAATACCTAAAGCAATTCTAAGCAGAAAGAGTGAAACAGGTAGTATCCTTATATCAGATCTTAAACTATACTACAGAGCAATAGTAACAAAAACAGCATGGTACTGGCATGAAAATAGGCTGGCAGACCAATGGTACAGAATAGAGGACACAGACACCAACCCACAAAATTACAACTACCTTATATTAGACAAAGGTGCTAAAAGCATGCAATGGAGAAAGGATAGCATCTTCAACAAATGGTGCTGGTCTCCCATATGCTGGAAATCCATATGCAACAAAATGTAATTGAATCCCTATCTCTCACCTTGCACAAAAGTTAACTTAAAATGGATCAAGGAGCTAGGAATCAAACCAGAGACTCTGCATCTAATAAAAGAAAAGTAAGCCCTAATCTCCATCACGTGGGGTTAGGCCCCAAGTTCCTTAATAAGATGCTACAGCACAAGAATTAAAACCAAGAATCAACAAATGGGACAAATTCAAACTAAAAAGTTTTTTCTCAACCAGAGAAATAATATGTGAAGTGAATAGGGAGCCTACATCCTGGGAACAAATTTTTACCCCTCACCCATCAGATAGAGCTCTAATCTCTAGGGTATACAAAGAACTCAAAAAGTTAAACAACAGAAAAACAAATAACTCAATCAACAAATGGGTCAAGGACCTGAACAGACATTTCTCAGAAGAGGATATACAATCAATCAACAAATACACAAAAAAAATGCTCACCATTTCTAGCAATCAGAGAAATGCAAATTAAAACTAGTCTAAGATACCATTTCACTCCAGTAAGAATGGCAGCCATTATGAAGTCAAACAACAACAATTGCTGGTGAGGATGCAGGGAAAAAGGTACATTCATACATTGCTGGTGGGACTGCAAATTGGTGCAGCCAATATGGAAAACAGTATAGAGATTCCTTGGGAAGTTGGAAATGGACCACCATTTGATCCAGCTATTCCCCTTCTTGGACTATACTCAAGACCTAAAAAGAGCATACTACAGGGACACAGCTACATCAATGTTTATAGCAGCACAATTCATGATAGCCAGATTGTGGAGCCAACCTAGATGCCCTTTAATGGATGAATGGATAAAAAAAATGTGGCATTTATATGCAATGGTTTATATGCATTTATATGCAATACTCAGCACTAAAAAATAACAGGACCATGGCATTTGCAGGGAATTGCTGGCATTAGAGCATATTATGCTAAGTGAAATTAGCCAATCCCCCCAAAAAACAAATGCCAAATGTCTTCTTTGATATAAGGAGGACAACTAAGAACAGAGCAGGGAGGGAGAGCATGAGAAGAAGTTTACCATTAAATAGGGACGAGAGGTGGGAGGGAATGGGAGGGAGAAGGGGAATTGTATGGAAGAGGGAAGGAGACCCCCTTCATTATACAGAATACAGGTATCATGATGTGAGGGGGGAAAAAAAAGAATTGTGTCACATTAGATCGGGGAGAGAGAAGTGATGGGAGGGAAGGGGAGAGAAAGGGGGGAATGGAAGGACAGCAGAATAAAATAGACATTATTATTGCTGTGAGTACATACGTGACTGCATGACTAATATGATTCTGCAACCTGTACACTCAGAAAAATGAGAAATTATAACCCATCTGATTCAATTATATATGTCAAGGTCATTGTACTGTCATGTGTAACTAATTAAAACAAATTAAAAAATAAAGTGAAAAAAATGACCTGCACAGTGCTTTTGAAATTGTGTCAGCTTCATAACTCATTTTTCAGTTGAACAATATAGAATCATATAGGTAAAACTTGTTTCAGATCACAAAATTAGTACATATGCATGAACCAGCCTAAAACTATATTGTACCATACTCTACTCAGCTTATAGTGTTCTCTTTATTATTTCATATTTCAAAAAGATTTGCTGATTTCTTCAGAAATTTTATTCTTAATAAAACCCCCAATGGACTTTTGACATATCCAGAATTAATCTGGGAATGTATCTAAGATAAAGGATGCAATAATAACAAACAAATTATTAAGTAATAATCATTTTAATAATTATATGGATGCATTAATGAAGCTAATCAGCAGTATAACATATTCTCACAAATATATATAATGTCAGAATCAAAAGTAACCCAGTGACCATTGGGGGATATCTTTTAACAACAGAGAGGATAGGTAATATAAAAATTAAAAAATTAGAAATAAAATATGTAAATAATATTTATTATTAATTAGAAGTAAGCTGTGGGGACAAGTGCATAGAGTACTGCATACATGGCCTATATTAAAAAAATAGTCTTGAACTTGAGGCCACTCCCCTCGTGCTAGGGTGTGAGGGGCAGGCTGCTTACCCTGTAGGCACATCCCTGGGCTTGAGGCCATGTGTTGCAGTCCCTGTGCTTGCTTGACAACCCACTCCTCAATTGGTCGCTGCAAGGACAGTTAGCAGAAATTGCACTGGTGGCTACCTGTAATCTGCCTAGCTACTGCATGAGTATATATACATGGTAACTGTGCAATAAAATCAGACCTGCTTCTTGGTCTCCAGAGGTCTTGATTAGCAACTCTGCAACTACACTCTCCTCTACCCTATTCTGTGGACCTCCTCACTGAATGAGAGACAGCCCACGCAGTAGGTTATATTTTTCCACCTGGAAAAATTAGTCTTACAACTCTCACACATACCAATGGCATATATATATATATATATATTACATTTTTTATTAGAGAATTATAGTTATACATAGTAGTTGGGTTCATTTTTGATAAAATCATACATGCTTGGAATTCAGTTTTAAGGTCCACCCACATTTTACTCTCCTTCTCACTCTCTCCCTAATCTCCTTCCTCTAGTCTAAGGATATTCTTCTGCTTTTTTTACTTTTTATTTATATTTTGTACTATCTACAAATACATAAAGGCAAAATTCCTTGAGGTCTACTTATATATGCATGTAATTTGATTTATTTTGTTAAATTAATTTCACATTTCCTTCCCTTTCCTCTGACCTCCCCCTCAATTGAATTCTTCTATTCCACTGATCTGCCCTATATCTTTATAATATCTGATCCCTGTCCTCCACCTTTTCTCGGGTATTTTGCTTTAACTTCTACATATGAGAGAAAACATTTGACTCTTCATTTTCGGTTTCTGACTATTTCACTTAGCATGATGTTCTCAATTTTTAGTAATTTACCAGCAAATGCCATAATTTCTTCCTTAGGACTGAGTAAACTTTATTGTGAATATGTTCCATATTTTCTTGATCCATTAATCTACTGAATGGAGCAACTGATTTCATAATTTGGCTATTCTGAATTGTGCAACTACAAACATTGAAGTGGATAGATGTATCACTATGGTATGCTGATTTTGGTTCTTTTGGAAAAATATCAAGGAGTGGGATTGATGGGTCAGGTATTTTTTGAGGACTCTCTATTCTACTTTTCAGAGTGGTTTTACTAATTTACTGTCTCACTAGCAATGGATCAGTGTACCTTTTTCCACATATCTTTCCAGCATTTATCATTTATATTTCTGAAAATTGCTATTATGACTGGAATGAGATGAAATCTTAGTGTAGTTTCCTGATTACTAGAGATGTTTAATATTTTCTTCATTTATTTGTTGGCCTTTTGTGTTTCTTCTTTTGATAAATATCTATTTAGTTCTTTTCCCCTATTACTGATTTTTTGAGTTATTTATGTATTCTGAATATTAATTCCCTATTAGAGGAGCAACTAGCCTAGTTTCTCTCCCCATTCTATAGATGATCTTAATCATGGCCTTTACTACAGAAACTTTGTAACCTAATGACATTCCATTTACTGATTCTTGGTTGTATTTAGTAAGCTTTAGGGATCTTGTTGAGGAAGTAGGTGCCAGCATCTATATGTTGGAGTGTTAATTTTATGTTTTCTTCCAGAAGTTGCAAGATTTATTGTATGACTTCCTATTCTTTGATCCATTTTTATTTGACTTTTGTGCAGGATGAGAGGGATCAAATTTCTTCTACATGTAGACAATCAGTTTTTCCAACACCATTTTCTAAAGAATCTATTTTCTTCAACATATATTTTTTGCACCATTATCAAGTATCAGATGACTGTAAGTACGTGGGTTTCTTTCATGTCTTATGATCCATTGGTCTTTATGTCTCATTTGTTGTCAATACGATGCTGCTTTTATTACTATAGCTTTGTATTAGCTTTCTTAAAGAATCTCAATATCCAGAATCTTTTAAGGATTGACAAGCTTGAAAATCCAAAGTGAAAAATTCTGTCTTAAAGATACCAGATAAAAGGGTAAAAAACTAGCCATAGACTGACTGTGACAGCTGTTTCGTTGTACCTTGATCTGCTGACAATGATGTGGTAGGAAGGTTTGAATCATATCAATGACACATTGTTTAAACCGTTTACTTTCCTTGTATGTGAACATTTCTTCTGGGCTTCTGGTTCTGGAAGCACTGAATTTCATTTCATATCCATTTTTGGCCTTAATGATATAGATATTTCCTGTTGTTTTTCTTTTATCTCCTACTATTTTCATATTCACATTTTCTTCTATTCTGGTATTCAGATTAATCTGTGGAATAATAAATCTGGGATTCTGTCCTACTGTGTATTGCTTCTTGGACTTATGAGATTAGGATATGTCTATACAGAGCTCAACCTCTTACATAGTCTTACTTAGCAATGTAATTGGTTTTGTTTTCTTTCCTTAAGAAATTCAGAAAAAAATATGTCTACTAGAGACACACTTGTTTTTATTCTATTATTATTGTTGATTACAAATATTTTTAAAAATATATTTTGTTATTTCTGCAGAGTTTAGGAGATTATATAAATGTCTACTTAATGAACCCTTTTCATAGAATTTCAAGTTTTGGAATACAATAAAATGACAATACATGATATATAGTATCTATATAAATAAATTGATCAATGGAAAGTAACTAGAAATTACAAATTTCTTTTTAATAGTAGAAAACATAAAAAAAGAGAAATAAGTTAGAAATTAAACATTGTGAAGATAATAATAATAATTAAATAAATTCATTATTTAATTAATTGTTGTACAGTTTGAATATTCTTTAAGTTAAGGATATATATTATGTATAATTAGTTCATGGTGTACATAATAGACATTATTGTTTAATAGGCTATGTCATAAAAATTATTATTATCCTAGCACTATTGGTTGGCCTCTTATCAAAATATCAAATGAAGAGAAATGACAAATATACTCATAAATACTCCATGTAAACACTATGTTGATATAATCTACAACTATAAATATGTCATATCCTTTAATATTTTTCATTATACATGAATATTTGTGATATTAAAAATGTTCTGTAACATAATTTCTTAAAATCCTGCTATATTATAAAACAGGATCAAAATTTAACAATTCAAAATGAATCTTCTGTGTGACTGTCACATATATTTTTCTCAATTCCTAATTTTGTGTTACTTCTTTAAAGGAATATACATATTTGAGTTCAAGGTCCATACTTACAAGAAATTTTGAAGTAAAAAGTTCTACTTCATTTTCTGTAATCTTTATTTACAATTTCAGAATTTGGGCATAATCATTTAAAGATTGAACATAGGAATAAAAATTCCACTATTTATGATAATTTTGAAATTTATTATTATGCTGAGATGTATCATAGTCTAAAATATTGGACTAATGAAATGAATTAGCACTATATGTGTATTTTGTATGTATGTATGAATTTTATAAACATAAATTTTCAGATTCAATAAAGCTTATGAGTATACATTTTTTGGCTTATGAAAATGCTCAGACAATTTACTTGGGAATTTTATTCATCAATATACAATGTTATTCCTGTTTTACAACCCCTAGGATGCTTCAAAGCAATTCATAATGAATAATACCATAATGACAATTGGCACTGGGTTGAATTTGTAACAATGTTAGGGGGAAAAGCTGTCATTCTAAATACTAGAATGTGATTCACAAGCCAGAAAAAGCACCAGTGTTATATCTTTCAACATCATAATTCTATTTTGTCCTAAAACATCTACACAGAATGTCAGTCTCTCTCCAGATGTGAAATTTATTGAACATTCTTTATTCATTGCAAATATGAGTCATTAAAATTATGTTTTCTGGGGCTGGGGATGTGGCTCAAGCGGTAGCGCGTTCGCCTGGCATGCGTGCGGCCCGGGTTCGATCCTCAGCACCACATACCAACAAAGATGTTGTGTCCGCCGAGAACTAAAAAATAAATATTAAAAAAATTCTCTCTCTCTCTCTCTCTCTCTCTCTCTCTCTCTCTCTCTCTCTCCTCTCTCACTCTCTCTTTAAAAAAAATTATGTTTTTCTATTATATAAAACATTTTATCCCTGAAAAAGAGTAGTACATGGTAACTAGAAATAAAAGTAATTTCTGAATTACTTCCATTATATATTTTGTCACTTAACGAAAATTGCTATTATAAATTTAAGGGGTAAAAACAGTATAAAATGTAGCATATCAACTCTAAATTTTAAAGGCAGCTATTTTTATTTGTGATTCTACAAAGGTTTCTAGATTTTAAAAAAAATTATTTTAGGCATCATTTTATTTCTGCGATAAATTTTATGAAGTATGCATGTGTAACTATGTGCTTAAATCTTCTAACTATTCATAAATGTAATTAATGAATTCTTCCCAAACACTGAGTTAAATAATAGTAAATCTTCTTTTCCATGAGTTAAACTTTAAATTATTGTTTATCAAACATTCAAAGAAATAGATAACTGGTAATTTTATTGTTTTGATTCTTAGTTTAACTCAGTTCACTTTGAGTTGTTTCATGTTTGAGGCTTAAAATACATCTAATTTCAGCCATCTTAATGTGAATAGCCAGTTTTACATCATTTATCAAAAAGATTTTTCTTTCTCCATTTTGTGTCAGCAATTTTTTGAAACAATTGACTGTGGAAGTTTAGGTTTATTTCTGGAATTTCTATTTTATATTATCAGTCAATGTGGTATTATGTGTGCCAGTAACACACAATTTTGATCACTATCACTTTGCAATGTATTTCAAAATCAGATAATGTGATGCATCTAATTGTGTTCTTTTTGGTCATAATAGTTTTGACTAGCCAGGATCTTTCATGGACCCATACAAATCTTAAGACTGAGACTGTTATTCTCTTTCTGTAAACAAAAGTTTTGGAATTTGGCTAAGTCTATAAATGTCTTTGGATAGTATGAACATTGTACAGTGAATATAACTGTACAATAATATGGGTTATTGAATATAATCCATAAAGCACAGGTGACAAAAGCAAAAAGAAAAAATGAGATTGCACCAAATTAAAATGGTCTGCACAACAAAGGAGACAATTAACACAGTGAAGAATCAACCCACAGATTGAAAGAACATATTTGCAAATTATAAATTAGATAAGGGGTTAATATTCAAAGTATGTAAAACTCTAACTACTCAGTAATGATAACCAAGTAACCTTATATAAAAAATCAGACAAAAGACCAGAGTAAACATTTCTCAAAAGAAAGCATGCAAATGACTATCTCATATATTTTTAAATGTTCAGTATCATTATCACTAAGGAAATGCAAATTGAAACAAAAATGATCTCTTACCTCACACCTATTAGAATAAGTATTAGCAAAACGAAAGTACACAAGTCTTACCAAAGATATAGAAAATAACGAACACTTGTACCTTTATGTAGGAAAACAAGTTAGTATTGCCATCTTGTAAAGTGTTGTGAAGTTTCTTCAAAAAACCTAAAAATTGAAATATCACATGGTCCAGAAATTCCACTATTGGATAAATATACAAAAGGAATTGAAATCAATATGCCCAAAACATGTATTCTCATGTTTGTTTTAGTACTATTCATATTGAGGAATATATGCAATCAAAATATGTGTCCAGAAGAAAAACTGTCAATTGTGACAGCATGGATGAATTCAGATCACATTACGCTAGTAAAATAATTTAGATACAGAAAGACAAATACTTCATGATGTTACTTTTATGAGTGAGCTTAAAAATATCTAAATCATTAGAAGAAGAATATTATGGTTTGTATCTGGCATATCCCTCAAATTTTTTGTGTTCCCAGGTGGGGATTTGGATAAGTTGTTGGATCAATAGGGCTTTGACCCACTGATTAATCCACTGATGACTGGGAGGTGAAGCCTAGTTAAATGAAGTAGGTCCCTGGGGTTTTGCACTGGAATGGCTGACATTCTCAACCACCCCTTTGTTTCTGTCTTGCTCTCTTTTTCTCTGCTTCCTGGCGGTCATAAGCTGAGAAACTTTGCTCCACCTCACCCTTCTGCTATGATGTTCTGTTTCACTCATCCCCAAAGCAATGGAACTGACTGACCATGAACAGAATCCTCTGAAACCATGAACCCAAGTAAAACTTACCTCCTCAAAGTTGCTCTTTTTAAGTATCTGGAAACAATGAACACTGATTTTATTAAGGAGAGAAAAGATAAACTGAGAGTTCACTTATTAAAAAAAAAACATAGAAGCATGAAGACGGTGAGATGATACTACCTATTCTCCTAGTCAAAGGAGGAAAATGATCACAGGATTGAAAGTCACAATTAATGCTTTTATAAAATGAAGAAAATAAATATGATTTAAGCAGAAATTTGAGAAATTGAGACCAGATGAATCACAGTATGTGAAATTCTAAAATGTTCTTTTTAGAAATTTTGGCAAAATAGATTAGTGCAACCATATGGAAAGTGGTATGGAGATTCCTCAGAAAACTTGGAATGGTACCACAATTTGACCCAGTTATTCCACTTCTCAGTTAATACCCAAAGGACTTAAAATCAGCATATTAGAGTGATATTGCCACATTTATGTTTATAGCAGTTCAACTCACTAAAGCTAAATTATGGAACCAACTAGGTGACATTCAACAGATGAAGGGATAAAAAGAATGTGGTATTTATATGTGATGGGATATTACTCAGCCTTAAACAAGAATGAAATTGTGGTATTTGTCAGTAAAGGGATGGAGTTAAAAAATATGCTAAGTAAAATATGCCAAACCCCCCAAAACAAAGGCCACATGTTTTCTCTGATATGCAGATGCTAGTTCACAATGGTGGTGTGGGCTAGAGAAGAATAGAATTACTTCATATTAGATAGAAGGGAATGAAAGGAGGGGAGGGGGAATGGGATAGTAGAATGAATCAGACATTATTACCCTATGTACATATGTAACTATATGAGCAATGAGTTTTACATCATACATAACCAAAATAATGATTAATTATATTCCATTATATATGATGTACCAAAGTGTATTCTACTGACAGGTATAAATAATTAAAACAAATAATAAAAAAGAAATTTTAGCAAAATATAAATTATTTATGTGGAAAGTAAGATATAAAAGATGGAAAAAAATGAAAAAGAATTTCTTTTTTTCTGAATTAATGTTACCTTTAAACCAGGAATTGTGGTTTTCCAAATAGGTAAAGGTGTGCATATACTCTTGAAAACAATGAGGGATAGATGCAAGTGGATTAAGGAGTATAAATATGTTTCATTGGCTCAGAAATGAGTAAAGGTTTCCATTAAGACAAAATTAAGTCAGACTTTCAAGAATGTAATTTTGCATGTATCATTCAGTTAGTATAGGTTATGCTTCATTTGCAAACAACTATATATTTAGTAATTTATGATAAGAATTTCCTTTAAAGCCTGAAAACATAACCATCGTCAGTTAGCTAGAGTCTATAATCCAACTGAAATATTGCAGAGTGTCATGTCAAGGTAAAGAAAATGGAAAAGAACACATTAAATTACAATAATGACTAGCCCAAACTACCATTCTGATTACAAAATATCAAATATACTCCTATTAGAGAAGTGCCTCCTTTTTCATTATAGTAATTCACCACACCTGAAGTAGGAATTGAAAAACATAATCCAAGTGAAGATTGAGAAATTTTATCAACTTACTTTATGTATAGTGAATAAGGATTATTTTAGTCAAGAAAAGTGAAAGGTCTGAGATTGTACACTATATGAAAGCCACTATAATGGATGCTGATAAGAGACACAAGACTCCTGGGTCAAAGATAAATAATAGGGAATATTATTCACAACAGTAGCAGCAGCCAGAGTCTCAACATTTTGTTTGTTTGTGAGAGAGTGTTGTGTGTGGACACATGCCAATATACTGAGCCCCGCTTCTCACATGGTGACATGAAAAAGGCAATGTATGCAGGGAGTTCATGTTCAGATAGGAAGTAAGTATTCTTGCCCTTTGCTTTGTAGGGAGCAAGTGTGTCTGTAGAAGCTGTTGCAATATAAGCATCATTGAAACGGTATTCTGAAACAAAGAACAGTCAGAGTTCCACTTCAAGAGATAAGCAAAATCATGAGAAACTCAGGGAAAATGTCTTCCCAAACGTTCTAAGCCAAAAGTCACAATATCTTTTTAGTTTAGGTCAATTATTTTTTTCTTTGCTAATACGAATCTAAAATTTTTAATTAATTTTGTGTTTGTTTGACTCCTGTTAGAACTATTTACTAATAACCTAGACAGAGTTGCTATAAAATATTTCCTTTAAATTAATCATTTTATTAATACAAATTTTATATATAGTAAAAGCAATTTGTATTAAGTATACATTTCAGTGAGTTTTAACATATTAATGCCATTGTACAATGTAACCACATTGTAAATTTAAAACATTTCTATCACCCCAAGGACAAATTCCATGCCTAGTTACAGCTAATCCCAATTTTTTTTTAGGAGGGTCCGTACCAGGGATTGAACTCAGGGGCACTCAACCACTGAGCCACTTTCCCAGCCCTATTTTGTATTTTATTTAGAGACAGGGTTTCACTAGGTTGCTTAGCACCTGGCTTTTGTTGAGGCTGGCTTTGAACCCCTGTTTCTCCTGCCTCAGCCTCCTGAGGCATTGGAATTATAGGCATGCGCCATCATACCCAGTTTACCTATTTTTGAAAGAGTTTAGTAGTGGAAGTTTTTTAGTTTGCTATTTTTGTACATTTTATAGTTTGCAATTAACATTGTTACTATCTTACCACCTATCTTTAAATGCAATGCCACTGCACCTGGCTTTAATCCCAATTTTTACCTCCAGCAGTAGTCAACCTCAATCCATTTTTGTCTCCAAATAGTTGCCTTTTCTGGGCATTTTATATAAAATAGGATCATAATTAGCCTTTTGCTGCCTGGATTTTGCATTTAGCATAAATTTATGAAGTGCACCCATAATGTATCTCTAAGTAGTTAAAATCTTTATATCCTAATCAGATTCCCTTAAGTGCATATACCACATTTATTATTTTTCACTAATTGATGGACATTTGTTCCTACTTTTATTCTCAATAATGCTGCTATAATCATTTACATGAAAATCTACTTGAGTACAATGTTATTTTTCACGAGTACCCAAGAATAGGATTTCTGAATCAGATGGTAACTCTACATTTAACATTTTCAGAAATTGTCAAACTGTTTTCCAAAGTTACCATACCGTTCTACATGTTAGGGTTTTACTTTTTCATTTTCTCCTCAACATGTGCTATCTTCCTTAGAAGTTCTACAAGGTATGAAGTCACAACTTTATTGTGATTTGGATTTTCATTTTCCTAATCTCTAATAAATTCAGTTCACCTATAATGTGCTTACTGAATAATTTAGATATGTACTCCAAACCAATTCTATGATTATTTTAAAGTGTATTGTCTTTTTATTCAGTATTATACACCTACATATATTCTTAATGTCAGTCATTCATCAGGCACATTATTTCAAATTATTTTCTTGAAGTCTCTAAGTTGATTTTTTTCTTTCTCATTTATTTTAAAGAGCAAAAATTTTGATTTTTTATTGCTCCTATTTATCACTTTTTAAAAATAATTTGAGTGTTTACAGTCATAGCAAAGAAAATGTAGAGAAATTATAATTGAAGAGCCTACATTATTTTTTCCTTATTTACTTGCATCTCACATTTAGGGTTGTGTCAAGCACACTGCTTACATTGCTGTAATTCTTCCTTATAATGTTCTAAGATTAATTTTAAGTTTAATTATCGGACCTTAGTAGGAAAACATAATGATCAATTAATTCCCACCAAGCTGTTTTTTCTAAATAAAGTTATTTATTTCATGATACTTAGACATTAACTCAAAGAAATTTTTATAGATTTAGTGATTGTTATTACTCATAGGTGTGACCATAGTGTACCTGATTTGGTCTCTGGTTCAACAGTGAGTTTAATTAGTATGTATTGATAAAAGCATTTCTGGAACTTGTCTTTATTTAGTGATTAGAAACTATGGTATTTCCAAAGTTACAAGTTGCCAATTTTGAGAGTTTTTTCCTTGTCTTTTAATTTTTGCTTTTAAATAAGTCAATTCCTTTCTGAGAATATTTTTATTATTATTTTGTATCACTCTGCTAAATATAGCAATGGAAATAAAATATTTATACTAGCCTTCTTTTCCAATACTCTTCTCCTACAGATAAAAGGGTATTACATAACTAGTGTTTCCCCAGTTCCCATAGAGAAATGGCTTACCAAATAATATGCCATTAAGTAAATATCATCATCTGTCTGGTGTACAATAACTACTTCCTTACAGAGCATCACAAACTCACACCCACCTTTACTTGTTGTATGATAATACATACACCTTGCAATAACTTATGTATTGGACAGGATACAATAAGTTATGTTACAGTAACAGTAAGCAACAGTCTTAGTAGTTTGCAATAAGCAAGATCTTTCCACAAACAACACAATCATTAGATATGGGCAGGATGGTACAAGCTATATCCCATATGGAAGAACAGATATCTGAATGTCTATGGTGATGCTTTGACTAGTTTATTGGCTACCATGAAAAGTTAACTAAACAGATAATAGGAATACAGGTTATAGACACTTGTATAAACAGTAATAATAAGGTTGAATACTCTGTTCCTTTCTTTTTTTCTTCTTTTATTAAGGATAAAGACAGAGAATATAGAAAACATTTAAATAAATGATAATAAAGGCTAATGAAAGAATAACATCCATTAATGCAAAGAGAATAAATATTTCAGGTAAAGATGTAAGAGTCTGTAAACCAAATGGTAAGGCCTATTTATAAGAGACATAGATGAAGCTCAATAATTTTATTTGAATAAGCATGGAAAAAAATTATAGGAAATATACCACAAAATAATTATCTGAGAGAAAATCTGAGGATGCTTTGTTAACATACAACATTTAAAGTAAAACATATTATAAGATGTAGATCATTTTATAAGCAAAATGATAGATTTAATATTACACAAATTGATGCATCTATAAAGTGATATATAGTAAATAAATAAAGAGCTTAAAATCATTAGTTAAGAAAATTGCAAGATAAGCCCACTCAAGATCTCATGATTACAAATCTTATTTGTTTGTTTTCCAGTATCAATGACTGAACCCAGAGGCAGTCAACCACTGAACCACAACCCAAGCCCTTTTTATTTTATTTTATTTTGAAATAAGATCTTGGTATATTGCTATGGCTGGCTTTGAACTTCAATGCTATTGCCTTGACCTCCCAACCACTGGAAGGATTATAAATCCTTAGTAAGATATTTAAAAGAATATAGTAATGCATAAATGGAATAAATAGTATTCCATGATCAGATTGAGTTTTCATGAATGCAAACTGATAATAGAAAATCAATTTCATTCAGGATATTAACTTTAGAGGAATTATAGAGCTATCTTAGTAGATGTATAAAATTGTGTGATAAAATTTATATATAGGTTATTTAAATATTATTTACTGATTGAAAATTAAATCAGTTCCCTACTTGTTTCAGAATTATTTTTCTCAAGTATTTAATATTCATGTCATTGCTGTAAACAAAAACACAAAGAATATAGAGATTAAAAAAATCACTGTGATTTTTTACTATTTGCTTGTTTCATGAAAGACTCATACCAGTAGAAAATTTATGCTAACATTTAGGGGATTGCAATAACATTGTTGGTTAGAAAAAAATTCTAAGTGTGTGTGTGTGTGTGTGTGTGTGTGTGTGTGTGTGTGTGTAAAGTATTCCATCAGGATACCAAGAATCAATGAATATCAATCTTTCCAAAAATGACACAAAATATATGCATGTGTATAGCTATACATATACAAACATTTTTATAAAAAATCATTTATTATTCCTTGTCCCATCTACACACAAAATTGTAAGACTTGGAATTATATCAGATCCCACAAAGAAATGTAAACTGCTGTTTAAACTGTTATGCTCCCTTGCCAGTTAAAACTTTATGTTTTCTACATATTGGAAGAGTTCCTTTCTTAGTTAGTTTTAGTCATACACAATTCCTGCACTTTTGTAAATATAAAAAATAAGCCATAAAATTAATTTACTCACCTTAAATGTCTACAAACTTAGAATTTTTACGCATTTGAATTACTTTGTGACCCAGAAAGTAGTTGTTAACATATGCTTCCCACAATGTTTCTTTTCCCCAAAGAGTTTTAATCATGCAGGATTTCATTTCAATATTAAAATTCAAGTCATTCTAAAAAACTTTGATATTCTTATTTATCAAAATTTCTAGTGTCTCCTTTTTCTCAGTTCAATGACATGTTGCTAGATGATTATAAATTTCCCCTTACTCAACAATAATTTTCAGACAAAATAATGTTAAGTTCTCTATGCAGTGTGTGCATTGATTGCACCAGCTCTCACTGGAGCGTCTGACATCCTTTTGAAATGGTCAGTTTTTTCAGCCTTCTGTGGTATGGCTTTGGTGAGACAGACATTTCATAAGCATGCAACTCATTAGCCCAACATTAACACATCTTTATCTACTCACTAGCTTTTCTAATGTCTTTCTAAATCACGTAGTCATTGCTTTAAAAGAAAAGGAATTGCAATTATTCCTCAATGATGTTTAATTCATAGCATCAAATGCAGATTTCACTTGTCTGTTTTTGTGCTGTTCTACAATATCTTTACCCTAAATCATCAATCACAGCATGATAATTTAAATAAACTTTTAAAATTTTTTGAGTAATTTTAGATTTACTAAAAATTTACGTAGTACCAAGATTCACAAATATCTTGCACCCCGTTTCCCTCATTTTTAACTTTTTATATTGGCATACATCAGTGAAAACTAATAATAGAACATTAAATTACTTATAGTCAAACTCCAGACATTATTTAAGTTTCACCACCAGTTTTTCTAGGAATATCATTTTTTGTTTCAAGTTAGTCAGATACCTTATTTTCCCTTTTAGGGTTCCCCCCTGCATCCTCTAGTTTCTAATAATATCTCTGTCTTAGGTTTCTGGGACCTTGACAGCATTGAGGAATATTGGCCAGGTGTCCTGTAGAGTATCTTCTGTCTAGATTGATATGATATTTATCAAGATTGGCTAATTTAAATCCTTTTGAATATAACTTGAGTAGTTAAACACACAAGAAGATTTAGTGAAAAACTGCATTTAACTCAAATGAAAATGCATTCTATGACCATCTATGACCAAGTACATGTTGCTCCACTAATGACAACTACTACTATGGCTGCCTTACTTTTTAAAAGCTATTGCCTATCTTTAATATTAACATGTTAACAGATAAAATTTAGAATTTATGAAATAAAGCAATAAAAGAATCTACTTAGGATTCTTTTCAGAATAAGTAATAAACATGGGAAAAAATGTTACCTGACTACTTCACACAATATAAATTCAATAAATCCTGTTTTGAATTGGAAAGGAAGACTATGTCATAAATAGTATGGAGATCACTCTTGCCAACACAGGTTGTTATTTCTGGGCATTTTCCATCTCAGCATAAGGCACAACCAAATGCTGGGGTTACTTATGATAACCAGAAATAAATCTAGGATATAATGCAAAGGTGGAGTTTCTAACAAAAAGAGAGGACCAGAAAATATAGATGAGCTTATTTTTCTAGGTCACAACTTACTACAAGAGTATGAGATTAGAGTGTATCAGTGAAGACAAATGTGATTTAAATCCAAAAGTCCTTGGCTGATTTAAACTCTAAAGATTACTTCATAGAAAGACATATGTATTAAACAAAAGCAAGAATATGAGCATTATTTTTAAGAAGGCACACAAAGTAATCTAATCACATTCCATTCTGTTATACACTGAAATTTATAGTCAAGTTATTTTAAATGATCAACAATGAAACTATGTACATATATAACTATACAACTGGTGTGATTCTACATCATGTATAAACAGAATGAGAAATTATACCCCATTATATATGATGTATCAAAGTACATTCTACTGTCATATTTGACTAATTAAAACAAATAAAAAGTTTTAAAAGGTGTATTAAATATTCTATAGCAAGGCAACATACAGCATATAGAGTAATATATAGCATGAGAAAAAAAGAACAGACTTATGTCCATACATGAGCCCCATTTGTATTTGCTTTGAACAACAGATTTAGAATTTTTTAAAAAAATAAGTCATTTTCATTTATTTGAGAAAGTTTGCTCAACAAGAAATAGTGTTTAAACTTTAGATATTATAAATACACAAAAGGATAAGCAACTGTCTTTCCCAGTGCAAGAGTATGAAGAGAATTTTTTCAGGTAAAGTGACTCAAACTTAAATTGTACATAAAAGATGCTAAAGCAGTAGTAATTCATGAATAATTTTTATTTGAATGACTATAAGAGTACAAAAAGTGAAATGAACTTATTAACAGGGCAAGCAGAAAAAATTCTATGGAGAAAATGACATTTGAACTCAAATTGAATATTGAATTGCCAATAATTTAACAATTATATGAAAGATGATTCAATTGAGGGGAGCAGAAAAAAACAGGTGGAACAGAGGACTGTCAGATAAGCAAAACTATTCCATATAATACAACATTGGAGAATACATTTCACCATATTTTATTCAAACCTGTAGCATGTCTATTATTAAGAAGGAAACCTAAGTGAACCATGGACTCTGATAATTCTATGTTGATGAAGTTTAATCAATTGTAGTAAGTACACCACTCTCCTGAGGAATGTTGATACTGGGAGCTAATTATATTTGGAAGAGGAGGTTTTATGGTAAATCTTTGTGACTTCTGATCAAATTTGCTGTGAACCAAAATTTGCTCCAAAATAATAGTTTAAAAAGTAAGTTAGCTACAGTTTTGAACTCAGAGCCTCTGAACAAGTGCTCATAAAGCTATTTGCAGTCAAGGAAAAACTTTATTACAGGTTATATGACTTCTGCATACAAGAGTTCTGTGAAAATCTAGTATATAGAGAGCATTTCTTTGAACAAAGTTAAATATCATGTGATACACTTGAATTAAAATATAGATGTTACTAGGCTTAAAAACACAAACACACAGCTTAGTAAAGTTGGGGCAAACCTGTAATCCAGATACTCAGGAGACTGAAGCAATAGGATCAAAAGTTTGAGGCCAGTCTGAGTAACAGATCCAATTGCCAAATAAAATTAACACTAAGGGCTGCAGTTATAGCCCAGTGGGAGAGTCCTTGTCTAGCATTCATAAGGCCCTGGGTTCATCCCCCCAATATAAATAAATAAAACCTCAAACAACTCTATGTGGTAATGAAGACATTAACTTAGTATTTTTTTATATAAAAATTGATCTGATGAGAAAAGTGGTTTGCTATGGAAATAGGAGGAACAGCAATGCACTTTAAAGTCTACTTAAAGAAAAAATAAATTATTTAGTAGCAACAGAAAGTTATTAAAGGTCAGTTGGTGAGTTTGCAACATAATAAAATGGCAATTAGAAAAATAAATTCATGGTGCATTTAGAATAAATTAAAGTAAAAGAGGTATGAAATTTTAAATCAGGATTTTGTCTTAGAAGTGAGAACATTCCTAGAATATGAGATTTATTTTTAGTTTTGTACTTTTTTATAGCAGCTTATGCTAATTTGTATTTTACCCCACAAAATAGATAGTTTTAACATAAGAGTATTGATTCACGCTTTCACAAAGATGTGCTGCCTCTAATTCTTGTCTTTGTGTATTTTATGGGAAGTAAGTTTGTGTTTAGTCAGGAAATGGAAGTGTCTGTTTGTCATACAGAACTAGGAAAAAAATGAGCTTCAAATGAATTTAAAAATATTGGAATGTGTAATACAGTGTTAACAATTAAATGGAAATATACAAATTTAAGGGGTAAAATATATACTTTCATTAGGGATGAATTGAATGAAGAATGAAAAGAAGATACTAGGATTTAATTGAAAATCTGGAAGGATGGTGAGCGTGATATCATAAACTGAAACAAATAAGCAAACAAACTAAACCTCCTGTGAAAGGACCAATCTTCCCTTCCATTCTCTTATCAAGGGGCCACTCAGAATAATACCACATAAAGTTCTAATATCCATTTAAAGTTCTAATATCCATTTAGAACCTGTTCCAATTTTCTTGCCGTATTTGTGTGTGTGTGTGTGTGTTTGTGTATTGAGTACACTATACTACTACATACTTATCCCTTTTAGTAATCCTTAAAAGCATGAATCAATAAGGATGATTTGGTGTGTACTAAAATATGTTTCATTTATTTCTTTTAATGAAAGTGTGTCCAAAGTAAGTTACATTTTCTGCTCTTCCCTATATTTTTATTTTTTATCTGGTTTTTCTGACAGATAATAACTGGATATGCCTTGTTTCCCTTCTCTGGCCTCCTTTTAATAACTTACCATAATAAAATTAATATATATAATATGACATAATTATGACATATATATATATATGATATGTGTGTATGTGTGTGTGCATACATATATAGCATTTTCAGTATTCTAGTTACATATGGTTTTGAGTTACTATTTGGTGTCATTTTCTTGCTAAATGACTTCTTTCTTACTCTTCAAGAACAATAGCTCTTGACATGTTAGTTATTGGCATGCATTTGAATATATGCATATATACAAACACATATAATTGTATATACAGTTATTTTTATAAAATTTTATTTCTGGACATAATATATACAATATACATGCATAAATTTATATTGTATAGTGTACATACATTTTAAACCCAAGTATAAAAATGTTATAATTTTACTTATGGTGACTGTTTTTCAAACCAGAAAGGACAAAGAATATCAAAACATAGGTTTGTATGTTTATATAATTATCTTTTATAATTACTTAAATAATTGCTGTAATGATACTCTTTATTTCATCATATGGATTTGAAATCTTGATTTCTATCACTTCGGTATGAAGATATATTTCAAATAAGAAATTTTATTAACTATGAAATTTTTTAAACTTTTTTTTCAGTGATGTTTCTATTTTGCCTTCCTATATGAAATATATTTGGTGCATGTAGGATTCTTGATTAGTAATTGCCTTGTTTTGGTGTTTCCTAGCTCTTTGAATATATCATTCCATTGCCTATGGTCTCATCAGAAGGCAACTATTGCCTTTTACATGGTCCCTGGGGATAAAAATATGTCTACCTACTTGTGCTTAAAAAAATGTCATATAATTGGTCAACAAATACATGAGAAAATGTTCAACATCTCTTGCACTTAAAGAAATGCAAATTAAACCTACACTGAAAGTTCTCATGTCACTCCAAACCGAATGGCAATTATCAAAAATACAAGTAACAACAAATGAGGAGGAGGTAGAAAAAAGGTGCACTCATACATTGCTTGTCAGAATGCAAATTGTTGCAACCATTATGGAAAGCAGTCTAAAGATTTCTCAGAAAACTTGGAATGGCACTACCATTTGACCCAGTTATCCCAATCTTTGGTTTGTACCCAAAGGACTTAAAATCAGTATACTACAGTGATGTAGTCACATCAATATTTATAGCAACTCAATTCATAATAACTAAACTATGGAATCAAACTAGGTGCCCTTCAACAGATGAATGGATAAAGAAAATGTGGTCTATATACACAATGGAATATTATTTATCCATAAAGAAGAATAAAATTATGGCATAGGCCAGTAAATGGATGCCACTGGAAAATATCTTGCTAAGTGAAATAAGCCAATACCCAAAAAAGCAAAGACCAAAAGTTTTCTCTGATATGCAGATGCTAACTCACAATAAGAAGTAGTGGGTAAGGAATAATAGAAGTACTTTGGATTGGACAAAGGGGAATAAATGGATGGGAAGGAGAATAGGAAAATGAAAGATAGTAGAATGAATTTTACATTAACTTATATGCATATATTATTGCACAACCAAAATAATTCTACATCATCTACAACCAGAAGAATGAGAAGTTATGTTCCATATACATGTAATACTTTAATATAAATTCTACTATCATGTATAAGTAATAATGAAAACATATATAATGAAGAAAAAGCATACTCGTGTTTGGCTTTGAAAAGTTTAACGATGATGTGTGCTAATGGATTGTGACCTTTTTTTTCTACTAGAATTACAATTATGTTTTCTTTAATTTGAACTGAATTTGATCTTTATTTCCTCACATATGGTGTAGTAACTTCTCTCACTTCCCTATAGTAATCTCTTTTATTTTTGGTACTTTCATTATGTGTAGGACAGTACATTTCCAAATGTCCCTCAAGTTTCTACTGTGCTATATTTTTGCTCTCTCTACTTCATACTAGATAATCCATTTTGAATGTTGCTAATTATTTTTTTCTGTCCTCTTAACTCTACTAATAAGACCTTTGTAATGAACTTTTACTTATGGTTGTTATACTTGGAAATTTCAATATTTTCTTCTGGATTTCATTCTTTATTGGTATTATCAATTTTTAGACATTTCTTTGACTCTTTTTTTCCTTGTTTACCTTTACTTATTTAACAATAGTTTTCTTTGGTTATAAGAACATATTTAAAAGCACTTGATTTGAAATCTTTATTTTGCTTATTATTTGGCCACTCAAATAATTTCTATGGACTTTCCCCTACCAGTATTTGGATCTCAACTTCTTGTTGCATTTTTCTTATGGTTTTGATGATAACTGGATATTTTATATAATATACTCTAGCAATTTGCATATTGATCTCCCTAATCTACAAGAGGTGAGGCGGGGAGAAGTTTTGGGGTTTTTTTTGTTAGTGTTTGTATTTTTAATGTATTTTGGATGAGTCTGCTAAACTAATTGTGCTGAGTTTTTCTGCTTTATAATGATCAGTTCCTGGTAATTTTTGTTTCATGTTAGTTATGTTAACTTCCCAGCAATTATCATCCTTTGTAAATGGATCTATATGTAATTTGGAAAATGCGTTTGAATGCAGGAAGCTAGCAGTTTCTCCAGTTTTTATTAACTATTGATCTGGAAAGGATTATAAACTAGAGGTAGAGGGGAGCAACAAAATATTTATTTTTTAATGTCTGCATAATCTCCCACAAGAACATAGACTTCCACATTTATAGTAAATATGAAAACTCATCAAGGTACAATATGAAATGTTCCATTCTGTGAATATTGCTATTGAATTATTTGCTGCCTTGTTGGTTTGTTACTTGACTCAATTTGTATCACTACCATGGCAATGTTGTAATACTGGCTTTTCTGGATTTCTAGATTATTCTCCTACAAAATCAATATTAGTTTTTACAATCTCACTGAGAATATTTTTGAACTAATTTAATTGTAAGTAACATTAAGGTGTGTGTTATTTTTCATGTTTACTTTTATTCACATTTGTTTCTTGTTAACGAAATGAATTTGGGAAAGAACTACTTTACGGATTTAAGAACAATTTACTGGCTCTCTGACTTTATGTAGACATTTTAAATGCTACATATGCTTAATAAGAGAATATATTCTTAACACATTTCTGTTAAATACAGGCACAATGTTTTAAATATCTATGAATGAATCCATCTTGCATAACTGAAACATTATCCCCTGCCCCTGAGCCTCTCATGTACTATCTTTCTATTTGTTTGGTGACTTTACCTAATAGGAATAGATTAATGCAATGCATGTCCTTCTGTGACTGACTAATTTTCCCTAGAATAACTTCTACAAGGTTTACTTATGTTATCTCATATGGCAGTATTTCATTCATTTTACAGGCTAAATAGCATTTTATCCTATTACTATTTAGCCTTTAGTTTATAACTTCATTGGGGGTAATAGTTGATTCATTACTGAATAATTTTAAAAATTAAATGAGATATTGCATATAGGACCCTAATATTTCATAGAAATTATTAAAAGTTCCTATGTCCTTGCTGCTTATATTATAAAATGTAGAATAAGACAAGTTTCTTTCAAATAGCATAAGGTTGGCTCCTGTTTTACAACACTTTCTACAAGTCTGTCATTAGTTAGAGAATTGAGACCAATTATATTCAATGATGTTATTGAGAGAAGCTTGTTATTTCCTGATATTTTGATTTGTTTAATATATTTAATTGGTCTTGATTTTGGTTTGCTTAAGTGTTTCTATACTGAGGTTTATCTATTTGGAGCTCTGTGGCTTGTATTTAAATTCTATGAATGTAGTATTTTTTAAACATTTCTGTACCTAGCTTAGTGGTTAGTTCATCCATAATTTGGAATGGTTTAATTTCTGCTTGGTATCTGGTTGATAGATTTGTTGGATATAACAATATGGGTTGGTAACTCTTTTCTTTCAGACTTGCATCATGTCATTCCAAGACTTCCTGGATTGTAGAGTATGAGATGAGAAGTCAGAAAGAAGCCTCATTAGTTTGCATCTAAATGTGATTTAATGCTTTTCTTGTGCAGATTTTAATATTCTATACTTAGTAGGATAAAAAGAAGTTCAATTCAAGTGGAGAAAGAAAAGAAAGAAGAGGAACTATTATCTGTCACAAGAGATCTCTAGTCAAAATTAACAGGGAGATAAGAAAAGTCACTGCATATAAGTAAAGGGAGCAATTCGACAAGAGTTATGATAATAAATATTTATGCTTCCCAAATCAGTGTACCTAATTACACAAAACAAATATCTTTGACATTAAGTCTCAGAAAGACTTCCCCCAATCCAACAATAGTGGGCAATTTTAACACACCTCTCTCACAAACAGATCATCCGAATATAAAAGCAATAAAGATCCTAAATCAATTGGATCTACAGACATCTGTAGACTATTTTATTGAACAACAATCAAATTCATTTCCTTCTCAGTAACTCATGGATATTTTTTCAAAATGAAATATTTTTAGTACACAAAGATCTCTTAGCCAATACAAATAAATCAATATAATCTCTCACGTCTTAGCAAATCATAATAGAAACAATTAGAAATAGAAATCAAAAGTAGGCAATATCATAGAAACCACATAAGCACAAGGAGATAAAACAGTGCACTTATAAAAGAGCATGGGTCATAGAGAAAATGAGAGGAAACTTTAAAAAGAATCTTACAATCAAACATAAATAATGATATGACAAAATCTCTGGGACACTATGAAAAAAGTTCTAAAAGAAAAATTTAAAGCATTAAATGCTCACATTAAAAAATATATTATGCTATATTCCAAGCCCCTAAAGAAGCAGAAATCATCTAAATACAAAAGCACTATTGCTTTTAATACAAGGAAAAAATTAAAATTATGATCAGAACAAAAATTAATAAAATAAAGACAAAATACAAAGGATCAACATAACAGAGGTGATTCTTTAAAAGTGCAAGCAAGATTGATAAATTCTAATCAAATTAACCAAATGAAAGAGAGAAGCTCCAAATCAACAAAATTAGAGATTAAAAATGGTGATCTTATCACAGACATTTCTTAAATTCAGAGATTCATTAGAAACCATTTTTTCAAACTTATATTCCAATAAATTGGGAAATTTATAAAAATTAACATACTTCTAAACACATACAGCCTACCTAAAATGTACCAATGGATTATAGATCTAAACACATCAATATCAAGCAGAGATTGCAACACTAATAAAAATCATTTTCACATGAAATAGCCCATAACCATATGGATTCTCAGATGAGTTTTATCAAACATTTAAAGAAGTATTGAATCAAAATCTTCTCAAATTATTCCTTGAAATAGAAAGGAGGAACAAATGCCCCCAATTCATTCTATGAAAGCAATATCAATTTAATAAAGTCAGATGACAGAGTAAGAAGGAAAAGAAAAAAAAACAACTAAAGACCAATATCCATAGTGAACATAGACGCAATAATGCTTTAAAAATATTAGCTATGTGTATTGAAAAATACAATAAGAAAATTGTGAGGAGATTCAAGATGGTGAATTAGAGAAAGGCTGTATTTCCAGTTGCTCATTGGCTTGGGTTTCAATGGGATTACTGATTCTCCATATGGTGGTTGAAAGAAGGAATTTATGTAAATTCAATATCAGTCCTCACAGTTTCACAAACTTAGGTCCATTGAAAAAGGGATAAGAATGACTGCATTGGAGCCTGGCTAGTTGGTGAGTGCTGTAGTGGTGCCAGTTCACCACAGAGAAACACCACAAACAAATCTGGCACAGAAAAACCTGAGGGACAGAAAAGCAGCCTGAACAAAGTCAATACAAGTTTACACAGTGAACTGAGTTTTCAAAAGTGCTCTGTGTTTCTCAGCCGCAACTGGGTAACTGAGGCAGGAAACCATCTTTTTTTTTGTTGTTGTTGAAACATAGATTTATTTTTTCAGACAGAGAATAGCAAAGAACACTTTAAAAAGAACAAAGTATGGATTTGTGAGAAAGTATAGCACATTAAGGTAATTGCAGAGCATTTAATGGAAACCATCTTGAGCAGAAAGTGCTGCACCTTGCTGCTTCAGGAGTCCCCAAACATCGTAACACATATTATCATATGGTCCTTGCAAGTCCCTGCTGTCGGACCTAGTATTTACCTAGGAAAACATGAGCAAAATAGGCACACAGATGATTGTACACAGGGACATTCAAATCAAGAGATATGGAGGGGAGTGCAAATTGCTATCCATTTGAATTAGGTGTCTCACATGACCAGGTAAGCAGGGTAGTCAACAGATAGGCATAAATATACTCAGACTAAGCCTAGGAAAGCAGTATCTATGAGCAGTAGAGTTTATGAGATCTGTGGAGGGTTGTCTCCCCTGACACAGGAGCAAGTCTCAGGAGGTTTCCGAGATCCAGTTTGAAAGCAAAGATCAGTATTTGACTGGGCTAAGGGAGTGTTAACCTAAACTTTCCAAGGCAGATACCATACAACAAAATCCCCAAGGACTGATTAGAATTCATGCACAGCAAACAGAGCTTCACTTATAGAACACTGTAGTATCCCAACCCTGAAAGTGCATTGACTTGGTCTGTCTGTGCAGAACTCCAATCAACATTACATTTGATTCTGTCCTACTGTATACTGGTGAGAAGCAAAGTTGAAAGATATTTCAACTAACTTCAGTTTTAGACCACTCCAGCTGGTAATTTGGTGAGCAACACAAAAACAGGAAAAGGCTAACAACACCCAAACTTTGTGTTTATGTTCGTTCTCTCTCTCTCTCTCTCTCTCTCTCTCTCTCTCTCTCTCTTTCTCTCTCTCCAAAGCTCAGAAATACATAAAAAGGACAGTTCTGCATACACAATGACTTACCACCCTCTTTGACAGTTTAACCATTTCAGTGGAAACAATTCATTAATTTTTCATTAAGAATCCTTTTTCCTTCTTTGTGTGTGTGTGTGTGTGTGTGTGTGTGTGTCTGTGTGTGTTTGCTTTCTTGCTGTGTTGATTAATTTGTTGGTCATCATACATATACATATTTCTTTCTTTTTTTATTTTTAACACATTTTTAATGTTCACTATTTTTCCTTGTCTTTTTAGTATTAGAATTTTTGTTTATTTATTTTTATTTTGTTTTGTTTCTCTTTATATCCTTCCTTTGCCTTCTGAAATTCAAATTCTCATGTTCTGTCTTTCTCTCTCTCTTTACGTACAATTGGATGTTTTATTTTTCTTCTCCTTCTTTATAGACATCACTTGAAACATCTCTATTTTTTTACTTCACATTTTTTTATATTCAAAACCTTATTTTACATTCCTATTGTATTTTGTTTTATGTTAATTAACTCTATTTTATCATGTTTTAGAACTATTTGGCCCATATAACTCCTGTACCCACCACTCATGTTGTAGCTGTTATTAGTACTGTGGAAGGCATTTTTGATACCTACTATTTCCATCAATGCCAGTCAAGTTCATATATATATATATATATATATATATATATATATATATATATATATATATATATATATAATTTGTATTATTTTGGCAATATCTGACCCCTTCCCCATTTCTGTTTGGTTTGGTTAGGTAATTAGTGTTATAGATTTCATCAAAGGCAATTAGTATTCACTTTAATGCTGTGTATTTCTTGCTTCTGTTTTTGCTATTGTTTGTTTCTTCCTTTTCTTTTAGGTATTGGGAATCTACTGGGACACTGGAGACTCTGTTGAGGAGCTAAACCTAGCAAAAGTCAGCATACATTGTTCAATACACAAATTAACCATGCTAAAACTTCCGTGATACTTAAATACAAATAATAAAAGAGATAAAAACCTCAGACTAATGACCAGGCCCCAAGGAAGAATGGCTGGGAGGGTCCTCAAGTACCATTCATGGACATTTACGACTACAGCAAAAACAGACCATTAACAAAAAGGCTGTGGATATGGTATCTATGAGGTATCTCAATCTAGATCACTCTGCAACACTTTGGCAAGAAAAGGATGTGCCCCAAAGGCTCACACATGAGTGAACAATAAATCTATCCCTACAAATACATAAATCAAATACGGGAATAAATTAAATATGAATAAAAGTAACATTATGCCCTGTAAATTTCATAATACTTCTGAAACTGATACCAAAGATCTTTGTGTGGAACAACTTGCTCCAAAGATCTTGAAGTGGATGAAATACCATTTAAATAACTCAAAAGATCAAAGAATTACAAGAGAACACAGAAAAGAAATTGAGTTAATTAAGGAATTCAGTACAGGATATAAATGAGAAATACCATAAGGAGGGATGTTGAAAAAGAGCCAAGCAAAAATCTTAAAAGTTAAGGAAACAATAAATCTAATAAAATGCTCAATTGAAAGTCTCTCTAATACAGAAGACCATACTGAAGACAGAATCTCAAACCTAGAAAACAAATTGGTCAGCCTTGATATTTGGCTAATAGTAAAGAAAACAAAATTAGTAGCCATGATTTGAAAAATGCAAGAAAATATTAAGAGACCAAATTTAAGAATCATTGCAATAAAAGACAGCTGTGAGATGCAGACTAGTGGCATGGTTAACCTCTTCAGGGAATTTATAAGAAAAATTTCCAAAATTTGAGAAAAAGATAGACCTTCAAATACAGATGTGTTTAGAAGCCCAAATAGAAAAGATCAAAATAGATCAAAAACAAAGTACAGATGAATTGTCATAAAGTTCTACCAGGCATTTGAAGAAGCAATTCTAATGTTCCTCAAATTGCTCCATGAAATAGAAAAGTGATGGAACACTTCCAAATTAATTCTATGTAGCCAGTATCACACTCATACCAAAAAAGGACATACTAAGGAAAGACAACTGCAGAGCATATATCCTTGATTAACTAAGAGGCAAAAACCTTTAATAAATTATTAGAAAATAGTATTCAACATATATTAAGAAGATTGTACATCAGGACAAAATTGGTTTTAATCCCAGGATTGCAAGAATGGTTTAACATATGTAAATTGACAGATATAATTAAAGACAAAAAACACAAAGTCATTTCAATAGTTACAAAGAAAGCCTTCAACAAAATTCAGCACCTGTTCATGATTAAAAAAAAAACACTCAAAAAAACTATATATAGAAAGAATTCACCACAATATCATAAAGGCTATGTATGCAAATCTAAAGTCAACATAATAGTGAATTTCAGAAAAACTGAAAGAATTTTCTCTAAAATCTAGAAAAAGACAAGATGTCGCTTTCATCAGTCCTTAATGTAGTGCTAGAAATTTAACCATTAGGCAAGAGAAGAAAGTAAAATGAATAAAAATAGGAAAGGAAGAAGTCATATTAATTCTATTTGCAGATGACATGATCCTATACTTAAAAGATCTAAAAAAGCTCTACCAAAAGACTGCTAAAGCCAATAAACTAGTTTAACAGAATAAGAGGTTACAAAATCAACATAGAAAATCAATAACTTTCCTATAGAGCAACAATCAATTTACTGACAAAGAAATAAGGAAAACTATCCCATTCACCACAGTGTCAAAACAACAACAACAAAAAATCAATTAGAATTGTTCCTAGTTGATTCTAGGAAATAATGAATGATATGAAAGCTGTATAAAATGAAAAATGTAGAACACTGAAGATAATAAAAGGAGAAGATACCTCCCATGTTTGTACATAGGCAGAACTGATATTGCTAAAATGCCCATACTACCAAAAGCAATATACAGATTCAAGGTGATCACTATCAAAATACAATGACATTTCTAAAAATAGCAAAAATAGTCATAAAATTAATTTGGAAGACTAAAATACCCTAAAGTGCCAAAGCAATTCTAAGTCAATAGAGCAATGCTGGAGGCATCACAATACCTGACTTTGAATACAGAGCTATAGTAATAAAAACTGCATGGTACAAATATAAAAGCAGACACAAAAATCAATAGTACAGAAAAGAAGACCCAGACACAAACCCATACTGACAGAGTCATCTAATCCTTAACAAAGCTGCCAAAAACATACATTGGAAAAAATACAACCTTTAATACAATTGTTGCTAAAAAAAATGATTATCTATACATAGAGGAATGAGACTAGATCCTTATCTCTAACCCTGCACAAGTGTCATCTCACAATGTACAAAAAAACTAAGAAAAAAACTTGCAACTCCTAGAAGAAAATATGGGGTTAACACTTCAACAAATAAGCACAGGAAACCACTTTCTCAATATGACCTTAAACCTCAGGTAATAATACCAAGAGTTAATAAATGGAATGACAATTTAATTTGTTAAAAAGTTTTTTTTTACTGCAAAGGAAATAAGAATGGAATGAGAGAATGTATAGAATGTAAGAAAAATTTTTGCTAGTTATAGTTACTCTTCTGATAGAGCATCAGTATCCAGAATATAAAGAACTCTAATAACCTAACAGACAAACAAAAGAACCCAAGTAACCAAATAATAAATTGGCAAGTGAACTATGCAGACGCTTCTCAATGTTAGAAATAAAAAGGGCTAACAAATATATGAAGAATCTTCAACATCACTTGCAATGAGGTAAATAGAAATCAAAACCTTACTGATATCATCTTAATGAAGTTAAAATGACAGCTATGAAATATAAAAACAATAATAAATACTAGAGAGGACATGGAGAAAAAGGAACACTTATACAATGTTGGTGGGACTGTAATTAGTACAACTACTATGGATATCAGTATGGAAATCAGAATGGAACTAGCATATGACCAGCTATATCATTCTTTATCCTAAAGAATTAAAGTCATACTAAATTTAACTATCATATAACTATCATATATATAACTATATATATAACTATCATATATATAACTATATATATAACTATATATATATAACTATATATATATATAACTATATATATATATAACTATATATATATATATATATATATATATATATATATATATATATATATACCACTAGAGTAATACATGCATACCCATGTGTATAGTACCACAATTCACAATAGTTAAATTATGTAACCAGCCTAAGTCTCTGTCAATGGATGAATGGAGTTAGAAAATGTGGTATATATACATAACAAAGTTTTTATTCAGCCATAACAAAGAATGGAATTGTGTTATTTTCTGGTAAATGGATGGAACTAGGGAATACCCTGTTATGTGAAATTAGCCAAACTCAGAAAGTAAGAGTTAAATGTTTTCTCTTACATGTGTAAGCTAGAGTAAATTAAGGAGACAAAGACTAGAAAGTAAATGGTTGAAAGTTTTCTCTCAAATCTGAAAGCTAGAAAGAGAAGAGAGAGAGGAATAAAACAAAGACTAATCTCATAAAAATAGGAGGAAACCCAGTGGAATAGAAGAAGTGGATTAAATGAGGACTATAGGAAGTGTTGGCTAATACAGTCACCAAAATTATGCTATTTCCATGTATGATTTTACCACAATGAATCCTGCTGTTTATATAATTATTAGGCACTAAAATAACAATAATGGAAAGGAAATCAATAGAATCACTGAACTAGGGGGAGGAAGGAAGAGAGAGAGAAAGAAGGTACAGTACTAAAGAATGTGGTTGATGAAACCATGTTGTGTGCATGTACAAATATTACATAACAGATTTCACTATTATTTACAATGATAATGGCTCAATTAAAATAAAACTAACAAAAGAAATAAGATAATAATGAATTACATTATTCTAAGTAGTTCAGAGAATTGGGGTAAATTCCAATTTCCACAATCATGAATTTACTGATACAGCCACCCTGTGAGCTTGTGGTTAATTTCAAATGAGCTTAATGAGGTAGTTAAAGGAATAGCATTCAGGCAGGCCTTGATCAAAGCTGGGAGGAATTTTTCATTAAGAAAATTAGTACTGTGAATTTGATATTGATTCATCCCAACTTTTAGTCAGCAATTACTGATGGATAAAGCTGATACAAGTAGTGAGACCTGGTGGGAAAGATGACTAAAATAAATCAACACCTAGTAAGAATAATCAAAAGAAGTTTTGATGATTCAGAGAGGGTCTGTTGAATTTTGGCCTTGACTAAGTTGTTCTGACTGAGAGTCTGCAGTTGGCATTTGAAGATTATAGATCTCTGCTGATGTGGAAGCTACTATGTATTCCACTATATGTGGTTATGTTTGTGTATTGAACTGGAATTTTAAACTGAATTAAATTATACATTTTACTGGCAATTGTAATATCTTTGAAGTTATTTTGTATTCATTCAGTTCTGATAGTTCTGATAGCTAAATAGCGTTTGCCTTCTAAACTGAGAATTTGTAAATTAAAGTATCATCTTTATGAATAATAATAGTTACATTTATATTTGTTTATATGAATAAAAGCAGGAATTAAAAAGAAGCAAATTTCTGAATCCCTCTGTAGATAGATGCTCTGCCTTCATGCGCAAAAAAAAAAAAAAAAAACCCGCCACCTGTTTGTGACATTGTTTTGTCAAAGCCTATCTTTCAGTCATTTTCAATACAACATTGAATACTAAGAATGGCTGCAGCAGTGAACAGCATGTAAACTAATTGCTGTGTGAATGTTTAATTAGACTCATGCATCTTTAACCATAACATTGACATAAGTGATAAGAGTCTTAGCTCTTTCTAACCTCAGTATTCCTGAATATCTATGACATTTTCTTCTTGCTCTCAGGATGTTTTAAAAGTAATTTTAATCAGTTTAATCAGATAAAAACCTCCCTTAAAATGTATTCTGATAAAAACATACTAGTATGCTAGACACTCTGCAAACTGCTTATAGGTATATTTAATGCCATGATAATAAACTGCAGACCTCTTTTGTGTAGGAATTAGAGACAGTGGAAAATTCATAGTCAAAAACACAGTAAAAAGAATAGACCCATATTTTAAGCCTATTTAAAATATTTTTTAACTTTTCCTATCTCCACACATCATGTCTAACTTAAATTATAGATATATACAAAGTTACAAAAAATTGTGCTGTATATGGGTAATAATGAATGTAATGCATTCCAATATTGTCATGTATTTAAAAACTAAATTAAAAAAATTATGGATGTGAATTTTAAAATAAATAGACTTTACCTCTAATAGAGTTACAAGTTCTTGGAGATTCTGACTCATACTTCTTACATTTTCTCCACAGTGTCAAAAATAAATGACCATTAAAAGAATATGGGCATGCAATAATTATTCATTAATTCACCAAATATTTGGTAGGTGTAGACCTGTATGCACAACCCTGCACTAGAATTTATACCAATTCAAAGCAACAATTGTGAAGCTCTGGTTGCTCACCTCCCTTCCCTTCTCTCTGCACTCTGCTTTGTGAAGCTAGTACCAGCTCCCTTCATTTCTCTCTGGCCAGCTGTATCCTGTTGGTCTCTGCCTACATAAAGGATAGAGGAAGACTAGAATCCCAGAGGGGGAAGTAGATGCTGACTCCTTTCCTTTCCCTCTTCATTCTCATCAGGTTACCCCTACTGCATTTTGTTGCCAATGATAGCATTTTTTTTTTCTAAAAGCAACTTTAGACTTTAATTTGTTGCTTTTAGAATACATTTCAAACAATTATACTGTTCTTTCAGTCAAATCAGTACCTGCTGTCTAAAGGCTAAATACCAACTTCCTGGATCCCAGATCCTTGTTTCTAAAGACCCACATAAACTGAGTAGCATCTTAGTGTAGATGTCCTGACATCAATCCTATGTGTCCTTTTCTCCGAAATATTATGTTTTAATTATTTCACATATATTTTTTTCTGTTTCCCTGATTGGCAGTTACTTCCTGCAGCATCACTTGTGCAGTACAGTAATTTGTTTCCTTTTTTCTCTCCTTAGTTAAGAATTCTAATTTTGCCAAGCACAGTGGCACCATGCCTGTAATCCCAGTGACTGGGGAGGCTGAGGCAGGAGGATTGAGAGTTCACAGCCAGCCTTAGAAAAAGAAAGGCACTAAGTAACTCAAATTACAAAAGAGGATGGGGATATGGCTCAGTGGTAAAGTGCCTCTGAGTTCAATCCCCAGTTCCAAGAGGAAAAAAAAAAAAGGATTTTATTTATTTATTTATTTATTTATTTATGAGATAAACTATATCCAACATATAATTGACCATTTTATTAATTTCAAGTGTACAATTTAGTGGCCTTAGATACATTTTCATTGTTCTGAAGCCTAACAACATATTTTCTTATAAGACTGGAATCCTGAATCCTGTATGTAATCAAAACAGTAAGTTCCCATTTTTCCCTTCCTACTGTTTCCAGTTACCCTTCAATGTTTTGTTCTTTAAATTTGACATTCTAGGTACTCAGGTAAGTGGAATTGTACAACATTTATCCTTGTTTCACTTAGCATAGTGTCTTTATGCTTCATCTAAGCTGTATCATTTATGCCAATTCTTTATTTTAAGTCTTTTCTGTTAAAATAACTTATGTAGTTTCCATCTCCTAAATTGACCTTGATCAGTGCTGTGGTTCAGATGACTTACACTTTGCCAGGCGAGAAATTGATTGCCTTCAATTCTCAATTAAAAGTTAATGGAATCATTTTCAACTGATAACTGTTTCCATAAGGGTCAATTATTTGAGCTCTCAGTCATATATTACTTCTGAGAGAAGAATTTTACTTAAAATGACCCACAGAAGTGTGAGGGCAGTTTTCATTTTCAGAGAAGGGAATGGATGCTAAAATTTCCCATGGTATTGAACCTACCATAGGTATCAGGTTTTTAAAATTATTATTTTGTTTAACAGAGAACATTAACTAATTATATTTTTCACCTAAATACATATCCTGAGTTAAGGGGCCTCATCATCTCAAGTAAGAGTTCATTATTCATCAGAAGAGTTTATATGACTTCACAAGTTACATGGAGATGGAGACCTTGATTGAGGGAAAGGGAGAGAAAAGGGGAATTGCATGGAAATGGAGAGAGACCCTCATTGTTATACAAAATTACATATAAGAGATTGTGAGGGGAACTGGAAAATAAACAAGGAGAGAAATGAATTACAGTAGGTGGGATAGAAAGAGAAGATGGGAGGGGAGGGGAGGGGGGATAGCAGAGGATAGGAAAGGTAGCAGAATACAACAGTTACTAGTATGGCATTAAGTAAAAATGTGGATGTGTAACCGATGTGATTCTGCAATCTGTATTTGGGGTAAAAATGGGAGTTCATAACTCACTTGAAGCTAATGCAAGAAATATGATATGTCAAGAGCTTTGTAAGGTTTTGAACAACCAATTTAAAAAAAAAAAAACTTGGCTAGTGTTTTTTTTCTGCTTCATCTTACCATGGCTTAAATTATATCCCATGGAAGTGAGTTTTCTTGTTAATAGTGATGAATAAACAATTTGAAAATCAGCCTGGTGCTATAGATAACCACAGATAAATACTTATTTATCAGTCAATTTACAAAGTTTATAATATCAAAGCATTTTGACAATTTCTTTACACTCCATCCTTCTTTACAATATCTAACTGATTTTACTGGGTGAAATCTTCAGAAACATCTGGGCTTCAAGCCAAAATGTGATGCTCTTTGAAAGCTGATAAAAATTTCAACATAATATTTGAATGAAATATTCATTACTTTTCTAGCACAGTCAGAATTTCTGACTAAATTTGTTTATCAATAAAATCATCTTAAAAAGTTAAAAAATGCAGGTCTTACCCTTTCTTACATTTTAAAATTCATATTTAATATAGAAGTCATAGATAATGCTGTGTATTCATAGGGTCAGCTTTTTTAATTAGTCAAAGTATTTGAGAAAGTATTAGTTTAAGAAAGTATTGGCTTTTAAAAGTCAGAACTGAGGAATACAGTGTGTTCTCTTTCCTAATATTAAATCCATCAAAGGATTCTGAAGATAATCTTAGAGTATTTTAAAACGTGTTGTCAGAAATGCTCTTTTGCTGGAGATGTCAGCCTCAGTTTTTAATCTTAGATTTCACTAAATGTTATTATATTTAATAAAAATTCTCCAAAGCAAGGAAAGTTATATGTATTTTATGGATATTTGGATATACCATATTGTTTTTCAGTAGCAAATGTATATTGACTACCCTAGAAATATACATCCTTCCCCTTTTACTCTCCTCTTTCTTATTAGTATAACTCAAGGTAAAGTAAAAATATGCCCTAATGCTAAAGATTTCATGCAAATGTAATTGCCTTCTAACATCAGATTACCCTTGGACCAGCCTTTGTGAACTAGGGCCTGTCATGTGATTTGCATTAGACAAAGAAAGGTAAAGAATGTTGAAAAACTGCTGAAAAACTCACATTTTAAAAACACTCAAAAAAACAGTGATTAGGATGCTAATGATAATAGATTCTATCTTAGGTTATGATAGCCATCTTGCAAATATAATAAAAATTAAGGTTAGGGCACTGAGATGGAAAGATCAGGAAGCCTTCTTGCTGCCACATCTATGCTTCCCTATAACCATAGACTGCCCCTGTCTCTACCTTTTAAGTAAACAGTAACTGTTGTCACTTGTTATGCTATAATTTAACAAGACTTTATATTGAAGCTAAAACATTCCTAATATTAAATTAATTTCCTATTAATCGATAGTGGAGAAGAGTTTTTTTTATAAATATTATTACTCAAACTGGTACATAGTTGGAGGACATTTGGATTATAAATCCTGTAGAAAAAATAAATTCAAGTTTTGATTAATAAGAATGATATTTGTAATGTTCACATCTAGCTTTCTTCAAAGGAAAATAATCTAATGTATTATTTATGCTTATTTCAAATAGTGAAACAAAATTTATTCTAGTAACCTATGAAGACTCACAATAAAATATTGGAAGGAATGATATTTGAGACCAAAAAAAAAAAGACTTTAAATAATACCTTTTAAATAAGGCCTTTTCAGTGATATAAAAGCTTTATGATAAAAAGCCTTCATTAATTCCAAAATAAAATAAAAACAACAATAAAAAATTTGTTATTATAAAGTAATAACTTTGGATACCTAGAGGCATAGATGTTCCTCAATATTCTGAAATTATGAGCTATTAGCTTTGGATAAGAGAGAAAATAAAATACTACTTGCATTAATTTTTATCATTTTTATTTTTTATATAGTGGAATGCCTTATACATCATATTACACATAGACAGCACAACTTTTCATATCTCTGGTTATATATAAAGTATATTCACAGTAATTCATGTCTTCATACATGTATTTTGGATAATGATGTCTACCACATTCCACCATCATTTCTAACCCCATGACTCCTCCCTTCCTCTCCAAACCCTCTGCCCTATCTAGAGTTTGTCTATTCCTCCCATGCTCCTTCTCCCTACCCCACTATGAGTCAGCCTTCTTATATCAGAGAAAATATTTGGCATTTGTTTTTTGGGGATTGGCTAACTTCACTTAGCATTATCTTCTTCAACTCCATCCATTTACCTGCAAATGCCATGATTTTATTCGCTTTTATTTCTGAGTAATATTCCATTGTGCATAAATGCCACATTTTTTTTATCCATTCATCTACTGAAGGGCATCTAGGTTGGTTCCACAGTTTAGCTATTGTGAATTGTGCTGCTATAAACATTGATGTGGCTATGTCCCTGTAGTATGCTGTTTTTTTAAGTCCTTAGGGTGTAGACCAAGGAGAGGGATAGCTAGATCAAATGGTAGTTCCATTCCCAGTTTTCCAAGGAATCTCCATACTGCTTTCCATATTGGCTGCACCAACTTGTAGTCCCACCAGCAATACATGAGTGTACCTTTTTTCCCCACATCCTCACCAATACTTATCGTTGTTTGTCTTCATAATAGCTGCCATTCTGACAGGAGTAAGATGAAATCTTAAGTAGTTTTGATTTGCATTTCTCTAATTGCTAGAGATGATGAACATTTTTTTTTATATATTTGTTGATTGTATGTCATCTTCAGAGAAGGGTCTGTTCAGGTCCATGGCCCATTTATTGATTGGGTTATTTGTTTGGTTTATTCATTTGTTTGTTTGTTTGTTTTTGGTGTTAAACTTTTTGTGTTCTTTATATACTTTAGAGATTAGTGCTCTATCTGATGTGGGAGGGGTAAAAATTTGCTCCCATGATGTAGGCTCTCTGTTCACCCCACAGATTATTTCTTTTTCTGAAAAGAAACTTTTTAGCTTGATTCCATCTCATTTATTGATGCTTGGTTTTAATTCTTGCACTATAGGAGTCTTATTAAGGAAATTGGGGCCTAATCCCACATGATGATGATTAGGACCTAATTTTTCTTCTATTAGATGCAGAGTCTCTGGTTTAATTCCTAGATTCTAGATCCACTTTGAGTTTAGTTTTGTGCATGGTGAGAGATAGTGATTTAATTTCATTTTGTTGCATATGGATTTCTAGTTTTTCCAGCATCATTTGTTGAAAAGGCATTCTTTTCTCCAATGCATGTTTTTGGCACGTTTGTCTAATATAAGATAATTGTAATTTTGTGGGTTGGTCTCTGTGTCCTATATTCTGTACCATTGGTCTATGCATTAATTTTTAATAAAGTGAATTTCCTTGAAATTATTTATGCAGTCTTTCATTTGTTTGATCTCAACATGGATAAAGTAAAGTTTACTATAGAATTTTTAGACTTGGTTTAATTCAAAGATCTATTGTTTTCCTGAGGAGTGCCAGATTATAACTATTAACACTTTAAAGGTCATTAAAATCTTTATTCCAACTACTTAATGCCCTTGTTCTAGACTGAAAACATCTATACATAGTTCCTAAATGAATGGATGAGATAGCTTTACAATAAAACTATGTTTACAAAGCATAGCCAGCTCTCTAAATTTGGCCTATGCGCTTTGGATATGGCCTATCATCAGACTGAAATCTCTAAAAGTTTGCAAAATTAAAGCTAGAAATATTGTTATGGAACAAGTAATGGATTTGGGGAGAGATCTGGTAATAAAATTAAAGCAGCTGACATGCTATCAAACATCTCCCACCAACAGTTTATGGCATTTAAAAATTAAGTATTTTTAGAGAAGAAAATATTCTAAAATAAATAGAAAGCTAATCTTTTAACAAATGTGTGGTGTTTGTTTTTAATATATGTCTTCTTCCTGCTTTATGCCTGACAGGAAACTCATTACTTTTTACTTAAAAACAGAATGCAAAGATAAATTTTGTCCATTCTATTATGTGCTACATAAAATGTATTTCAATAACCACAACTTTTTATTTCCTCATGTAGTTTCTAAAGGTCTATAATACTGGAACAGGTAGTAATGTGGTTCTCAATCAGGATGAATACATCTACTTCTTAATACATGACCTGATTAAAGCCCATAATGCTTTTATTTTAGGATATTTAAAAAGCTTTGAGTTTATTTAAAAATAAAAAAGATATAAGCTCTTATGTCAGAGAAAATGTTTCAATATTAATGGTAATATTTTTATAATTAATAAAACTATATGTTTATAAATGATAATTAGTATATGTATGACTAAAATAATTTAAAATGAAAATAATTTTAATTTTTACTTTTAGTTTGGGAATCTCTCACTCTTTCTTTTTCTGCCCCGTTCAAAGATACTTGTGTGTGTGTGTGTGTGTGTGTGTGTGTGTGTAGGCAGACACACATATATACATACATACATACATACATACACACAGTCAGAGAGGGAGAGATTGAGCAAGAGGTCCATAAAGCAAAAAGAGAAGGGCAAAGTGGTAGAGTCTAGGAAATAAGGTAGAAAGGTTTCTTGAGGTCCACAGCATCTCTTGAAGTACAGTTTGTCAATCTGTATAAAGTTTCTGAATACTTGACTGAAGGTAGAGGATCCCCTCCAAAAATTATTCACATAGCTGTTGGCTAGAGGTTTTAGCTCTTCTCCTCTTGAGCTTCATGCTGCTTTGATTGTCTTGCCCCTAAGTGAGTGATCCCCAAGAAAATGTGCATAAGAAAGCATATGGAACAGCAGCCTGTCTTTCCTAAGCTTGGGGCCATTTTGGTGGTGAGCTGACACAACAGGAGAGTCAGGACAGCCACTGGGCTACAGTCTCCTATGTGGGGTATAAAATAGAATATTGAACCTCAGACATGATTGCCCTCACTAAATCCAAAATTACAAGAATAAATATTATTAAAAAATTATTTCCAAAGATTTGAATACATTGGGGTTTTGTTTGTTTCACATTGTTAAATTTAAGTAGAATAATATGACATTAATAAGCTATTGATGCTCATTGAACATACCTAATCTGATAAGGTTTTCAAAAAGTTCTTTTGGGAATAACTATGCTCCACATTTGAATAACCCAAACATTCTAAATAAAAGAATAACTTACTATACATATTTCTATATTTCTTTTGTTTTTGTGTATTATTGCTTAAAATATACTTTAGAACAAAGTTAGCATAAATAAGAACAAACATTAAACTGGCTGAGATACTACTGTAATTACTTTCTTTTAAAAGACATCCTGTGAAATTGAAATGTGGTCTTATATCACAGTTAGTAAATACTTAGGTGTTCAACCCAGTCCATAACCCAGGATTCTTCTTGATTTGCCGTGTCTGCCAGATTTATCTTCCCCCTCAAGAGACTGCAAATAGAGAATGTACTTCACCAATTTCTTTTCATTAAAACATGAACACAAGTTGCATGCTTCTATGTGAAACTAGGGCTAGCTTCTTGTTTTATTCTTCCTTTTCCTTTTTTTACTTCTTCCTATGATTGCAGACTTTTTTGTTACTGAATTTCAATACTAAGAAAGGAGGAATTTTTCTTTTTCTGGCTAATAGAACTTACACACATCCTTTGGCTCCTGCAAGGGGAGAAGATAAACACAAATGAGATGAAAAAGTATATCAGTCAGAACTGGAAGATGTTAACTTGAGTTTGAACCTAAAGTACAATAGTCACTGCTTCTTGAATTGCAGTTGTTAATAGATACTGGAAATAATCCTTTCCAGCAGAAGCTTTAACAAATAAATAAAAGTTGCAAACAGTTGAAAATGAATATGGTCCATGCAGTTCTTTCTCTTCATATCCTAATACTTCTATTTAATATAAAATTGAGGATATGTGAGACACATTCATTTGAAATGTTAAGTCATTTATATAGAAAACATTAGCTTATGCCACAAAGATTTTAAAAATATATCTTGTAACTTGCCCCTACATTTTCATTATTTTATTATATACGTACCATTCTGATGAGAAAATTTAATGGTTTTCACTAGATTTTTTCCCTATTTATTTCAATTTTATCATTGTTTCCCACACTTACATTTCTTTTCTCTATAACATTCTAAATAGAAGAATAACATACTATAAATATTTCCATATTTCCTTTGTTTTATAACTTAAATGATTCATCTATGCATTCATTCAACAATTCAGAATTTGTTAAATATGATAAGTCAGTGTAAACTGCCAATTGTAGAAAACACAGACAGAAGTAAGCCCATACTGCTGACCTAAGATACAGCATTCTTGATAAAATGATCAGAATCACTCCATTAATATATATTTTAAGCAATTATGTGCATTAGTAACAAATGTTGCACATTCTTTTGTGCAGGGATCTCACATTCAATTGCCTTCTGCTGTATTCATACATGCCCTAAGATTACTAAAAAATCAAAACACCCTACTTACACATAAAAAATAACAAAATAAGGATAAATACACTGCACAGATCAGAAACTGTTGGTTTTCTTGTTGTCTCCTTCTATAGTCAAATGCAGACAGGCTAGACTGATTGGAGGAAATACATTCAACGCACAATTTCACTTACTGAGGAAACAGCAAAAGAAGAGATACTGACAGGAGCTAACTAACACCCTCTAATTGGAGGAGCAAGAGCAAGCCATGGGACAGATGGAGAGCAAAGTACTTGGATCAATTTTTATACTGCAAATCAACAGCTTTGAGAAGCAGCTGTGCTGGGAACTCCAGGGTTTTTTCAATGCCTAAACCAAGCAGGAAGCTGGTATTTCTGTGGCTCCTCCCTCATAAGGCATCATGTAGCACCAGGAAGACCAGGAAGAATCATACTTTGTATGAGTTATAGAGGCAGGACAAGGGAAAACAAAAAAGACAACAAACGAGAAAAGGTTGCGTTGAAATTAAAGCCTTGGCAATATGGCTTCCAATAGTCAGTGAAGCCAAACAGATGAAAGTGACTGTTTTGGAATTGGCAGTCCCTCACAAGCTCCTCAGGGCTGCTGTATCATTGAACTCAAAATGTCTACTCTCATCAACCAGTGCTCTGCATGACATCTCTGTTGCAGAATACATTTCAGGTTAGTCTGAGGATTTTATATTTCATCTACTTTCTTTCTTTCCTACCTCTGTTTATTTCAATTATATTAAAATCAAGCATTATAGAGTATAGATTTTTTAAAATAGATTCTATGAAAAAACAGGAGTGTCAACAAAAGCTAAACTCCTTGTCATTCTGGATCTCAAGACCAGGAAAAGCTATGGTCTCAAGCCCAGGTTGTCTTTAGCTCAACTTGGACTACTTCACGGTCATGCAGTATTGATGGCTTCTGATGCAACCTGACTGAGTTAAAACAAGAGGATTAAGATGAAGTACCATGATTTTTCCAAAAAAAAAAAAAATGAGTTGACGTGCCATGAATAGCAAGAAGAATATTTTATGTTGTCAAACTTATCTCCTGCAACATTTAAGTTTAATTTTTTCACTTTGATATCATTAGATAGTAGGTTACTACATTAAAAATATTCAACTCATTGAGTATAAACTTTATTCTCTCAACTCAGCCTCCAAGAGATATAACATATCTATATATTTTTAATATGACTAAGAAGCTATGTACCGAGAGCCTATTAGGAATGTCAATCTCCATTATTACTGAAGTTTTTTTGACTGCTCTGTTTGTACAAGAACAATGGAATCCTAAGGAAACCTCAGACACATCATAGGAGATCTGCTTATTTGTAAATAGCTTACTGCGCATTTGAGGAAATAAACCAATGAACAAAGAGAGAGAGAGAGAGAGAGAGAGAGAGAGAGAGAGAGAGAGAGAGAGAGAGAGAGAGAGAAAGGAAGGAAGGAAGGAAGGAAGGAAGGAAGGAAGGAAGGAAGGAAGGAGAAAAGGAAACAAAAGAAAAAGAAAACTTCAGAAACTGGACAAGTACCTACATTCTTTAGCTCACCAGAACTGTCTATATTGTCCTTGCCCCAGAATACAAGGAATCTTGAAATATTCAGTTCTGCTTATGAGCCAAACTTGGATTTGGAAATCTTCGCTTAATGTAGGAGCCAAAGAGTGCTAGCTAGAAGTACCTAAGGACAACACTCAGCCATTGTCCTAGATTCTGACTCCTTCGCAACCTGGAGTGTCTGAAGGGAACCTGCCATATGAACCTTTACATTGCATCTATTTGGAGTCTTAAGCAATCCCCCTCCAACCTCAAAGTTTAAAGTTATTCTCCTCTTTCTCTTCCATATTTTCTGAATATCCACAGGAATATCAAATGTTTAGAAATCAGTTACCAGGAATAAAGTTGTACACATACTGCTGGTATTTAGCCTAGCAGAACATTTCTCTCCCAGGGCATGGAAACAAATAGTCTCATTACCTAATTGAAAGTGGAAAGGCAAGTCCATAGAGAATAAAACACAAATTAATATTTCCACAAATTATCCTGCCCCTTACATAATTGAAATAAAAATAATACCATCGTGGTATATTTTAATTTTAACTGAATATTGGAATTCATTTACTAGTGTTTTAAATCCACAATAAAAGATAAATTATTCTGGTAGTGATATGTATGTTCCTTGAAATTTGTAATAAATTACCTATTAAATATTGAGTCCTATGCTCTTATTACTAGTGATTAATTAGCAAATTATAATAATTATGAATATAATACCAAATATATGTCAGGAGTTTACATACATTAATTCACTACTTCTCAAGTAAGCTGAATCAGGTATTCTTCCAATATTTTATATGAGTCAATAAGATTAAATTTATATAAAGGAAAATAGAGGTATGTATCCAATGTCAGTATTCTGTATTTTCTGATCCTTATCATGGCACTTTTTAAAAATAAGAAACAATCCCAGTATCAGTTTTGAGATGACATGTACTCCCTTGAAAATACCAATATCATTGTTAATTTCAAAGTTTAATAAGTAGTTATGCATATAATCTTCTTTTCTAATTCCCTTCAATACCTTTGATATTATAGCCATCTCTTTTTTTAATGTTCATTAGAGTTTTAGCAAATACTTTGATTAAGATAGTGAGGTTGTTTATGATTGCTTTATTAAAATTATATTTTGGTTAATTTCTTAGCTCTTTGTATTATTTAACTCCTCATTTTATTCTTTTAATTTTCAGTGAGTTCACTTACCAGATGAAGAATAAATAAATTTCTTTTTTTAAAACTTTTTAAAATGTTATTTTGTTTACTTTTTTTATGTGATGCTGAGGATCAAAGCCAGTGCCTCACTCATGCTAAGCAAACACTCCATCCCTAAGCTAAAACCCCAACCCCAAATAACTTATTTTTCAATTTCCCTTATTGTTATAAATCTCACTTCAGTGATATACAGATGTATAATATTTTAAGTATTTTTAAATGCAAATTATAATAAATTTAGATAATTTATCTCTACATTATTCAATAAATTATAATTATTTTAATTTCCAATTATTCAGTTTTATATTTTTTTCTTTGAGACATTAAATTCTCATGTAATTGCACTTTAGTGTTGGAGAATAGAATCCATACAATAGTTGATGAAAATTTTTGAGACCGATTGTAAGATGTATGACATATTTTCTATATATTTTGAAAATAGGCAAATTTTACAATTGTTGAAAGCAAAGTTACTCACATCTTGATGAGATCAAACTTGTTGATTTTGCTGAAGGCTGTTTTGCTAATCGTTAGCTGTATAATTTGTTCATAAATGGCCAGTGTATTTATATCTCCCACTATAATGATGTGGAAACTCTACAGGTCCATTAATGTGTAGTTTTTTATATTCAGGCTATGTTTCAGGTATGGCATACATAAAACATATGTACCATGTTATTTAAGTAAATTTTCTTATATTACAATAACTTTCTTTATTCTTAAAAAATATTTGATGTAAGATTATTTATTCTGACATTAGTATGGATACATTAATGAAATAGTTTTTTTTTTAAAGCAGACGCTGCTACTTTCAGCATGTGTGTGTAGGAAGGGTAGGGGAACAATGCTCCAAACCTCTTCTTTCCAGGAGAGGCAAGGGCTACACTTAAGAAATATTTGGAGTTGGGCTCTAACTGTTGTGGAATAAAAGCTAAACTTCTGTAGCCTAAGGATATATTTTGGTTCATAAGTATTTTAATTCATAAATATTTGTGCTCTTCTAAATGTTCTATGCCAGAGAAAAAGAACCACAACAAGAAAATTACCAACAAGCAAAGTTAAACGTGATTATATACTGTTAAAACTGTCCATTGCACAATCTCTGAAGACATTTTATGTGTAGTGACAATTACTGTTGTAGTGCATGACCTGGTGTCACTTAAAGTGTTAAAGGTGATCTACTGTAAAGGAGACACTTGTACTAGAAGCACTAACAAGAGCTTCAGTTGCGTAGCCCACGCCTTCTCCTGAAGTTATCTTGATGTTTGACAATTTAGTTTCAAAATTAGAAGCTGAAAAGTTTTTTTTCAAAGCAGAAAAACATATGTGTTCAGCTTTATTCACTTGAACCATCAAAACAATGATTAGCTCGGAGAAATATCCCAGACTCCCAAACAAAATGTGTGTGCTAATATTACATAGAAATGATCAAAACAGAAGTGATTTTCAGAACCTATACAAGAGTCAAAATATATTTAAAAAAACAATTTAAAGAAGACTCAATTATAAAGAGCCCAATTATTTCTGTGTTATTAAGAAATGGAAATCCTGTTCTCCACTATAGATAACCTCAAAGTAAATGAAAGTACCTCTTTGGAAAATAAAGACAGTCTTTGGAAAATAAAGACAGTCTTAAAAATTCTACCTGCATTGCTTTACTTATAAAAATTAACTTGACATTAACCTATATTTTACACCAATAATTATTAAAATTCTTCCTTGTCATCATGAATCCAGTATCAGCATATCTAACTCCTACTGCAAAACAAAGAAAGATGACAGGTCTTCATTAGTAGAAGTAGACGCTCTTCTTCCAAGGCCCTTTGAACAGGAATCGTTTTTGTAACTGTTCCTCAATTCCTTCAAAGTTACACATAACAAACACACCTACAGGAACCTTTCCTATGAAAGGTTATAGGAAATTTTGAGTTGTATAATTTTGACTACTCCCTTGAAAGGGAGTAGGCTTTAGTCAAAATTCTATAGAGAAGTCACTTGTTTATTTTCCCCTAAATATATCCATAGTATCACATATCTGTAGACAGTTTTGATGTTGAAATTAAAGAAACATATCTACAATATCTTACATTTTACTAAACGTTGCAAATAAAAATCTTGCAAATAAAAACATTGCATTTATACACCCTGCTGTTCTGATTTAAATGTGATTAAAAAGTTTGTTATTGTTAAATTGGAAAAATAATTTGCTTCTACTTCATTCAAGAAATATGTTTTATTCAAAAGACTTCATTGGACAATGATGGCAGATACTCCAATAAATATTTGGAAGTTGTAGAAGTTTTTAATAAAAGATATGATTCCAGGTCACAGAACATAAACAAGACTTTCAAATTTTGAGTTCATTTCATTTAACTTGAATTTCTGAAAATCATTGGTCCACAAACCCCTAGATTAAAAAAAAATCAATGTTCAAATCATGATTTATTATGTTATAAACAAAAAGTGTTTCCCAATATGTTGCATGATTTTAAACTTCAAAACAAGTATATTGAAGTTAATTAAAGAAAAACTTTAAAAAGGTAATCATAAACTTTTGTAATTGAACATACAAAAGCTTAGCAAAATGGCAATAACTCCCACTGCCCTGTGAATTGATGTGATACTTTAGATGGTGATAGATACTTGTAACAGTACTATATTTTAACAACAATAATGTTTATGTCCCACAAAGTCAAGAAATTGACTGGCATCTTAGAAATGTAAGGTCCAGAACTAAACACTTTCTTTTTTTTCATTTATTTATTCATTTCTGTTACTGAGGATTGAACCCTGTAATCTACTCCATCCCTTTTTACTTTGAGACATGCCCTTGCTAAAGTGCTGAGGCTGCCCTCTAATTTGTGGTCCTCCTGCCTCAGTCTCCCTGGAACACAGACTTGTGCCATCACACTGGACAACATAGCACTCTTTTTAGGAAATGTTCCAGTTTGGAAAGAGATCAATGAAAGATCTTATGTTGCAATCTCAATAAAGGACTTCATGGGAGGAAAAAAAAAAGGCCAAGGAAAAGATGAAGCTCCATTACAAGAATTTGTTTAAAACAGAGGGTTTGGAGCATTCAAAAATTTTTAGATAGTATAGTTGGTACCATAATGGACCATTATGTATTCTGGGATGTGTAGTCATGTGTTATAGGTTCTGAAAATCACTTCTGATTTGCTCTTTTCTGTGGAATGCTAGATAGCACCCATAGTTTGTGTGGGGTTCTTTAGGATATTTTTTAGAGCTAATCATTGTTGTTTTGATGACTCCTGTGCATACAGCTGAATAGATATTGTTTTCTGCTTTGAAAATAAACTTTTCAACTTCTTATTTTAAAATTGAATTGTCAAACAGTCAGCTATATAACTTCAGGAGAAGGCTTGGACAACTGTGGCTCTTGTTAATGCTTTTAGTACAAGCATCTGTTTTACTGGAGATTGCTTCTGACACTTTAAGTGACACTAGGTCAAGCATCACAATAACAATTGTTACTCTACATATAATATTTTTCAGGTATTCTGCAATGGATAGTTTTAACACAATGTATCATCACGTTTAAGTTTGCATGTTGATAATTTTCTTGTTGTGGTTATTTTTCTATGGTATAAAACATTTAGAGGATGCACAGATATGGTTATGTTTCCAGAGGCCAAAATATTTATTTAGCCTATGGAATTTTTGTGGATGTAGTCTACTTTATATTTAAGTAGTTTTCTTAGTTTATTTTCATTGATTTAAACTTCACAATACTCAAATCCTATTATTTTTACCTTCTAACCCTGTAATTATTTTTCTGTTATATTTTTTTTACTTGAAATTAGATGATAGCAAACTAAAGGGATACTAAAATTAGACACCATATATACAAGCTAGTTTGCTGCAACTCTAAGTGCTTGTCACTTAAACGACATATTCTAAGTTCAGTCTAATTAAAATGTGGTTCCTGAAAGCACCAGATCATAAATAAGTCTTATTTCACCAGTTCCTCAGACATGTGAGGAAAACATATGCACAAACACAGAAAAATTATGAAAAAACTTCCACTCTCATCTATATATTTATATTAACTATGTCCCATCCTTTTAGAAAATAAGCAGAGTAAAACACCAACTCTCTTAAGTGTTCTTTCCTCTTCACATAAAACCTATACAAGTTGAGGGGAAAATGAGAGTGAGTTCAGACTTGAATGTCCAGATAGATATTATCTCAAAGGACTGACTTTTCCTCACATGTGATAAGAGTCAGGGCAAGTTAATGAAAACTACTTGCTTGCTGGTACACCAGGTTACTCAGGAGGCTAGTTGTATGTTGAGAGCCACAGCCAAGAGGGTATGGTTGAAAGGTTTCCCCAGCAAACCATTGAGATGATGATTTGAGTTAAGCTGTATATAATTGCTGTGATGCTGGATTGATTGAGTTGTATATGGATGGACCCTACTGGGGGAATAGGGCAACTCAGGGAATCTGCCTCCCAGCCCGATACTTTGGAGTTCCTGTGCAGTTCTCGCAGGGGTTCAGGGAGATTGGACGCGTGGAGCCTGGTGGAAGGAGTGTGTTCCCATGTAGTGTGTGTGCAGTGCTGGTGAGAGTTGGGGAATAAAGAGTTGCTGTTTGAACCTACAAGGCTTTGTGGAAGCTCAGTTATTTGTGCCCAGCCAGACTGCGACAGTTGTACAGCATCCCAAAGAAAGCTAGGCTACTGATGTCTCTGCTTCTGTAGCCTAGTTTATAAAATACAGCTCTCACAAGTGACACAGAACTTAGGTCACTGTGGAGAGAACAAATGCCACTAGTCCAGCTGGCCGCCACTGAACAAAGTGTTAAGCAGATGAGTACTCTAGTTTCCAAAGTAACATTACGAGGGAAGGCTGTATTACTTGGTTAAATACAATGAGGGGCAGAGGTACTATCTATCCTGACTGTCATCACTGGTCCTTCCCCACAGGCATTTCTGGATAAGCTTTATATCACTTACCTTATCTCTGGATGTCTTCTTTGGTCTCTAGGCAACCTATCCCACTAGCTGAGCACAACAGGTCTGTCTACATCACAACTGTAATTACAAGAATCTTTCTTATTCTGAAAGCATTTTCAGAAAAAGATTCATGAGTTAAACTCAAGAATATCCTTTTTATTAGCTGAAAAATAGTTCTATTTCTTCTTAAAAATATTTTTGAATTGAAAGTATTAGTTGATTTGGAATATGATAGAAGGAAAATATACTTTATAATGTCTTTTTTGCATAAATAATTGAACTCATAAGTTTTTTACATATTTAAAAATAAATGAGGGCTGGGGTTGTGGCTCAGTGGTAGAACACTCACCTCGCATGTGGGAGAGCCTAAGTTCTATCCTCAGCACCACATAAAAAGAAAGGTAAATAAATAAATAAATGGGTATGTACAAGTAGAAAATTTAAATAAAATAGATGACATAAAATTATGGATTATATCTATTTATCATAACATGACTTAAATAGATTTAAAATTATTAACATTATTCATTTTATTTAAAGTACAAATAATAAATCAATTATATGTTAACATCAATAGAATTTATTTAAAAATTTTTGTTTCAACACCACTGTCATTTTCTGGATTTTTTTTAATGTCTGTGTTCTTGGGAGACAGCTCAATCAGCATACTTGTTTTTGCTTCCCATCTGCCATTATATGTTTATTTGACTGATGTATATAAGGAAATTCTGTTCTTACAGATACAGTTCAGGAACTATTTAATAATTTTTAAGAAAATTGTGGCCATTCTAATGTAATAGTACACCAAATCTTAAAACTGATTTTATCTTTAAAGGTAATGTGTAATTAGAATGTATAATTAGAAATTAGATTAGAAATTAGAATTGGGATGTGTAATTAGAAACCAGACCAACATTGCATTCTGTATTTTTGTAAGAGAATGAATGTGAAAAAGGTAAATAATACTTTAGAGTTGTGAAAAGAGTTTCACCTTATAGCACCCCAGAGAGTATCTTGAACATGTTTAGGTATCCAAAGCAAAATGTTGATAATTGCTATCTCTAGTCATCATTACAACCAAAGTAGCATCTGTTAAATGAGTATTTACATTTTTCTAAGAATTAAAAAAATGATTGCATATTTTATAGCATCATTTAAAATTTTTTTGAAACTGCAAAAATTTTAAAAGTAGATAAGTATTAAGAAAATACTATCACAACTAGTTTACATTTTTTACAATATTCCTTTTAGTATGCTTGAGAAGACCAAAAGGTAATTTTCCAGTCTTTGAGTCTATTAAGTAAATCATTATCTACTAAATATTTAGATTAGAAATTTAAATTTTAGTTATATATGTTATTGTTTATGATGTTTTCTCATAAATTTCTCTTTCTGTTGAAATTCATCAATTTAACATGCTAATTTTGTTGGTTTACCTTTGTTGGAATTTCAATGGTTTCCAAATGCTGTTGGATTATAGGATTTTAAAACTTAAAATCTTTTATAGTATTTTTTAAATATTTGTATGAATAATATATCAGAAACTGAAAAATAAAATTATCTTTTTTAAAATAGATAGTCATATTACTAACAGAACATTGAAACAATGTCAATAATGACACTCTTAGGAAAATGAAAATGTTTTATAAAATACGTTTAATTTGCTGTCAATTTCTGCTAATTTATACTGATTCATATAAAAGTGATGTATACTATATGTACATATGCCACATATATGTATGTATGTTTAGATATAGATTCAAATATAAATATAAATATAGTTATAGACATAAATATACAATGAAAAGTATGTTCTGAAATATTTCTCATAATTCTCAATATTATAATTTAGTGTGGATAAGATTGTGGAATGAACATATCTCAGTTTAGTACAGCTGAAATTATAGGTAACATCTATAATCCCACTTTATGTATGACAATTTTATTTTCAAAAAGTACATGTATAGTTTAATATTAAAATTTGTCACACTCAGAATGAAAATAATAATTAAATGTTTTTTATGTAACTCCCCACCTACCAGCAATTGATTAAAAATGAAAACAAGGTAAAACTTTAGTAATAGGATTTATTAATTTTTAAATGATATCTTCTCATTTAATGATTTGTTCATTTAACTTTTTTCATAAAAATATTACTGAACAGAAACTATGTGAATACATTTAGTCATACACTAATAAACTCACATACTCATTTTTTTTTTGAGAGAGAATTTTTAATATTTACTGGTATTTTTAGTTTTCGGTGGACATAACATCTTTTTTGTATGTGGTGCTGAGGATCCAACTTGGGCCTCATGCATGTCAGGCAAGTGCGCTACAACTTGAGCCACATCCCCAGCCCACATACTCATTTTCATATTCATTTTTGTTCGCCATGCAGTGATAGATGTTGAGCGTCCATGTGGAGTGCAAATTTGTTCAAATCTCAGCATTTGTGAAACTGAGTTTCTGGTTATGTTCTTAGATTATCTATTGCTATGGCCTTACTAATTTTCTTTATCTTACTTAACCTTGCCCTACTAAAAACACAACTTCTTGCTCAGCTTTGTAAAGGACCAGAATCTTTTAAGTTATCTTTAAAAAGATATCTTTAACAAATATTTTAGTACACATCTATTTCTTTGTCATAACTATTTAAATATGATTTGTAAAATGTATGTAAACATACCTTAAAGGCTTATGATATTATTCAAGCAATAGGGCATGATGATTAAATATTTTCAATTAAAAAATGCCAGAAATAGGTTTTTTTCTATCAATTATGTATTGAAAATTTGAGCCCTTCTTCATGTCATTATACCTTTCTATCCTAACACATGTGTCTTCACTATTCCACATTCGAAAACACTTAGATAATTTCAAACCAATGTAGTGCTGAAGATCACAACTGAACCCACTAAAAGAATTCCTATCTGTGTCAAAGGTGGAAGTGGTTCAAGAAACACATCATGCCCAATTTGACAACACAGTTGAGCGAGGTTAACCAGGCTTTACTTGTGAATTCACACTTTTACTATATCGGCCATATTTCCCTCTCTCTCTGGTCTCTGCAATAAAATGCATCTAGTACAATTACATGTGCACTCAGTCTAGTGCTTTGTTTTCATGTCCATTGATGATGCAAGGCTTTGAGAGGGTCACATATTGAACCCTAAAGGAAATCACTGACTGGAAATTTCATCTAGAAGTAAAATATATTTAAATTTAGAGATTATAGACAATGCATTAAAGTGATTCTATTAAGTTACTTAGGTATTAAAAAGTCAAAGAGAAAAGGAAATTAGTAATTATTTTGAAGTCAAATTACTTAGTTAAATGATTTTCATTAAACTCAAATAATTTTTTGTTTCTTTTCTGTTTTGCTTTGCATTGCATTATCACACATATAGCTATTATACACAAAAGCAGTAAGATAAATTTATGTTAAATGAATAGATCATAATATGTTTTAGAGATAAACTAAATTTTTGTTTTAAATCCAGAATTGAAACTGTCTTTTGTGGGTTTTTTAAAGTACCAATAATTTCTATTTTGAATTAATCTATGTTTTATATATTGATTGCTTCATATGAATCATCTGAAAACTTTGTGGTAAAAGGAAGACTATTATTACTTAGAATTTTTTGGTTTGGAATTTAAGCTGTACTAACCTGGGTCACTAATTGGCATGTTGAGATGGGGCAGTCTAGGATGGTCACATTCACATATCTGGTGCTAGGTGTCTGCTGTAGATTCACTTGAAATTGCTTTTAGGGAGCTAAATATGGAGATGTGCTTCAAATTACAAACATTCTGTCACATTCTATTGCACCCTGAAAATCATCAGGTGAGTCTAGGTTAAGTTGTAACTAAAAGTATCTTACCTCTTGAGGGAAAGAGTTTATAAAATATTGACTATATTAAATATGCCTTAGTTTGCTAAATTTTTCTTGAATGTATAGTTTTTGACTAATTTATTAAAATATAACAAAGCAATGTTTGAAGCAAGATAAAATAGTGAATGGGCTCTATTACATGTTCCTTGCATCCTACAGATTCTTACATATGATGGTTTCTAGGCTGTGTTTTAGTTGTTTAAATTCCTGGATTTTGGCAAATTATTTGCATTTTATAAACCATGTCTGAAATTTACTAAAGTTGGACATTAACCACATTTAGTGTTGTCCATGATTTCTTCAAGTCAGTATCTGAAACTTAATTTTTTAAAAAATATTTTTTAGTTGTAGTTGACACAATACTTTTATTTATTTACTTATTTATGTGGTGCTGAGGATCGAACCCAGGGCCTCACATGTGCTAGGCAAGAGCTCTACCGCTGAGCCACAACCCCAGCCCCTGAAACTTAATTTTTAATTCATATAGTAGTTGATTTATTTTAAAGTTACAGAAATACAATAATATGTCCCCTTGAGTTTAGTAATTTTATACAAGCTAAGTTTGTATGAGTAGAATAGAGATTGAATCTAATTTTATATGCACTAGTCTTGAACATTCAGTATAGATAATATCCTTACCTTGATTGAGACAATCATGTATGCATGGTCTAGTGAAAATATGTCTTAAATGGAGTGTTATTCACACTTTCTAAAAGTACACATATAAAAATATTAAGACCAAAAACTGTTTTATTGATAGGGTTATCATGTTTAGTGTCATATATAAACATTTAATCATAACAATAGTATTTTGCAACTATTATTAGTATACTCGAGTCTTTTTTGATTTAGGTAATATTTAGATGAGATTTTGAACTTTAAACTTTAAAATTGATGTTGTGTTGAAACAAGACATTTGAGGCTGTTGGGATGGAGTAAAAATATTTTATTCTGTGAGACAGGAATTAATTTGGGGGAGCCAAATGAGGAATATTATGGGATGAATATTGGCATTCCCTAACTTAAATATGTTGAAACCTAACCTTCTGATGTGGTTGTTTTAGGAGGTACAAGTTTGGATGGTCCTAATTAATGAGCTGATGAGAACAAAATACTCACAAATGGGATTAGTGCCTTTAGAAGTGTCCTGAGAGAGATTGATTATGGAAGCTTCCTACCATGTGAGGATACAGAGGGACGCCAGCAGTTTGCAATCTGGATGAAGTCCTAACTAGCACACAATCATGGTGGCATCCTGATCCTGAATGTCCATTTTCTAGAACTGTGTGAAATCAATTTCTGTAGTTTTTAAACCACCCAGGTATGATAAATTGTTACATCAGCCTGATAATTGAGGTGTCACTTCCTTATACAAGCTAGCACTTGCTGCACAACAGTAATCTGAAACAGGATGACATAACGAAACAAACATTTAATTCTCACCCAGCCACATTATTCAGCTAATCTGACTGTGTTTCATTGTGTAACTCTGATATGAGCCCTGGCTGAGTCACTTCCGTATTTGGAGATGGAATGAGATCTCTGCTCACAGCTTGCCTCAGGCTGACTCAGCTCTGTACCTTCTCCTCCAATGTTTATCTTTTCCTGAAACCAGCAAGCTAGCCAATGAATGAAAATAACTAAATAATTAGGAGAGTTAAAATTTAGGATCTTACAGTTTATAAAATGCCCAATGTTTTGCTCCTTTTCATATCATCACCTAAAAACTAGTGCAAATGTTACCTTCCCTCTAAACAGGACATGCATGTGGTTGAAGCATGAGCAGATAAACACCATATACACAATCAGAAAAGCAAGGAATGTGAAGGACAGAATAATTGATGTTGCACAGAAATTTGGAAATGCCACTACACACTAGAAGAGTACTACCAGAGAGTTTTCTCTGGAGGTGAAGAATGATTGTTGAGTAGATCTAATTACATTCTCTGGGCCTTGTTCCAAAAGTCCGCTGCTTTCTATTCTCTTGAAGGTCCTTCCTTTTTATCACATTTCTTAGTCAATTCTGAGGAGGCATTGAACATTTGCTTTTGTACCATTTTTCTCAGCCTAATTCTAGCTAGTTGAAAGGTAAGGGCTAAAAGGAGTTAGCATCTTTGGAAAAGCCTCAGACTTTGAAGCTGCCCAGGCTGGCGGTACTAAATATATCTAGTGAAAATGAGCAATTGTTTTCTAGAGAAACTGTGAACCTTAGATAATTCTCAAAGGGGAATTAAACATCAATATCCAAAGTACATGTATGAAGACACAAACTGGTGTCAACATACTTTATATACAATCAGAAATATAAAAAATTGTGCTGTATATGTGTAATAAGAATTATAATGCATCCCGCTGCCACTTATTTTTTTAAAAATCAGTAAAAAAATGCAATCTTTATGAGTGAAATGAAAACAGAACCTCTACAAAAGATGTGAGATGCAGATAAAAGAAAAGAGTAATTTGAGGGAAATTTATAGCACATAAGAGAGAAAAAAAATTATCTAAACCTCCATTATAAGGACCTATAAGCAGAAGAGCAAATTAAACCTAAAGATGCTAAAACAATAAATATTGGAACTGGAATTAGTCAAAATGGAAGAGATAAGCATTAAAGCAAAAAGGAAAGAAGGAAAATGCATCACTTGAAAATATCAAAGAAAAATAGTATAATATTAATATAAATTAATGTCATTATGCATAACAAATCAATAAATATGTAGGCAGACCTTTTAAGACAAAAGGGAGAAGACACAGTTATAAACATTTAAAAGGAATAAGAGTACATTACTCCACATTTTTACAACAATAAAGAATATTTTAAGTGATTTTCCAATAAATTCAACAAATTAGAATAAATGAATAAATTGCTTAAAGATAGGGTTATTGAAGCTTACAAAATAGAAAATAGAAAATAGTTTTAAATTCATTTTTAAAAAACTTCAAAACTTTACTTTAAAATTTTCTTGCAAACAAAACATTTTCAAGAAAGAAAAATTTCCTCTGTGTAGAATATTGCACTAGGGAATTATACCTAGAATATAAACATAAACTCTTTCTGACTGAAATTACAAACTCATTCTCTGAGGTCAACATTACATTTATACCAAAATAGAAAAGGCTCTTAAAAGTGAAGTGCAGACCAATATCCATACTGAACAGTGACACAAAATTTTCTAACAAAATGACAGACACTCATATTCAACAGAACATAAAAGAGATAGTACAACATGACCAAAATGAGATTGAGTCTGAAATGAAGAATTTATTTTGCATTTAAACTCAACCAATGTGTAATCCCTGTGACTCAGGAGGCTGATGTACGAAGATTGCAAGTTCAAGACCAGCCTCATCAACTTAGTGAGACCTTGCCACCCCCCAAAATAAAAAGGACTGAGGATGTAGCTCAGTGATAAAGTGCCACTGGGTTGGTTCAAACCCTAATACTAATATATATATATATATATAATATATATATATTATATATATATATATATGTACATGTATATGTATGTAATATAATTATATACAAATACCTATTTATATATATGCATATATGTGAAATTGATTTCATATATATACTGAGAGAAACTTTATGTATAAACATATATATATATATATATTATGTATATAGAGACTTGAAAAATGAACATTCTAGAAGTCCTTATGAAAATTTTATACCCTAGCTACAGAAAGCAGTTTCCTCAACTTAAAGAGGACACAACTGTGAAAAATGTCTAGCTAACATCATACTAAATTAAGAAGAACTAAGTGCTCTGTTTCTACAAACAAAAATAAGACAAAAAATGGTAGTCATTCCAATTTTATTGAACACTAAAGTGGGGATTCTTGACAGCGCCATAAACTTCCACTAATAATAATGATATTTATGATACCATCTATATTAAGATGAGAAAAGCACAAAAATGGAAAAGGAAAAAATATATTCACAAATAACATAATTGTCTATTGAGAAATTTTGTGTGAATTTAGTTTATTTTTTAAAAAATGAGGGCCATGGTAAAGCACATATTAAGCATGTGCAAAGGCCCTGGGTTAAATTCCAATTCATCAAAAGAGTAAAAATATTTTTAAAAAGAAGAAAGAAAGCCTACTATTACTGAGTTTATTAAAACTGAAGAATACATTATCAATATACTTAATTATCTTATATTTCTATATACAAACAATGACTTCTTTTAAAAATATCTATCATATAATCCTGTCTTCAATATCCTGATGGTTAATCATATGTGTCCACTTGTCAACTTGTCCACTTGACTGGGCTAAGAGATGAACAGATAATTAGCATAATGTTATTTATGGGTGTGTCTTTGAGGATATTTTATGATGAGGTTAGCATTTGAATCAGTAGCATAAGAAGACCTATACTTATTAATTTGGCTGGCATCATACAATTCATTGAGGGTTCCAATATAGCAAAATGGAAATTGAAGGGTGACTTCTTTTTCCCTTTGAGTTGGAACATCCATCTTCTCTTACCCTTGTACATCAAAGCTCCTGATTCTCAGGCATTTGAACTCTGAAATTTAGCTAAGTGTATCTTTCTGAACTCACAACTTGGTATCAATTATACAACTGGCTACCAGTTTTCCTGGTTCTCTAGCTTGTAGGTGGTAAAAACTTCAGGCTTCCTAATTGTATGAGGCAATTCCTATAATACCACACTATCTACCATCATTCATTTTCCTAATGACCTATCTATTTTTAAATATTTTCATGCAAACTCTCCCATACAAATAAATGACTTAAATTTTTCTATTATACAATATATATTAAGAGATTAATTGATAAACCACATTATTTTTTTCATATTTTGTGATGTCACAGTGTTGAAAAACTTCAGTTATATACTGTTATGTGATTATATCTGTGTCATCCCAAGTATAACTAAACACTTTGCAGTGTGTTATTTTCATTTAATCTGAAAAGACATCAAATTCATAAAGATCTAAATATTGCCAAATCAAAACAATTATTTCAGCAATTTGCATAGCCATTTTTCATTTTAAGTTTGTGGTATAATTGATATCAATCTCACTAAGTTCAACCTATACTTACTTACTGAGTTCCTCAGGTTTAAGGACTTAAGTGAGTACACTAGAGATTGGAATCTCCACTTAACTTCTTTAGTATCCAGCGTTCATAGTTGCTCTGTGTGCAAGATTTGTGTTATTTTGTCCTGGTCTTAAAGTTTCTTAGTATTTTGTCTTCCTTGTTAAGAATAAAATACTGATTTTCTCATCATTATGTCACTCTGGAAGCTGTTAATTTGGCGACAGGACAAATTACTTTCTATCTCTTGTACTTATTTATCCTCTGATCATAATCAACTATTTTCCACTTCAGTATAGGTTTAAATTTATTATTCTTCCTTCAGTTTTTCTGACTGAGGAACCCTTCCTGTTATGAGCAACTTCTTGGAAAGTCTGCTCTCCCTCTACTTAGTTCTCCTTTCTCAAAAGATGGCTAATTCATCTGAAGAAACATTGCAATTATTGGCCTAAAACAATTATTTTACAAAAATTGTGTTTATTTTTTTCTAATTTGTTAAGCGTATACTATATCTACACACTGGAGTAGATAATATCCTTGTCATGGATGAAAACAATTTTGAAAGAAATGCGTTGCTGGTGATTACTTGATTTCACAAACTGTACTCTTTCTTAACTTTTGTTACTTTACATAAGTGAATGACAACTAACTGCACTTTGAATCTAAAAATACTAAGTGAATCTGACCATTGTGCCCACCCATAAGAATGGGGTCTGAATTAAAATAAGATATATCCCATGCTTATATAATTTTATCAAAATGTATTCTTCTGTCATGTATAACTAAGAAGAATCAATTCAATTAAATTTTAAAAAGAATAAGGGATAGAAAGAAGTCATGGAAACAAAGCCAGAAGGGTTTTGGGGATCAGGGGGCACTCATAAGTCTTGAAATGCTGGATCTACTCTGTACCTATATATATTTCTGTTTCTGTATCTGAAGCTCTCTGCTATCTATATTTCTATTGATCTTTGTGTCTCCATCTCTCCTAAGGACACAGCTGAGAATCAAAGGAAAACATCTGAAGCCCTGATCTTACTGTATAAAAATGTCATATTATTTCTGAATATTACAATAAATTTTCTTATTGTTTAAAATATGAATATTTGAAAAACACAATGAAGAAAGAACATCAAACTTTTGAAAGCTTCTTACCTGTTGCAGGTATTGACATTCCTAATTAGAATGCATAATAATTTGTCTAGGAAGTAAAGATTCTACAATATAAGATATTATCCTTGAAAGATAGCAATTATCTTTATTCAGTTATTTATTTATTTATTTTTGGAAAGGACTAATTTAGTGAAAAAACTAGCATTTGGGGGGATGTTGGCATGTAGTGATCATTCAAAAGCAATGATTCATCTAAACTGCTCAGGGTGATTATTTCAACAGAATTCTATTGTGCCTTTTGTATCTCTCACAAGGAAAAAAACAGACTTTTCATAATTCAGATCAGGCACAGGTATTCATTACCTTTTCTGAGAACACAGTTACAAAGGCACTTATCTCTAATAATGGAAAAATGAAAAGGATTCAAAGAACTACACAGACAGATTGGTTAAAATGCAAGAATATTTTTGTCACATTCTACAATGTGCCTAGTTCAATTTTGTCATGTAATTCTTCAGGACGAGTATTTCTAAATGAAAGTAGAAAAACCAGACTTTATCCATAGAAGACTCTTAGTCAGAAAACCATTAGTTCTATGAAGAACATAATTCTAAAGGACCTTGATTTCCTCCTGTGAATATAAAAGTAAGAAGCAAACCATAATGCTATCTTTACACCATTTAAGAAAGTCAAATTTCTGTTATATTCCAAATTCAGCAGTGTCTCAAAGTAATTATCTGGAGACAGATATTTGAGAAAATTCTTAAATAGCAGTTGCAATTAGGCCAGCGAAAGGAGATGTCATTCTGTATGGATTTGTAAATTGGGGCAGTTGTATTTTAATTATATAACAAGATAATATAAAAATGTGAGCTAATTTGATCATTGGATATATAACTCTGGCCTCAAAGCTGAATTCGATGCTATTCTCTGTCAGTCTTCCTCTGTGATATTCTTCAATTTTCTTTCCTTGATGTGGAGTGGCAAAGATGTTACCAGTCTCCTGGGAATACATTTTGATCATTACATGCCTGGAAAAGGAAACTAGAAGCATCAAAATCAATCTCTGTCCCTTGGTTTGCTTCCTTCATAAATTCATACTAGCTGTGAAACAAAGTTTAGAATAGCCATCATGTGCCTTTATTGAAGAAAATATTTGTTTGAAAAATTTTTCAAAAGGTCTATTATTACTAAAAGATCAATAAAAGCTGGTGGAAAAAAATACTGATCAAGGAGGGGGTATGGACAAATTTTTATCTACTTAATATTCAGTTTACTACAAAATATGTTGAAAACTCTCCAGACTCATTAACCTGGACTTGGGAAAGAAGATCTATGAAGGAGTTTTAGACAACATTTTTGTTGGTACCTGGACTTTGGTTTTGACCTAGATGTTTTTTTCCTTTTCCTGTGCAGAGGTTTATTAGTGTGATATATTCCCACTTTTTGCTTTCTTTGCTAATTTTTGCTTTAATGGCCTGTGCCTTTGGAGACTTACCAAATTATCATTGAGCAAGTATTTCTTCTTTTGCTATAAGCACTTTGGACCGTCCTTGGAGATGGTAAAGAATTTTTTTTTTATTTTGGCTTTTAAAATAATTTTTAACAATTAAGTTTTTCTTTTGTTGAGGAGACATTCTACTGATCTCATTTTGTAAATACTGCTACTCCTTCATCAAACATCTAACTTTAGCCCAATGGCCCTGTCCAGGTTCAGTTCCAAATATATTATTCCATCTGGTAATGAAATGCTACTAAATCTTCCTAGGCAAGCAGATAATGTAACACTACTCCTTTGTCAATATCATGTGCATTAGAATGACAGGAGCTTTTATACAAATATTACTTGAAATTATCTGCTGCAGTTGTCACCATCATTTTCCAAGACCATAGAAACCTACATTGTGGTTAACAGTTTTACTTCTACAATAAAACCTCTTTACTTTACACATAAAATAGTCAGATCATTTAGAACTATGTAGCATCAGTATTTATTTATTTTCTAATATATAAAAATGTTTAAGTGAAATAATATAGTACAGCCCTTCCAAAACTTGTAAGTTGGTAACTTAAATTATTTTCTTTTTCTTTTTTTTGTACCTGGAATTGAAGTATCTCCAGCCATTTTTAGTTTTTGTTTTTTTTTTTTTTTTTGAACCAGGGTCTCAGTAAGTTGCTTAGAAATAACTAAGTTGCTGAGACTGGCTTTAAACTTGTGATCTTCCAAGTTGATAGGATTATATGCAAGCACTTTCATGCCTGGCTAAAATATTCTATCCTTAGATTTAAAGCATGCTATTACCTCCTTCTTTGAGACAGCTTGGATTATAAACATATGTCTTTATCAAATTCTCAAATTTTATTACGTTTCTTATTATATTTTAGAAGATAGTAAGTAATTACACAACTAAATGTATATCAGATTACTGTTAGATCCCACAGAAAACTTTATATCTTTTTGTGGCAATAATAATCTTTAATTAAATAATATAAGATGTGTTAATAAATTACAGAATAAGAATACAAATTTATGCAAATTCCAAAATCAAGAAGAAAAACTTTAGATAAAATATGTTATCATTATAAGTTTTGTCAAAGAATGCATGCTTTTTATTTTACATTTTATAGCTGTTTATGTGGTAAATGTTTTATGAATGTAATTATTTTAATTTTCTGTGAGTAAAGAGGTCATTAGGTAAAATTAAATGAATATTCTGTAGAATGACTTTAAATTTAGGAAAACACATTTTTATAAGATTATCAAAACAAATTTTTTCTAATTATAAATAAAGAAAATAGTAGACAACTGGACTTACCATATTAAAATACAACCTAACTATGACACTTTGATAATTTATATTCCTGGTGATACATTGAGTTTGATTACATTTATTTTTTCAATCTTTCTAAATCAGAGTTTATTGAATTTAATAAGGAGTTTAGGTGTATCTTAATAATAGTTTTAAACTAATCAAAACCCAATTAATTTAATATCTACACATAAACCAAAAATATAAGTATGTATTTTCTTAAAGCTTTCATGACTATATTGTTATTAATCCATTCATATGATACTTCTTGTTTTGGTCTGGTTCTCTGTAGTAAGGTATATGATGCATATTGCAAAAAATAAAGTTTACTTGAAATTGCATCTTACATGTGCGTGTATTTACTAAATTCAATTAACACAGGCTTGTGTTTACAAAGATGTGACTTGAAACAACTAACATTTTCAGTTAAAATTGACACTAGTATTAACTAAACAGAGAGAATACATCCATAGAAAATTGTTAATGTGGATACTTTAAATCATCAAATCAGTTTTATAAGGTAATGGCTCTGAGATAAGATAGAAATGGAATATTTAATTCAAATATGTTATATTAAATAAAAATGAAAATCAAAATACAAATACCTAGAGAACCTGATCAAGCTATCTTTGGTATTCAAAATCATTTTAAGTGGATATTCAAAAGTGTTGGCAACGTACAATCATATAATATTTGACTGAAGTTATTTGGGTTTGGATGAAAATGAAAACTGAGTTATTACAATTTTTTTGAGTATCTAGAAGGTATGTAAATACTTTTTTAAAAAAAATAGGGATATAAAGATGCTTTTTCCAATCAATTCATCAAGCATTTGAGGAATTATTAAGAGAAGCAAAACTAATGGATAATATTTATGGAAAAGGAACACCTTCAAAAGAAAGACAAGCAATAAGGTCCTATTGTCATCTGAATAGTTGATTAATTATCAGGTTCACAATGCCATTCTTAGATTGTGTTTCTAGGTCAAGTATAAGCAAGAACTGGGGTCTGAATTTGCACTGTGCAGTAGAACTGGTTCAAGGGATTGGGGAAGTTATCCCAGGTAGCAGGAGCTGGACACTGTGGAGAGTATAATGTGTGAAAAAACATAAGACAACTGTGGTTTTGATGAGGTACACACTATATTTTGATGCTAGAGATGGATCCAGCTGAGCCTTTATATGCATTGAGGATTGTCTGCCAAATATGTATAAATAAACATATACAATTGAATAATTATAAGAATGAATAAATATATTAAAACAAATTTGTAACAAATGTATATTGATGATTAAATTGAAAATAACAATAAATAATATAAATGAGCATATAGTTTTTATGAATAAAATACAAAAAAGTAATAAATAAATATTACTAATAATAAATATTGGTAATGGATAAATGTTATTAGTAATAGACATATTAGTAATAAACAAATAGTAAACAATAAATTTATGTATATTTATTCACCATTAAAATTCAATAATATATACTAATATATATTTATTGTCATATCTTCATCATATGTACATGCATACATTAGTTACTAATATGAATTATTTATGTATTTATTCAGTATTGTAATTATTCAATTTTGCTAATTGCCTAAATTAGTGAGGTTTATTATGATATTTCCATGTATGCATATATGGTTCCCTGATTGTATTTGCCCTGTTTTACCCTCCCCTTTTTTTCCTCATCCCTCAGTAGCTTTCTCTTTCCTTAATCAAATATTTATTTACTAAACAGAGTTTCATCCTCCTGCTTAAATCTCTTCCATGTCCAAATTTGCACATGAATCAGAATTCTAGTGTGGGTTTCCAAATCATCCTGATGTTGTCAATAATGTTTGTCCAGGCCATAATGTGAGAGACACAACTGTCAAAAGCTGAAATAAGTAAAACTTGGAACAAAGTGGATAGCAAAAGTTTTATATGTGTTTCAATAATTCTTTTGCTACAGATTTATACTAATCAATCTTTCCCACATATTCTTTTTTTATAACTTTTATTTGTTCTTTCTAGATATACATGACATTAGAGTATATTTTGACATATTATATATACATGGAGTATAGCTTATTCTAATTAGAATCTTACTCTTACAGTTGTACCTGATGTAGAGTTCTACTGGTGGTATAGTAATATATGAACATAATAAAGTTATTTTCTATTCATTCTATTGTTTTTCCTATTTCCATCTCTTTTCCCTTTCTTTTATTCCCATTTGTCTAATCCAATGAACTTCTATTTTTCCTTCTCTCTCCCATATTATGTGTTAGTATCGCACATATTCTTAACAATTCACATGGAAGGAATTTTTCAACATAACTATGTTTATATTATTTTATATATCTTATAGCCATAGGCACATCATTGGTATAATAGTCTATTAATGTCATATCTTACAGCAGAATCCTGAAGATACATGAACAAGCCACTCTTACATTTAGAAATATTAAATTATGTACATGAAAATGCCAAAAGTGTCAAGATTTTATATTTGTAAATACATATTATACATATAATATACATATATTGCTAATTTTTTATCAAAAGTTGGATATGTTTGATGTTTGTTAATATATAAAATTTGTGTTATGTAAGATTTTTAATATTTAAAATTTTTTTTAATATAAAAAATTGCTTATAATTTATAAGTGAGTTTTTATATTATAAATGATTATTTATATATAAATTGTTAACAGAGTATAAAAAATTAGGGAAGTATTCAGAGGTGATTATTCCAAGTGAATTCTCTGAAGATGAATAAAGTTGAGATTTGCTTTTTTAATAATGAGACACATGAATATTTTCAAATTTAATATGTTTAAATATTTATTCTATTTTAAAATTTAGTGCAATTCATAACCTGCAATAAGAAATAACCTACCAATGATAAAATATGTACTAATTCTAATTTATATGGTGAAATTCAAAATAATTAATGTAATTTTAAATTATCAAAATACATTTACAGGAATCTTAAACATTACAAAACCTAAATTATACATTTGAATATTGATCAGATATTTGTAAGTTAAATATTACATATAATAAAGCAATAGTGATTTATTATATTGGCTAATATTTACAAATGAAAATCTTATAATTATATATAAATCCTAATACATGCTTATGCATATGTATGTACATGTGTGTGTTTGCATATTTATTTATTTATACATATGAATCTTTCAGATATTTGTGCTATATGTGTATGTATACAACTCTCTCATGTTATACTGTAGTCAGTACAATTTTTTTCATAACTCTATTATTTATTCTAAATATTATTAGTTTTGGAATTAGATGACTACTTTTTTTGCATAATTGCTCTGTCTCATTTTTTAAAAAATATTTTTATTTGTAGATGGACACAATAATTTTATTTTATTTCTTTTTTGTTTAGTTTTATGTGGTACTGAGGATTAAACCCAGTGCCTAACACCTTTGGCAAGTGCTCTACCACTGAGCCACAAAACCAGCTTCCAGTACAAATTTTTTCAGAGAAATCTGTGAAAGCAAAGAATCTACAAGTTATTTATATATTCTCACAGAGGCTTTTTAGAATTTCTTTTTAGAGAAAATTATCCAAAATATGAAGAAAAATGTTCTCATGTGTTTTTTCTCATTTGTTATAACAGTTTGTAAGTTTTTTTTAAAAAATAAGAAATTTGGGGAAAACTAATATTTGCATATCAAGTGATGGATATAACAAAATATACACTAATTATTGGAACTTTTATTTACTAAAAATGCTGTTATTTCAGAAAATTTAACAGCATGAAAACATTCCTGGTGAATTTTATCACATATACCCCAAATCAAATTAAGGTAAAAAATGTGTGTATGGATAGAAAGGTAATTTTTTTTTTTTTTAGAGAAATGGTCCTTTTATTGTATATATGGCTGTTTCACCCGAATTTACCAAAAAATAATAATAATAATAATAATTCATTTGATAAATTTTGCAAGTGTCTTTCATATATTTCTTTTTCAGTACCACTTCACCCTACAGCTCAGGCACAATATCATTTGTCATATTTTTATTTTCTCATGGACTTCTCTTTACGAATCTATAAAGAGTACATATTATACTTTGCATTCTTATATTAAAACATATTTTGTAGAAATATCAACTGTAGATCAATGCTAAACTACATATTTCTTTACTGCAGGAAATGTATGGTCCATCAAGAAATATTTTTTATTTCTTGCTCAAAAAAATATTCATGCTCATTTTTTAAAATTAGAATATTCTTAATTAACCCTGCAAAACTTCCTAATGACTGCTGAAATTTGGTACTGTAAATTCTTCAGTAATCTACTAATAAATATATTGCACTTCATCATTGATGTCTGTCATTTGATCTTAAGAGATAAAAAATAATTACATTTAAGTGATATATTATGCTTGATTGGTAGCCAAATTCAGATATAAATTATTATGAATCATAACTGATTAATCAAGATTCTGACAAGAAAAAAACAGTCACTCTAAAGGGTCAAAGGATAAAGCAAGAGAATATAGAAAGCAGGAGGTCACCACAACCATGAAACACCAGCAAAATATAACTTTTCAATCAACAGGTGTAGGATTCTCAAGGAAGCCTTCATGGATGATGTCAATAGTTAAGATTAGTTTTTCTAAAAGTTTCTGAAAATTTCCTGTCTGTAGCCTTTTAGCAACTGCTACCATTGGAACCAAAATTTCTTTTCCACTTGCCGAATAACAAGTGAATTTTTTTTTTCATTAGCAGAATCTAAGTGAGAAAGAAATTCCGATAAATGAAGTTTCCATGGCTTGTTCCCTCCATATGTGAAAGGAAAGAGATGTAATGCTGAGCCAATAATCAATAATTAGGGTGCAGCAATCTGACTTTGTTAAAGCTACAATCACTTCAATTGAGTTTTTCAAACATTTGAGAGGAAAGAAAAAAGTAAAAAAAAAAATATTTGGGCTTTCTAGAAATTCATTTGATTAATCAATTTTAACAAATAAACTTGCAATTTAAAAAAATACAGAATACAGATAACAAATGTTTAGGATATGGAGAAAAGGGAAACGTTTTGAAAAGTTGATGGAAATGGAAATTAGTACAGTCATTATGGAAAACACATGTTTTCCATAGGTTCTTTAAAAAATTAAAAATAGTACTACCATATGATCCAGCACTTCTGTCATCAGGCATAATTCAAAGAATATTAAATCAGTGTGTCAGAGATATCCATGTTCATTGCTGCAATATTTACAATAGCTGAGAAATGGAAAAAAACCTAGTACCCATCAACTGAAGAATGTATTATGAGAATGTGTAAATATATATAACAGAATATTCTTCAAACGTAAAAGATGGAATACTGCCATCTGTGTCAACATGGATGGAACTGAAAATCATTTTTTATGTGACTTTAGTCTGGCACAGAAGGACAAATGCTGAATGATCTCGCTCATATGTTTAAATTTAAAAGCACTGATACCATGAAAGTTGAGAGCAAAATGGTGGATATCAGAGCCCAGGTAAAGTAGCAGGTGATGAGTCATGGGAAAAGGTCAATCAGTGGGTGTTAAGTAATCAGTAGATAGGAGCAAGAAACTCTGGTGTACTAGTGCACACCAGAGTGTCTATAGACAAAATAAAATATAATGTACATTTTAAAAAACTAGACGAAATGAATTTAAACATTTTCATCATAAAGAATCATAAAGACATGATAAATGGAGAGATAAATATATTGAACCTGATTTGAACATTATAGAATATATATCTGTATTAAATATTACATGACACCCTATTAATATGTATAATTATATGTTTATATGTAATACCAGTTAAAATTATCTTATAAATAAATAAGGAAACAAATTGCCATTTGGCTGCTTCCAAACTTTGAAGAAAGTTTGAAAACAAGAACTTATAGATCAAAATTACTTTATTTGATCATGAAATAATGATTTAGCATGATAAATAATAAACCAAACAATGGATGATAAGAAAACATGAAAGATGAAAGATCATGGTCTCAGTATAGATAACATTCCTGCTTAAGTTTTATTTTTTTCTGAGTGACAAATCTGTACACATAATATGGAATAATTTTCTCTAGATAGCCAATTATTATTATCTTTGTTCTTGTTTCACAATATTTTGAATAATATTACAGAGATTTTAGAAATATGCCGGTGTTTTAACTAAAATGCTAGCTGAAAGAAACTGTAATATTAGCAACCTACAATAAATCCATAACTCATCATGGACTCAACTATGACAATAATAACATATCAATATTTTGTCAATATTATACTGAAGTATTCATCCTGAGATGCATTTTATAAATAATTAAGATTGATAATACTTCCTAGGAAGTCCAAGATTGTACTGTAAATAGTCTACATAAAATATATGAATTTCAAAATTATTAATTATTGAAAGCATAATGTGATTTATACAACATGTTATTTTTGAAATATTGACATCATAAGCATTAAGTTTATTTGGTTGCCTAGAGACATTTAAAATTATACATATCAGACTTTTAAAAGTAATGAAACTTAAAAGACACACAAAATTAGTCAAGAAACTGAATGACATGGAATTTACTAACTGACCCTTTGAGATAACTGTTTTGACTTATCACAGTTATTTTGTTAAAACTTCTTTCCCAACAAACTGTATAATTATTAATCTTCCAATTAAAATAGCATTCTTCCTCATTAGTTTTCAAAAGTAATAACACTGTAGATATAACAGTATTCTAGTCCTTATGCACAACAGAGGTCATCATCACAATATTTAATATGCTATGTTCTGGAAGACCTCACATGTACCCCGCAGTTGAATGCTAGATTAACCTACTCACACAGTTAGTCATTTACATTTTTTTTCTCTCTTAAATTATCACCAGTCACTTTTCGTATGCAGTGAAATCCTTGTGCCTAAAGACGTCTTTTATCCAGAACCCTGACAACTTTTTTTTTTCTGGTCGTCAGATATACATAGAGAGCAGGTAAGACACGTTCCTTAGGCTTCTGTGTACCTCTAGCTCCTTCACCATATGCCCTCCTTGTGCAATCGGAATGTGAATGTGATTGTCTTTCCTAGCCCTTTTTTTTTTTTTTTCTTTTTAATGAGGGAAATGAGAACAAAAGATGTTTAGCCAATGAAAAAATCTCATATTTTGTCTCAGTTGTAGCTAGAAACTTTTTCTAGATTGTTACTCAGTGGTTTCTGCTTTTTTCTTTGTTGATTTTTTCATAGAATTGGGTTACCAGATCATGGGACAGGAAGTTTTTAAAATATTAAGAGATATTTTTCAAATTGTTTGCCAAATACTTGTAACAATTTGTATTCCTGCCAACAAAATATGAGAGGAACATCATGATGAATCATTACTGAACTATAATCTTCATGTTTCCCAAATGATTTCTTCTCTAGAACTCAAAATCTTAATCCAAGAACCATCCTACCCATAAAACTCTCTCAATTAATATAGTTCAAAAAAGTTTTTATTGTTCATTTATACAGAATTTGCTAAAATTTTCAATATATATTTTTTATTGCAAAGTATTATTAATCTTATTTTATATATCACACAACTTAACATTCTGTTCTGCCTTTTAAAGTATTTTTCAGTTAATTAATCTACTAAATAACTAATAAAATCTACATGAGAAAGGACCATGTCATTGTTTTGAAGATTTAACACAATTATCTAAAATAAGAGTTATTTTTAATTGGTCAACCAATTCAATAATCCTCACATCTATAGTTATCATTATGTCCTAAATAATCTACAGTAAAATCTTATTAATTAGGACCAATTTTACTAAAAATGTTCATGGCTTAATTATCTATATTATCTTTTAGTTACATTGTTTTTCATCATATACTTTTGACTATAACATAGGTACTTCTGTAGAAAATTGGAAAATATATGACTATAATTTGCATAATTTGTGACATAGTATTACCCATATCTTAAAGATGAGTATTTTATGAAAAGGTTTCAACTATTCTACTGTTAAAGTATTTTTTGTTCAATTTTTCTTTCTTGTTTTTCTGAATTTTACAGGAGATCTATACCAAGTTGAATTTTAAGATTTACAAAGGATTCTGACAAAAGCAGTATATGTCTTCCAGGAATATAATATAAATTTTAAGGCCAAATAGAAAGAAAAAAATGTCAGTTCAGTTTTAATATAATACTTTGAAGATTCTATTTTGTGAGTAATGAAAATATAGTCATTGAAGGAAATTTTACCTTGTTTATATTGTACCTTCTTTAAGTTTAACTAAAACAGTGACTATATATCTTCTTAGAACAGCAATTTTCATTTAAGAATGTGGTTCAAGTGTTCACTGCTTGGCATACTCTATAATTGATATGTTTTCCTCTCTATTATTACCTATCTGGGTAGCACCTAATATTTATCCATCACTGTGTTTTGAATTCTAATATCTATTCAATTCATTACCCATAACTAACTATAGAATAGCATTCTGATTTAGTTTTCTATATGTGCAATAAATGCAAATTCTATTTCTATATTTGTGATGATTTCATATTTAGTATCAGACACTATTTTACACACCTGTTTCATGATGGACATTGGTAGTTTTACATTTTAAAATACAGCACCCCCTGAAGAATAAACACTCTATAAATCATGACATATTTGATCCTAGTTATTAGCAGGAATACCTTCATTGTTAGAGTACAATTACTCAAATGTGGGACTTCTCTTTCCTCTTAGAAAATCACTAAAAATATTTCCATTTTTTCTTACTCTTGGGTATTATAAAATAATTTCCCAACATTTTTGGATTGAGAATAATATTTCTAATTCCATCTTATATTATTTATGTATTTATTACCTATATCATGCTCTACTATATTTCCTACACATATGAATGAAACGCATGTGATATGATAACCACACTTTCCACGTGTTCACTTAAATATCATTCACATTTTTTTAAGAGAATAAAGACATTTATAGTTAAGTTAAATCTTAGCTGAAATAATGGCAACCCCAGGAATCTTTGTACCAAGGAAAAGGAAATTGGTCCTAATTAATGAGATTTTTAGTTATCATTATATCATTATCATTATGTCCTAAATAATCTTCAGTGAAATTGGGGATGGCAACTTCAAAAGGCTTCATCTACTTATTCATGGAATCAGGATAATAGAGATTTTTGACAAATGTCTCCCAAGTTCACCTTTCTAATGCCCACAAACTGCCTACTGGTAGGAGAAAATATTACAGTGGAAGATTCCAAGAAGGTCTTTATGGGCCAGGTCTAGAAGGAACATTCATCTCTTTCACTTGTTTTCCATCAGCCAAAATTCAATGCCATCAACTTACCTAGGTGCAAAAAGGATGTAGCCTCTGTCCAAATAGTATTTTTCAACAGATGGTCACTATGGAAAAGGAACACAAATCTCCAGTGAATATTTAGACATCTTTGCAAAATTGTAGACAAAATATTTAGTTAAAGAATATATTAGAAGCTAGTTTTTAAGTGAAAATGTGTAATTTGGTAGCATGATATTGGTATTTGTAGGAAAGAAAGGGGACTAGAAAAAATATAAATTATGTAGCATCCATAGAATTTTGACCAACATAAATCTAGAAATATTAGTCTAGTCTCTACCTTGCTCATTATCAGTAAAGAAACTATAGAAAACTGGAAAATATGGAAATAAGCACCCAATATGGTACCACATTTTTTCTATCCTAACCTTGCCGGTTTACAATGTAACTTTTCTGCTGTTCTCATCAGCATGTAGTCAATTTTCACAACCTTTACATCTCAGCTTGTCTTACAACTTGTGTTCATCAACAAAATGTGGCAGAAGTTATTCCAAATTTGAACCCAAGGCTTCCAGCTTCTGCTTTGCCGTCTTGGAGTGCTTCCTGATATTACCATGGTGGGAAGCATACTGAAAGAAATGCTGGGAGAGAAAGAAGCCAACTTTCCTAGCCAAATCAATTCTTCAGTCTCTGTTAGTGAGAATATAAGATCAAAACAGGAGGTGTAGGTGTCCCCAAATCTCACTGACTTGTAAGAAATAATAAATCAATATTGTTTCCAATTTCAGTGTGGACTGTTATATAGTAAAGTTAATTAAGACAAAGGCTCATTTTATTTTTAATTTTTTATATAATAAAAGTTTTAAATGTTCAGAAATAAAGGCATACATCACCCAAGAAATGTAGGTTTTTGCCTTATTAGTTTAGATTTTTTAGTTAATAAAGTTTTATGTAAAATTTAAATCCTGATCCCAAGCTCCTTCTCCTCTTTACAAAGGCCATATGTATTCCTTAGAAAGTTATGTGCCAGTACAGTATATATATTAATGACTTTATTTTATTTAATTTTCTCTACGGATAATATAATTATTCTAGGTTACATCTGTTGATACAGGCAGTTTTAGTTTATTCAACTGTTATGGTTTGAATGTGGGGTGTCCCCCAAAAGCTCATGTGTGAGACGATATGAAATGGTTTGGAAGTCAAATGATTGGGTTATAGCTTTAACCTCAGTAAATTAACCCCTGATGGGATTAACTGGGTGGTAACTGGAGGCAGGTGGGGTGTGGATGGAGGATGTGATTCATTTGGGGGCATGGCTATGGGGTATATATGTTTTACCTGCTGAGTGAAGTTTTTGTCTCTGTTTACCAATCATCATGTGACCTGGATCCCTCTTCCATAGTCTTCTGCAATGATGTACCACCTCAACTCACCTTGAGCCCTGAGAAATACAAACTGCTATCTATGGATTGAGACCTCTGAAACTATGAGCCTTTAAATAAACATGTCTTCATGTACACCTATTCTGGCCCGGTCTTTTAGTCACAGCACTGAAAATGCTGATTAAAACATTCATTTCCCACTGTTATTTCATATTTCATTGCAAGAAAAGATCAAAAGTTATTTTCTCCATTTTATATCATAAAATGTGTGGATCATTTCCAATTATTCCCTCTTAAAAGCAACTCTCACCGTATATCCTTATTTATGTCTCATTATTTATATGTGCAAGAATTTTTCTAAATGATCCATGGTCATAATTACTTTACATATTATTATAATGGTCTCATCTCTTGCTCTTATTCCTGCTGCCAAATCTATTATCATTTTTATGTCCTTTAGTTTCCAAAACATCTCCATTCATTTTAAATGTCATTCATATAAAGATTTTCTTAAAAATGTAAAGTAGCATTTCTATGCAATCTGCACACAAAGGTTAATAGGAAAATTAAATATCTTTGGGTAAATGTTACAGGGAAAGTACAGAGTCCTAAAAGCAGTGAGTATAGGAATAGAAAATGATTGCTATAAGGATTTAGAAAAATCTCTTAAAAGAAGTAATGTGTAAGATGAAAACTGAAGGATTAAAAAAAAAGGTTATCCAAATGAAAGGAAGGATCAATGACAGAGTTTAAAACAAACAGAGCATAATGAAAATATTGACTGTTCAAGCAGCTGAGCATAGTCCCACATGGTTTGAATCTTGTACAAGTAGTGAGCAAAGGGGCAGAAAGGCTGCATGAGTTCATTTTTGGACATTGATGGTATATTAAGAAATGTTGATTATCTCTTGAAGAAAATGGAAAGTAGAATAATGTTTGAATTTTAGAGCAAATATTCTGAAAGTGTGCAGAAAGGTGAAAACACAGGCACGAAAAGGAAGTTTTAGGAAGGTCAGCTAGAGAATTTATGGTGATGGCTTAACTTCTGACATGGCAGTGAGTCAGGAGAGACATGTGTGGTTTGATAACTAGAAGAGTGGATCTGGATCAGTAAGCTTAGTAATTGCATGACAGAGACTGAAGAAGGTGGTTACCATAAAATTTGTGTAGTATGAAATAAGAAAATCACATGTATGAGAAATCTAAGATACACAAATTTTTATTCAGGGCTGTTCCTAGGGCATTTGACGCTCAGAGTACATCATTTTTTTTTTTTTTTAACCTTCACCACTCCACAAACAAAATTATTTTCAAGAATGCTTTTTAAAAAACTCAGGAATAATAACCCATTTTATGATTTATTCATTTTTAAAGTAATTAAACATTTAAAAAATAAAATTCAGATATATAATTTGATTTCAGTAAAATATTTCATAGATGAACTATAATTTGCAATTTATCAAATAAAAAGATTATTATTTTTCATACTCCATTTCACTCTTTTTAGTTTCTAAAATGAAGAAAATCTCTAAGTAATCCTACAGAATGAAATGATTGAAATAAGTTGAGTTCTGCTTCTTTATTATCACTAGTTTTGAATCTACTAGTTAAGGCTCAAATTGGAACTACAATAGGGACTCACATCAGAAAATGAGCTCCCGCAATTCCAAAACTTGTGGGAATTGTTCTCAACTTACTTTCAAAATAAATAAGGGTAGATGAGTCCCTGTGTTTCAGGAGCCTAAGGAAAGCCTATGGAAAGTTCTCTTTTACCACTGGAGTGGCATCTGAAGGAGTAACAGCCTGTATCTTTCACATGCTTTCTAGTTACAGCATATTTAATATTTTACAGCAAAAAGTTCTAGATGTAGTGTCATATCTAAACTGTATTTCTAAAAATGAAAAAATTATGACTGAAAAATAGTTCTTTTATAGACTATGATGCTCAACCCTACAGTCACAAGTGAAAGAGATTTAAGATTATGTACCTTTTAGTAAGAAATACATGAAAAAATTTTTTCTTCAACATTTCCTTTTTATAACATGTAATGCATTATTCCTGCAAAATAATCTGTGATAGTAATTTAATAGATTTTCTCAAATGACAATTAATTTTATATAAAATAAGCTCAACAGAAATATTCTATATTTATATTTGAATCACTTGTATTTAGTAAAAAATTAATGGTAGTTAATTAGCAGATTCTAATATTAAAAAATATCTCCTTATGGTCATATTTAAAGTAAAAGCAATATTTTTTTCTGTGGGGGGGGGTACTGGGAATTGAATCCATGGATGCTCTGCCACTAAGCTACATCCCCAATCCCTTTTTATATTTTATTTTGAGAAAGGTTTTCACTAACAGCCAAGGTTGGTCTTGAACTTGTGATCTTTCCAAGTCTCAGAGATTACAGGTGTGTGTCACCATGCAGAGATTTAATGGTTATTTTCAAAAATCATGAGAAAATTTTAATGTTTGTTATAGATATAATGTCTATAGTGAAGTTTACAGTGAGAAAACCATAAAAAAATTAAATTCTGTTTTTTCCTAGATAAGAAATATCTGCAATCATTTTATAAAGGAAAACAAATCTTTATATGAGTAGTTTTGAAATCTAGAATTTTTATCATGAATCTTATCTCTAATGTGGTTTTTAATACTTCTTAATAATTTAGCAAATATTAACTATGAAATTCTATCTATATTTCATTTATAATTTGTGTTCTCATGAAAATAATATTTCTAAATATCAATAATTTTCATATTGTAAAAATTAGTTAGATTATTAGCTTTAAAAAATACATAAAACAGACCATTAACATTTTTACATTCTTGGAAAAATCTTTAAATTATTAAAAATTTCAGTTACTGATATTTTTAGAATGTTATCCATTTTTTAATGAAAAATACATAAATGAATGATATCAATGTAATCAATTACTTTTTTCTTCTTTGCCTTTGAAATAATATAAAAGATAAATTTGTCTAAAATTTCAGAGGTTGGTAGCAATGTTACCTGTAAAAGAGAAACTTTGCAGATTACAATTGCCATAAAAATATGACTTGCTTTTGAAATGGTTGATAGTAATTTTTCCTAATAAAATGTAAAAAATGGAAATGACTAACAGTTTGCACAGTTTTGTTAATAATCTAATTTAAATAGATATTATTTTGGGATCAATAATCTGTTTGATAGGGCTTGTGGGGCTCTTGGGATGGAGGTTTCTCTTCTCATTCATTTACACTACCATCATTTCCATTGAAAATAGAGTATATCATATTTCCTTCACAGTTGAAATGATCATAAGTAAGATAGTAAATATGGAAACATCATTCATGGAATTATACATGAAGCTATAAGTGACAGAGATCTACTAAAGATGTCAAACAAATGAGAGTCATATATTTGCTTGAATTACTTCCTGGAAGGAATCCATAATCCACAGTCCAAGCAGGGTGAACAGGAGTTCAGCAGTGACCCTGACCTAGGAGTTCAAGTTACTGAAGGTGGTTAGAGTTTTCAGGGTAGATTAAGAAAAAACAAGTGTGAGTTAATAGAGAGGGTTTCCAGGATGTGTAGAGGGGCCATGCTTGGATATTCAGTTAAATCTTAATAAAACATATACATGAAAAACTACCTTAGTCCAAGGAAAGAACATGAATAGGAAAAAAATTACAGTTCCTCAGTCTCAGAGAAATGTATATTATCAAAAGAAAGATGAGAAAATAGCACAATCCAGAGAACATTAGTTAGAATATAAAATTCTTGCATTGATTTTTTGCATGTGAAAATTTACCTAATATACACAAATGTCTGCTCTTGTCAAAGTGTGAAAAATAAAGCTTAAAAGTACAGAATAAAACAAACTGTTTCTGAGTTATCTAACCATGTTCCAGAACAGGAATATAATGAATATTTAAAAAAAAAAACAAATAAAAATCTTATATGTCACAAGGTAAAAATAACACTGTATAATATTCAATAAAAATTCTCCAGACACAAGAAAGTGTAGAAATACAACTTGTAATGCCTAGAAAAATCAATCAATCAGAATTGACTCAAAATGACATATTATTTACCTAATAGGAAAGGCATTAAAACAGAATCACTGCTCTCCAAAAGTTCATTTAGCTAGAGTAGAGGCCAGCAGAGATTTTGTAAGAGTCAAATAGTAAACATTTTAGGATTTTGGGTGATGCAGCTTCTTTTATAACTATAATATGAAAACCATAAATACCTAGTAAATGGGTCTGACTGTCTCAAGTCCAACTTTATACATACATTGAATATTTTTCACAGGCATAGTTTTTTCACTTGTGCTAGTAGCGTATGAATATCACATAAGCTATTACGGAAGAACAAAGCTCAATAGTAGTCATCAAATCTAGCATTTTTATGATGACAATTATCTCTAAAAATGAATGAAAACTAAACAAACATGTAACTCTATATAGTAATAGAAACATACACAATGAAACAAAGTAATATAAATTAATATATAATGAAGCTGAGTAAAATTAAACTTTTTAAAATAAAGCAACCATGAGTTGACAGCATGTATCAAGTAACCAAATGTATGTATATGTAAGTGGAGTCCTCAAAGGAGACAAAGAGAGAATACCAAAAAAATATTTTTCCTATAAAAATTTTAAAGGTTTCATTCAAATATCTTATTATATGGTTTCTAAAACCAACTTTGATGTAATCTAATCTTTGATCAACTATAGAGGAGACTTGTTTTCCCTCTCTGGAATTCTTTTAAGATTTTTTTTTCTTTTCACTGATTTTCAGCAGCTTGAATATGGTATGCCAACTGTACTGTTTGCTATTGTTGTTCTTGTCTATCTCCCCACACACCCTTGTGTGTGTGTGTGTGTGTGTGTGTGTGTGTGTGTGTGTGTGCATGCATGCATGCACATTTATTCCCGAAACTTTTGGATCTGTGGTTTGGTTTCTATCATTAATTTTTAAAAATTCTGAATCATTACTTTTTTAAGCACCTCTTTTGTTATTTCATCGCTTTTTCTTCTAGTACATACGTGTTGCATTTTTTTTTTTTCATATAGTTCCACTGTTCTTTGAAATTTGTTCCAACTTCTTCATTCTGTTTAGTTTTCCTTTGAGCTTCTGTTTTGGAAATTTCCATTGATATTTCTTCAAGCTTCCTGATTGATTCTTTCCTTTGCATTGTCCATTATATTTAAAATGTTAATGAAGACTACAAACTTGGTGCAGGTTTCTTTTATGTAAAATGTAACAAACCTCAAGCAAATGATAACATGAGCAAAGCTACAGCAAGGCACTCCATAGGAGAGGAATGCCATCATCAACGATCACAGGCTGAGTTTTAAATAAAATAAACTTATTCTCACAGTTCTAGAAGCTAGAAATATGAGTCTAAAGTGTCAGCTGGGTTGTGATGAGAATCTGTTCTTTGTTTACAGGTGGGCATCTTCTCCCTGTCTTCATATTTCTTCCCTTTGTACATGACTGCATCTTAATTTCCTCCTCTAAAAAGAACATCAGTCATACTGGATTAAGGTCCACCCTCTGAATTCATTTTATTAAATGAAAATTCATTGAACATTTTTGATGGATTTTTTTGTTTCATATAACATATTGTAACAACAAAATTTTAAATCAGTTTATAGAAACATCATTCTCGCCAGGGTAGTGGCCCATGCCTATAATTTCAGCAGCTCGGTAGTATGAGGTAGGATATCAAATTCCAAACCAGCCTCAGCAACTTAGCAAAGGCCCTGTGCAACTTAGTGAGATCCTGTCTTAAAATAAATATGATAAAAAGGGCTGAGAATACGGCTCAGTGGTCAAACACCTATGGGTTAAAGCCCTGATATCAAAAATAAAAAAAAAAAAAAGGAGAGGGGGACTACAAAAGAGAGAGTTGCCAAGGACAAATAGTTTGGAGAGGAATGGACATAAAAATATTGAACATATATTTTTGAAGTCGTATCTTACTGGTTTTATTTTGAAATGCTCATTTGTTAGTTGAAAACATGTTTTATTATGGTAGTTAGGATTTAGAATATGATTTTACCAGAAATATTAAAAGTATGCAGTAACACACAGAGTCAAATTGTGAAATCTGATTTCAGAACTTACTGAATTATTTAAAGGATATGAATGCTTCAAAGAATTATGGGAAATTAGAGGACACAGGGGATCCATTCCTCCTTAGAAGAGGTACAGGAGGTCAGACAAAACTTTCCATAAATCCTTCCTCTCCAAAATGAGGATGTATTCCAAATTGGATTTAATGTACAAGGTTCAAACAAATTCAAGTGAACACATTACTGAAAAGGATGTTATTCTAGTTTGGAACTTATGCATTTTATTTTCTATTGTGTATACAACTTAGATGATTCTACTCCATTCTCCATCTAATCATGATAAAGCCCAAAATGTACTGTATAATTTACAGTTTTCAGTTTTGTTCTTTTTTAAAAGTTTTTTTTTTTTTTTTACAAAAATACAAAATCCTAAAGATACCAGTTAGATATTGTTAAATGCAGTTAATAGGTAAAGAAATGCACCAGATTTTTCTAGTAAGCATCATTAATAGTTTTACAAGAGGTCTGGATGCTAGTATGTTTTAGTAGGGGAATTAACTGTTCATTTGTTACTCCTCAAGCATCCTTCATTAAGAGAAAGATAACAGGTTTAATGTAATTCACTTTATGCTAGCTATTTTAGAATCTTTAATAGAACAAAAAGTAAAACTTGAAAATGATAGTAAAAGGAAGAAAACAGGAAACAGAAAAATATATAAGTAAGTAGTAGTAAATCAGAATATATGATTAAGTAAGTATTTATATTTATTATACCAACTGAACTGAATTTACTATGAAAATATTACCAAAATCTATGGTTCAATAAGAACCATTCAACAATACTTGAAAAAATATTAACAAACTGAATGAATATGTACCTATGCATAACTAATAGAGTGACTGCTATGTACATTTCCACATTTAATTAATTTGAAAATACAGACACAAGGAAATCTCATTAAATTTTTGAAGAATGTTCACTATTGTGAAAATACATGCTACTTTAAAATATTAGAGTAATTAAATGAAAAATAATATAAAAATATACATTATATTTGTGGTTTTTATTTAATGAAATTCAATATAATTCAAGTAAAGAAAGAAAAATCACACCAGAAATTACAAAATATTTATAACTGGATAGTTTCAAAGCAAATAGTATAAGCTACAGTAATAATTAAAGAAATGACTGAAGTCTTGATTTCATTTTTATAATTCCTATACCAAAGGTAAATTCATAGTATATTCTACAAAAGAATTCATTAAAAATATAAAAAATTAAATCTCAATGAAGACGAAAGAAGACATAACAATAAAGGAAGAAATAATGAAATAAACAATATAAAATAAAAGAAAAATTTTGATAGAAGAAAATGTAAAGAAATCCCCCTTTAAAAAATTACACAGTTTGACATATATCCAATAATATTTAAAAGAAAGAAGAATATTAATAAGAACGAAGAGGGACTGAGTATCAGGGTACACATCTGTAATCACAGCAACTCAGGAGGCTGAGGCAGGAGGATCACAAGTTACAAGTTCAAAGCTATACCCAGCAATTTAGCAGGGATTTATGCAGCTTAGCAAGACCATATCTCAAAATACAAAGGGTCAGTGGTGTGGTGCAGTGGTTAAGGACCCTTGGTCAATCCCCATTATGAATTTTTTTTTAAAGAGCAAAGACAGCGGGGCTGGGGATGTGGCTCAAGCGGTAGCGCGCCATGCCTGGCATGCGTGCGGCCCGGGTTCGATCCTCAGCACCACATACCAACAAAGATGTTGTGTCTGCCGAGAACTAAAAAAAAATAAATATTAAAAATTCTCTCTCTCTCTCTCTCTCTCTCTCTCTCTCTCTCTCTCTCTCTCTCTCTCTCTCTCCTCTCTCACTCTCTCTTTAAAAAAAAAAAAAAAGAGCAAAGACAGCATGGGGCATGGTTTCACTGGATAACAACCCATTATTAGAGTTCTTCAACACATATTTTTTCTTGCATCATATCTATTGGAAAATAATGATAGATGTTATAATGATTTGTAGATATTTCACTATGGTACATTTTATAAAAATAACTTTCAGTTTATATTAACCTTTACTTTGATATTTTTCTTTTATAATCCTTCATAAAAGCTGTTCAAAAGTATAAGATTATAATCCTTAAGTTCAAAGTTCTTATTTAAGGTAGAAATATGGCTGTAAGAATCAATTTATTGTACTATTTATTTGGTTCATTATAATGAAAATTTAATTTGATATATGTTTTTGCTGGCACATGTAAATATCTGAGAAAACGGGAGAGAAAAATGAAAAGATAACCCATAAATTAAATAATGTAAAAACTATAATCAAGGATTGGGGATGTGGCTCAAGCAGTAGTGGGCTTGCCTGGCATGTGTGGGGCACTGGGTTCGATGCTCCGCACCACATAAAAATAAAATAAAGATGTTGTGTCCACTAAAAACTAAAAATAAATATTAAAAAATTCTCTCTCTCTCTCTTTAAAAAAATATATATAATCAAATGTTTTGCGAATTTTGTCTGATATGATACACTGAATGCATAAAGTTAAAATTTGATAGATATTTGTAATTCTTATTTTGTTTATATTCTCTTTTTCATAATACAAAAATTTTCAACATACCTGAAAACATTTCAGGTTCTGTGGCACTAGGCTGGAGGCCTTTTCATAAGTTTGACACCCTGACACATTGCCATTTATCATCAAACATTATGCCATTTTTCAGTCAGTCATCATGACAGTGCTCACATCTCAACCAATTTGAATAAGTTTTGCATAATGTTATTTCTAAAATTATATTCAACATTTTAATAACTTTAAGATATATCAGTATGTGTGTTTAGCAATTCTGTCAAAAAGCATTCATTTTTATTTAACATTAAAAAAATTCCTTAAAAATCAGTTCTACTCATTATCTGGATCACATTGAAATACTCATTTAACTCTTTTGCTTTTTCATTTTTATTTTTCATATTATTTCCTATATAGAATTCCCAGCAATTCTTTACAGAACATGGAAAGATTTTACATCCCTCCACATTTGTTAAAGAAATTTAGGTATAATTTTTAAATGGCTGTTGAATGCATTAGTTTCTTTGAAGAGAAATCATAAGTTCCCTTTTATACTTAAATTGTTTAAGGTATTTACACTTATTAATGATACATATTAGCATTTTAAATTATTTGACCTCGATGAAAATGTACATTGTATTCTCTAAAGAGAATTAGTGTAAAGTTTAGTTTTTAGCAAGTATACATAGTTCTTTCCTTATCTACATAAGGAAATGTCATAAAGGCCACCCACCTTCATGGCCCTTGTCATTAATAAACTTGTTTGATAATGAGTGGAAGTGAACTTTCACCTAACTTACATACTGCACTTTAAGACTCTTTATTCTTTGTTTAACATAATTAGTCATTTTCATGGGATGGAAATGGAAATTTTCTACTTGTAGTAGACTATATGATATTCTTTAAATTCCATTAGGTGCGATAGGAATCTTCTAAATGTCCACTCTTCTGTGTTTGTTTTACTTCTTCTCGTGGTTTGGATATGAGGTTCCCATCCGCGTCCCTCAAGGGCAGTGGAAATGGAGTTCCTCTGGGTGGAATGGGCTGGCTTCAGAATAAAAGCTAAGAAAAGTTGAGCAGTGAAAAAAACACAGGACACAAAGTAATTCTAAAAGCAGGGGTGGGGCAGGAGGAGATGGAGCTTCCATATCTTAAAGAGCAAAATGGAGCCTGGGCTTGCTGTATTTATACTGAGGTACATCAAAGGTTTTCCATGCAATGTTTTTTACCAGATAAGGTAGGAGGTGGGCTATCTAGTTCCCAACAGGTTATGCCCAACTCCAGAGCTACTAGAGGAATCTTAGAGGTCATGTGCCCTGGACAATCTAATGTGCGTTCGATATGGGGTGGCAGGTGAGGCTGGGATAGATTGCAAACAACCTAAATTCCCATGGCTCCATTCAGAATGAAGACCCTCAGGGAATTCACCGGTGGCCTCCTGTATAAGGTGTCCCCCAAAAGCACATGGTTAGAGTATGAAAGCTCTAACCTAATCAGCGGATTATTCCATGTAGTGGATTAAGAGTTTGAATGGATCACTAGGTGGTAACTCTAGGCAGGTGAGGTGAAGCTGGTGAAAGTGGTTTGTTCACTGGGTGTGTGCCTTGGAGAGTCATATATTTTGTCCCTTTCTCTTATTACTCTTTCTGTGCTTCCCAGCTGCAATGAGCAGAGCAGCATTCCTCCACCCTAATGCTCTACATCACCTCTAGCTCAGAGCAAATGGAGAGGCCGACCATAGACTTAACTTTCCAGATAGTGAGGCAAATTAAACATTTCCTTCTCCAGATTGTTCATGTTGGGTATTTTGGTTATAACAATTAAAAAAAAAAACTAACACATTTGTGAATGCTATTGTATTAAATACTATAAAGTCATGTTATTAAATAGTGAATCATGATTGCTTAAAGAAAAAGATTGTTTTCATAAAATCATAGTTGAAATATTTAGAAAAGTTAAAAAAATCTTTTAAATTAGCATAATATGCCAGATGTTTAATTGAAAATTAAACTAAAATCATTTTATAAATATTTGCCATTTTTTTTGTCATCTCCTAAAATTAAAAGGATTAACATAGTAAGAAATGAATTGTGGGTGTGAATTTTGATAGAGAACTATTATTCTGTAATTCATATTTAAAAGAGTTCCCTGTCCTTAAATACTTAGGTGAAAACGTACATGTATATATATATATTTTTTTTTGTTAAAGTAATATTTAAGCTGTAATTATACTTTTAAAACAAATTTTATTAATTTATCAAACTCCAACAATATTTGTAAAATTACAAGAAAGTTTTACTGTATATACAATTATGATGTTGGGAACCTCTTACCTTCTTTTTATTTTTATTTTTCTTTGTTCTAAAAATATATGGCTTCATTTGGGAATACAGATATACTAAACCAATTTTGTAACATTCTTCCTAATTTAAGAATTTCTAAGCAATATGAGTTATGAAATTCATACAAACTTTTCCCAGCCTATCTTCATACACAACCAAAGGAAATACTCACTTACAGGTGCTTAATTAAATATGAAAAGCTGGTGCATATGGATATTTTTAACTAATGAATTAAAAAAATATATGCTAATAGTAAACAAAACCATTGGAAAAAGCAAGCATGACACTCAAAACACACGTTCTGTTTTCCTTTTGAAGAACCCTGTGCAAGAAATTCTCAAGGTCTGTGTAGCTGGCTTCTGGGTGGAATTAGCTGACAATTTATTTGGGTCAAGAAATATGACTGCTTAAAAGCACTGATTTCTGGGTAGTTTGCAGCTTCCTTCTCATGCTAGAAATCAGTGGGTTTTGAATTTGGTTTCAAATGTCACTTGAACAGGCTGGGTATATGCTATGGGAGTTACATCCTCTGAATTCATACCACAATTTCTCTTTCATGTGCAGTAATCACTAGTCTCCTCTACTTCATCTTACCTCTCTTAATGGTAGTCATTAATACCATTCAGACAAAAATCCTTCACTGTGGAACTCTCTTTATAACTTGTTCAACTATGTTAAATTCATTAGGGTAAGGGGTTTATTTATATTTAGAAAACCAAAACCCTCCCTAATGTAATAACTGAAATAAAATTCACTTTAATTACTATAACCATGGTTATTCTTTAATTTTATTAAAATTGAAAAAGTGTACTCCTTTTGAGCACAGAATCATTTCTCCTCATAAGCCCTCAATGACCTTTACATTATTTAATGATTCACCTCTTTCTTCTGCATTCAGTCTCTGAGTTTCTGATCCTGCATATTCAGAATTTAAATTTATGTCTTAAAAAAAGATAAATCAAGCACACACCTTATAAACCATCTCCCTTCTTACTGCTGTTCTGATCATTCTTTTAAGAGCATAAATCTGCTTTCTATTCTTTCTTCATTTCCTCATGACATCTACTTTCCCACTGATCCTATATCCCTCTCACTTCTGAGAGAACTCTCAACAAAGTCAGGCTATTTGTGTTATATGAAATTTTTAATTTAAATATAAAACTATTTAATTTAAAATTTTAATGAAAATTTATAGATAGTTTTGTTTTTCTAAGGAAAATGCACTTCTTAATCCAAAGTCATTATTCTGTGCTTCTGGCTAATTCCTCTGAATTGAAACACACTTCATCCATAACTATCTGAATTTTTCCTATAACCATAACCATTTCTTGAGTTTTTCTTGGTACACAGAGTTCTATGTTTAAATTAGAGCTTCTAAAACCTAGAGCCTAATCCCACTTCTGTGTATCCTCAAGAGAGTCCCACGTCTGTTGTTGGCTTCCTTTCCCAGCAACTGCAGACCGTACTTAGCACCCTGAGTACTTAGGACCTCCATATTCACGGATATCACCTCTGACTTGAAGAAATCTGTACCCAATTTTCACAGGAATTCTACCTGAAACATCCCAAAATCATCATGGATATCATATCCAAAGCTAAAAATTTTATCATCTTGGGAAGATTAGCTCTTCCCAAGCTCAGTGAGCAGGATAATCCATACAAAATGGCATAAATAGAAAACCTAAGGGTTGTCTTTGCTTTTCGCCTCCACTCCCTTCTTCCAGGTCATTCCCAAATCACTCTGTCACCAACTTGCCTTCTAAATAGCTCTGCGGTTAGTCCTTTCTTTTTCTTTGTCAAGACACTTAAACAGAGATATTTGAAAGCGATGTCATTACATAGTGCCTAAATGAATGTCAAAAAAGTTTCATTGACTCTTTGCTTCAGTTTCTTCATCTATAAAAACTGGAATAACAATGAGAACTAGTTGAGGATTAAATAGATTTAAACATTGACATATATGAAGTGCCTCTGAAGATTTGATAAATTTAGTGTTTATTTCATTTTTATCCATAGAATAGCAACAGGTCACTGTATCTTCATGGGGAACATTGAAACTTAGTTCTCTACATGGAACAGCATGGTCTCTTCAAAATGATAATTTCACCATGATATCTCCTATATAAAACCTCATTAATCTTCTTCTCTTTCCTTAGAATGAAAAAAAAAAACGAAAAGACAATTAGTGCAATCCTAAAGTCCCTTGCTTATGTGATCTGGGCTTCTCTCCAAGTTTTTTCGTAGTCTCTTTTCAATTTCTCTTGTTTCTTCCTGATCCAGGTCGTCCCTGGTATCCCAATATATGGTGAGCTCCCAGTCACATTTTCTATCAGTTATATGTATTTCTCCTTCAAAATATTAACAGTGTTTGGAAATATATGCATATTTTATTTTATTTATGCTTATTTGCAATGCCAGCTTACTAACATTTATGAGTAAAGGGGATGTGTTTTAACTCAAACCTCAGAAACTAATGTGATATTTGGCTTACAATACGAATTTGATAAACATTTTTTAATAGGTCTATACAACAACAGATATATAAGTGCATTTTAAACCTATAGTGTTCTGATTTATTTATTTGTTTATTTTACTTTTGTTTTAGAGGGAAATGACCAGGGGCGTAGTTATAAAGAGTGCACCTTGTTATAAGATCCTATTTTTATATTCTTTCCCTTGCCTTATAGTTTGGGTAACTAATAATATAAACAGAATGAAAACTACTTAAATCTATGTTTAAAGGAAAAATATTGTGTTATTAATTGGTGACAGTGAAATGTCAATACAGCAAATGAAATCAGGTAAAGATTTTGAAAATAAAAACACATATCCAAAAATACTAGATTTATTTTTCATTTGACTTTGTATTTCAGACAGTAGAGCATTTAATTACTTTTTAGCAACATCTATTGAGTACATTTTTGTGGTAGTTTCTATTTGTATCACTTGAAGTTAAATTATGATATGAAATATTATAATATTTATGATCAAAGTGTTATCAGTTTTTTGTATCTAGATCCTGATTCACATACAAAACTACTTATTAGGGTCCCTGAAAAAATTTGTTAATCTCTATTTGCCTCCTTCTCTGTAATGATGAAAAGAGGGATAATCAGTTACCTTCATGGCTTATTGTAAGGATGACTTTAGCATAGAGTATTGAGGACAATGATTTGTTTAAAACTCCATGCTTGACATATAGCTAAATTTATATATAATATTTAATTTTGGGGTGGGAGTGTTGAGGATAGAACCTAAGACAGCACTCATGCTACATAAACACTCTAGTGTGGAACTACATCCTGCCCCTCTGATATATTAGAAGATATATGATCACTTCCTTTTTTATAGCTTTGAGACTTATTTTACAATTGAATAGGGGAAATAAGTAAATAGACACTAATACTATATTGTGATAAATAATAATGTCACACAAAAATACAATGTTTAATGCCATCACAATAGTGGAATATCTTAAACTGAATTTAGAGGTTTAGAAAAAGTGTGCCCCATAATGTGGCATCTATCAAGACCTGCAAGATGAGACCAATTTAGCCTGTGATGAACATGAGCAGTCCCACAAATGGCATCGCACATAGAATTATGTATATGAAGTAGTTTGACTTCTCCTATGTGAGCCTGGAGTCCATGCTGACCAATTAAATAGAGAGAAACATTTACACAGTAAACAAAGATACCTCATGATGTTTTATTTCATTTTCCATTGTTGTAACAGATTGGATAATTTAAAATCAATAGAAGTATATTTGGCCTATGGTTTTGAAGGCTAAGAAGTCCAAGATTCAGAGACCCCATCTGGTGAGGGCCTTTCTGCAGAGACAGTCTACAGCAGAAGGGAAAAGAAAAGGTGAGAGGCAGCAAGTGATTGAACTAGTAGTCTCAAGCCCCTTTATAATCAGCATTAATCCACTCATGGATGTGCAAGCATTATGACCTAATCACCTCTCAAAGATAATTATCTCTTATTATTTTTTTAAGTGAAATTGGGGATCAGGTGGCACTGTCAAATCATGGCAGTGCTGAAACTTGTGATTTACAATGACAGCATCAATTCTCCACCTTTTCCTTAGCCATCTATTTATTTCCAAGTATTTTGTGTCCCTAGAAGTACACCTCTACTTTCGGAGACCCTGTTCACATTAAGGCAATCACTTAGAAAACTCAAAATGTTTTAAAAAATATGAATTCAAATCACTTTTGATAAAGATTATCAGTCAGCTCACACTGTTCCAACAAAATACAATATATTATGTAGCTTAAGCAGAATATTTTTCTCACAGTTTAGGAGGCTGGAAAGTCTTAAGATCAATGTACTTGACAATTCCTTTCTTAATGGCCCCTTTCCTGGCTTAAGTATGTCCTTCTTCTCACTATGTTTGCCATGTGGTGTTGGAGAGAGAGTTCTGGTCTTTATTTCATTTCTTTCTTTCTTTATTTTAATATTTCTTTGTTTTTATCTCTAACATTATTGTTTCAAACACACATTCTGATAATGCAGTAAAATTTCACTCAAAAATAACTTTCTGCTCTTGTTATTTTAACTATACATATTTATGGGTCACAGTGTAATGATTCAGTACCTGCATGTTGTATGCAATGGGTCAAATCAGGAGAGTTAACTTTGCTGTATCCTTAAACATTTGTTTTAAAATGTTTGTTAACACATAATAATTGTGTTATGTATGAAGTGTGGTGTGAAGCTCAATACCTGCATGCAATATGTAGGTATACCAATCCTATCTGTGAGGCTTGGTCCTCACATCTTCATCAAAACTTGGTTATGTAACAAAGATGTTCAAAAAATAGTGTCAATCTGAAAATTCATATCATTTCATAATTTGAACTGTATAATTTTAGAGGAAAACAAATGTTCAGTCCATAATGAAGACTATGGTTTTCTTTCATTTTTTTTTCTCTCATTTGCTCCCTCACATGCACTTTCTTTTTTATCTGCTTCATTTTTTTCTTTCCTTCTGAGTTTTTAATTCCTCCTTTTCCTTCCTTCATTCCTTCATTCTTTCCTTCCTTCCTTCCTTCCTTCCTTCCTTCCTTCCTTCCTTCCTTCCTTCCTTCCTCCTCCTCCTCCTCCTCCTCCTCCTTCTCCTCCTCCTCCTTCTCCTTCTCCTCCTCTCCAGTTCCTTCTTCTCCCTCTTTAAATCTGTCTCCTCTTCCTCCTATTCTTCCTTCTCCTTCTGCTTCTGCTTTTGATTTTCTGGCCATAATGGTTTGGATGTTGCTTAATTGTGTCTCATTAAAAACTCATGCAATTAAAGATTTAGTCTCCATGATGGTGGCTGGAGGGTTTTAGGTCATTGACAACATGCTTGAGTTCTTGTGAAAGGGTTGTTATGAAAGGAGCAAGCCGGACACTTCCCATTTTCTCTCTCTGCTTCTTGGGCTTAAGATATGGCTGTTTATACCAACATTCTCTCCTGTCATTGCTTTCCTCCATGATGTGCACAGCCAAGAAAGAAGGCCCTCACCAGAAATGAGATGATGCAGGCACCATGCCTTTGATTTTTTTGAAACACCATTTTCTTTTTTAAGTATCCTGTCTCTGGTATTTTGTCATAGTAATGTAACTGGAATTACACTGAATTAACAATTCTAGGTTGTTAAATATTCCTAGATCTTTTATTTCAGGTGAATTTTGCTCCTTTGTGAAAACAAACAAACAACAAAAAAAACTACATGCTAAGAAAGAAGAAATGGGCCAGCATATGAAAATTTTAAATGTTTAGAAATGTGATGAAAAATAAAAGCAGCTTTACTTTAATACTACTTTTTCACTGTTTGTATTATATCTGACATACTGAGGTAGGATTACTTGGTACAAATTATCACGTCTATATATTAAAGAGTACATATTCAGATTATCTTGAAAATAAAATCCAATGCATGAACATAGATTTCAGTTCTAACAACAATAAATGGACAGGAATATTTCATTGCTTTTTATATTAGACTACTTTTGCTTTAGTTTGTTGATGTTTTTCTGTTAGTTTTACTTTGATTTAGACTCTGAAGTCCATGGAAAGCAGAATGTGTCTGTAGCTTAATTTTATGATGGCCATACCTATTTAAATCAAAATCTATGCTGATGTGCTAACCCACATTCCTATTGGAAATTATAAATCTCTCAAAATGTCCATAAAGAAACCAGTAAATTAAAGTTAGAAATGTCAAGGAGACAGTCTCCTAAAGTGGTTCATCCATTTGCCATATATACTTATAAGTTTAGTAGGAGATTTACATTCTGAATGTTCATCTTTATTTGATTATATATTTCTCTTAGGACTTAAATAATAATAAATTTGTTGTGCCATGATTTGAAGCAAATCATCAAGATCTGTCGGCTTGGTTCCTCAATGTCGAGTTTGGAGTTAGCCCAGCAACCTCTAGTTAGAAGTGCTTCCATGGAGACATTATACTCCTGGTGAGTGGCACCATGAGCTGACACACTTGCCTTTTCAACTCTGCCAGGATTGAAGCAGTTATGAGAGGGATTATGAGATTTATCCAGGGACAGAGTGCTAGTCATTGACTAGTTGGCTGAAAATTATGTTTCAGATGCCTGATTCTTAACCCAATTGGCTGCGTAACATCCCTTGAGAACATTGGTGCTAAAAGATTCAGGCTGTTTCAATTTACTCTTTTAATTAAAACATAGAACTGGAGGAGAAACAAATGAAAGAGATGAGAACAGGGCTTAAAACATCCTCTAGCTCACCCTCAGCGTTCTTTGTTACCATTCTGCAGGAAGGCTTTACCAACACATCTCTGAAGAACTGCCACTTTTTCTTTTTCATTATGCTACATGCCACATTTAGAGGCTCAGAACAGTACTTCACATTCCATTTCCTCAACAGAGCATCATTAGGGGGAAGGCATAATTTCAGACACTGACATCTAGAAAACACTACACATCTTTTTACTTTGTTATACTCCCTCATTTAGAGTAAGCAGCTGCAGATTAAAGAATCCATCAACAAGTCTTTTTTATTGAGCACACACTCTTCAGAATCTATTAAATATGGGCAGTAATCTAAATAAAATTATAGAACTTTCTTTAAGGTAATGATGTTGATGTATAAGAAAGAAATAAAGCTCTATGTGGTCTACATGATTTATACATGGAAAAACAGACCTTTGCAAAAACAAGCGAAAATAAAACAGAATTTTAGACATTTATGTTACTATAAAAACAATATTTGAGAGAATTCAGTTATTTCCTCTTATGCATCTATTGAATGAATACAAGCAGGCTCTGGGCTGAATTTTAGACAGACATGGCTCTTCCCACAAGCAGCTTACATTCTACAAGTGAGGCAGACAACATATATGTAGTTACATAAGCATTAGATACTGTTAACTGGTAATTTTCAGAAAGAAATGTCCAGGACACTGAGATTTGCTATCAAAAAACTTAGAATGTGATTATTGAAATTTGGATGTGCTACATTAACTCCAGTTATTTTTAATCATAGTGACACCAAACACAGTTGAAAGGAAAAAAATGAATTGTAGCAATGAATTATGAAGGGAAATTCAATGAAATGTAATGGAAGTAACCGTCACAAGCCATCTATGGGCTGTGTGTGTGAACTATGTGCATTTGAGTATATAAGAGAACTGGTGGCGTTTCACACTGATTGGGCTGTGGGACACAAAGGTGCCTTTCTTCTCACTCTGTCTGTGATCCCACATAGCACCTAAGATGAGTGTGATTGCCAAGAAGTCAATCAATCTCCTGAGCACAGGACATCACCAAGCAAGACTCCATCCTTGGAAATTCTACCCCTTGCCTTATTTGGGTGGAATACTTTATCAAATGTCTTCTCCCCGATAAATAGGGGAGTTTCAGGTGCACTCACTCCCTCCCTCCTTCCAGCGCTGGAGATGATCTTTGGGGTCACCGAGCCATCTTGCCCTTGATCTTAGAAACTTATGTTCCTCTGCTGTGTGGTTTCTTCAGTTTTCTTAGTTATTGATACAGCCAGCTCCTTTGAACCCAGTTCATCTCGCCAATCCAGCCAGCTGGCGACAAGTAAGATATTTCATTGTCCTAGCCAATTGTCTTGTGAAATGTTCTGAATATGTCTCCCCAAAGGTTTATGTGTTAAAAACTAAACTTCAAATCCATACACTGATGGGGTTAGAGGTGAGACATTTGGGAGGTAATTAGGGTTGGGTAATACCATGAAGGTGGGGCCTCATGATGATATTAGTAGCTTCCTAGGAAGGGGAATACAGAGCTGAGGTTGAACACCTCTGCTTCCTGGCTGTGTTATATCCTTTGCCGCATTATGACAAAGCAAGACATCTGTTTGCCATGTTCTCAGACCTTAAGTCACCAGAAGCATAATTAATAAATCTCTTTTCTTTATGAACTATACATTTCACTTGTTATAGCAACAGAAAATGGACCAGGACAAATGTCTATCACAGATACAGATTTAGACATGACCTGGACCTATAATTAAGTCAGAAGTAATTGGGAATTACAGGGGAGTGTACAAAGACTTCACTGTCCCTTTTGGCCAGTATGGAGTTGACATAGAAATAACTAGGTCAGGTTTACATGCATTATTAATATGAGTAATGTACCTATTTTATTTTTCAGAGCTTTGGAAGCATATTTTTAATGTAAGAAACCATAAGTTAGCACTGCATTGTTGATAATATAGATTCCAGAGATAACTCTGTTGTGTGTGAATGTTAGCTTTGCCACTTATCTGAGCTACCTAATCTTGGACAATGTACATAACAACTAGTATTAGTTAACACATCTACTAAAGAATGGGAAAATGATATTAACTTTTGCATATAAAAAAAAAACTGGAGACATACATTTCCGTATTAAAATAGTGCCAGGTTTACGTAAAATATGCAGTGCATAATATGGTAATGATGAGCCTTACAATGATAATGAAGCTAGAATATTAACTGACATAGTTAAATTTAAACTTATGGTACATGATCATTAAATGGAGCCATAGACTATGAATTTTGCATTCTTTACATTAATATTGATATCAGCTAATATCCATTTAAGAAAGACAAACCAGGGAAGTTAATATAATTCTTAATTATAAGAGAGAATTTTACAGGGATTATCTAGTGGGAAGTAAAGAGAACTCTAAATATAAAAATAGCAGTCACGAACACTCAGGCTGAGACACAATGCCTGAAGAAGACTTTTACTTTTTTCAGGTTGACATCTAGACCTTTTTGTAGAGGGCACAGTCCTGGTTCTCTGGATAGCCGAGAGGTACTGGTGATATTCTACCCATGGCAGAAGTAGGAAGAAATCATGCCTTTGGGATGCCAGGAAAATCTGTTCTCTGTTGGGAGACAATGGCTGTCACAAACCAAGTGCAGGGCATTTAGGACATTAGCTATCATGCGAGAATTACAGGAACTCTGCTATAAAGCCGCCTGGTGGTGAGGGAAGAAGGTACATGGGAAGATGATGGGGAAGCAGCTGGCAGCTGAGTGCTGACAGATGTATACAGCAAGAACTGGCCATTGGGGGACCTGAAAGCAATGGAGAGACTGCTGCTAAACCCACTGCAGAGCGGGCAGAAGGTTGGGAGAAACTGCTGGCTGCTTAGTGATGTTGGCCTCTGTCTCCCACAGAAACACACACTGAAGAGTCAGAAAGGGTTTATATGAGGCTTTTATTATGTGTGAGAAAACTAAATTGAGAAGAAAGACTCCTCTTCCCGTGAAACCTCTCCAGCCCTTCTCCTGACAAAGCTTCATGTCAGCTGTACAGGAGAAAAAAAAAATATTAAAGGTCAACGACCGTGTTCATAGAGCAGGGTGAATTCAGAATAAAGCAATAAATCAATAAAAGGTGTATTATTGAAAATACAGTTTAAATATGAAAAGTTCACATTTCTATCAGTACTTCTAAATTATTGAACTTATTTCATGTTAGTGTGAATCCTAGAAAGTTTCATGAATTTAGAAATCCACAAATATCATTTTGCATATATAATATTTAACACAAACTCCCCAACTGGTGAGGAGTCTTTAAGAAAATATTGGACCTTAAGTGGAACATACACAATATTGGCAATATTGACACTGTGTATTAAATCATATTTGAATTCAATGGTTTTAATACTTTTATAGACAATGTTTTACTATTCCAACATATAACAGATCCCATCTTACATTAGTCCTTATCATAGGTAACCCATCTGTTGGCACTGTCTCCTTTTTGAAACGTTTTAAAAGTTTGGTTTCCACAATGCCAAGCTATCTTCTTAGTATAGTTGTCTCATTACTATGTCCTTTCCACTTTCCATTATCTACACATCCATGGTTTCTCAAGATTCATACCAATCTGTTTTACTTAATGGTCTCCTCATGTCATCCAGGGCTTTCTAATACTATCAATGACTCTCATAGAAAACAATATGGTAAGGCATTATTTTTTAAAGAATTGTAACATAATAGGAAATACACACACACAAACACACGTGGCATTTTTGATGACGCGAGGTGATCAGCAATCCTTTATCCTACGTATTTGTGGCCAGGACCCATAGGCCAACAGCTATCAGAAGTGATAAAGGATAAGTGGAATATGTAAGTAGGACTCTAGAAGTGTCATTATGAAGATATTGCCAACCAATTCTACACTGCCTAAAAGAGAAGCCCTAGGCCAAGTAGAAACAGTAGAAACTCTCTGAGTAACTTTGAGAAAGCTGCCAAAACTGAAAATCCTCACAGACTCCCGGTTTTGGAATTTTTGTGTTGTTGCAACAACATATTTGAGATTGGATTTTTATAAAGAACAGATACTTATTGCTGATAGCCCTGGGAAGCTTATTGTCAAGGCCTCGGCGGCTGGCAAGGATCTCACTCTGCATCATTCTAAGGGCCACTGTGGAAAGTGTGTTAGTGTTGTGCCACGGTGATCAAAATACCTGAAAATAACAATTTAGAAGATAGGAAGTTATTTTGGATCACAGTTTCAAAGGTTCACTTCATGGTGAGCTGGCTCTATTTCTCTGGGACTCAGGTGAGGCCTATATATTGTGTCCAATGGTCCTGGAGGACTGCTGTTCTGCTCATCCCAGCTGGGAAACAGAGTAGGAGGAGCCAGGGGCAAAACATGTAATCCCCCAGGCTCACCCCCAAAGACCCAGTTCCTCCAGCCATAACTCACCTGCCTAGAATTACCACCCTGTAATCCTTTCAAATTTTAAGCCATGAAATATGTGAGTAATGTGTAGCACTGATATTATGACAGCTACAGTGTCACTAGGCCATAGGAATGTTTCTGCTCCATTATAATCTTAAAGGAACCACTTTTGTGTATGTGGTCACTTGTTGACTAAAATAGTTTTTGGTCCTCTTTTTCGTTGCTGTGACTAAAACATCTGACCAGAAAAATTATAGAGGAGGAGAGGAAACATTTATTTAGGGACTCACAGAGTTTTTAGTCCATAGAAGACTGGCTCCATTACTCAGGGTTCAAAGTGAGGCTGAACATCATGGCGGGAGAGTGGTGGAGGGAAACAGATAGTCTGCAGGGTCAGAGGTATCTCCCCTCCTCCTGGAAGATTCTGTAGCACTAACACTATATAGGGAAAGGTATTACATCTCACATTCTCTATGTAACCCATAGAACTGCATCCTCACATAACTTAAACTCTCCAGATGCATTGAAGAATTTAATGCAGTGTTTGATTTTTTCCTCAGCTAAATGTGAATTTCCTCTGAAGAATAATCAATAAAAGTAAACCAATTGTCCAAATATGAAAGTCTACTTTCCACACAGCAGTTTTTCCTGTTAGATTCCATTGGATCATTTAGGGTTCTCATTTTCTTGCATGTTATTCCTTATCTATTTCAGATGGTCACCTACACCTAGCATAAAGAAAAATACAGAGACTGCTGAAATTCAAAAACAATGAAATATATTTAGAATCTTTAACCATTTAGTTGTTTAAATACCAATTGTCTTTTCATGTTTATTAATCAATCTTTTTTCTTAATTGTTTTAGTTTTGTCAGAAACATTGTTATCTAAATAGGAAACAAAATGTCCACCAGACATTATATTTTAAGCCACAGAAATGGAACCATTAGTTTTGCCTGTTTATTTTATTTGTTATAATAATAACTACTCAGCTGTCAAGAAGCAAGTGAAATAAAACTATTTAAAATCTAGGAAGTGATTTATCATTAAAAATATTTTTTTTAAAAAATTGATCACTTATGAGAAAACCCTTTGAAGAAACTTTTGATGGATTTAACTTTTAAAGGCATATTTAGGAAGAGATTCTTCTACAATTTTTAAAATAAAATTTGTCTTATAATAGGGGGCATCTCAGTTGAGTTGCAGTATTCATTCTTCTGCACACTGCACAGTAATTCACATGGGAAATGCTTCATTCTGTCAGTAAGCAGTGATGGAAGGAGCATTCAAATGGAGAGGATTCCCAGGATCCTGAGTGGAAGCACTCAAGCTCTGTACCACTGTGTGCTGATTGAAATGCACAGTAAGTTACTTAGCACTTCTGGGCATTGTGCACATTTTACAGGTACTGGACCTGTAACATGGGAATGTGATAGCTACATTGTAGGCTTATTTTTAAAAACAAATTAAAAGATGTGCTTTACACAGCATAGAAATTTTGCAGTGTTAGCTCCTCTATTTAATATAATGACCATGTACTATTTTAGGGAGCAATATTCTGTATCTACCTACTGATGGCACCACAGGAATGGTCATTAAGTTTTGCAACATGAATTTAACTGCTCAGTTTCATAAACAGGGTGATTATTAGCACTTCACCTTTTCTTTAACTGAACTATTTTAAACTGAAACTTACATTATATCCACATCAATTGTATAGTTTATGCTTTCATGATAAATAAGACTGCTTTGCTGACAAAATATGGTTACATGCAGGTTAACTGTAAGCTGATTTAGGTAATAGGATTATAGTGTCTGGTTTTTCTCCACTATATCAGAGATTATTAAGATACTACAATATTTTATGAATCCTCAAGAAAGATATCATAGTTTTAAAAGAATAGTGTGGTAATCTTATTTATGTATTACTGCCAAAGGAACTCAAAGTTGGTTTATTATTATTATTATTATTTTAATAGGTAAAAGACCTTTATTTTTATTATACTACTTCAAATTTGAGCTCCCATTCACCATTTTTTTCTTATAATTTAATTGTAATGGAAATGCCAAAAAATTCATCATTAATTCCTTTTAAAACTATATTTGATTGTATAATATTTGCTTTAACAAAATATGACAAAATTATCATGTGAAGCATTTAGCATAACTCATGTTTAATACAGAGTAAAATTTAGGAAGATGAAGCCTGCCTAACAATCTCAACTCCACAGTTATCATCATTTGCATTGTGAAAAGATATTGTACAAATGATCAGTTGGGCACAATATACATAATGTGTAGTAAATAGAGTAATAGGAAATAGAATTTAGTAGTTTAGTTAAGGAATTTGTAGAATTATAGTTTCAAAGTTAAAATGCTTTAAATGTTTCTGTTAAGTCTTTTACATCATCTGACTTTTTCCAAATGAACAGGCAATTATTCCAACCTATTTTTTTCTTTGTTTTCTTTGCTATTTTTAAGATATACATAACAGTGAAATATATTTTTACATATAACACATACATACATACATACGTACATGACTTTCCATTCTTGTCTTGTACATAATGTGATTACACTGGTTATGTATTCATATATGAACATAGGAAAGTTAGGTCCAATTTATTCTACTGTCTTTCTATTCCCATTCCCCATTCCTTTCCCTTCATTCTCTATTATCTAAACCAATGAACTTCTATTCTTTACCCCCCTCCTCCCTTATTGTGATTTAACATCTGCATTCAGAAGTAACATTTGGTCTTTAGTTTTGGGGGATTGGCTTATTTCACTTAGGATGATAATCTCCTAATCCACCCATTTACCAGCAAATGCCATATTTAATTCTTCTTTATGGCTGAGTAATATTCCATTGTCTATATATATCATGTTTTCTTTATCCATTCATCGTTGAAGGGTACCTAGGCTGGTTCTACAGTTTAAATATTGTGAATTAAGCTGCTATAAACATTGATGTGGCTTCATTACATAGTATGCTGATATGAAGCCTTTTATGTATATACAGGAATGGAATAACTGGGTCAAATGGTGGTTCCATTCCAAGTTTTCTGAAGAATCTACATGCTGCTTTCCAGAGTGGTTGTACCAATTTGCAGTTCCACCAGCAATGTATGAGTGTATCTTTTCCCCCACATCCTTGATGACATTTATTGTTACTTGTATTCTTGATTATTACCATTCTGGTTGGAGTGAGATAAAATATCAGTGTAGTTTTAATTTTTCTAATTGTTAGAGAGTTTTAACATTTTTTAATATATTTTTTGGTCAACCCTATTTCTTCTTTTGTGAATTGCCTATTCAGTTCCTATGAACATTTATTGATAGGGTTATTTGGTGGGTTTTTTTGGTGTTAAGTTTTTTTAATTCTTTCTACATCCTGGAGATTAATTTTTTATCTGAGGTAGAGGTGGCAAGTATTTTCTCCAATTCTGTAGGTTTTCTTTTCATGTTGTTGAATGTTTTCTTTGCTGTGAAGAAGCTTTTTAGTTTGATATCATCCCATTATTGATTCTTGATTTTACTTCTTGTCCTTTAGCAGTCTTGTTGAGGAAATCATATTCTAAACTGACATAATCAAGATATGGGCCTCTTTTTCTACTATTAGTCTCTGGTCTAAAGTCAAGGTTTTTGACCCACTGTAAGTTGAGTATTGTTTAAGATAAGAAATAGGGGTTTAATTTAATTCTACTATGCAATGATTTCCAGTTTTCCCACCACCATTTGTTGAAGAGGCTGTCTTTTGTCCAATGTATGTGTATGGCACCTCTGTCTGGTATGAGAGAACTGTATTTATGTGGATTTGTCTTTGTGTCTTCTGTACCATTGTTCTTCATGTCTGCTTTGGTGCCAATACCATGCTGTGTTTGTTACTGTAGCTCTGTGGTATAATATAAAGTCTGGTGTTGTGGTGCCTCCTGTTACACTTTTCTTGTTAAGGATTGCTTTGGCATTCTGGGCCTCTTATTTTTCCAAATGAATTTCATGACTGCTTTTTCTATTTCTATGAAGAATGTTATTGGAATTTTAATAAGAGTTGCACCAAATCTGTATAACATTTTGGCAGGATGGCCATTTTCACAGTACTAATGCTGCCTATTCAAGAACATAGAAGGTCTTTTCATCTTCTAAGGTCATTTTCAACTTCTTTAGAGTTTTATTTTGCCTAATTGCTCTTGCTTGAGTTTAAAGGGCTCTGTTGAATATAGGTGTTGAAAGAGGGCATCCCTGTCTTGTTCCATGTCTTAATTGGAATGCTTTCTATTTTTATCCATTGAGAATATTGGTCTTAGGGTTGAAATATATTTTTATGATGTTGAGGTATATTCCTACTATCCCTAGTATTTCTAGCTTTTTGATCATGAATGGATGCTCTCTTTCTGCATCGATCTAGCTAATCATGTGATTATTTAAAACTATTGATGTGATGAGTTACATTTATTTATCTCTGTATGTCCAACCTATTTTTTAAAATATTTTTTATCTGTTGAATTACTGTATTAGTTTTGTATGGATGAATAACATCATTCAACCACAGTTCATTTAAGTGGTTTAAAAAGATGATAATGATTTATTGCCTCACAGAATATCTGTATCAGGAAATCAGAAGAATCTTGACTGTACAGTTCCAACTGGGATTTTTCAAATTATTGTATTTTAAGTGCGGTTTTGTCCAAATGATCATTCCAAAGACTTCTTTCTGCAAGTGCAAGTCGTAAATATCTGTGGGCTGGGACAGGTTAGATTCCTTAGGAATCTCAATCTTTATTTGTACTCTCTACATGATCTCCAAAAGAAAGAAGCTTCAGGATAGTCAGATATCTTCCCTGCAGACTTTGGGTTCCAAAGATAAAAATGCTAATGAAGAAAGACATAAGAAGCCTATTTTTTTCTTTTTAAATCAAATTCTGATTGTCAAACTCTATCACTTATACTGCATTGTCTTTTTAAAAAGGGTCACTGTACTAGCCCAAATGCAGGAAATAAGGAATTAGACTCAAATTTCTGTGGAGAGCATGTCTGATACCTGCACATAAGTTATATTCCCAGCATGTTCAAAATATACTCCCCCACCTTTCATTGACCACCAAAATTTTATCTTTTGTAGCATCAGACACAGGAGTTCATCTTTTAAATAAATTCCAGATATAGATGAAGCCTTCATGCCATTCCTTGAGGACAATAACTTAAGTACAATTCCCCAATTGGGGATTTTGGTGTAAAAGCGCTCTCCCTGCATTACCCCACCAAAAGACAAAGGTGGGAGAGGATTAGTGTAAGCACTATTGCTCCTTCTTCAAGAGTATGAGGAATCTTCTTTACCTATTTGTATCACTTTAATTTCTTTCTTTTGTCTAATTGCTCTGGCTAGAGTTTCAATGATGGTGCTGCACCTCCAATAAAGCATTAATCTCTAGAATACATAAAGAACTCAAAAAACTTTTAAAAAGCCAGATAACCCAATCAATAAATGGGATAAGGAACTGAACAGAAACCTCAGAGAAGAAGAAATGCAATTGATCAACACATATGTGAAAAACATCTCAACATCTTGAGCAATTACAGGAATGCAAATCAAAACTTCTTTAAGATTTCATTTCACTCCTGTCAGAATGGCAATCATCAAGAATACAGGCAACAGTATATGTTGGTGAAGATGTGGCAAAAAATGTACACTTATACATTGCTGGTGGAATGGCAAACTGTTGCAACCACTTTGGAAAGCAGTATGGAGATTCCTCTAAAAACTGGGAATGGAACCACCATTTGACTCAGCTATCACACTCCTTGGTTTCTACCCAAAGAACTTAAAATCAGCGTACTATATTGACACAGTCACATCAATGTTTATAGAAGCTTAGTTCACAACAGCTAGATTATGGAACCAACCTAGGTGTCCCTCAATAGATGAGTGGATAAAGAAAATGTGGTATATATACTCAATGGAATATTACTCAGCTTTAAAGAGAAGTAAAATAATGGAATTTGCCAGTAAATGCTTGCAATTGGAGAATATCATGCTAAGTGAAATAAGCCAATCCCACAAAACCAAAGCCCTACTGTTTTCTCTAATGTGTGGATACTAATTCACAATAAGTTGGGGGGCACTAGGGAATAATAGTGTGAATTACCTTAGAATAGTTAGAGGGAAGTGATGGGAGGGAAGGGGAGGGAATGTGGGGGTAGGAAAGATAGTGGAATGAAACAGACATTATTGCTGTATATATATATATATGACTGCATGACCAATATGATTCTGCAACATGTACACTCAGAAAAATGAGAAATTATATCCCACTATGTATGATATATCAAAGTACATAAATGCATTCTACTGGCATGTATAACTAATTAAAATAAATTTAAAAATAAAATAAAAAGTATAGGGAGTAAACAGAAGACAAACAGAAACCATCATTGAGGTAGATGCAACATTTTAAAAGTATTTTATAACAAAACTTACAATTTGCTTTTGTAAGCATACACCCAATATCTGAGAATGCTATTTTTTAAATAGATAAAATCAAAGATTTGGCCTAATGTTTCTCAAAATTTAGTTCTTGAACAAACTTCTTCAAAACAAAGTCTTTAATAATAAAAGTACAGATGTCTGCATTGCAACAGTTCTAACGGCATACTATTATATAGAACACAGTTATTCCCCTTATTAGCAAGATCAAAAGGTAATTACATCATTAATTCAATAAAATACACAGAGATACACTGAATTTATTTAATACTTATAGTTCATAGATGAGAAAGACTAATATAAAAACTGAACTTTTACAAAAATATACATGAAAGTAAAGAATAAATCAAACTATATTATCAGGTGGTTATTTTGTGATGTTTTATGCAATGAAAAATTTAAATCTAATTATTTTTGGTTATTGAATTTGAGATGAAGAGTGTTAAAAATAAAAAATAAACATGAGAATGTGTGACAGATAAGGAACAGCACTCAATTTCATTTTGAGTAAATTATATGAACTTATTATGATTCACTGATAATTTCAAAAATAAAAGTAGATTTAGCATTAGCTATGAAATATTTAGATAATTTGAAGTACAGGATATCAAGGAAAGCTACAAAAATTGCTAAAACACTGAAAACATTTCTTGTATCTTAAAATGAATATGGGAAACATGTAAAACTATGCACAAATAATTAATTTAATATAAAATTATTATTTCTTACAGGACACCAAATACATACTGAAAGAAGGTATCACATTATTATAGGCATCTTAAAAAAATCCATTCTATTTGTTCTAAGTATTCAATGATCTAGGCAACAGAGAAAGAGGAAACATATATTAGTTTTCCGGAAAATTAGATAAGTCTAGTTTTAAGTCTAGTTTAGGTAGATAAATCTTATGAACAGAGTACTCATATGCCTCATGCATACAGGGAGAAAAATTAGGTGAAAAATTGCTTTAAGATAGAATCTAATTGTAAATATAGGAATTATATTTGACCAATGCCCAAATAAAGAAGAAATGGGATGGGTAAATTCAAGATGGTAGAGAAGAGGTAGGCTGAGATCTCACTTCCTCTGCATGTTGGGGAACAAATGGAATATAAAGCAACCTATGTTCTCTGGTGATAAAGAATTGATCTGGATGGATTTTCCAGAATATTAATAAGAATTTGAAAATAAACAAAGATGAAACAAAGTATCATTGTACACCAAACATTATACCCTCCCCCCAAAAAAAACAAGACAAGAGAAAATTTCTAAAGATTTATAGTAGTAACTGTAAGAATATAACGTGAAATTACTTAGAGTCTTCAGTGTGACTTGTGGAAGAAGAGTACAGCCAACCTCAGGGGAGGTGGGCTACATAGCGAAGAAGAATGACAAGAAAAAACAAAGTTTACCTTCAGTATTTACAGTGTTATATGGATAAATGAAAAACAAAAGTATGTCTATTGAACATTAAAAATTGGATATGTTGAAAGATATCAAAGATTCTAAAAGAATGCAAAAAATGGTGACTGATTTGACACAGAATATATTAACATATATTCAAAGGATTATTGATTCTTTGAGAAAAGCAAAAGCTGAGCCATTAAAAGAGGATCTAAAATTGAGAATGTGTCTAAAGTTAAGACAAAATTCAGCAAGTTTAGACTAAATTAATTAAAACACATTTACACTTGCATACAACTGGACAGTTTTGTTTTAATTACTAGGATGAAGAAAAAACATATGTGTCTGCAGAGAAAAAAAATAAAACTGACATTTTTAGAAAGCACCGGAAACATGATGCCCTCAAATTCTTTGAAACTTTTAAGAACAGTAAAATACGTATACAAAACCATGAAAACTTTCACTCAGGAATTTTAAACCAATGCAATTTGCTGATATTTTGATGGTCACAAATAAATTCTCAGTCATCCAGTTTATAGTAGTGAGATAATTTATGAGTTAAAAAGATAATTTGTATGTCTATAATGAGTCTATCTTTTAAAAAGATAGATGAAGATACAATTTAACAAGGTACATTTTAAAGAATTTTAATGGGAAAGGCATGATATAAAATTCTGAAGGTTAAACATAACAAAGAAAGCTAAATAATTGTTAATCATCTCCTTGAACTATAATAGAAACATTCAGTTCTAAAAGAAGTTATTCATAGTACAAGAATGTGTGTAGAAGGCATTTTCATCAATGAAATGATGAGAGAGAAAGCCAGGGACCTAGAACAAAGAAGATCATGGGGCACTGCAATAGAGTAGACTTCATTCTGAGTAATGAGGAACTCTGAAAGAATTAAAACAAGGAAAAGATATGATTAGATTTTTATGTTAAAAAATAATCCTACCTGAAACGAAATTCCATGACACTAAAAACAGAGATGAATATTGAGAATCCAATCCATTTAAACATCTTGTTCAGGAATCCAGAAGACAGATGATGAACAAAAGCAGTAAAAAAAAGAAGTAAAATGATCTCAGGAATATTTACAAGATACACTCCAACCTTTCTCTGCTTGTATGGGTATGTGTTTACGCTCCTGGAGAGTTTTTGTATGCTGGATATTTATCATTTTATAAATATCCATGAAAATCATTAACAATCATTCTGATTCAAAGAATCTTTAAGTAGTTATTTGATTGCTAAAAATTAAACATAAATATATTAATAATGATAATAATAATAACCTTTTAAGTCTGTAACATAACATGATAAGCCTTATGAAAGTTCAGCTGGTGATAAACAACCAAGTGTCCAGATATCTTTTCTTCATGCTTAAATCAGTCAAAGTAGTTTTCTTTTAACTGAAATTCACTTTTTTTTCCTGTTTCAATAGTGTATGAATTTATTAGAACATAAAAATACTTAATCAAGCAACCTAAGGTACTTGGATAGTGTAAGAATTCAGAAAAATAAAGGTAAGACATGGAATGTGCTATGTGTTATAAAAGAGAATTGGAATATCTCTATGTAAAAGAAGATGAATGCTACTCTGGTACAGTGAAAGGGAAAATCCTAGAGTCTATAATTAGTAACCAGGAGGAATAATTTTTCTTTCCTAGATTATATAAGAAAAACAATCCAGTCATATATAGTTAATGTTGTTAAAAACACTGACTGTGCACCTGAGTAATTTTATCAAAATATAACATCAAGAGTATGACATTTTTATATATAAAGAGTCCAAAACTGATGTATTGTTATTCTTGGTCTCATTGCAATTATCTATACACTGAGCATACTTAGTGATTTGAGATGACCCTGGTCTGCAGAAAGAGTAAAAGACACACAACACTGTCATTAAAAACCTACAGTGAGTTTTTCACATTTAACTATTTATCATTTGTCATCATTCTTTCACTTGAATATTTTAATTCTTCCCTTTGAAAATTTAAATATATAAATTATCTAAAATAGTAGCTATATATAATAATCATATATTTTTGGTTTTATCTAATTAGGAAAAAAATGAATTAAGTAATTGATGGACATAGTCTTAAGAAATTCTAACTTTATTCAAAATAACTGATCAATAATATTTCCACAGTGCAATTTAAACATGTCATAGTTTATTTGCAAAATCTATTTTAATATCACTTAGAAACATGGCATAAAATAATATGCATTGTAATTAGGCAAAATATCCCTGTTAAGTACATGAATTTATCTTTGAAACACATAAATTGTTTGTGCTTGGTCCCATGAGAACTGTGGCTAGCAGCGTAATTACAGGCCAGAAGTAAGATCCTTCCTTGTTTGAAAAATTGCCTGTTTCCTTAGCAGATCACTTCATATGTTAAAGATATCTCAATCTCAGGTTGATTGTTTCCATCTAATGTAAGTGGAAGAATAGATATTACTGAGGCTTTCCATATTTAGTGATTTACTTCATAGTTGATAAAATATTACCTATTATCAAATTTCCTATTAAAAACAATCCCAATGTAACATACCAGTGGGTTAAAAACAGCATGTATTATTTCTCACAATCCTATACTTAGTTAATTGAACTAACCCAGAGTAGAAGTACTTCAAAATTATCATCCTGTGTCATATTCCTAATACCTCATTAGAAAAAAAACAATCAGTCATAAAGTTGATCTGGATTCACTTTGAATGTGTACTAATAAAGGGTGTGTGTAAGGACAGGAACTATTTGTATTCATAACTGATAATATATAATTTTTAGACACCTAACATGGGGGCTACAAAAATTTCTAATAGACCTGATGTTGGGCCTTGATGTTGGAATTTGAGAACTATTTTGAAAAGATGCAGTGACCCCTACAAGTCAAGACCACCAGGAACACACCTAAGATATTATGGGGCCTCAGAGAAATGTTGATATTTGGGCGGATATTTAGCGGTATTGGTAAAGGGTTTAAGAGTGCATGGTTCTATTTTAAGCTAAGTACTGCCAGAAAGCAGGGTTGATATCCTTGTGGTCTTTCTAGGAGTGGGGGAATCAAAGCAGAGCTATGGATTTATTTAGTGCAAAAGCTAGGCAATAGAGATAGATGATCTATTTGTGGTTTTTAGTGTTCTTGTCTGTGTTTAGAAATGATTACTGCCTTGTCTTGGTTTTGTCTCTCTCTCTCTGATAGCTACAAAGTGACTTTCTATGACACTGGTGTCCTGAAAACATATCTATGGTCTTCAGGAAAAAAAACATTTTCTATGTTTCAAGCTTAGTTCAGTTGCCAGCTCACAGTAGTTAGCGTTTTTGTGTCCTCTGTCTTTCCTAAGTACAGATAAACAACACTCAAGACAGGACCTTGGAATATGTGGATATATATGTGTCTATGTCTGGCACAATATAAATAAATGTTAAATGTCCTAGCAATTCTGCACTTCCTGACAAGTCCATGAGTTTAATTCCTCTTTAGTCAATCCAAATTTCAAGGAATTTCTGTCTTTTTTTTTTTTTCAGTGTCTTGGGCTATTTCTGTTACCAATAATATTCAGTGTACCAGTATGAAATAATGACAGAAGAATTCAACTTAAAAATTCACCTGAATGATATTAGAATCTTGGCTTAAACTATGTTAGTGTATCAGCAGAGAGAAAAGAAAATTTCTACTCTTACATTCTAATTTGATCACTTAATTATTAGAAGATGTGGGTGCCAAAAAAATAGCTTCCAAATTATTCTATGTTGGTGAACAGTTTGTCTGGATAGTATTTTATATATATATAATGTATGTATAATATATACATAAAGATTATATATATTATATTTAATGTCGAAATTTAATGGAAAATAGAGATTTTTATTTTTTACTAGTAGTAGATTGATCCAGATTTCAGTTATTTGATTTTATGGTTAATAGTGACTATTCCAGGCTATTGATGTTACCTAAATATCTTGAGAGAAAAAGTTGTTTACGTAAAAGAAATTCCTTATAACCTAATATAACAATGGAAATTAGTGTATATATATATATTAGTTAGTGAAATAATCACAAAAGTAACCTAATTCTGTGGAAGCTGAAACTTAAACCAGATGTGGATATAAAAATTTCCAAAGAAAACAAACAAAAGTAGAAATAAACGTTTCATTTCCTACCAGATAATGTGATAGGTTTTGAACTATTTAAATTTCAAAAGACAAGGCAGTGGAGCTGAGAATTGGATAATGCATCTGGAATACCCTGAGGTGGATATTGTAAACAATTGCACCTCTGATGTAATTATCAACCTAGTGTTGAGCTAGGAAAACGTTTGTTCATGACTGACAAATATCATATACCTGGCTATAGAAAGTGTTAGTGTTCATCCAGTATAGATTGTATTCACAGCTCATGAGATATCATTGCAGTCTAATAGAAGTAGTAGAAAGTATTTTATAATCAACATTATTCAGTTTATGTAGTAGGCTACTCAGTTTATGTAGTAGAATTGAATGATTCAGATGGAAAACGATATATGTGCAGTGCTTTTTTATCATGCCTGTAGTTCTCTCCAGTGTAATGTGTGTGGAAGAAGCAGAAAATAACAAAGCACACCAAGAAAAGAATTTCTGGAAAATGATATTTAGATCTTTCCCAAAGAGGGAAAAGTGGGCAATAGCACTAATACTAAGACCAAATAGGGCTTTCAGAAACAAAAAAGCCAAGGGCATACCATGTGACTTTGAAAAAGCATTTAAATTTGTAGCATCTGGTACAGACTACTAGCTACAAAAATGTGGATATGATCTTAATAAATTTCATAAATTAAAAAGATAATTGAGGATTTCATCATCAAGGAAACATCACATAGTGGATTCTAAACAAGTAGATGAAGCATGTTACTTGATTTTCCTAATCTCCATGTTTAGAAGTCATCAATAACCTCAAGTCTGCAAATTTTACTTTCCTTATGGCACAGCTAATAATAAACTATTCAGATCAGTATTTGATAAAGTGGACAACCCTGATCTACTGTGTACTAGGTATATATATATATATATATATATATATATATATATATATATATATATATAGAGAGAGAGAGAGAGAGAGAGAGAGAGAGAGAGAGAGCAGTCATAATTAAGTTTCAGAAACAGCACCGGACTCTGAAATCCTCCAAAAAAAAAAAAAAAAAAAAATGGGCATGTCACAGAGAACTGAGTTGTTCTTTTTAATAAAGTGGACTGAATCATGACCAGCAGCTACCAAATGGTTGGGTTCCTGCAAATTTGCAGTAAAACCAGTGCACAAAGATTTGCTCATGCACTTATTTTGTGTTAAGATGGCTTAGTAACTGGAAGGCTGGATGTTTGAAGTTTAGGTCTAGGTGTTTGATTCCTTCCCATCAGAGCTCATCCTAGATTGCAGTCACAGTGCAGGCCACTGACTGTATCTACAGATTTTCCACCAATGAAAACTTGGGTACTATATGTTACTGAAAAGTCCAATGAGCTATATTTTATAAACTGCTTATATAATGAGATTATGGCTCCGGTAATAACGTGATGTGAAGTTAAATGTCTACCTTTATAAAGCATTTGTAATATGGGTGAAATCATAAGCATTTAATCAAACAAGCAAATGTTATATATAAAAATATAGTTGATATTTTTTAACCTACTTGGAATACACACACACACACACACATACACACACACACTGTTTACAATATCCATCCATCTATCTATATCTATGTGTGTGTGTACACATAGAGAAATTAAGCGACAGATCACTGTCTTTTAGCTAATTTGTCTCTTGATGCACTATGTTTATGAAGCTATTTTGTAAAATCTTTCAAACCTTTAACTGATGTCTCCAAGTCTGGTACTGAAAGTGAGCTGCTTTCTGAATCTGTCCACTCTCTGACTTCCGATTCTCATGAAAGACACATTGTCCACACTAGAATAGTTCCTGAACCCGTGTCTGCAGAACATTTTTGCAATACGCAAGTCAGTTCTCCCAACTAACCTTCCTCAGTTCTTTTGTTAGCTCTCTTCATCTATCACCACAGCAAAGATGCCAATGGAGATATCCATGTATTTGTGTGTTCATTAGGCAAACATGAAATTTATTATCCAAATCAACAGAAGTAATACAAACATGAATCTCTTAGTTAAAAGAAAAAGAAAATGATGGGTTTTTTTTTGGTTTTATAAAAAGATGGGAAAAGTAGAAGAATATGGAAGAATATAAATTTCAAAAAGTAAAGTATGTTTTGGGGTCTGAATTTTGTATTTAAAATTCAAAGTATTTCGAATTATGAGACAAAGAAAGAGCAGACATTGCTGTCCTAAGTATGAAATGTTACATAATATGTACAAAGTTTTCAGAGTAATTATTGCATGCTGTTTTCTGTAATACGATTGTGGATTAGTCCATTATCTTTTTAAAAATATTTTTTGTTCCCTTTAACAGAAAAAAAATAAAGCTAAATTTTTCTGTTTCTAAAGAATAGTTTCTTCCAGTATTTTTTGTTGGATGACTTTTGCTGCCACCAAATGTCATCAGAATTTCTAGGTCATAGTTTATTCAAGGGTATATTGGCCCTTCTGAGGAAAATAAACCAAAAGGACCCTCCAGCTTCCACTTCTAGAAAAATACAAATACAAAGAAATGATATGCATATATAAAAATATGTGAAATACTGAAAGTTTCAATCTCTCAGCAAAAGTTAAGAATTAGGACAAACACAATGTAAATTTCTCACAAAAACAAACTTTCTATTGCTCTCCATGAGGGAAGACAGTTCAAAATTGCAGGCTAACTATAGGTGTTTCCATGAACATCATTTCAACTGTCTTCCTCATTCTTCCCTCATGTTCGTACTTACATGAACACACACACACACAGACACACACAATGGCTCCTCCCCATCAAACTTTTCATTCTGGAAATATACACCCCTCCTGCTTCTTGGCAAATCATTCCTATTCACAGGGAAAAGCATTATCTCCCAATTCCTTCCAAAATTCTCTTTCTCCACTAATACCAGTGAACTTAGAAGGACAAAGATGAGTTTGTGTTTGCAAAGAAGTAGAAGCTCGAGGTGATTTATGCAATGTGATCAGTGAAGATGGAATGGATCCTCATCTGAGTTTCCACCATGGAGAACAGAAGGTCAGCAGGCTTTCAGCACCTCTGTCCAAAATAGTATTTTCTCTCTTGGCAAAAGACTAATGCCATATTGAAGAAAGAATGGTCTCTCTGTTAGAAAGGATTTGCCCTTGTCCTCTAAGTACAATAGTGTAACATGATAGTGCTAAGAAACATTAGTCTTTGTTCTGATCTCCTGTGGCCACGCCATGAAGAAATGACAAATAACTGTCTTTCAGCTTATTGAGAACAGAGTAGAGGCTCTAGTTCCAGATTTTCCTTTGAGTGGGGATCTTGTGGGACATGCCAATTATTTTCATAGCAACAGTGTTGCTTTTGGCATATTAGCAGAAACCCATAGACAAAGAGGCTGAGAATCTTTTGAATATATTTTTTTTTTTGAAATTAGATACTCTGAGACCTATTACCAATGTGTTAAAAACTCAAACTACATCCCTTCTCCTCTAATCAATGCTTAAAGACTTCTGCTGTATTGACTTATGCTGTATTTTAAAAAGAAAATAGTAATAGACTAGAAACACAATACTAATCATATTTTTATAAAACATCAAATAGTAAAAGGTCCAGTCTGTTAAATACTTTCTTACTTTTAATAAACACAATTTTAAGACTTGTGGCTATTTCATTATGTAATCTATAGAAATGACCATTACTGGATTGCCAGAGAAAATGTTTTTCCCTTCTTTTCCCCTTTCTTTTGCCCTGTATGCTCCACTTGTTGTAAATGCCCTCAAGGGTAAATCATGTACTCCCAAAGGCTGGGGTACATCTGAGTGAGAAAGAAATGTTGAATACTAATATTACAATTTTGCTAACTTTGATTACTTTTTCAGACTACATCTTGTGTGTGATAAATTCCATGCCAATCACCTTCTTTATACTATGACTAAGAGAGATAAAAACATTCTCTCATGGTCATGCAAAACCTTATTTCCAATATTGATTTCTGAAAAGCCAGCAAATTTTAATTTTATGTTATTCATAAAAGTTGCAAAGTCTTTATAACACTTAAGATTTTTTAGATTATGTATAATATCAGAATGCAAAGTTAAAATCTGGCTGTTAGCTAAAACAACTGATGGTGCTTGCTATCAGGATTAGCCCCTTCATATCATTGTAGTACTGTGATGTGAGTTACTGATGACGTTTTTCAGTATTTTATTTTCTAATTTATTTGTAATTTATATTTTACTTTTTTCCCCTCTATTGGTGCCCATTTATTGATTGCCTAACTACCATCAACTATATTTTTAAATAAAAATCAGAAATTTTCATTTTTTAAATTTTAATGTGTTTTTCCATGGATATTTCTCATGTGAATATATTAGTATTTGACAATTTTGCAGAATGTGCTTCAATAAATAAATAAATAACATGTGGAGATACAAATTAAACTTCACTAAAGCCAAACTTACTCTTTTTTTTTTTTACTTTCTAAGCCTTCACAACACCTTCAATAATAGGTTTTCTTGATAAATAATCAATCAACTAATAACTGTCATGAATTTAAAAGTCAATTGAGGCTTGGTACTGTGGAGCATGCCTGTAATCCCAGAGGCTCAGGAGGCTAAGGCAGGAGGATTGCCTGTTCAAAGCCAGCCTCAGCAAAAGTGAAGGACTAAGCAACTCAGTGAGAACCTGTCTCTAAATAAAATACAAAATAGGGCTGGGGATGTGGCTCAGTGGTCGTGTGCCCCTGAGTTCAATCCCTAGCACACCCTCCCCCCCCAAAAAAATGAATTGAGCTTTTTTCTTTTAAAGTAAATATTCTGGGTATTAAGAAATGAATACATTTAGAATTTTGAAGCAAACTTTTAAGAACCTGAAGTGAATATTTTCTTGCAAAAGTTATTTAACAGTTAAAATAAATCAAAAGCAGGGTACTATTTTGTGACAGACAAAAGTCTTATGAATTTCAAATTTCAGTGTCCATATGGTTTTAAAATTCATAAGACTTTTGTCTGTCACAACTAGTCCCAGCATTCGATTTCTTTTACACTTGTTAATAACTTTTGCAAGAAAATATTCAATTCAGGTTCTTAAAAGTTTGCAAATCAATATATTACTATCTACTTCGCAGAAATTTACCATTGTCCTAAATTAAAAAAGCTCTAATTCATTTTTTGGGGAGGGTGTGCTAGGGATTGAACAGACAGAAACTGAGCCACATCCCCAGCCCTATTTTGTATTTTATTTAGAAATAGGGTTTCACTGAGTTGCTTAGCGCCTCACTTTTGCTGAGGCTGGCTTTGAACTCTTGATCCTCCTATCTCAGGGTCCCAAGCCTCTGGGATTACAGGCATGCACCACTGCATTGGATCAGTAAACTCATCTTGAAAAATTGTTAATTGAATTTTTGAGCTTTGAAAATTGTAAACAATTTAAATGATATATAGTTCAAGTTTGATTAGCTTTGCATACTTTTCACAATTAATATTTTTAAGTACTGTATTTCAATGAACAAATAATTAAAACACTAGTTCTAATAATTTTTACCTTAAGTAAGTTGTAAGTATACAACAGGTGCTTTAGTCAACTAAAAACACTGAACCATTAAATAGATACTTCTATATTTGTTTATTAAAAGTGTTTTAATGCATGAACTTCTATTTCTAGAAGAATTGTGAACTAAATATACTCCTAACAAAATAAAACAAAAAATTATGAATTTAAAAACAGATTGTATTCATCGTTCTGCTTTCAAGAAAGAATTAAAAATTTAATACTTTAATTAAAATATCTATTACTTCACTTGACATTTTTTGAGGTATACAATACATTATTATCAACTATAGGTCACTCTTATGTACAACAGATCTCAAAACAATATTCCTTTTATCTATCTGAATCTTTGCACCATTTAAACAGTAATGTTGAAGCCCCTCTATAGCCCACCACCCATGATCAGCCTACTTTATACTTTGCATTTTATAAATTAAACTTCTTTTGGATTCTTCCTAGGATTATATTCCAAAGTACTTCTCTTTTTGCATCTGATTTATTATTTCAGTTAGAATAATGTCTTCTAAATTCATATGCTTTCCAATATGATAGAATTTCATTTTTTTAAGCTGTCATACTCGTGTGTGTGTGTGTGTGTGTGTGTGTGTGTGTGTATCCACATTTTTTAATCCACTCATCTATGGATACACTCTTAGTCTATTGCAATATTTTAGTTATTATAAATAATGTTGCAATGAATATGGGAAAGTAAATATCTCCCTTGAACATATTGCTTTTAATTCTTTTGGATTTACTTCCAGAGGTGGGATTGCTAGATCGCATGCTGGTTCCATTTTTAGCTCTCTGAGAAATCCCCATATTGCTTCCATAATGGCTGGACTAATTCACTTCCCTCCAAATGTGTACACAGATTTATTTTCCGCACATCCTCATCAACACTTGCTATTTTTCATTTTTTGGTGAAAGCCATTCTAACAGATGTGAAGAAACACTTCACTGTGATTATCTTATCTATTGATTAACCATTCTGTACATTTTTTTTACATGAAAAGCTGAAGAACTGTTTACCTATGGTTATAAATTTCAGTTCATTTACCAAATTTTATTTACCCAACTTGCCATATCCTCTCCTTGAATCTTTCAACATGTTGGTTTTTCTCATTATATTATTTAATTCCAAAATTATAGACAACATAATCATAATTATTTTCTAAACCTGTACAACTTTGGTATTGTAATTTTTCCATGTGATCATTTATTAAGGGTTTCTATATTTACTTGTAAAGTGTGTTGCTATATTTAGAGTCTACAAGAATTTTTCGTTGGTGATTTTAATAAATTTTATCTAGATCATGAATATACCCTTTGTTACAATGGGTCAATCTTGTGCCTGCCTGACACATTTGTTGTCAATGTACTTGGATAATTGATAGATTAATAAGATGAAAATGATTCAGTGTTTACTTGGTCAGAAAGAGGTAATGAAAGCTCCAAGCATTTTTAGTAATATAAGAAAAAATGAAAACTGGAAAAAATTCTTCAGATGTTTATAATAAGGACTTATCATATAAAATAAATGTGATAGTTAAGATATTTTTTCGTCTAGAAACAATGCATTGGGCTAGCTGTAAGTGAAAAACTTTTCATCTCTATTTCTAGGTAAAAAGAAATCCTTGAAAATTGATCTCTAGAGATGGAACACTGAGCTAGAGGGAAAATAAAAGAATGTTGCTATCACTATCGCTTGTAGTAGAAATGTCACTGAGTGGCCACGACTCTGCTATATAACCTAACCTTTCTTGGAACTGGTCATTTATTTCTTTAATTTCTTGACAACAGAATGGTGCACTTTTCTTAGATGAAATTAGAAATGTATTTTAGACATTTATCTTCATTGTAATCTCCTGTGTACGGTTCAGGGATTTTGCCACTCAGGTAGTTAATAAAATCTCTTAAAGTCTTTAAAAATAGAATACCCATAAATGTAGTGATATCAGACATGATATAATCACTTCATTTAAAAATGTATTTCTTTTTTTCTGAAGTAAGACATTGTACAATGTAAAAACAAAACATATTGAAATGAGAAGACTTTTAGTTATTTATTACAATCAATATTAGATTTATTTGCTATACATATATAATAATAAATAAACATAAAAAGCCATGCTCACCAATTCCAACATATTTTTAATAATGAAAACATTTGTTCATTTAAGCACAATTCAAATGATAATCAATTTGGGCAAAAATCCTGAGTCTGTCCTCTTTCTCTACTCTTTCAGCTCATGCATCCTTTTCCTGGAATCACTAAAGATGGTTAATGCCTGCTTTCTGATCCTCCTATTTCTAGTTTATTTCACCTTGCTGAGATATATTACACTTCATGTCTCATCAAGCAGACATTCTTATCTGAATCATTTGTGCTCAATTTTTAAACAAAATTTTATGTTTTTATAAGGATTATGGAGATCAAGTAAGCATGGAGATTTTTGTGAAATCAACTTGTAACAGAATTGAAATTGTACTGTATTTGAAGTCAGGCTTTTTTAAAAGGTGATATGAAATATGTGTAATAATAAGTACTTCCTCTTAAATGTCCCTACTAGTCAAAACCTATAAAACAAAGACTTAAATGGGGACAACAAAATATTTTACACCTTTTTCCTTCTAATGTTCAATATTATTCCCTTTATTTAACTTTATATTGAACTAAGACATATTACTATGGCTGCTATTTCCAACAAATGTTCTGTACTTTATTTTCTAGTGTAATTATAGTCATTTTCTCCATCAATTCATTGAAAGTACCATCTATCTTTTACAAATTAGGGAAGTAATTACACTACAGTAATTTACATGAAAGTTGATGTTATTTAATTTAGAACAAAGATGTTTAGTAGTTAAAGTATTTCTGTCAAATGTTTTTTATGTGTTGGTAAAATAACAGATACCTTCAATTTTAAAAGTTTGTATCTCCTATTTCTATTTTTCTGATCATTTTGAAAAAAATGCTATATTATTTTTCATTGGAACACATAAGACAGCTATGTAGAGTAAAGCTGTGGTTGTTTGTTTTCATAATTACTGGAAAATTAAGTAGCAAGAATGTAATCCAGATAAATATAATAATTTTTTTTAAATTTTCGAACACAACATGTATTGCATTAGGCCCCACAATAATTAATTAAATAGTTTCATAAATAAGAAATAACCACAGAGATGTTCTTAGCAACATTGTCTTAGATATTTCGCCAAGTTTGGGCAAATTTATGAAGACCCAAGAGAAATGTAAATGTTCACAGGAAAATTTGAAAATGATGCACATAAATGAAGCAAAAATAGTTTTGATAATTCTAAGTGGCATAATTGTATAAAAATAAAATAACTATTGCTAAACTATATCACCAAGAATAACTATAAGGATAAGGATAAAAGTGAGTATGTAATAATATAAATGTTTATGAGTATATATAACTCAAGAAAATATTTTCCTTAATATACAGTGTATCTTAAAATTTTTAAATGAAAGCAAATTAATTTGCATTTAGGTCTAATAGAAAATGTTCTTAAATTTCCATTAAAAAGTCATGTTTACCTTGCTGAAGGAAAATCACTTCCTCTAAATTGTTGCTGTATTTGTTATGGATATTGAAAGTTTTTTCCCATATGATTTTTCCCATTCTTTTTTTTTCTGTTTCACTTCTAAATCAAGAATATATTAGAAAATACATATATCCAAATCTGAACTTTATTCTTCTGAATTTCTTATGCATATGAAAAAATTTACATTGATAAAAGTTGTGTGTGTATTCTGATTATATTTCTTATGTATAGGATTTTTATATGTGCTCATTTATAAGTAAATATTTATCTATAGTAATGTGAAATATATTCATATGTATACACACACATTTGAGTTCATTCATATTTCTTTAATTTTAGATTTAGTTGAAGTTATAATTTTCTTGTTATGATTCATATTTGTGTCTCACTCTACCTTTCTGAAGATACAATACACTATTTTTTTTCTTTGTTTTCAAATGCTAACATGATACACACACACGCACATAATTTGGAGCTGCTAAAAATAATTTTCACTTAGTATTACATAATCAAAATAATTTCCCATTATTTGCTTTAAAAATACTGTCAATTAAGCCAATTTTTATATTTTTATTTTTATATTCATATAATTTTGTAATTCATTTTCACTTATTTTGTTTCATTGTGTTGTAAGACAAAATAAAAAATATATATATTTTCATATGAATTAAACTAAAATTTACGATTGCCCCTTAATTTCAAGATACACAATGTGTGTGTATATCATTAAAGATTAATGCAACACAAATATCATGAATAAATATTAAAATACTGAAGTCTTCAAATATTGGTGCTTATGCTATAAGGCTTCTTTGGAAAGATCATTCAATAACAATTATAACAATTTCAAGGTATTTTTCCAGACACATGATAAAAAGAAATTTTATCTACTCTTTTTATTTTAGAGTAAATATTTTTTAAAATGCACATCAGTTATGTAGATATTAAAGGATATGTTTGTTACCCATTCAAATGGTTCCTCAAAGCATTTCTATTAATTCCTTTATTTAAATGACACACATATGCAATAAGTCAATCCTGTGAATTTTCTAGAAATTAGCCTAGTTAATATAATTTTCCTGAGAAAACCTCAAAATTGCAGATAAGTTATTATTTTAAAATATCTCTGTGGATGCATATTCAAATTTGAAAAAGCTATTTTAAGAACAGTTTTTCCTAAATTCCTCCAAGAAACAGTTTTCTTTGAACTGAGGTCAAATCCAGTAGGTTTTAAATTCAAGTAATCATTATCTATGTGAAATTATGCAAAGGGAATGAGGCAGTATAAATTTACATACATTATTTTTTTTGGCCTTGCAATAGTTGTAAATTTTATCCATCATTTTTGTCAAGTACTCATACAATGAAGGCAATACCAATACCAAGGATTGAATGATTTAATCCAGAAGGATAAAGTGAACCTTAGATATAGAGTATTTATTACTTATATAGAGAAAAAAAAAGAAAATTATGCTAATGGTGCCAGCTCCCATGATTCTCCCACACCTGAAAAATCAAAAATGATGATATTTAAACAAAAGAAAGCTGAATGACTGCAACAGAAGTTATTAATACCCCATTATGGAGGAGGCAATTCTTTCCTGCAGTAAAACAGATTCTTTCAAGAATTCTTGTCTAATGGGAGCAACAACCTCTCTCATGATAGGCTCCAGTGAGAATTTAAAAGGTGAGTGGCAGATGGCTTCATAACATCTCCTTAGAGACTTTTCATACTCTTGTTTGTTGTGAGGATAAAAAGGCATTCTCAAAAAACTAAAGTAGGCTAACATAAATCTTATGCCTATATATAGAGAGACAAAGTCTCTAAGATATAATGCCAGCATCATTTCTTTATGATATCCATTGTTTGATATGAGTATGTAAGATAACATATGTTTATTTCATTTATTCTTTTATTTTAAATATAGCAGGAAAAGGAATTACAGAGAAATTCTTCTTTTGGTAATGGTGAAAACTCTCCATATAACCAAATATTTGTAAATAGTATTTATAAAACTGACAAAAATATCACAAATAACTGTCTGCAGAACAATCAAAAACTTTGTAAGCTTACAAGTTGACCCCTGAAAGAAAAGAAATATTTGGGTGATTTTTCTCACTCTGGAAGCTTTTGCCTGATGACAGATCTAGCTGATTCTATGAGGAATGTCACTAATATAAAATCGTTCAATCTTACTAATTGGAAGAACAGAGAGCAGAGACCCAAGTGATACAAGTGAAAAAAAAAAGAAATCTGTTACAGAAGAAAAATTGTGAGGGAGGGTCTCTGAATATATATACTATCAAGATCTTTGGTTATCCCTTGAAATATGAAGTTATAGGGAATTAGATGATCCCTAAGATAAGTAGCACACAATCTGGAATTTTATGTAAGAATTTTAAAATATCTGAAGAAATCAGGCAAATAAAAACTAACAAAAAACAATACTTTTAATGACTTAGAGTCCAAATACTCTACAATGAATCACAAAAATATCAGATACAATGCAAAATGATTAAATACTTAACAAAACTGCTAATTGTGACTACACTCAAGAGAATATAAACATTTGGAAACTGAGCTTAAGGAGACCCAGATGTTAGAAACAATGGACAAATACTTTATAGCAGCTATTTAAAGTATGGTCATGAAAATAAAGAAAAAAACAACCCATGGCTATAATGAATCATAAAAATCTCTGTAGAAAAATAGAAACAGAATGAAGACAAAATGGAAATTTGATATTAAAAATGTAGTATTGAAATATTTTTGTGATTGCAGATAATACAAGAAAGGCTATCAAATTGGAAGTTAGGTTATTTCCCTGTTTTGGTACCCTTGTGTTCTCTACCTGAAGTTGTTCACTTTTCTTTCTGTAATACTTGCAACTAAAGCAGGAATGCACACATTATTCTCTGTAAAATCCAAAGAATTAATTTTGTTGTTAAATTTTCAAAATGTTAGGTTTATGTGACATTTTGAGTTTCCTCATCAAGGCCATGGACCCAATAAGGCATTTCTAAAAACAGATGAATTGAGAAATCATGCAGTTAATTTTGTACCAAAATTTTAATATTATATAAAAAATTAAAGTTATGCAAAATATATAAAGTAAAAACTCATATTAATATTTTTCCTTATTCTCTATAGCAAAAAAGGAGATATATTTGGAGGTGTTTTATATGTGCTGGATTTAAAATATAAAAATATGCAATACAATAAAGTTATATAGGAATTTAATTAATAAATTTTACATGACTATTATGTGACACATATAAATTTGAAGAAAAACTATTATTTATATAACATTTATTATATAAGTCTATAAACTGAATAGCTGATCATGTTGAAATCTTTTTAACATAGAGATACCAAGATATTCATGATATTCTTTTGTAAATACAGCATTTCAATTCACACTGAATGAAAATGCAGATATCTGAAATCAATTACAGATTTTAAATAATACCACCAAATATATTCTTTTCATACTTACATTGCTTACCAATTAGCATTATCTTAATAATGTCACCAAAATGATAGCAACTGTCTCTTAAATACCAAATTAGTTGAATACCAACTAATTTAAAATAGGAAATAATTCACATTCTGTTTGCATAGTAAATTCAGGACAGAACTAGTTCTTGGGTAGACCAGAGAACTACAGCATGAACATGTTCCCTGGAGGGGCAGGATATGAACTATAACTTCTGACTAAAGTGATTTTTTTAAAAAGACTATTTTTTCCATTGATGCATGTAATCCAAAGTAACTTGCGTTGGAAATACTGTGCCCTTCTTAAGTAAATATAGTATTTTTTTTGTCATTATGTAAGTTTGGTTTCCTAAAGTTGGGATTCCTCAGCAGTAATACAAATTTAGTGTAGATGCAACATCTACCTCAGCCTCTTGCTTTATTTATCACAGCAGAGGTTGAAAGGATGGCATATTTATTTTCTAAAGCAGTGTAACAAATTGCCACAAACTACAACTTAAAGCATCATAAATATACTGTCTCACAATTTCTATAAATCAGAAGATTGAGGTCATCACAGCTGATTTCTCTTTTCTGGTTTTCACTAAGTTAAAATAAGAATGTTCAACATGAGCTGTGGTTCTCATTTGCAACTTGGAGTGCATTTACAATCTCATTAGCTGTGGGGACAGTAATTTCTTCACAACTGTGAGTACTGAAATATTTATTTTCTTTCTGCCAGGAACTGCCCTTAGCATTAAGAGGCCACCCAATTCCATATCATGTGTATTCACAGGAAATTCATAACATTGATGTATTTATTTTTTAAAATCCATCTGAATATGACTCCCTGACTTCCCCTCAGATAAACTGATAAAAAATCTAATTTAATGGATTCATTGATTGTAAAATATAATAATTATTAATATTAAATAAACATTCTGGGTGGGACAGGTTCACCCACAATAATCTCTTTTAGCATATAACATAATCAAAAGAGTAATATCGCACAATATTCAGTTTGTACCAAAAATCAAAGGAAGGATTTTATTCAAGGGTGAGAAGGGTTATTGAAGATTGTCAAAGAATTACACCTATAATAATGCACGGAAGACTCAGACATTGACATAAAATCACAGAGTTAGCTGTATCATAAGTAGTAAAAGCCCTTGGATTTAATACAAGAATATCATGACTTCTGTCAACATTTATGAAAAAGTACCTTAATTTATTAGCCTGAAAGTAGAATAAAATTTCCGACAATTCACAGTTTTTGTAAATTATCTTCACAAAAGCATTAGAGAAAGCACTAACTGGAAAAGGGTAAAGCATTTTTTGAAAAGCTGATTGTTGTTGCTTTAACCTACTGATAGTAAAGATTGCTCTTTGGGACTGGGAATACTGACATAAATGGTGATATTAGGATTCCAGAAAAGCAGAGGTCAGAGTGTAGCACAACCTTCAGAGGGAAGATAGATGTAATTTTCATGAGTATAGACATCAGAGCTTGCAGAAAACCTCACATTGCTTTCCTGACATGTGAAAAGAGAGCCATTATTGCAGAAAGGCTTAATATAGCCCTGGAATTTACCCTCCGGTTTCAGCCAAAATAATACATCAGGTGCTTTACAGAAACAATGCCAAACTTGGCAATACCATCCAAAATGTTAATGGGTTCTCTATTATATCCCCATTGTGCTCACTTATCTAGATGCTGGAAAAAAAATTAGAAAAAAATGGGGAAAAGCAACAACCTGTTAGAACTTATATAATTTAGCCTCAATGATAGCTATGATGTGGGACAATTTTTACTTATATGTGACAATTATATTATATGTGGATAACAAACAGGAAATATATTTATTATGTCCATAAGTAAATAGATCAGAAAGTTACTTTTATATCAGAAATATAGCCGTCTAATTTTACTACCTTATTCAGGGTTATTTTTTATAAATTTTAAAATGTGGTCTTTAGGGAATTTGGTAGTTTGAACATTCAGAGAATATTGCTCTGATACACTCAGGACATTATGCCATTATGTAATAGTATCTAATACATAGGAAGTTATATGTCCTAAAAGACACATGCAAAACTAAGGGCTGCTGATTAACCCCATGTAGATTAAAAAACCTACCATGAAAATAAAATGGGATTATAGGTCCAATCATCTGTGTCTGAGCCCTGCCAGAATTTCTGATTTAAGTTTAAGGACCTTCCCTGACACAATTCAAATGACTTCAAAGCCCTTGTTGAGATCTTTTGGAGTTTGGTAGGCAAAAGACGGAAGTACTCTTTTGATCACTTTATTAGGTCGTTTATACTAATGCAAATATATAGTGAAATCTACAGCAAGACCATAGGTTATATGTCTTGTTATATCAGTCATGACATACCAGATCCAGTGATGATAAAGGAAAACTGTAGTAATATATATATATATTCTAAAGAATCTGAAGTTAAACATACTAGAAGAATCCTGGCCCAGATTCCTAAGGTCCAGAGGACAAGAATGTTTTCTGTATCAGGGTACTAGTGTTCATTTGAAATGAGTTCTTGCATGTTTTTGAGCTCTGTTAGGTTTTAATGTCTGAACACAGGACATCAAATTGTTATGTGACTGGAGCCAGGCAAGGTGGCACACACATGTAATCCCATTGGATCTGGAGGCTGAGGCAAGAGGATTGCAAGTTCAAAGCCAGCCTCAGCAACTTGGTAAGACCCTAAACAAGTTAGCAAACCCTATCTCAAAATCAAAAAGGATAGGGATATGTCATGCAGTTAAGTGCCTGGTTTAATTAATTTTCTGAGTTCAATTCCTGGTACAAAAAAAAAGAAGAAGAAGAAAAGAAAGAAATAAAAATGCAACTATACCTTTAAAAAAAACACCTTCATATTATCAGACTTACCAAGTCATAGAATCACACAGGTACAACAACAAGTGGGGCCCAAACATATATAATATATGATGTCAGTCACCTGTCTTACATGAATGCCTTTCTTAAATTTCATCTAGGGACTAAGTGGGGCAAGAAGAATTTACCTAGCATCAACTAGAGGAAGAAAAAGAGCTTAATTTGAATAATGAGAGGGTTCATTCAAAATGATATATTAAGTAAAAACTGAAAATTATCTGGCTGCTTCAACATTACAAATCTGAGTTGGCTCAGAAGGATATTGGAGAAGAAAATTCTCCTACTATCAGAAATTTGAGCAGAACATTTGTTTGGACACTTTTCATAGAGTTTGGAAAGCCTGAGGCAAGAAGTTATAGACTATTATTATGAGAATTCACTTGGCTAGTTGGTTAAGATTCTGAAAAACAACAAGTTTAAAAGACTAAAGGCAAGAAATATATGAGGGGGGACTTGCAGATAAAACTGTGTTTATAGCCGCTGAATGACATATCTTCATGGTTTATATCTGTATCCCCTTGAATGAACCACTATGAAAACTGTTCTCATATATGTTTCAAGATAAATTTTCGTAGGAATGTTAGTCTTTCCCATTGTTTGTTTCAATGTCAAAAGGGAATGTGTCCCATCATGGGAACTCCCAAAATATTGCCACTGACCAAGAAACCCTAATTGCTAAATGAGACATAAAAATGGACTTAAAACATGGGGTCAAGTTTTGTTCTACTTGTATTATCAAGAAGCAATAGTCCTAATAGAACAAAGGAATGTACTATTAAATACTTAACTGAGGGAGTATCTTAGAGAAATTTCCCTGAAGGACTGAGGTGATAAACTTGAATATAGATTGTCTGCACTGAATAAATGCCCATATAATATAAGGAATCAAAAAGTAGATGTTTTAACGTTACTTTTAATAGTAATTTTATAGAAGCAACTGGGAGAATTTGTGTTTCAAACTATGAAACTTAAGGCTCTTCTGGATCAGAGGACTGAGATACTGGCACTAGTGATGGGAAAATGCTTCTACTAGGGGGCACAGGCAGATGTGGCTATTACAACCATTCAATCAGTTTGGGCTCCATATGTGGAACAGCAGGCAAGCAGTTACTTTACTTGCCAGGATCATTGGCTCTGATTACCATGAGAATCTGGAATTGCTGCTATATTATGGGTACAGGAAAATGTAAATATGAAACCCATGAGAATCCCTAGGATGTGATTTTTTTTCTTGCCTGGCAACAGTGGCAAATGCACAATTGCAATAATCATGGCCCAAATGAGTAACCTAAATAGAGGTTTTGACTTCTACAGGATAGAGTGTGTCACCAACCCACCTAGAACTTTTAAGATACTAGTCAAGGTTGATATCAGGCTATAGTTGTTAGTACAGGAGGGAGAAAATTTAGTGTTTGGGAAAAAATTGCAGCAATAAGAAAGGGAGAATGTTCCAATAACATTCCCAAATTATCTTTTGTAGGTGTTGCAACCAGAAGATTGAAGACTACTCCAAAATTTATTATAATTTTGATTTCTTTCTGATCTAAACAAATTTTTTTTTAATTTAGTTTTGGGGAGGCTGGGGTGTGGCTCAGCGGTAGAGCACTTGCCTCCCATATGTGAGGCACTAAGTTCCATCCTCAACACCACATAAAAGTAAATAAACAAAATAAAGATACTGCATCCATGCATAACTAAAAATACATTTTTTAAAAAAAATTATTTTTGATTTGTGTAAAATATATTGATCCAGATTTTTTCTTTTTAATAAACAAGAGAGTAAATTGGAAAAGAACACTAGGAATGATGAATATTTAAGGTTAGTATAGAGACTTAAGTCTTTAAAGTGAATCAAATTGCTGGATTAACTGGCAAGAGAATCCTAGTGATGCAGAAGATGCTAAATCAAGTAAATTTTCTTGTAGAAAGAAGTGATCAATAATACCGGTTATTCTAAAGAACCCAGAAAGATAAACATAGAAAGCCCTTTTTTTGTTTTGCATTAATTTGATAATGACTAGGTATTAAGTTATTAGGGTAGTTTTCACTCAATTTAAAACTCAACAAGTTTTTTCATTTCCTTTTTGCCTTATGAATATTTTCCTGATTGCAATTTTAGTTTTCATAACATATATTTAAGTGGTTTGCTTATATTTCTAATATTTTATTTCTATCCCTTTTGGAAAATACATACACTTATTTAAACTTCTTAGTCTTGACTAAGCAATGTGAAACAGATTAAAGAGATAGAAAATGTAAAAGAAATATTAGCTAACAAGAAAGAGTGTTACTATTCATATAATATTTCAGAATGAAAACCAATTTAAAAGAGTATACTTCAAGAAATAATTATCAAGAATTTTCTGTTACTCAAATAATGAGAGACTGCAGACTTATTCAATTCATGTAACAAAAGCCCATAATATTTTTAAAAATACTTACAAGTGAAATTTAAGAGTGTACTGTATATCATTTAAGATTAGTGTATCTTTTTCAACTGCACACAAAAATATACAAAAGATGGAATTTAATATACCAGCAACCAATAAAAGAACATTAAAATACACTTTAATCCTCCCACATGAAATACATAGGGATAAAAATATATGAAGCACCTGGTGCTTAGACATGAAACTATGTGGGAGTTTTTAGGATTAATCAAAATGCAATTACAAAGGCTTTACACCCAGCTGATCTCCTTACACCAGGCTTTCTGAACAGTCAGCTCTTTACCTTGTCTCCAATTCCAAGACATTGTTTGTTTTTCACTAAGTCTCAGTACTTCTGCTCTCAGTGCTTCTTCTTTCCCTGCTCTCAGCCTTTAACCCATAGGAATATAGGATTCTTTGGGGGACATCTTTCAACAATGTGATGACCTCCACTGGTATGTGTATATACCTGACTTCTGATCCATGAGGTTAAAAAAAAATGGACCAGAGACGACTGAAGCTTCTTTTACTTTTAAACTCTAGCTGACATTATTGGAAGAACTTATTAAAGATATTGAAAACTAAAAAACATTTCTGAGGGAAATTATAATAGGACAAAATAAAAACAGACACACATTATATTCATGGATTGGAAGAATCATTCTTTGGAGAGTATCAGTTCCCACAAATTAATTTGCAATCTCAAATTGCAATCTCAAAATATCTGCAATATTTTTATTGAGGCAAGAAAATTATATAAGTCTATGTAATTACAAAATGTTAAGGTCTGTAAACAAGTCAAAATAACACCTGGTATTTTGCCAGGGAAATGTTAGAGTTTGTAAACAAGTCTGGATGGTGCCTGGCAAAATGCCAGAAGGAGTGGTTTGAGAAGTAACAAAAGCAAGCCATTAAGTGTGGAGATTCCTTATTGGTTGACTGATGTATCTAGTTTATGCTAATTAGATAAGCTGTGCAAAATGTATAAATAGCTCTGTTGTGCTACAATAAACGGCTTCCATTCCTGCTGCATCAACGTACAGAAGTTGTTCGCCACCCCCGGTTATTCTGCTGCAGCCAGACTGCGGCAACAAAAATCCTAAAATAAACAAAAATCATTTTGAAATGGATGAACCGACATGACAAATTGACACCACCTGATTTATTTAAAATGAAGAAAGTCATAGATACTAATAAAACAAAATATAAAGACTATGTAAATACTTTTCCAGATTAAAAAAAAATTCACATTGACATGAAAAAACTACAAGTATAGCTTTTTTTAAACTATGACAGTAAAACCAGAGTCTACACCATATTTTGTTGCCTTATCTCCTATTCTCCTGCAATCTGTGATAGTGTCTTCATTTACTTTCATGACTTTTGAACTGTATATATATACATAAGCAATAGTTTTGTCCTTCTACTTAATGTGATACATTTTGAGATTTTTTTTCAGGACAAATTTAAAAATGTTTTCAAGTTATATCATGCAATTAAAAGGATTTTCCAAGTAAATTATCTCAAGTTCTGAAATGTTCTTTATCCATTGTTAGTTATCACTTTGGCATATCAAGCCAAAGTACAGGATATTATATTATTTTTATTCTCATCCTCAAATTAACAAATTGTTTAAGTGAGCACTGATGTTTTTGTCCAAAATCTCAAGTTTCCACTAAAATTAAAATTAGAATCGCTACCTATGGCCTCAAATCTTCTTTTTTTCCCCAATATCTCTTGTTCAACATTTTAATTTTTATTTCTTTAAATTACATAGATACCAAATATGAGGAGTTACCTATTAGCACTTTTTTAAAAAAGTATTTTGTAGTTATAGTTGACAAATGCCTTTATTTTATTTATTTTTGGTGTTGAGGATTGAACCCAGGGCCTCAAATGTGTTAGAGGAGCACTTTACCACTGAGCCAAAATCCCATCCCCCTAGCACACTCTTAATTCATCTTAAACCAACTTAAATAGCCATTTAGGACGTTTTGGCGTAGTTAGGCATTTTTTTTTTCTTGAAGTAGATTCCTAGAGATTTTGTCAGGTATACAAAAACATTGTAATATTCCATCGAATTTTTATTAGTTATTCCATCAGTATAACTAAGAAAGAATTTACATTTATAAAACTCATCTACATTAGTTCAGTAAATATCTTGGAAAATTTAAATACTTAGAGAGACTATACAACATTATTTCTAATATTCCATTTTATTTTACTGATTTTATACTAGATTCTATTTAGAATTTAATTACAACTATAATGAAACATTTTAATTGAAATATACTTATATTACCATACAATTCATTCTTTAAAAGCAAACATTTCAGTTTAATATATTTACAAATTTCTGTAACTGTCACCACATCTTCAATATCTAAATGTAGAATTAGAAATTCCTTCCCAAAAGGAATATGCAAATTAATAATTACTTCTTCTTACTCTTTATCTTTTATATCTATCTTGGTAATAGAAATTAATACTGTGGACATTAGATATAAATGGAATTACATAATATGTGTCCTTTGCATCTGGCTTCTTTCCTTTAGCATATATGATTTTAAGGTTCAATCATAAAATGGCATATATAGGCACTTCATTTATTTTTAAATTTAAATAGTATTCCAGCATAGTGACATGCATTTTATTTATCTCTTTTTTAATTAATGGAGATTTGAGTTGTTTATACTTTTTGACTGTTATGTGTTATGCTACTGAGAACAGTCATGCACATACAAGTTTTCATATGAACATGTTTTCAAAATTTGTGTTCAAGGCTAGAATTTTTGCATCATATGGTAACTTTAACTTACTGAGGAGGTACCAAACTGTTTCCAAAGTGATCACACCATTTTTCATTTTCACCAGTTGTGTATGTGCATCTTTTTTTGGGGGAGGGGGTGATGTATATGTGGGATTGAACTCAGGGACACTCGGCCACTGAGCCACATTCGAAAACCTATTTTCTATTTTATTTAGAGACAAAGTCTCACTGAGTTAGTTATCACTTCGTTTTTGCTGAGGCTGAGTTTGAACTCGTGATGCTCCTGCCATCCCTGAGCTTCAGGGATTACAGGCTTATTGCACCTGGCACTGTATATATGCACTCTAATTGCTACAAATGCTCAAGATAAACTTTAATTAAACATTCTAGTTCTAAGGGTATAGTTTAGTGGTAGAGTAGTTGCCTAGCATGTGCGTTGCCTTGAGTTTGATCTCCAGATCTGTAAAAATAACACACACACACTCAAAAATTAATTAGTCATTTTAGAGAAGTATCTGTGTAACTTTTGTGTCAGATTTACATATATATATATATATATATATATATATATATATATTTGCTACAATTGGTAGATATTTTTGGTACTAAATAATCTATAAATTTGAATTTTGAATGACATTCTGAGTGACATGATCTCTTGACATCCTTCTTCATCCTGCCTGGAACACAAATCATGACTTTTTCTGGCATATGCACATTGCATATGCCTCTTATTCATAGATTACCTAGTAGCTCTCTCATTATCAGGTCAACCTTTAAAATATTGCAGCACTAGTGTTCAAGTTACCCTTATTTTCATTAATAATGGCCCAGAGTTTGAATTCAATTGTGCAGATACATATACATATAGCCATTTATAATTGATCTATTTGTTAGTTATTGCTAACGTCTTTGTGTCCCTAATTTATAAATTGATATTAAGAAATAATAGTAAGAAATCTAAGTGACTTTATATTCTAGCAATGTAGAAAATAGTGCTAAGTAATTCACAATTAAAGTATGAAATACACGTAAATACAAAAAGGATATCATAAATGTTGACATATTACATTTGATTTGATAGCATCCTACAGGAACAGTGCCTAGCAATTTTGAATTTGTTCAGAAGTGGTTTATTATCAAGGCTCCCTATGTATTTCTTGCTTGCTGAGGAGGAGGAAGTACCAGTAATTCTCACATGCCTAAATTTTACAAAGGTAAACTCATATCAATCACTTTCCAATAAACAATTCTTTCTCATACTTATTATACTCTCATTGCTTTTCTAGTGAGACTCTAATCATCATTAAGTACAAATGAGCCATCTGCATATTTAAAAGAATTTGCAGATTTGGCATGGTTATATTATTACTTTATATACTAATTTGTCTAGGTAACTTCAGGCAAGGCATTAAGAGATATATTTTTAAATTATATAAATAAATATATATGTGTGTGTGTGTGTGTGTGTGTGTATAGTTTTATCTATCTATCTATGTATCTACCTATCTTTATAGTTTTATGTAGACTAATAATATTTGTTATTTATATTCATTATTTACATGTATACTTTCACGTGTATTTACATGTATATTTATTATATATAAAGCTTAAGTATAATATTATCTAGACTAATAACATATATAATTTTTATCATATGTAATTTTTTTCTCTTGTTCCAAATAATAGCCAGTGGACTTCCATTCCTCTTGAGATACCATAAATACACATCTTTAGTTGTAGAGCATCTCCAGATGCTTTTTTTATGACCAAGCATATAGGGATAGCCACAAGATTATCAATAGTGTTCTCTTTTTCTTCCCTTCCTTTTCTAGCATCTATGCCCAAAGATAGCTGCTAAGTTTCTTTTTGAAGGTAACTAGTTAGTTTTTCTATTGCTGATGTTCATCATAAGGGTTCTAAAGACTATGTTAAGTCAGCACTCTTTATGTTTCAAGTTTTTTTTTTCTTCTTTTTTTTTTTTATTGGTTCTTCAAAACATTACAGAGCTCAAGACATATCATCTTTCATACAATCGACTCAATTGGGTTTTGAACTCCCCAAATACATAATACAGACTCACTTCTGTTACATACTCACATTTTTACATAATGGCATATTAGTGACTGTTGTATTCTGCTACCTTTCCTATCCCCTACTATCCCCCCTCCCCTCCCCTCCCCTCCCAACATCCCTCTCTACCTCCTCTGCTGTTGTTCAATTCTCTCCCCTTTTTTTCCCCCCACCCCCTTGCCCCTCATAACCTCTTATTATTTTGTGTATCACTGAAGGTCTCCTACCATGTTTCAAGTTTTAATTAATATTTTCTTTGAAATTAATCTGAAAACTTTCTTTCGATTGTAGTAAGCAAAATAATGTCCATTAAAAGATGCTCATTTCCTAATTTACATAAATTTTAAGTATATTGTTTTAGTCACCTATTCATCCATGTGACCAAAAGACCTGAAAACAACGAGGAGAAAAACAGTATTTTTAGGCTCATAATTTCAGAGGTTTCAGTTCACAGATGGGCAGCTCCACTGCTCTGGACCCAAGATGGTGCAGAATATCAAGGCAGAAGGCAAGGCTGTGGCAGAAGAAAGCAGCTAGGTATGTGGCAAGAAAGCAGAGAGAAAGCTTCACTTGCCAGATACAAAATATAAACCTCAGTGACCCATTTCCTCCAGCTACCCCTAGCTTCCTACAGTTACTACCCATTAGACCCTATCAGTAGATTAGGCCATTGATTAGGTGGTCATGTAATTATATCATTAATCTCCTAACCTAACAACCTAATCACTTTTCATCTGATTGTTCCTGCATTCATTTGTCTCACATATGAGCTTTGGTGGGGGGCACTTTATTTCCAAACCATAGAAATTAAGGTTGCAGATCAAAAGGGAATTAAGATGGCAGATAGAATTGAGTTTGCTAATCTACTGATCTTAAAAAAAAGGGAGAGATCACCTGGTTTTAGGTATATGCACAATCTAATCACATGAGGCTTTAGAAACTGTGTGGGAGGCAGAAGTGTGAGTTAGGGAGACTGCATGTGTGAAGAATTGGGCCCAATTTTTATGGCTTTGAAGATGAAGAAGGGGGACCAGAGAGGCAAGAGACGCTTAGTTGTAGAACATCTCCAGATGATTTTTCATGAACAAGCATATAGTGATAGCTACAAGAGTGTCAAGCTAACAAAAAGTGGAATTGTGATGGATAATTTCATGCATCAATTTATGTGGACCTCCAGGTCCAGCTATTGACTAAAAAATGTTAAGGTTGCTTCCGTGAAGATATTTTCTAGATGAGATTTACATTTACTTCTGTGAACTTTGATTTAAAAAGTTTACCCTTAATAAATAAATTGTTCTCCTCCAATAAATTAAAAGCCTGTAGAAGACTTGTTTCTCCCAAGAAGGAGTTTTCTAATAGGTTGCCTTCAAAATTCAGCTGTTATAATTACTCTTTCTAGTTCCATCTAACAGACTATCTTCAGACTGCTTCTACAACATGGACTCTTCCTGGTTCTCCAAGAGAACACCTTCAGACTCAAGCTGCAACTTTCTTGAGTTTTCAGCCTCTTGAACAACTCCATGAGATTCTGCACACTGCAAGGATCCATAATTTCACAAACCAATACAGTAAAGTTCTGTTTCCTTGGAGACCTCTAATATGAAATTTGAATTTAATTATAAAATAATGAATAAGTATAGAAAATGTTTGAAAATTGACAAACAGAAAAAATGATAACTAAAGTTAGAACAAAGTATTTTCATCTTTCAGCATTTGATAATGTGCAAAAATATTTGCCTTCTACACAGAAATGCAGATTGGAAATTAATGATTTTGACACATTATTTTATTAAATCAAATTTTGCAAATTTTAATAAGTAAGTTACTCATATAAGCAAACATTAATAATAATGCAAAATTATTTCAGATGTAATAAAATATGATGGATACAAGTGGAATAATCTAATAGAATAATTTTTAAAATTTTAATTGCAGCATCTTTAAGATGCCATTTTTATCTCCTTTGATAGTGTTTGTGAATAACTTACCTGATTTAATTCACCATTGAAGGAAAATTTAATTATCTCTGATTCAAGAAAAGTATATCTTAATAATGTAAATGCTGAAGAAATTATGCATGCATTTTATGAACAACTAGAATATTAGTACATAGCTTGAAATTCATGTATTATAGTTTGGTGTTAATTTGATAAAGAAAATTTTGTTAGTGTGTGTTTGCATTTGATTTTGATTTTGTTCTGAAAGTTTGTAAACTTCAGAAATAACTATTTTTTAAAAAATACTCTTTTATTCTAATTAAAATTTAAGCAATGGACTAATTTAAATTGAGAATGGGAACTGTGGTAGTCTGCCAAAAGTATGAGAATTTTTAAAATTGTATTTCACTGCTGTTGTTTCAATCTGTATAGAATATAAATATAAATATGCTAGGCATAATGAGCACATATATACAATCACATATAAATACACATTATATTTCTATGTAATATTTAAGATAACATTCCAAATGACAACAAAGTGGTGATATAACTCTTATTGAATAAAAGCCAGTTAAGTATGTATCAAATCACTTTATTGTCTGTGCACTTGTCTATATTGATTACATACTACTCAACTTTATTACATACATTTACACATTTGTAGTTCAATTTTAGTTCAATTAATGTCAGAATATTAAAAATTTTCATAAATTGCAAACAGAGCTTAAATGAACTCATATAAGTAGTTCACATAATTTTCATTGTAGGGTGTCAATTCTTTTCAAAAGTGGAAAGATAACCTTTTCATTAGATAATATGGATGGCAATGAAAAAACTCTCAAAACACATTGAAGGCATTCCAAAGACACATAAGGTAGTGCAGAATTCCTCAATTTCCCAATTCCCACCATTTTTTTTTTCTCTTTGAATTGCGGGATTGAACTCAGGAGCACTTATCCACTAAGCTACATCCCTAGAGTCTTGCTAAGTTTTTTAGGACCTCCCTAAATTGCTGAGGTTGGCTTTGAACTTGTGATCTCCTACCTTGGCCTCCCAAGTTGCTGGGATTACAGGCATGTGCTGCCACAAGTAGCTCCTCACCAATATTTTTTATACACACACTCACACACACACACACACACACATTTTTTTTTACACAAAATGGATTATATCTACATTTTCAGTTTCAAGTGCTTAAATAAGACTATAATTTCATAATTATTGCCAATATACATAGTAATTTAGATCTTAGAACAAATTAAAAATAAAAAAGATCTTCACTCTAAGATGTCATAAGTGAGGAAATCACTGAGAGATGAAGGGAAAAAGGCAATGCTTTTTGAAATTTTGTCACTTATCCTAAAAGTTAAGGAAGAGTGAATTATTCTATTTTTATTGTATTTGATATCAATATAATATTTATTAAATTGGGTAGATATTTTTAATAAAAAATTACCTGAGAAAAAAGATTTAAGGTAGCCTTATTTTTAGTTCACTATACATAATTAAAAATTCTCTTGTCTTCTTTTAAAGTGTTTTTAGTGTCATTCTGTACTAGATATTTTCACACTTAATGAGTTTTTGAAAAATTTAACAGTAGATAATAATTGTAAAAAATAATGGGTTTTATGGTGTCACAGTTGCACATGCACATGACAAAACTTGATCAACTTCATTCCTAAGTACTTCCACTACCCTCTTATGTTCCCTCTCCTCTTTCTCTCTTCTCCTGATCTCCTTTCTATTTCATGAGATCCTTTTTTCCCCTTCTTAACTCTCTAGCTTCTACCTATGAGAGAAAATATATGACCCTTGGCTTTCTAAATATGGCTTATTTTGTTTCACATGAAGTTCTGCTATTGCATCATTGTTTTTCTGCAAATGACATAATTTTGTTCTTCTTTATGGCTGAATAAAATATATATATTTATACCCATTTTTGCTTTATTCATTTATCAGTAGACACTTAGATTAGTTCCAATACTTGTCTATTATGAATTGTGCTGATATAAGCATGGGTATGCAGTATATCTATAGAATTCTAACTTTAATACTTTTGGACAAATATTAGGAGTATTATAGCTGAATAATAAAGTGTTTTCATTCCTAGTCTTTTGAGGAACCTCCATAATGACTAATTGTACTAATTTGTAGTTCCACCAAGAATGTATATGAGTTCCTTTCCCCCATTGTGTTCCCCAGCATTTCTTGGTATTTGTATTCTTGATGATTGCCATTCTAATTGAAGGGGGCTGAAATCTCAATGTAGTTTTTATTTGCATTACCTGACAATCAAAAGTTATTCAAATATTATATATATATATATATATATATATATATATATATTGACTATTTGTACTTCTTTTGAAAAAAAAATGTTGGTAGAGTTCATTTGCTTTTATATTGATTAGCATATCTGTGTTGTTTTTGTTTTCTTGTTTTGGTCATTCATTTTTTTTTAGTTCTTTATATATTCTAGATAGTAATCCTATGTTGGAAGAGCAAAAGGTAAAGATTTACTACCATTCTATAGGTTCTTTCTTCATGCTCTTAATTGTTTCCTTTGCTGTGTAGATTTTTAACTTTAGACCATCCCATACTTAGTTCATTATTTTGGGGGGATACTGGAGATTGAACTTAGGGACACCTGACACTGAGATGCATCTCAAACCCTGTTTTGTATTTTATTTAGAGATAGGGTCTCACTGAGTTGCTTAGAACCTCACTTTTGCTGAGGGTGTCTTTGAACTCATGATCCTTCTGCCTCAGCCTCACAAACTGCTGGGATTACAGACATGTACCACCTCATCCAGACTAGATCTTGATATTATTCCCTGAGCTTCAGGAGTCTTACTGAGGAAGTCATTCTCTGTACCTATATTGATATTTCCCAATATATTTTCTTTTAGTAGTTACAAAAATTTTGGTCTTACTTCTAGATTTTTGATTCATTTTAAGTTGATTTTTTTTTTGGCAAGTTGAGCAATAGAGATCCAGTTCCAGTTTTCTATCTCTGAGTATCCAGTTTTCTAGAAGCATTTGTTAAAAGGGCTGCTATCCTTTCTCCAACATGTTTTTGCCATGTTTGTCAAGTATAATGGTTCTGTGTTTGGGATTGGGGTCTCTGGTAAACTTGGTGATGTGGCATGCTTGGTGGCTAGGAAGTTTCTGTACAAAGACACAGAATACCTGGCTGCTAGGAAGTTTCTGTGGAAAGACAAAGAAAGCCTGACTGGTGCCAAACTTCTGTGCAAAGACACAGAATACCTGGCTGATGTAGCAATTTCCTTCACAAGGAAGCTCTGTGTTAGAGTCTTATGAGCTTTAATCTTCATCTCATTCACACAACTCCCGGGAATATAGGGACTGTCTTGTTAGAAAACCGTAATGTTGTGCTCTATATGTGTAATAAGAATTGTAATGCATTCCACTGTAGTGTATTTTTTAAAATAAAATAAATTTAAAAAAAGAGAAGCATAATGTTTTACTGAACCTAAATCTGTCCACATAAGAGTACCTTTATATAATAGACATTCTTGAGAGCTAGATAAAGCTCCTAACATTGCATATTGGAAACTAAGTATGTAACTGAGGAATAAGCTGCATAATGTTACTAAGTCTGTAGGCTGCCTAATAATATAATAAACAATATGATGCCAATGACCTAAAGTAACCTCTTGGTATAACTAGAGCTTGGTAGTTTGACCTCTGTGCCATTCTGCCATCTTTCCCGCCTCTGCATCTTGTCTCTGTGTCTTCGTTTTCCTACAGTCAAGGATCAGATGACTATTTTTGTGTTTGTTTTCTGTCCTATACCATTGGCCTTCCCATCAGTTTTTATGTCATTACTATAACTTAAGTTACTATTGTGATACTTCTGGCAATGTATTTTTTACAAAGAATTTGGCTATTCTGGGGCTTTTGTTCTTCCATGTGAATTTTATGACTTTTTTTAATAGTCATTGACATTTTGATGTGGATGGAATTTTATCTGTAGATCACTTTTTGTAATAAACTCATTTTAACAATATTGATTCAATATATACATGAAACTGGGAGAATTTTCCATCTTCTGCTGTCTTATATTTCTTTCTTTCTTTTTTTTTTTTTTTTTTTTTGTTGGAGGGTACCTGGAATTGAACTCATGGGTACTTAACTACTGAACCACATCCCCAGCACTTTCTTGTATTTTATTAGAGACAGGTTCTCACTGAGTTGCTTTGCTCCTTGCTGTTGCTAAGTATGGCTTTGAACTCTTGATCAGGAGCTCCTGCCTCAGCATTCTGAGCCACTGGGATTACAGGGATGTGCTAGCACAACTGCCTCTATTTCTTTTTTCTTTTCTTCTTTGTTTTTCCTAGTGTTTTTTTGTTGTTGTTGTTTACTTTTCCTTGTAGTATACTTGTCCTTCAGTGGTGTTTTCTCATTTAGAATTATTACTAGGTTTTTGTCTTGTTTGTTTGTTTTTTGAGACTCTTGTGAACAGAATTGTTTTCTTAATGTTTCTCAGTGGGTTAGTTATTAAATTTTTATATTGACTTTGTATCTTTGAAGATGCCTTTGACTTTTTTCATGGTATTCATTGTTTTAAAAAATAAAACCCAGAAACAAATATCTTTTAAAAATGTGTACTTTTTACACTATTACTCTCAAAGGCTAATAGCAAAATATGTAGAAATATTTTGAGCAGGGCAGATTGATATTAATGCTTTTGGGGACACTAGCATGTAGAATTAATTTGGTGTCTTTAATAAGTCTTTTGTATCAATTCCACATTTTTCAATATATTATGGAACTTTCTATTCCAAATGGTTTCCTGCAGTTCACAATACAACAAAAATTTTAAATCACTCTTAAAATTGAATGTTTATTATGTATAAGGAGAAATAGTTATATAAAGTAAGGCTTCTCTTTTCCTCTTTTAATTCATGTTAGTTATCTTTCTTACTGTCTGGTCTTATTGGTTTTCTTATGATTAAACTAATGCTTTGTTATGTTGATAACTATATAATTCATACCTGGAGTTGCTATCTATATTATCATATTAGCACCAAAACAACTTTGGTTTCAAATATTTTAAAATTACATTGCCAAAATTACATAAATTACATATATTTAATGAGTTTTATTTACCTTATAAATCTCTGAGTTAATATATCTTATTGGATAATAAAAGGAGTTTACATTCAATAAGCACATGTTACACTAAGCAGGCTACTAGACATTCAAATTCATTAATAATAATATCTTGTTTATTGAACGCCCAAGTTTTTCACGTCAAAAAAGAATGATATCTTTGAATTTATCATAAAATTGGAGAACCTGAAAACAGAAACAGAAAGAAAAATACTGTTTACTGTTACTTACATGTGAAATTAAATATACAGAAAAACAAATATGCAGAAAAGAGACAGAAAACAAAACAGAAGTTGACAGGGGTGGGAATATGGGATTAAATATGGACATGAAGGTCAGAGAAATAAATGTATATACAAGGATAAACAGTCTAGTTTTCTAACATGCAACTTGAGGTGACACATAGTAACAATATTTGCAATTCATGCTAAATGAGCAGATTTAAGTGCTCTTGACATAAAAGAAAATAAAATTGGTAACTATGTGAGATAATGGATATGTATTTTGCCTGAGTAATGTTCTTATTATCTCTATGCATCTCAAATATTATAATGTTCATCTTAAATATACAAAAATATTTAAAAATGAAATAATTACAACAATTACACCAAATAAAGATTTTTATAAGTTTGTTTTTATGTATTGGAAAACTGAGCCTTAAAATGGCTATTTGTTCCAACACAAACACAGACATGTTCTTCATTCAGACCTTTCAATAAATTAATCATTAATTATCAGTATCTAAAATTTAGAATTCAAGAAACTCTGAAGATGCCAGATGTTTTCTTTGATATAAGGAGAGTAACTAAGAACAGAGTAGGGAGGAAGAGCATGAGAAGAAGATTAACATTAAACAGGGGTGAGAGGTGGGAGGGAAAAGGAAAGAGAAGGGAAATTGCATGGAAATGGAAGGAGACCCTCATGGTTATACAAAATTACATACAAGAGGAAGTGAGGGGAAAGGGGAAAAAAAAACAAGGGGGACAATTGAATTACAGTAGATAGGGTAGAGAGAGAAGATGGGAGGGGTGGGAATGGGGGGATAGTAGAGGATAGGAAAGGCAGCAGAATACAACAGACACTAGTATAGCAATATGTAAAACAGTGGATGTGTAACTGATGTGATGCTGCAATCTGTATACGGGGTAAAAATGGGAGTTCATAAACCACTTGAATCAAAGTGTAAAATATAATATGTCAAGAACTATGTAATGTTTTGAACAACCAACAATAAAAATTAAAGGAAAAAAAAAGACCATGTGGGACAAACAGTCTTTAAAATAGAGTGACTCATAAATAGAGTAAAAGAGGTATTTGAATGAATATAAATGTAATTTCAAATACCATCCAATAAATTTTGAGAGATAATGTCTCTGTATTTGTAATCTACAATTATATAAGCAACCAGTACTCATATTTTTGGAAACACCAAGATTTGTTTTGTTTTCTTCCCAATTAAAAAAAAAAGTAAAAAGTTTCTCCACAGACCTCCTTTCCTTCAGGAAACATTTGTTCAGAATCTGGTTTATTATGATATATAGAAAAATGTATAGATATAAACAAAAGTAACCTACTTTTCCACTTCTATGATACACATCACATACTATTTTTATACAAAATAGCTGTTTTCTCTTTCATTTTCATTTTGGAAATAATGTAAATACATTCCTTAGTTCATATAAATAGACTGTGTTAAATTTGATGTAAATTTACCCCAATATCTTCACATTGTTTGAAATTCACTAATGCAAGTTATCACTTAGAAATGAGATTATATATGTAATAGTAACTAATACCACTTATAGTTTTCTTTCAAGCAAAGTTAGAAGCTGAGATTGTCATTATTGTCCATAAATACAAGGACTTCATTGGTACAGATGTCATTCATAGACCCTATATTATGATTCAAAATTCAAATGCAATTTTAAATAGAAAGTCATTGCCTTTCATATGTCATCATTGTCATAGAAAATTTATATCATATATTAAATGTTAGATGATAGTTTTATAAAATTAATTTTAATGACTACATTTAAATCTTATATTTTGGAATTTTTGAGTATAGAAAGCTAAAGCAAAATCATGCACCTATTATTTTGTTGTGGTTTGAATGTGCTTCCATCTGTGTTTTGAGACTTACTTGCCAATGTGATAGTATTAAGAAGTGGGTTATTAGGAGATGAGTAAGTTAAGAGGTCAGAATTCTTTTATGAGTAGGATTAAAAGCAAGTGAACTGTTATTCATTTTTAGCCTTTCCACTATGCGAGGAGAAAGGACTACTACTACAGTGTCATCTCTGGAACATCAGTTGTGACTTTATGAGCTACAGAATCTCCCAGTGGTATCATCTAGAACTTCTCTAGTTCTCAAACTGTGAGAAATGTATTTCAATTTTTTTGTGAATTACCCAGTTACTATGGTTTAGATCTGAAATATCCTCCAAAGCCCCATGTGTCAAAGGTTTGATCATCAATGCAGCAAGGCTCAGAAATGGAATCTGAGGGAAATGATTGGATAAAAATGACTCTGACCTCATCAGTGGATTAATCCATTGATAATTGAATGGACTTCTGTAGGGTAATGGAAACAGACAAGTGGAGCATGGTTGGAGAAGGTAGTTCATTGGAGTTATGCCCTTGGAGACTATATCTTGTCTTGAGCCCCTTCTTTCCTTTATTTCTCTCTCTGTCTCTCTTAGGACACACACATTCTCTCTCTTTTCTTCTCTACACCTCTCTCTCTCTCTCTCTCTCTCTCTCTCTCTCTCTCTCTCTCTCTCATAACTTACCTCTGCCACAACCTTCTACCATAGTGCTCTGCCATATCTCAAACCCAAAGCATTCAAGCCACATAACCATGGACTAAAACCTCTGAAACTATGAGCCAAAATAACCTTTTCCTTCTTCAAATTGTTTATATCAGGTACTTTGGTTACAGCAATAAAAAGTTAATACACCAACTTATAGCAGCAGAAAAAAGACTCAAGGTTTTCCTGTTTAACATAGGTCTTACATCATATGAAAAATAAACATTTTTTTAAATTTTAGAAACATTATTTACAAAGGGATCTACTCATGTTCCTTTTTAACCAGATATTATACAAATGTACATGTGCGTGCGCACACACACACACACACACACACACACACACAAATTTCCTATGAATAGGAAATTTTGTATTGTATCTCTAAAATTATTGTAACAGTTGTGTTTGAAATTCTATGAGAAAAGACATTTTATTTGTCCTAAAGTCAGTCACACTGCAAACATAAATGACATTAAATTAAATAACCCGGTTATGGCCATTGTTTCATAGAGCTACTGCTGGAAAATATTTAATTAATTCACTTCCAGAAAGTTATTGGGAAAAGTCAGTAATGGTCATTTATTACTTGAATAGATAAAATGTCCTTTATATAATAATTTTATGACAATTATTGTAACCTCCAATATAATAATTAGTAACTGATTAAATAAAGTGTCTCCATTTATTCCAGTAAATCTAAAATAATTTTGAAATCCCAAACTCCACTACACACTCTTCAGTTTTCTGAAAATAAAGTTTTTGTTTTATTTTACATTAACAGGCACATGCATGTTTTCAAAGCTCTTTCAAATATATTAAGAAAACAGAACTGCAAATGTTAGGAGACATTTTATCATTGAAGATTTAGCTCATTTTGCCCAGGAATGGTAATGCAGTAGGTCATCTATCATTTGTCCAAGAAACTCACCTTTGAAAGGAAAGACAGCATTATTTTAAAATTATTGAAATATAGGGAATCTACCTATTGTCTTCAAATTCAACATACTTTACTATATTAATCAAGGGAGAAATTATCTTGGGAAATATGCTGGATCATATCTTATACATATAATTATTTTCTGTTTATAAGTAAAATAAACAGAAATAAACAAAAAAATATGACATTAACAGGCACATACATTACCAAAGCAGGGTTAGAGCTTATTGTTCACTCAGAGATAACATGATTACAATGAAGAAAAACAATACTAAAGTATCTTCAAATAGGTATTATGATTTTATAGAAGTTTCTTGTTGTTTTAAACTTGTTTTACTTGAATTTCTCAAATCATTTGTGGGAAAAATATTCAAATTTTATTGACCTTACACATAATAATAGCATTATACTTGTACCCATGTCTTTGGAACTTGAATTAAATATAATGGTGGGAACATTATTTTTACTTCTGTTTAGTATATTTTTCAATTTTTGAATCCTCTCAGCATTAATTAATTCAACTATTTTTGAGATCAGCTTTCACCATGCATACTTTTCTTTTAGCCTTTTAAAGCATGATTGTTTTGAAATCAGTGTTCTTATTATATTCTAAAACAATTAGTGAGTATCACATGTGATTGTATTTAGCAATTTCAGTATTATATAAAAGTAAGAAAAAATAGGATTGTTACCACAAGATTATCTTAAGAAAACAAATCACTATCACCATCAACAACAACAACAGTAAAACAAATGTACTTGACCTCTATTTTGTATGAGATATAATGGTACATTTTTTCTGGTCCTAGGAACACTTTTATTTTTTTTAATCATAGCTAAATGTTTTGTTTTGATTAATGTTTTAATTAGTGTTCTAGTTACTTCAGATAGAATGCAAATCATATAGACTATGGCAAAGTTATGTAATGATTTCTGTTTTGTTCCATTTGGGATAAAATAGGTGAAATTAATCTTCTTAAGAAGAATATTATAATATGTCACAAAGTCCTAGTAGTACATTCACCTCTTCTTGTCCTGTCATTTAATTCTTTTCCATTCCTGACATCATTACCACTTTTTAGCCCCTTAATGAGTACTCATAATTAGAGATAACAATAACGGTGATCCCCTGAAAACTCAATATTTGGCTTCCAAACTTTTCATCCGTAACTCTAATGAAAATATTCTCAAAAAACTGCATTGTCATTGTGGTCTAGTAGGAGTGATCTCTTATCCAATATTTTTTAGTATAATAATGTTCAGCATAGCAGCCTTTATTAAGCAAATACATGATTATTTTGCACAATAAAAGTATATCTATAACACACACACACACACACACACACACACACACACACACACACATAGAAAGAAACTGCTTTGATCATGTCCAATTACAGTGGAATTCATAAACATAAAATTCAAACTCTTTAAGCCAGCATTAAAAGCCCTCCGTAAATGGTTTTGCATCAAGCAATGGAGATTCACGTTGTTTGGGATCAATTATTACATAAAAACAATCAGGATATTTGGACAATGTTTAACTATTTTTAGAAACAATTTAGATTTATGAAACTGGTTAAAAGATAGAATAGATAAGTCCCAGGGAGATTTCAGACAAAATTTCTGAAAAAAAAAAAAAACCAGTTTCTCCTATTGTAACCTCTTACATTCCCACAAAATAAAGAAATACTGAGTTGAATTTCAAACTTTATTTGGATTTCACCTCTTTTTCACTAAGGTGTTTTTTTCTGGCCCAGAAGTCAAGTCTAGATATCACACCCATATAGTTTTCATATCTCCTTATTCTACCCTAATCTGTAAAAGTTTTGCTGTCTTTTATTATTTCTCATGAACTTGGCCAACCTGAAGAGTTCTGGCCATGATGTTTGTTTGCTTGTTTCTCTCTCTCTCTCTCTCTCTCTCTCTCTCTCTCTCTCTCTCTCTCTCTCTTGTTTTTGTTGAATTGCACCCAGAGCCTTGTACATGCTACACAAGTGCTCTACCACTGAGATATGTTCCTATCCCTGGCCACATATTTTGTTGCATGACCTTCAAGTTAGGTTTGTTTGACACTTTTCTAATGATTGAACTATGTTATAGATTATTGAGAAAAAAAATGTTATAGAAGTGAAGTGTTCTTCTCATTGAATCATAAATTGGTACATGATACCCACAAAACTTATCACTGGTGATAATATTGATTATTGGGGTAAAGTATAATTTTTAGGTAACTTCATTTTCAGTTAATAATTTTTACACCATAAGCTGTTATTTTTCTTTATTTATTTTTTCTCTCCTTCTTTCCTTTTCTGTCAATTGATCCTTGACCTTGCATATGCTAGGTAAGAATTCTGCCACTGAGCTAAGTTCTCAGCCTCCATAATTGTTATTTGTAATTGAGTCATAGTCCAGCCCACTCTGAAGCAAAGGGGAGTTAAGTTCTACCTCATAGAGGGCACTGTAGCTACATATATATTCAGGAATTTTGTAATAAATTTATGACTTTCCTCATGTATTTAATCATTTATTTATATGAGTATGTATTTGGGTGTATTTATTTTATACTACAGGCTATAGCAATATTACTCTCAGAGCTAAAGCTGAAGATAAGAGCTTCTCTATATTTAGTCTCATTCATAAATTATAATATTCATGAGCAGATATCAATGCAATAAGAAAAATTGAGGGAAAACTAATCTCAAACCTAGAGCACATTGTAGTGATAAGCTCTGAAGAGAGCTATTTTACCCATTATAGTTATTTAAAATTCTGTCTGTTAGTGTGACCATCTGTGCCGTCTTTATGTCTAGTTCTTATCATTGATTTGTCTATTTAGGTGTGTTTTTCTTGACTTGGGTATGCATTATAATTTTTTTGTTTGTTTGTTTTTTTGGAAAAATAGACATTTTTTACAGAACAGTAGGCACTGAAAGACGTTTTCTTTAATGTTTAGAAAAACACACTATTTCTTCTCCTAAGAATTCAGTGTGAAGATTTGTGTTAATTTATTTGGGAGCTAAATAGTGTGCAGTTTGTTGTTACTATGGTTACAAGAGTTAGAGTCTGTCGTTGCTATGGTCATCAGAGACTTCAAATTACATCGTAATACTTTGTTTTGTCTATTGCCCCTTTGTGCTGCTTCCCTAAGAAGTGTGCCCTGAAGTTCTCCCAACTTTCTTCTATGACTAATTTTGCCTTGAGGCTTGCCAGAGTGATGTGAAAAGGAGAGTAATGCAGGGGCCTTTTGAGATGTGCCAGTGTTTTCAGATAACCTCTTTGTCTTAGGCCTGTGCATCAGAGCTGAGAACTAGCCTTCACCAGTTTTCCTGACCCTGCTTCCTAAATGTAACACTTTTGTGTTGGATTTACCCTCCTTTCCCTCTGTACAGCTGCAGCAGATGTGCACCAGTGTCCTCAGGCTACAATGGAAGAGTTGTTCCCTCTGCAGCTTTAAAACACACATTACTTAAGGATGGCAAGAAAACTGGCATAAGCAGTGTCTTTCTTGGTTTTTCTTGTCTTCCAACAGCTGCTGTGGACTTTTTCCCCCATTAAAATGAATCATTCATTCCACAGGTGAAATAGGGAACATAGTTCTGCATAGATGTCAGCAGCGGCTGTTTTTCCTTTCTCCAACTCAGTGCCATATAAAAGTTTGGGGCTTTCTCTGAATTCTCAACTGATCCATTTTTGAGAAGCCAGATAGAGTTCTTTATAGAAAAGCCTGCAAGTGCTATCCTAGGACAATGCCCACCAGGATTTTCTCTAGCACATTGTAACTTACACTTAAACTTTAGAGTTTTCATTTTTTTTATTGAAAAGTTTTATCTTTAAAAAAATTATACATAGTTATTGTGTATAATTTGATGAGTTTAAAGATGTGCTCATATTCATGATGCAAACACTACAATGAAGGCACTGGACATATCTGACACCTTCCCAAGGAAATTTTAAATTTTTCTTGTAAGAATATTAAACGTTATGGCTTATGTCATCTGACACAAGTTAGCAAATCTTAGATTTCTCCCCAAATTCACCATTTTTTTGTGATGCAGTTTCTCAGATGAGAGTAAGTCCTGACTGTAGGATTTATCTAATGTCTGTTTTGTTGTTAGCATGGGAGTAAAATGAATTCAGCTCTGCATTTCTGAGATGACTCCTGATGTCACTGATGTAGGCAAATATTTATAGGAAGCTCAAAGTATCCGATTGCTACAGGGACAAGACTTGGAAAAGAACGGAAAAGTAGATGGTGAGTCCCTTGCAGTGTCATTTTTTGCATCGATGTGGTTGACAAATGAGAAATGTTTGAACCTTGGCAAATTGAGAAATGAAAATAGCAATTATAGATATTGGAAAGGCCAGTAAAGCTGCTGATTTTTACCTGAAACAATGATAAGAAAACACTATAAACAAGTGCACATCAAATATATATCACAGAATCAAACATCAATTACAAATAACAAATACAGACAACCCTTGTGTCCATGAGTTTCACATATTTCAAATAAACAAAGATCAAAAATATTTAGCAAAAAGAATTGTATTTAAGATGAACACATGCAAATTTTTTGTCATTATTCTCTAATCCATAAATAAAACAAGTATTTACATAGCACTTACATTTTGTTAGGTAATATAAGCAATCTAGAGATAATTTAAACTGCACTGGAGAAAATGTGTAGGGCACATGCAAACAATACACAAAATTTTTTACAAAGGACTTTAGTATCAACAGTTGTTGGTTTTCTCAGGAAATCTGAAAACAATTCCCACAAATTCTAGCTGGTGATTAAAATTTAAACTAGTTTATCTATGATTACTTTAGCCTCTAGCTTGGTTGACAGATAGACACAATATTAAACCACAAGTCAGAGATTTGAATTATCAATATGATTTTTTCATAGACAATATTATTATCTCACAACATACACTACCATGCGTGTAAAAACACAGGGCATTACTAAAAATTGTAAAAAAAAAAATAAAGTTTGAACAGCAAAAACAACCAAAGGAAGATAAAATAAATGAAAACATCAAATGTTAATTTAAAAATTCTTCTGCAAAACATTCTCCAGAAAATGAAATGTACATGATAGAGAATTTAGGCAGAAAAGCAGATACTGTAAAAATGAAGCAAACAAATGTACAAAAATAGAAAAATGCCAGGACTAAAATTCAGAATGAGTTAAAAAGCAATTAGAGAGAGTATGAAGGAACATTAGTGATCTGAAAGATGATCCATAACAATATGCACACACTACAGCACAAATAGATGAAAAGGTGAAGCCTAAAGAAAAATTTGAGAGATATTAAGCACCAAACTAGTACAAGCTAAAAAGAAATTAACCATAAGTCTAGGATCTTTTTCCCTTGTGAGATTATACTACAAAACAATTTTTTTTGTTAAATTTTTAATTTTGGGGGTTAATTTTTTAAACTTAAGTGGTAGTTTGTTTTCTGGAGTAAAGTAGATTCTTCAGTTCTTAAAAAGGCACTTTGTCACTTTTTAAGTTGCAAAAATTTTCTCTTTATATTTTACCTTTTCTTTTCTTTTTTTTTCCTCTTGTGTCCTCCCATTTAATCTTATCTGCTACAAGCACACAGACATCTGTAGATAAAACCTAGCAACAAAGAGTAGTTCTTACAGATCCAATAGATGTGCAGGATACTTCCATAATAGTGATATACTTTAGAATTTTTCACTGTACTTACATAAAAGATGTTACTCAGGTAAGAAAAAATGATTTTTGATTACAGCTCAAAGAAACATGAAAGAATAAAGACAACGTAGTCATGAAAGTATATATATATATATATATATATATATATATATATATATATAGTAAATATAAATATTGAGTGCTTAAAATAAAAATCATGTGTTGAGATTACATATATGGAGAGTGTAAATACATGGTATTAATACCACAAAAGACAAGAAGGGATGAAAGACATTAAAATTTGTGAGGCCCTGTTTAACATCCCTTTGTTCTTTAAACTGATCATTGATTGAAAATGATTGCTAACATAGCAATAAATTATCAGAGCTTAATTCACATTCATAGGAGTGAGGGGAAAGATGCACCTTGAGATAATAGTAAGTCAGGATGCCATAATCATCCCTATCAAAAATTATAATTGCTAGAGATACCATTAAAGGCATGATAACATTTAAACAAATGCTAACAAACAGGAAATATTAAAATCATGATTAAGAGTTAATCAGGAAAAACTAACTAGCAAAGTGAAAGATGCACATAGGCTGAAAGCATAAACAAATAAATCTGTGATATGTATAAACCAAATACATCAGCAGTCATATTAAAGATACTATGCATATATAAAGACAAAAAAGCTAACAGCTAAGATTTTTTTAATGTTTTGCCACTCAAAAATGATATACAAGTTTGAAGAGAGAAAGATTTATTTAACCTAATTTAAACATAGTTCAAGGTATACACATATTGAAACATCAAATCAAATCCCATAAATATGTACAATATTTTTGTTTTAATGTATCAGTTATAAAACAACTTTATTTAAAATTAACTAAAAGTATTATTTCTTCCAAATTAAACCTGAAAACTTAAGTAGAAAGTAGGGTTTCATTTCTTTTTTTTTAATTTTAGAAACTTTAACCTCTATAAGTCAGCATGTAGATCCATAATTAACTAAAGTCACTTTGAGCCTCAAGATAAAAATGTGAATTCTTGCTCCTTTGACTCTATTTCCTGAAATTCAACACCAGGACCAATATATTAGTATAAAATATTTTTAAAATTCTGCACCTTAAAAATGGCTTTCCAAATTTTGAATTGAAACATAGGGGCTTAGGGAGCTAGGAGAGACTGAATAAGGTTGGTTTCAGAAGACTTTTAAAAATCTTTTTAAGTTTCAAATTGTGCAATTTATACATATTTGTCAAGAATTTTGAACATTATGAATAAATAAACAATAGCAAAGTAAAGGTTACACATTTTAAAAGTTCTATATAACTTTTCTTGGAAAGGAATTTAGATAGTGTGTCTAGTGAGCACTAATTATATGGAGATTCAACCGCAATTAAAATAGGTGGGTGACCTAACCTTTAAGAGCCTTTGGAATCAAAGCATTTTTATTATTTCCAAGTTAATCTCAACTCTGTTGTGATTTACACAATGTTATAATGTCCCAAGTTTGTTCCTTTGTTCTTGAAACTATGACTAAAAATATACACAGAGAATCAAAAAAAACTCATAATTAAAGTAAAAATAACTCCAATTAAAGGGTCAATATTTTATAAATCAGAATGTTAAGGAAGGGGAGCTCTAATTCAGCAAGGCACACATTAAAATTCTTTTAAACAAAACATTTGCTTATAAATGGCAATGAAAAAACTGTTAATACTGAAGATCAATAATGAAAAAAATTATGTGTCAGTCTTTACCCCGAGGTTTCAAGGGCTTCAGATAAAACACAATTAGGTGAAATATTTTGAATAAATTCCAAAGAATTGGGCATTAGTACTGCAGAAATACTCCTTAACATGCTGTTGTTGACTGAATTTTATGTATTATTCAGACTGCAAGAAAATTAAATGAGAAACTGTCACACTTCGGGTGTCATATTAAAAAAAAAAGTTGGGTATAACTGTGATTTTTTAAAGTAACATTTCCTATTTGGAAGGAAGTTAGAAATATAACTGTCACTTACTCTATCTATCTTCACCTTTTAATGTGTCAATTTCTAAAGCATCATACTCTCAGTTGCTTATATCCAAGTGTGCAAGAAGGAAAAAAATAATTAATAATTGATTCTTGCTTTAAACTCACTTTTTTTTTGCAAAGCCGACTACATAATTCTTAGCTAGTCAATTGTTGTCTAATATATTCTACTTTAAATATTTTCATCAGTTTATCTTGTTTACCATCTATTGCGCATATACTGTGTTCTCTATGTAAATAAGATGAGAGCAGGATTTATATCTTCTTTGATCATAGCTCCATTCTCAATGTCTATAAATATACCTGGCTAAGGTAGATGCTCAATATTTGCTGAACATAGTGAATAAATCTTTCATAGATGATTGAGAATTATACTTCACATATGCAACTGCACACCTCTGCATTCAAAAATATTCACTTGTCATGTAATATGTATTGTGTAATTTGAAATTGTGTTCAAAGTATATGAAAGACCTTGAAGAAATATCAAAATATTTGGAATTTGTTTTTTTAGGAATAAATCAAAGAAGGCTGACCTAAACATATTTGAAACCAAGTATTAGCATATTGAGGATTGAGACAACTGAATACTATATTACTGTTGTGTTGTATATTCTTTTTTTCCTTTTTTCTCTCCAATTTTTACTATTTTAACATATTTAAATTTTTTCTTTATATATATGTATGTTTGTTTTATGTACTCTACTATCTTCCCACTTACTTGTTTACCCAAAATTACTACCACTATTCTCTTGCTACTAACCTTCTACTTGAGATTTCTCTTTAACACTTCCTAAGACAAAATAACTCTGTAATCTCACCTCCTACTACCTCAGCATGTTTTACTATACCTTAACCCTGGTTCTTTGTCCACCATCAGAAATGGTAAACGCTTTTGCAAACCTACTGATTATATTGTAGATAATTTTTGAATTCACCATTTCTGTACTTTGTGACCAACTGTAAACATCTTAATAGGAGGTATTTGGATTAAGGATGTATTTAGTTGTATTTGGATTGGTTAACATTGTCCTTCACTTCAAAAGAGAGGTATTGAAACCCTACTTGGGCACTGTAAGCCTATAGGGTAAAAAACGGTCGGTAATGCCTCAGGATCCACAGTGCTTGAAGAGAAGACACATAAGCAATAAGAAAAGACAAGGAAAGAAAGTGCCCCAAACAAATCAAGATACTGCATTATCAGAATCCATGGCCATCACAGAAGAAGAAACGACTGAGAAGGAGTTCAGAATGTACATAATTAAAATATTCTCTGAATTAAAGGATGATATAAGGGAGTAAAAGATCATTTTGACAAGGAGCTACATACACAAATACAGGTAGCTAAGGATTACTTCAATAGGGAGATGGAGATTCTAAAGAAAAACCAAACAGAAATCCTTGAAATGAAAGAAATGATAACAAAGTTAAAAGTTCAATTGAAAGCATCACCAACAGAGTAGACCACTTGGAAGTGAGGACTTCAGACAATGAAGACAAAATATATAACCTTGAAAAAAATGTAGATGACACAGTGAAGATGTTAAGAAACCAAGAGCAGGGGCTGGGGATGTGGCTCAAGCGGTAGCGTGCTCGCCTGGCATGTGTGCGGCCTGGGTTCGATCCTCAGCACCACATACCAACAAAGATGTTGTGTCCGCCAAGAACTAAAAAATAAATATTAAAAATTCTCTCTCTCTCTCTCTCTCTCCTCTCTCACTATCTCTTTAAAAAAAAAAGAAACCAAGAGCAGAACATTCAAGAAATATGGGATAGCATAAAAAGACCAAATTTAAGAGTTATTGGGATAGAGGAAAGCATAGAGTTCCAAACCAAAGAAATGAACCTTCTATTCAATAAAATAATATCAGAAAAATTTCCAAATATTATGAATGAATAGGAAAACCAAATATAAGAGGCTTACAGGGTGCCAAAATTACAATAGATCTACAGCAAGGCACATTATAATGAAAACGCCTAACATACAGTGTAAGCAGAGAATATTAAAAACCACAAGAGAAAGGAATCAGATTACATATAAGTGGGAAACAATTAGGTTATGTGCAGATTTTTCAACCTAGGCCCTGACAGTTAGAAGATCCTGGAATAACATACATCAAGCTCTGAAAGAAAATGGATGCCAACCAAGAATTCTGTATCCAGAAAAATCAAGCTTCAGATTTGATGATGAAATAAAAACCCTCCATGATAAACAAAAGTTAAAAGAATTTACAACTAAAAAGTCTACACTAACCAACATCCTCGGCAAAATATTCTATGAAGAGGAAATGAAAAACAATGATGAAAATCAGCAGAGGGAGGTATTACACTAAAGAAAAAAATAATCAGAGGAGAAACCAAGTCAAGTTAAATACCAAAAATGAACAAAAAATGTCTGGGAATATATATTGTGTCTCCATAATAACTCTGAATGATAATGGCCTAAACTCACTAATCAAAAGACATAGACTAGCAGATTTAATTTAAAAAAAAAAAAGACCCAACAATATGCTGCCTCCAAGAGACTTGTCTCATAGGAAAAGACACCCTCAGACTGAAGGTGAAAGGTTGAGAAAAATCATACCACTCACATGGATTGTGGAAGCAAGCAGGGGTTTCCATTCTCATATCAAATAAAGTAGACTTCAAGCTAAAGTTAATCAAAAGGGATAAAGAAGGACATTTCATACTGTTCAATGAAAACATACACCAATAAGACGTAAAAAATTTAATATATATGCTCCAAGCATGGAGCATCTATATTCATCAAAAAAAGTCTTTTCAAGTTCAAAGTCAAACTGACAACAACACAACAATTCTGGATAATTTTAACACAACTCCTTTACCACTGGATAGTTCTTCCAAACAAAAGCTGAATAAAGAAACTATAACACTCAATAATACAATCAATAACATAGACTTAACCATATAGAATATTTTATCCTTCAATGAGTGAATACACTTTATTCTCAGCAGCACATGGATCCTTCTATAAAATAGACCATATACTATGCCACAAAGCAACTCTTAGCAAATAAAAAAGTAGAATACTATCCTGCATTAAATAAGATTATAATGGAATGAAGTTAGAAATCAATGATAAAATAAAAAATAAAATCTTCTAGAACATCTGGAAACTAAATAATATGCTACTGAATGATCAATGAGTAACAAAAGCCATCAAGGAGGAGATTAAAAAATTATTAGTGGCAAATAAGAACATTGATACAGCATATCAAAATCTCTGGGATACTATGAAGGCAGTACTAAGAAGAAAGTTCATTGCATAGAGTTGATTCCTTAAAAGAAGAAAAAGTCAACAAATAAATGACCTTACATTAAATCTCAAAGCCCTAGAATAAAAAAGAACAAATCTACACCAAAAACAGTAGAAGACAGAAAATACTTACAATTGGAGCTGAAATCAATAAAATTGAAAACAAAATTGAAAAAATTGACAAAACAAAAAGTTGGTTCTTTTAATAAATAAATAAAATTGACAAAACCTTAGACATGCAAAGGAAGAGAGAGAAAACTCAAATTACTAACACACATGATGAAAAAGGAACTGTAACAGATATTACAGATATACAGAAGATAATTAGAAAGTATTTTGAAAACTTGTACTCCAATGAAATAGAAAATATCAAAGGCATCAACAAATTTGTAGAGTCATACGATTTTTCAAAATTGAAGCAAGATGATATACACAATTTAACCAGATCAATTTCAAGCCATGAAATAGATGTCATCAAAAGTCTACCAACCAAGAAAAGCCCAGGACCAGAAGGATACACAGCCAAATTCTACAAGACCTTCAAAGACGAACTAATATCAAAACTCTCCAATTTATTTCAGGAAAGAGAAAAAGAGGGAGCACTTCCAAACTCATTCTATAAGGCCAATATCACTCTGTTCCAAAACCAGGCAAAGACACATCAAAGGAATAAAAAAAACTTCAGAAAAATATCTCTAATGAATATAGATGCAAAAATTCTCAATGAAATTTGGCAAATCAAATACAAAAACATATTGAAAAGATAGTGCACCAATTAGATTTTCTAGTTGTAAATGAGTTTCCTCTCAGGGATGCCAGGTTGGTTCAACATATAGAAATCAACAAATGTAATTCATGACATCAATAGACATAAAGAAAAGAATCATATGATCATCTCAATAGATGCAAAAAAGTATTCAACAAAATACAATACCCATTAATGTTCAAAACACTAGAAAAACTAGGGACAACAGGAACATATTTCAACACACTAAGAGATTTCTATGCTAAGGCCCAGGCCAACATCATTCTAAATGAAGAAAAATTGAAAGCATTCCCTCTAAAAACTGGAACAAGACAGGGATGCCCTATTTCACTATAGTTCTTGAAACTATGCCAAACTATTGCCAGAACAATTAGACAGACAAAGGAAATTAAAGGGATACACATAGGAAAAGAAGAACTCAAATTATCACTATTTGTCAACTATATGATTCTATACCTAGAAGACCCAAAAAATTCTACCATAAAACTTCTAGAACTTGTAAATCAATTCAGCAATGTAGCAGAATACAAAATCAGCACCCATAAATCAAAGGTATTTCTATATATCAGCAACAAATTCTCTAAAAGGGAAATGAGAAAACTATCCCATTTACAATAGCCTTAAAATAAAAAATACTTGGAAATTACCCTAATGAAAGATGTGAAAGACTGCTACAACAAAAAACACAGAACGATAAAGAAAAAAAAAAATAAAGAAGACCTTAGAAATGGAAAGATCCCCTTTGTTCTTGGATAGGCAGAATTAATTTTGTCAAAATGACCATACTACCAAAAGCACTATACAGATTTAACACAATTCTAATATAAATTCCAATGACATTCCTAATAGAAATAGACAAAGCAGTCATTAAATGCATTTGGAAAAATAAAAAAGTAAGAGACACCAAATAGCCAAAGCAATCCTTAGCGAGAAGAGTGAAGCCAATGGCATCAGTATACAAGAACTTAAACTATACTATGGAGCAATAGTAACAAAAACAGCATGGTATTGGCACCAAAACAGACTGGTTGACTAATGGTACAGAAGAGAGGACACAGAGACTAACCCACATAATTATACTTATCTCAAATTAGACAAAGTTGCCAAGACCAGGTGCTGGAGAAAAGATAGCCTCTTCAATAAATGGTACTGGGAAAACTGAAAATCTATATGCTACAAAATGAAATTAAACCCTTACCTCTCACCATACACAAAACTCAACTCAACATGGATCAAGGACCTGGGAATTAAACCAGAGACCCTGCATTTAATAGAAGAAAAAGTAGGTCCAAATCTCCATCATTTCATATTAGGGCACTTTTTCCTTAATAAGAATCCTATGGCACAATAATTAAAATAAATATTCAATAAATGGGATGGATTCAACATAAAATAGCTGCTTATCAGTAAAAGAAAAAAAATCATTGAGGTGAATTGAGAGCCTATACCTTGGGAGCAAATTTTTACCACTCCCACATCAGATACAGCACTAATCTCTAGATTATATAAAGAACTCAAAAAGATTAAAACAACAACAACAACAAAAACCAAATAACTCAATCAATAAATGGGCAAGGGAGCTGAACAGACTCTCTCAGAAGATGATATACAATGAATCAACAAATATATAAAAAAATATTCAACATCTCTAGCAATTAAAATTAATATAAAAAAATATTCAACATCTCTAGCATCTCAGAATGTTTTCTCTGATATAAGGAGGCTGATTCATAGTGGGGTTGGGAGCAGGAGCATGGGAGGATTAGAGAAACAGATAGGAAAAGGGGTTGGACAGGAAGGGAGGGACATGGAGTAAAAAAGATGGTGAAATGAGAAGGACAGCATTACCCTACATACATGTATAAAGACACAAATATTGTGAATATACTTTATGTAAAACCAGATATGAAAAATTGTGTTCTATATGTGTAATATTAATTGTACTGAATCCTGTCATATATAACAAATTAGAATAAAAATAAATTAAAAAAGTAACACAAGTTATTTTTTCTTTTAGAAATTATTTGGGATGCTGCTACAAGATTTGGTAAATTAGAAAAAATAAAAAAAACCTTTTATATTATAGGTAAGATTTGTTTTAATAGTTAGCATGGAAGCACTACATATAATGATGTCAGATAAGTCTACTTCTCATTCTTTATTAAGAAAAACATAACCCTTAAAACTGTATATTACATAGTTTTAAAGCATATGAAAACAAAGTACATACATTTTTAAAAATGATTCCTTAAAACAAGTTTTTTTCCACCATTTATAAACTTTTGGTAAGGTACAGCAGAAAAACACCTTCAGATAGAAATGAACATGAATTAAAATATTAATCCATTTATAATCTATGACCTAAGTAAGAATCCCTTATCTTTTGGTCTCAGTTTTCTAATCTGTAAACTTGTGTTTCATGACATAAGGAGCATAAAACATGCACCAGAATACCTGACTTTGGTAAGTCTAATAAATATGATGTATTACTGTTTTGAAATGAATGCTGGTGAGTTTTTAGTAGACAATTCAATTTCTTCTCCATAACTCCACATTTCTCTATACCATTAGTTATATATTTATAAAATAAATATTAATTTAATAAAATATATATTCAGCTTTAGGAATGTAATCACCATAAAATCACAGAGTGGGCAGGCAACTAGCTGAAAAGAACCTCATACTACTGAATCTTTTTATGGATTCATCTATCTAATATCTATTGAATTATTATTCTATTTCAAGTTATATGCTAGGCCATGATGGTAATGTAAAAAGGAAAAAAGGTGTGTCTCTGCTCTCAGAGTAATTACTGATTACTAGAAAAGAGAGGAATAAAATCCAAGCATATTAAAATTGATTTATAAAAATTTGAGGCACTTAATATGAAGGTAAAAATAATTGAATTTACAAAAAATAAATCATAAAGACTCAATATTTTGTGAGGGTCCACTAAGGTATGTGCTGCATATCTAAATACCTGGAAGATATTTATTTTTAGGATTTAAAAATAGGAAATTGACCATAGATAAATTATAAAGTATTTTTTATGTTTCACAGCAATTTATTACATGTCCTTAATAAAAAATAACCATGATAATAGTCATGTTTTATAATATATATATAGCTACTGAAAGTTTGAGATTCTCTCTAAATATATACATGTATATTTTAAATTTGCATTATATATTCTATATTCAAATTTTAATCATATGATTCATATGTATCTTAGGCATTATATATGTCAATACTATACATACATATGTATTACATACAAGAAATTTTTGGCTTATTATAAAAAAGATAAGGTGATTATGTAATTCAATAATATGTAAAATTTATCCCTATTTCATTTAAGCTTTAAATAAAAGAAAACATTAAAGACAGAAAAAGTAATGATAAATACCCAAATGATAGTATTTTAAAAAATTGAAAGATAATGGTGCAAAAATTTAGTTCTTAAAATTTACAGATAGCTAAAAAATATGTTTACAATATGCAAAGTGTTTATTGCCCTCAGAGTCTTCATTTGGCTTCATGAGAAAGCAGATATAAATAACATTGGAGGAATGGTGAAGGGTATAGTAAAAAACACATTCAAGCTGGTGTTAGGGTAAATGTTGCTTCATATAAGTTCCTTGCATTTATTTAATGATGAATGTTTTGGTGTTGATAAGATTGGTATTGCCTTTGCTAATTAAAATTTTAGTTTCTCAATTTATGTTGAAGTGTTTCTTCAAAAATAATATTTTGTATTTCTTCTGAAGAAAAAATTGTAGATAATTGTAAATAATTACTTAGAAAAAATTGTAGCTTGTGAGCATTCAAATTAGATAATGCAGTAAACATTACTAGGTAGAAACTGAATAAGTAAAAATAATTTCAAAATAGGGTGACAGTACTTTACCAAACCACATGTCAAACCTATAATTTTTAAGGCTTATTGTTCTTCCAAATATTCTTACACACAGTTGCATAGCCTCATATAAAAGTACTATGCATACAAAATTCTTAATATTTATTTTATTCACAATTTTGACTAGCAGCAAAAAGAGGCACACATTATTTAAGGCGTGTAAACAGCTACTGGCAAAACTGACTATGTTTTACAGCTTCCCCCCTACTTATTCCTTTCCCCTTCTCTAGATGTGTATACTTTAACCTTCACCCCACACCACAGGGTTTCATTTTTATTCTTGCTTCCTACTTGACATCAGGAGATCTCTTAGAACCAGTAATGTGTGTGTATATGTATATGTATATACATATACACTGATAGGCATTCTTGAAGCAGAAATATCCTTTTCTCTCTTTTTTCCCAAATTGTGAACTAATATTTCTCTAGATTTAGCTTTAACTCTAATTATGCAGTCTTCTGCACAATTCCATTTCCTTTTCTTCTAGGTCAACACCATTTTCGTTGGTCATATTGTGTGATCTAAAACCTAAGAATATTCTAATGGATGCAAGCCTAACTTAGTATGGGCAGATAATAAAAATCTTCCTAAAAGATGACACCTAAATTGATGAGGAAATAACTGCTGTTTCTTAAAAAATGTGTTTTCATTTGAAGAATCATTTGTCTCATAATAAATGTAAATACAAAGTGATTGTCATTTGCTGGGTCAGCTGTACAACAAATGCCACCATGCTCTCTGAATAGTTATGTACTATTTTTTTGTGCACAAAATAGAAATGCAGGGGGATTTTGAATCAATTTACATCATTCTTAGTAAGGAATAACATGTCAAATCTTAAAAAAAGAAAAAGAAAAATACTTTTTCAGATATGCTGTAGATACGGGAAGGTAAATATAATTTATTCATCCTAAAATATCTAATGTTTATCCCTAACAAATCTAATGATTCCAGAATAAATACTAGTGTATAGATTTATACTTTTCTCCTGTGAAATAGCAATATCATCTGACAATGCTAATTGAGTTCAAGCAGTAAATAACTCCTACATAGTGGGCATCAATAAAATGCAGCAGACCTACATTATATTTGAACTTATATATGTGTTATATGAATATTTAAACAGCATTATTTTTAAATATGCAAATACTTGCAATGAAAATGAATATAAACTATCTTCAGATAACTTCTGCATCTTTAAATGTACAATTAAATATACAAAGAAGAGGTTTGGAATTTAAATTAAAATGAGATTAATATGTGTAAAATGATTGAGCTCTTGAATATCAAATTAACAATCTATTGTCTAATCAGTGGTTCTTATATTCTTACTGAAAACCAAGAGAAAATATTTGCAAAAAAAAGTACAATATTGCTTATTTATGATGTGTTTTAAAGCATATCGCCTCCAGCATGATCATACATATTTTTAGTATTCTTAAAAATGTTTGTTTTTTTTTCCAGGAAAATTTAGCTTCTAAGAAGTGCACAAAATTCTGTGGTTATTTTTCATGAGAAAAACGAATTCCATACCACCTTTCACATTTAGTGCATATAAACTTAACAGTCAATCAATAGGCAGACATCTCTGTATAAAAGCTTTCAGAAAGTACTCCATAAATGTCAAGGCAAAGGATGTGTGTTTTATGTTTGTTTCTCTAACCTATGGAATTGTCTAAAGGGGAAAAAAGACATAAATTATAGTATTGATGAATAAATACTTAATAAATGACATAACCCAACTGATTAAGGTCAAGAGGGAGGACGTAAAGTAGGAGAGACAGTGATACAGAGAGACAGAGAAACAGAAAGAGAATACATATTTTTTGACATGGGACACTAGTGTGTTTTTTAAAGTAACGGTAATAAAATTTGAGATTTTTCACATATTTTGCAAATAATTTAATTATCTATCTTAAAGATACATTAATCTTCACTAGGAAATATTAAGAGAACTTTAAATCTCTACCAACTCCAGATGAAATACTCAATGTATTTCTGAAGAACAGTAGAGGGGCATAAAGAGAAAATACAGGGTGATAGAAAGAAAGGACAATTTAATTGCAATCCCTTGGCTGCATAAAATATTCTAACACTGTTAATTGTTCTGGATAATGAAAGAGTACCAATTCAGAAAAATAAAATCTGTTGAACTTTGAGATATTTATTGCTAGATGAGATTTTATTGAACTAATATATGTTTTTCTTTTTCCAAGGTTCTGAAATTGGTTGTTTGGGGGCTGATTGTTCTGAAGGTTCTTTTCTCACTTGATTGCTGTGTTAAAACAAAGAGGTGCAGAGTTTCATGTGTGTGCACTGCCCTTTACTTCTATCACACAGTAGAAAAACAACAGCAAGTGTTCAAGAATCGCCAGAAGATGACAAAATAATTATTCTAGAACTCTATATTTCCATGAACTAGGAGGTAAAAATTTTAATTATAAATGCACAACTTTTTTATAATATATTTTTGTTTTTATTTTTATGCGGTGCTCAGGACGGAACCCAGGGTCTCACACGTGTGAGGAAAGGGCTCTATCACTGAGCTACGACCCAGCCCTCTTTTTTATTTTTAAGGGATAAAGGAGAGATATGTGAGAGATTCCACTAAAACTATATGCCACTTTTTTACAAATGTCTTATTGGACCATGAATAAAGATGCATATTCCTATGAAGACAAGGAGTTACAAAAATAGCAAAAGAGTTTTCATGATTTACTGAAAATTTATATCAAAAAATAATAAATCACAAAAGGAGCAGGGAGAAATTTGTTACTAACAAGTTCATTAAATGTTCATTTAATTATGTAAATTATTTAAGGAATCTTGAATGAGTCATCTTGATTGTGCTCAGTGCTCCTAGTGCTCTCTTACCTACATGTGAAATCTCATAGAACACTGAGCAAAAAAGAAATGGACAGGAAGGACATTAAAACTTGGGATGAAAGTCTATTATTTATTAAGGATATATTGAATGTCTGTATGAAGATCAAATATCTACATTCATGAATATTTGTGTTTTTTTATATCTTTATTTTATTTATTTATTTTTATGTGTGCTGAGGATCTAACCCAGGGCCTTGCATGTCCCAGGCAAGTGCTCTACCACAGAGCCACAATCCCAGCCCCACACTCATAAATATTTGTATTTTAATATTCAAAATTCTGGAACATACTAGTGAGTAAATACATTAATTTTTGTATTGTGATGGGACTATTCTATTTTTGGGGGGTGGGGTAGTGGATAAATAAATACATATGTTTTCCACATTAAAAAATTGCGCCCTTAAAAGAGTAAATTTTACTCTGTAAATATGGGGATGTCTTCACAAACATTTGTAAATTATATTACTTTTAACATTTTCTCAAAAGTCAAGACTACATATACAACAGGAAAAAAAATCTTATAATACAGGTAATATGCATGAAGTCATTGACTTTTAAATAATGGTATTAAAATAAATTTTAATTATTGAGGAATAATTTAAAAGTTAATCTTTGATCATTAAATTATTATAAAACACAAACTGTGGACTTGCAAGTTATGAAATGATTTCAAATAGTTCTTGGGTTGGGGGTGTAAGTCAATGTAGAGTGCTTGCATTAGATCAGCCCAAGCACTAGAACTTAAAAAAAAATAAGAATGATAACATGTGACTGTAATTCCAGTCTCTTAGGAAGTTGAGATAGGGGAATCACAAGTTCATAGCCAGCCCAAGAAATTTAGAGACTTTGTCTCAAACAAACAAACAAAACACTTGTAAGGAATGGGGATATAGCTGAGGTGGAGAGTGGCCCTAAATTCAATCCATAGTACCAAGAAAGAAAAAAAATTGAATTATTAACATTTTACATATCCATACTGTAAGCACACTTGTATTTCTTTATTTAAATATCAATATCTAGTTATTTTCAGTACATTAAATTTTAAATATCCAGGACTCTTTCTAAGCTATAAATAATATTTAAATAAGATATTTGACTGTGCTGTCAATTATTAAAGTTAAATATTAGAATTAGGTAATACATAGTTAAGTTTTATTTAGAAAAGATCACAAACTTATAGATAAATGAAGTAAAGAGATTTTTTAAAAATTCTGAACAATTTGAGAGGAAATTACCCAAATGATGTTTCAGTATTTTATATAATTTTCCACATCTGAGAATATTATTTTATATACCCCAATAGAAATATAAAATTTTAGACTTTGATATATTCTTTGTAATTCATACACACATCATTCAACTTTCACCAATTTTCTTAAAAAAAATTCATACCTAAATAAACTATTCTAGCATTCCTCATTGAATTCATTGTTATGATCCATTAGATTCTATGATTTTGATCTTACATCATTTCTTTATAGTAAAGATCTTGACACTTGACCAACTATTTTGAATGAAATTTCTGAACTATGTTTCTTTGATATTTCTTATTGAGAAATATATATCTGGTGTACCAGGCAAGTTGAGTAGAATAAACATGGGGAGATCACCTGAAAGAGAACACAGAATCAATTATTTGATACACTTGCCAAAGATAGATGCAATTTGCCAGCTTTTCATTAAAAAATTCTGCATCTATATTCATCAGGAATGTCAGAATGAAGTTTTCTTTCTTTGATGTGTCTTTGTCCGATATTGTTTTCAGGGTGATACTACTTTCTTAGAATGAGTTTGGAAGTGTTCCCTACTTTTCTATTTTGAGTAATAATTGGAGCAGGATTAGTGTCAGTTCTTCTTTGAGGGTCTGGTAGAACTCAGCTGAGAATCTGTCTTGTCTAAGGGCTGTGCTTTTTTGGTAAGCTTTTGATGGTTTATTTAATTTTATTGCTTGAAATTAATCTGTTTAAATTTTCTATGTCCTCCTGGTTCAATTTGAATAGGTCAAATGTCTTCAGAAATTTGTTGATGTCTTCAAACTTTTCTGTCAGAGAATAAAAATTTCAAAATAATTTTGAATTATCCTCTGTATTTCAATGTAGTTTGTAGTGATATTTACTTTCTCAGCACAGATTTTAGTAACCTTAGATTTCCCCCTCTTTGTCTTGGTTAGCTTGGCTAAGAGTTTGTCAATTTTATTGTATTTTTTCAAAGAAGTAACTTTTTGTTTCATTAATATTTTTGAGACTTTGTTTCAAATGTAATGATTTTGGCTTTGATTTTAATTATTTCATGTATTCTACTGCTTTTGGTGTTGATTTGTTCATTCTTCAGGGCCTTGGGATGTAGTATTAGGTTATTTATTTATTTTGATACATTATGCTGTTATAACTTTCACCTCTAAGTATTAATTTTTATCATACCTGACTTATTCTTCTATATATTGTTTATTTAATAGAAATTATTTAGTCTCCAGATGTTAGAATGCCTTCTAAATTTTATTTTATTATTTATTTCTAATTTTATTCCATTATTATCTGATATAATTCAAGGGATTATACCTATCTGTATTTGCTAATAGTTGCTTTGTGGCTTAAGATATGGTGTATTTTAGAAAATAATCCATATGCTGTTGAGAAGAAAATGTATTCAGCCATTGGTGGATGAAATATTTTATACATGTTTATTAAGTCTACACTATTAATTGTATTTTTTAGTTCTATGGCCTCTACTTTAGTTTTTGTTAGAAAGATCCATTCAGTGATGAGAGTGAGGTGTGTTAAAGTCACCCAGTATAATTGTGTTATGGTCCATTTGATTCTTCATGTTGTCATTGTTGTTTGATGTATATAAGTGCTCCATTCTTTCCAGCATAAATATTTTGCTTTTACTTTTACATTCAATGTTATTATTGAGAGATAATTTTTATTCCATGTCATTTTCATTTCTGTCTAGTTTTCTGTCTAGTTTTGAATTATTTTTCTTTTTGATTGACTATTTTTCTAGTGCAGGTCCTCCCTTTGCAGGTTTTCAATTATTTTTTTTTTGTTTTTATTCATAAAATATTTTATTGAGTATGTTTTGTAGGGCAGGCTTTCTAGTTGTAAATTATTTTAACTTTTGTTTATCATAGAAGTTTTTTATTTAATTGTCAACTCTGAAACTTAATATTGCTGGGCATAGTATACTTTGTTGGAAGTGATCTTCTTTCAGAGATTGGTTATATTATTCTAAGACATCCTAGCCTTGAGGGTCTGTCTGGGTTGAGAAATCAGCTGAGATCCTAAAAGGTTTACCTGAAAATGTACCTGTTGTTTTTATCTGGCAGCCTTCAAAATTCTATTCTAGTTCTTTGTTAGGTATTTTCATAATAATATGACTTGGTGTGTGTTTGTTTTAATTGTTTTTTTATATATTTAGGGTCCTATTTGCTTCCTGCATTTGATTTTCCTTTACTTTCTTAAGGCTTGTAAAATTTTCTGATACTATTTCATTTAAAATATTGTTCTTTTCTTTAGTTTGTCTCTTTGAGCTTTCACATATCCTGATGAATCTTATATTTGGTTTTCTAATGTTAGCCATATGTTCTGGAAATTCTGTTCATGGGGTCTTAGCATCTTTTCTCTTTAGCCAACTTTATTTTCAAGATCATATATTTTGTCTTCATTTCCTGAAACTTTATCTTCCAAGTGGTCTATTCTATTGTTGATGCTTTCTTTTTAATACTTAATTTAGTTGTTTTATTTCTTCATTTCAAGGATTTCCACTTGATTATTTTTTTTCAGAATCTCTATTTCTTTATTGAAGTGGCCTCTCACTTCTGTATTTTCTATCTAATTTCATTCATTACATTATCCTTTACCTTGCAGATCAGTTTAATGATGAAATTATAGACTTTTTCTCTGACATTTTTTCCTCTGTGGTACTGATACATTCTGTTATTGATGTATATTTGTTTGTTTGAAGTGTTTTATTTCTTTGCATTTTCTTGTTATTTGTGTGTCTACCCTTCTACTAATATGGATGATTCAGTAGAGCTTCTACCCTATAAAATTATAGTGTCCCTGAACATTTCCAGTACTCACAATTTAGGGGGAGACAATAACAACAGCCAATGCAAATAACATACAGCATTAAATCAAATAGCTCTTGTTGTGACATCCACAATGTCAATATTCATAATAAAAAGAAATGAAGTGATCAGTAATTCCCTACAGTCAAAACATTAAGTTTGCAAATGGGTTTACAATTTCAAATGGTGAAGAGAGACAAAACAGAAAAAATATGAATTATGTGATGATTATGAGGAAGTAGGAGAGAAAAATAAAAGTAAAATAAAATTAAAAAAATAAAATTAAAGCAAAAAATCATAAAATAATAACAAACAAAAACCCAACTTATCTTTCAAAAGACTGAGTCCTAAAAAGTAACTTCTTTCAAAAAAAGCTAGAATGTAAAAAATACATATATGTATTACTGTCCATTGAACAATTCAGCTCACAATTAAAGAGAGAAAAGAAAAGAGAAAAAAAAAACATTCTCAATGAAAAGTTAAAGAAATTTTTTCCTTTGGAGTTCAAAAATGGTTCCACTTCCCTTCCCCACAGTATTTGATAAGGTGGGCTGGAGTGTGTTGTCTCCTCCACTCTCAGCATAAGGTCACTGGAGTGTTCTGTGAGAGGAAATCCTAAAGCACTGGAGGTGGGGTTTAGGCCTAGGTAGACTCCAGATGCTTCATTGAATGCCAATTGGTTTTAAGATTTTAAATCAGCCACCTCCAAGGCCCAGCAGTTGCCAGTCCATGCTGGGATACAGCACCACAGGGATCTGCCCTGGGTTCCCCTTATGCAGTGGAGGAGCCAATCCTTGGAACCCTCAGTCACCAATGGACCCTGCACTTCCTGGACTCTGGGGTTTAATCTCCCAACTCTATCACTCCCCCTCCCACACCTTTCAAATTCCTGGCCTGGCTTGTCTCTTCCAGCCTGTCCTGTGAGCCACAGAACTCAAGGGGAAAGGAGGAACTATGCCAATTACCCCGTGTAAACCTCTCTCTGACTCCGATTTTCTCCTGGTAACTTGGGCACCTTCTATGTTGTGCAGTGTGGGTTTTCAGGCCTATATTTTGAGCCAACTGGGGATTGCCAGGAATTGAATACCACAGTTGTCAGTCCCTGTGGCAATGCTGCAAAATGGCTCTTTCCTCTGTCCTCCCCAGGCAGCTGGGAGAGATGTGGCCTCCTTCCCACCCAAAGATATTGTGCCTCAAACCTTTCAGGTTATTTTGGCATTGTCTTTCATATCTTATCTCTGTACCCAGACATACCATAGGCCTCCTAAAAAGGTGGGTTCCTTTAATTCCTTTATCCCTCCTCTTTGTTTGAGGGGGGTAGTGCTCTGACTGACAACAGTGGGGCAGTGGTAGTGGCATGGGAAATTTCTCCCTTATTTTATTATATCCATCTTCCCGAGTTCCAATCTGCTTTGAATGTCCTGTATTAATTCCCAGTAAAGTCACCCCTTTTTAAAATTCACCCACCTTACTGAGAATGTGCCTATGGTTTTTCTTTGTTTCAGGCTATGGAGCAGCTGGGTAAGCCACTTCCTGTATTCTGCCATCTTGATTAAGCGCCCCCCCCCCAATTCTGGGGTTCTTACAATGAATGTTTCTATGAATACTGGCACAGAAATTATTGTGTGAATATGTTTTAATTTGAATTTAATTGAACTAGTGGATCATATAGTAAGTGTAAATTAAATTTTATAAGAAATAGCCAAATTGTTTCCAAGAAATATAGTACAATTTTGGATTCCATCCATTAGTGAATGAATATTCCAGATAGTCTGCATACTGTGCAATGACGGGCAATGTTTCCTTTTGAAAGTTAGCTATTCTTCTGTTTGCATAAGTGTATTTTATAGAACTTTAAGCTTGAATTTTATAAAGACTTAGAAAATTTTAATAAGATCATGAAATAGAATTAGTTTATAAAAGAATCCAAATTTTTTATTTATTTTATCTCTTTCCTATCTAGTGTGTTTACTGCTTTAAGACATGTTGTGATTGGTTTTAGCATAGATCCTTATGAACAGAAAATAATGTTACGTCTCACAATATTTCCTCAACAAAACATTAGTTAATTTTATAAATAAAAAGGATTTTATTAGTTACAAATCTATACTTAAATAATAAGTGTTGGAACATTAGTTTAATATTGAACTACTGAACAAATATCGCACTAAAAACTTAATATACAGCCATTACTCAGTTCTACAAGATATTGTTGATGTATTTTTCATGATGTAAGCCAGCATTACTGGCGTGTAGAAACATAGCTTTTAGGGTTATTTATGTAATTTTAATAACTGTAACATAATTGTATGTATTTGAATTGCTTGTTATGCACTTGGTTCAGATGTAACACAGCTCTTTAGAAACTTAAAATATAAACTTTTATATGATTCTTATGAGGAGTTGACCCTTGAGTCATGTATTCATACAAATTGATAATAATATAATAAGTATGAAACCTATTGAATGAAAGAGAAATTCACCAACTGTCAAACAATTTTCTTTTCCATGTCATTAAAAAAATGTTCTTAAACCTACGGAATATGTAGGAAAGAATTTTGAATATTGACATGTGATTATGTCTATTCTAATGATTTTCTCTTACACACTTTCAAAATAAATTATTTAGTACATTTTTGTAATGCAACTCAGATTGATTTAAGATTGTTGCTGAACCCATCACTATGAATTTACCCATTCTTTTAGCATTCACTTTCTCTTAAAAAAACTATCTTATTTTTATGTTTACATTGTCTTATGAAATTTTGCATAAAGAGATTGACTTTATTTGACCTCAGAAATGTTTAGATTTTTTTTTCCCAGTATAAAATTACAGACAGAATTTGGCTTCAGTTTTATGGTATATCTCAGGAGAGTGGGACTCCTGAAAGGATGCTGAAATCCAGAGAATTACAGAAGGGTCATTATTATTTGTTTTGTTTTAGTTAAACATAATATGGCAGTATAGCATATTACTTCAGAAAAAATAACTAGAGAAACTACAAATGCCTAGTCTACATATATTATCAAATATATTTAGCCAAGCTATTTCTACTGACTCTACTCGAATCAGTAACAGAATTCCTTTAGGCTCAAGTGAACTCCATGGATTGCTGCAATATTTGTGCTACACAGTCTGTATATTATGGTCAGTGTTTGGTATGTGTTAACTCATGTGAGCATATGCTTGCATGCATTATGTTTTTTTCAGAGATCCTTGAGAAAGATTCTCTCAAACAGGAATAGTATGCATTTTTATCAGCTTGCTTAGAAAAATATTCCCACACAATTTATTTTCATTTTGTTTCTCTCAAGTTGAGGTGCATGTTCCAGGTTGAGAAAAGAAACAGGGGACAAAAATTTCCTTGAATTGATAGACATGGCATTTGTGAAAGTAGGTAGATAGAATATTTTTAAAAATGAACTAGAAAGAAGATAGGTGAGATGTAAAAGCTGGAACTAATGTTATCATCCCAATCTGTTATCTGAGCTCTCAAGTTAAACATAGTATTGCAATGTCAGCATTTCCCCAGGAAAGTAGAACGCTATAAATATCCACTGCTTGGAAGCGTTATTTGACCTATAAAGAATCACCATCCCAACTGTGCTTGCTGCAGAAATTGGATAATGGTTGTTTGCAAAGTGGCAAGCTCTCTTTACATTCTGGCTGAGCAGAGAAGAAAAGCTCATGCAAAAAGGCAGCAAAATATGTTATGAATTTTGAAGTTGGGATGGACATTTTTTTATGACACATTTCCAAGAATTACCAGTTTTAATCCAGCCTCCTGAACACTGTTTTAGCAGAAACTGTGGCATTTCGTTTCCAAACAGTAATAAAATTCTAGTTAGATGGTGTAATTTTTCATAAAGTTTATAATTGTGATTGATGAAAACACACTATTTGCTGTTTCAAAGCATGTGTTCATGTCTTAGTGCTAAAGATTTATAAGTGTTTGGAATATCATAAAACACAATTTTATGTGTTTGAAAATTAATAGGCTTATCTTCATTTTAGTTTGGTTTGTGTTCTGTTTTTGGACTGTCAGGAAAATGCTAATCACACAAATCCTGTAGTATTTTACCCATTGCAGAAAATGTCTTAGATTTCTTTAAAATATGGAAACATTCCTTTTCACATTTTTCACAGAACTTAATGTTTTCATTAGACATCAGTCTAAGAACCACAGATTTATTTACAGGTTACTTACTATGCTCACTTCAAAAATGATCCCCTGCCAATCTCTGTAGTAGCACTGTGACTACTGCTACCCAAATTTTGATATTAATTTATTTAATTCTATCAAACCTAAGAACATTATGCCCTATGTGCTTTTAAACAAAAGATCACTGTATTCGAACATTTGTTATTATTTTTATGCAACAATATTTTATAATAAAAGACAAAATACAAATACAAAATTGTCATTCAAAAATGTCATGATTTCTCCATAGATATCAGGATAAACCAAGAAAATATTGTATTTCTAATCAATAAAATGATGATATAGCTATAGAAATACTATATGGTAAAATGAAAATTATTCTTAATATCACAGCTAAGTTAAATTCTATTCTTACATTGAAATAATTAATACCAATGTTCTTATAATAAAATTTACAAAATTAGGTCATTTGCTAGCATTGACTGTGTGTCTCTTTCCCCACCTCCTCTACCAGGGGTATAATCAGCTTTTGCAATATGGAGAACAAAATGCAATACTGTATTATTTTGATGATTTTTTTAATGAAAATGATACTCAAAGATGACCTGTTGTGATCATTCCTCATAATTAAGTAACTCTTCATTGTTTGCATCATTGATGTTAGCAAAGTTTCTAGCAGGTTTTCTCATTTCCATTCTTGCTCACCTACACTTCACATCCCTAGGAGGGATATTAACATCTAATTTAGACTATTATTATTACCTGTGATCTTTCCAAAATGTATCATATTACTTAAAATAAGTTCTTGCCCTTTTTCCCTAACTCAAAACTCCGCCTACTTCCTCAATGTGCTTTTACACATTTTTTCTTCTAGTTCATCAATATTGCATTGCCATTCTTTCAGTTACATATTTGCCTTTACTTTTTCTCAAAACAAATTCTATGCCATCAGAAAAGTCTTCTTATCTTCCTTGGCTAAAAGACACAAGCCTCATTTGGGCACTCTTGAATATACTTCACAATTTAATTTCTTCTTAAAATACAATATGTAATTATTTATTATATGATTTTGTGCCTCCTCAGTCTGATAATATAAAATTCCTAAATGTAGACATTAAAAAAATGCCAATGCAGTCTCCCACAACCACAAATTAGGCAGTTGAGTTTCCCACATTTGGGGAAATCCTAGGGGTCAGCATATCCAGAGTGCCTCACATGTGAAAACCACCTTTGTGGTCATGATCTGTCCCCTACCAGGTAAGTATATAATAGTAGACATTTAGTTACCTGTTGATCTTTTGAAAGAGGACAGGTAAATATTACAATAGCATACGAACTGTAGTCAGAAATGGAAAGGAAAAGGTCTTTGGCAGAAAAACAAAAAAAGTAAACAAAATAAAACAAAACAAAACAAAAATAGTACCCATTTTGCTCATACCCAGACTTTCCTTGCACTTCATTACAAGCATTCACCTATATTGCCTATATTATATTTTATTTCAAAAATTGAAATAAAAATGCAAATTTTTCAAATTCCCAAACTGAAAATGCCAATTACTCAGCAATTCTTTTCAGGACAATCAGGAAAAAAAAATGTCTTCTATTAAACATCTGAAACTTTATATTTATCTTTGTTTATACACAGTATTATTTACATGAATTTAATTATTTGTGCATGTGAATATTGCAAATTGTACCATATATCAACAGTGTTAAAGGAAGAGTCATAATCACGTTCAAATCCTGCCTCACAGCATGAATTCAAAGAAGCTAAATGCAATCTCCTATCATTCTTCCTCTGCACAGAGCACCAAAAATAGCTTTCTTTTTTTGGGTCAGACATATTATACTGTGTGAGAAACACCACAGAATCAGGGAGTAAAAATGGAGGATAAGCCCAAGCTTCCTATAGTCTCTGGTCACATAGGACAAATATTGTCATGTGACCCCTGCCATTGGCAGAGAATTCTTGCCGGTCTCCTGGAGACTGTGTGGAAATCATTAAGCACTCTGTTATCAATAAAGTATACTGACAAGGTTAACATTGTCTCAGAACAAAGTTTATAAGGCAGCATTATTAATTTGTGAATTCAATTCTTGAATAGTGGATATTATTACACAGGCATAAAGCTTATATTTTGCTGAGGGCCATTACCAAGTAGGAATGACGCATCGAAATTTCCTTGCCAAGCGTACCCCATGCTGCTTAGAGGACATTCGATGGGACATTGCATGCATGCTTTAATAAGGTGACCTTGCTCAAGGACCAAGGCGGATCCGGGTTTAGAGCTGATCAGGTTTGAGGAAGTAACGGGCTCCTTGAGTTTAAGGCATTGCCAGTTTAAGACAATGGGTTTTAGGGAAGTTGGAGATTGAAGATTATTGCTGGGATTAGGGTGTTCCTGCTGCTTGTTCCCATTGAGTTCTCATGAGATTAAAATGGGATTTGGAGATAGCCTCCTGGAGTAGGTGAATTGTGCGGGAGACGGGAGAACGCGATTGCCCCTGGACCTGTGTGGAGGCGGTGTGAGAGTGGGAATAAAGAATTGCTGTTTGAACCTACAAAGGTGTGTGGTGGCTCGTGATTCTGGTGCCAAGCTGAGACCTTGGCAATATTTTATAAGAAAAACAAAGTATAAACAAGTCAATAAATGAAATTTTTAAAAAAGGTTATTTTAGAATGTAGGCATCACTGAAAATATAGAATACTGTATCCCTGGAACTGGGTAGCTCCAGGACATGAACATGATGATCAGGAAGACACATTAAAGGACAAAGAGTTTGAGTGAAAATCTAAATAACAACCCAAAATTAACAATATGAAGATTTGGGCCATAAATTTCTAGGCAGCATGTATAGAAAATCCATAGGCCATATAAAGGAAAATTTATATCCCCACTTGCTTCACGTTCCCATCCCTTTATTGAATAGCATCAAGCAAATCTAAAGACTCCATTGAGCTTACTTGCAAAGTTCAGTACTATTTCAGTTCTGTTACTCTACAGGATGTAAAACTGAGAAACAGGCAGATCAGTCTTCATTTTCAAAGAAGCATTGCTTGTTACTGCCAATCCCGATTAATAATAATAATAATAATAATAATAATTAGTTACTATCTAGCTCCCAGGGTTTTTCTCAAATGAAAGGATATGTTGGTCAGCCCAAGTGAAAAATAGATAGTTTTTTAGGAATAGTAACAATCATTTATGAATCAAAATCAAGTGACTATGAAAATGTGAAATTAAGTAGATTAAATATGCTCCTATTAGTTTGCTTAGTTAATTTTTACTAGGTCAAAGAAAGACACACAATTTGCAGTGAAGTATCTTCAGTTTGAATAATTAATATATAAAAGTTTACTGTCATCTTTTATGGATTTTAATATCCATGCACTAGTCTCATTTTAACCTATTTGCTAAATGCTTCTTAATATTCTGTGTAGATGTTGTTTTTTTCCTTCCTTAGGGATACAGAAAAACAACAGTGTTATCTTAAATTCAATATCCTAAGTTCATGGAATACATATATTTAGAAGAAGTTTAATGTTATTTAGCTGAGCATGTTAATTGTACTTATGAGAGTGGGGGACCAGTGTAGTTGCACATTTAAATAATGTGCTCTATGGCTTTTTATGGTACTTGTTCTCTATCAATTTTAATGTTATGATAGATTGCATTATTCTTTATAGTTATCTAGTCTTTCTTGTAGGTACAAACAGGCAGGTACTGCATACTTTAGTGTGTATTACATGTCACAGGAAGCAGCCTGTACTAGGGTGCTACCAGGATTATACTTTCTGATCATTGTGATATTTTCTTATTGAAGTCAACCTTGACAACAAAATGCAAGTATACATGACATACTTTGTGTTATTTCATCCTCTTTCCATTCTTGTTTACTCAGTCTCAATAATAATGTGACCCATCTGGACTAGCCCTTTCATCTTGAGTCCTAGAATAGGGCTTTGTAAATGACACAGAAAAACATAAAACACAAAGAAGAAATAACTCTTATGTGTAATACACTGAGATCTAGGTATGGCTTCTTTCTCCAGAAACATTTGATAAAAATTGACTAATATGAATATACATAGGAAATGAATATTTTTGCCTACTTAATATCTGATGTTTTTAAGATGCTGAAATATTAGGCAACTTTCCTGTTTATCTACACTTTATAGGAGAAACAGATTATAAAAAGTGAGAATGTTTTTTTTTAAAGATCACCTTTGAGCATTGTAGGATTCACGGATATAATCTATAATATTGTGTTCTTGAATCTGGGCAATTCTAGAACTTGTATGTGGTAACCAGGAAGCCACTTTAAGGGGACATGGAGTTTAAGTAAAAATCTGAGTAACAAGTAAACATTAACACTATGAAGATCTGGGCCCTAAGTTTCTAGGCAGTGTATACATTGACAATCCATAGACCAGGAAGCAGGGCTGGGACCTACAAGAATGGAATGTGGTGAGCTGTGAAGGCGATGGTAGAAAACCTTTAGAGTTATAGTGCCAGGTTGCATGAAGCCTTGTGATCTTAGAGTAGTGCACATTTTAATCTATTCTAAGGGGAATCTACAACTGTCAAGCCTCACTGAAAGTATGCTTTTAGTACATTATAAAAAGTATCCACATCTTGACACCATTATTTTATTCCATTGGCTTTTGATTCCTGAACTGATTGCATGAGTTAATTTCATTATACTTTGTCCCTCATTCCTTAGGCTATCCTAAACATATTGATACATCCGCCCTTCTGACAATATCTCTCTGTGACTTAAAACTACTTCTAAGTCTCACCTTACCATGAGGGGACTTCTCTGGTGTCAGTTTCCATGGTAATAAATCTAAAGAATTCTGTCCTTGCCTTCTGAGGAGAAGGTACACAATCTATTGTGTTTTCTTAGCATTTCAATATAATGTTCTCAGTCGACATTTTGATTTTATTCATAAAGATATTCTATATTTAGATAAAGGAGAATTAGTACCTAAGATAGTTTGAATATTCATTATTTAAAACCTAGCAGGCATCATCTCTGTTTTTTGGATATGGTCATATAAACTTAAAATATTGTGACTCTATCATGTTCTTTAAAAAAATTAGTTTCTGTTAGAATAGGACAAAAAATAGTTGAAATTAAGATAAAAATTGCCCAGTCACTTGATAAAAATCTTTTTAGCCACAAATACCTGGACATGGAATAAACAAAACAAAAATAAATATATGAAACCCTATATATGTAGTCTTCAACAATTTATTTTATACCTCTAACATCGATTCTCTCTGCAAATAATATGAATCATCTAATATTTGTGGCATTCAAGAATAGGTGTCCTAAAAGGTAGAAATATAAGGTCAGATTATATTTATGTGGAAAAGTGAGATTTGTCTAGTAGATTGTTTTACATGAAGCAAAACATATTGTACGGAAATTGGGAAGCATATTTGATTCTGAGCTCACTAGTAGTTTCTAAGTGTCAAGACTATTACATGTCTTGCATGATCACAAATAGAGGTAAAAAGTTTAACACAGGCTTAGTATTATTTTAAATTTTTATTAAACAAGTATACTGCTTTTTATTTTCTTTTTTTCTTTTTCTGGTCTATTCTAGTACTTTTTTTGTTTGTTTGTTTGTTTCAGTTTTGAGAAGCAAACAAAAGAAGTTATGCCAGAGAAGTGCTCTATCACTGAGCTATAACCACTCCCTAAAACTGATTTTTATTGTACTTAATATCTTAATAACAGAATTCACCATATTTTAATTTTTATTTCATGTGAAAATATAAATGGAGACTAAAATAATACTGAATTTTCAAATATATTTTGGCTATAAAATATATGTTAGTTAGCAGATCTAGTATGTTTGCCCAAATATGTAAAAAAAAAAATCTCTAAAAATTTTCAGTAATTAGGTGTAAAATTGAAGAGAAATTTCCATCTAGTGTCTGGCCTTAATGAGGATGTACTATTCACAGTATGGCCTAGTCTTCTGGCTAAATCCTCCTGCTGGCAAGAAATGTAGCACAGTCTGTAGATATTCTTAAATTAGAATGTCTAAGTGCTGGTAGGAATTATTCAGTATTTGGCAACTGGTACTTCATGGATTTGACTCTTTTCAGCTTAATTTGCGATATTTCAAATCATTAGATGTCCTTTACTCCTATATTTTATTTACCTTTAGAAATTTTACCTGAAATGCCTCTTACATGCAATTATTATTTCTGAGGCATAAATACATTTCCTAAAGTTTATAATGAAAATTTATATGCTGAGCATGGACAAAGTGACATAAACTCTAAACATCTCAGTGATCAGTGTCACACCCAGGAAACCAAGTTCATTGAAGAGAAATTTGATTTGATTTGGATAAGGAGAAAACTCCTGTTATTATCTGTAAAAACATTTTTGCTAGGTTTTTTGCCCTCCTGCTGAAGATGAGCTTGGTAATTAATTATTTGAGGAAGGAAGAGGATTACTGTAAGCAGATAAGAAACTAAAAATCTATTCAGTTCTTAGCTGGTGGATAATGGAAACCTTTTTTTAGATAAATGGTTCTGATGGATTATGTCTACATTAGAAACATTATGTAAACATTTTAGTTAGATGCTTTTAAATTCTTCATGGGAAAAGAGAGCATTTTAATGTAATATACAACTTAATTTTTAACTAATTCAAAATCTGTACTTCTAACTTATTTTGCTGAAAGATATGAATGCAAATTCTAACTTCATAACTAAAATACTTTTGAACATATGCAAATTGTGAGGCATTTAAAATAATGTTTATAATACTGACATCATAGGTAACCATAAAGTTCTAGTGAGATGTAAAATATATAAGTGCATAATCACATGAAATGAGCATTCAGTAAAATTTAGCTCCTATTCATAATAACAATAATAAAGACAAGTACTAAAGCAATCAATATATGAATAACAAATAAATTCTATTTGGGGTAAAGTCTTATAGAGCTGTTCAACTTGAAAGAAAATTCTAATTTATAGATGGAAAGGATATTTTCTATGTAACATCTAGATATATATTTCACAAATAAAGTTGTTGTTCTGCTTATAATTTCTTTGGAAAAAGACTGTTAAAAGAGTTGTTTCTCTGAAACACTTTGGGATACAGTTTTATGATTTTAATTAAATAGAAGTATGCAGATAAAGAGCAATCTCTTTTTCAAAATGTACAAGGGAACTTGATCAGGGAATAATACAAGTGTTCAACAATATTTTCCATGGTCACATTATGTGTAAAATGGAACAGAAATATGATGTGACAGTCTATATCATATCATATACTGAGATATATTCAGTGGATAATAAGAAGGGAGCTCCAGTCCTGGTCTGCATTGATATATATTTCATTCTGTGATTTGCTTTTCATTAGTCGTCATGACTTTGGTAGACAACTCTAATACAGTTTCTAAAACTTAAATTTAAAAAAAAACACAATATGAAGGAAGAGTTGTGATATGCATCTCTATGACATTTAATCAAGGGTTTTATTTCACTATTTCTTACTTTAAAATATTGTAAAAGTAATTCTCCAAAGTTAGAACTCAATCTAGAAACAGTATGCTGACAATTAACATCTGAGAAACTATAATACATGTAACATTGATGACATGCAAAATTATTTCATGTCATATTGATGAGTCATTTATTTGACAAATAATTTTATGTTTCAGGCTTATTAAAACAACGAGAATATGAGATCAATCAATGACTTAATATATTATTCTTTGGATAAAATCAAAAAGAAAGAAAATTGAATTGATTTAAAAACCATTAATAGAAAAATTATCACATAAATATTAGCATGGGTGTACTGACAAGGCAAACTTTGCCAAGGTATAAGGGGAAGACTGGATTTTGAGAAATATTATCCAGATGTACTATTTCTTAAATATTTTGAAAATTGTGGAAATAATTTTGAGAAACCAAAAATCATTTTACTTTATTTTGTTATATTAGAAAAAATAAATTCAGTTAAAAATCTAATCACATTATGTTTTCATAATTTTTAAATTATAACTATTGTAAATTCACAATTGTGAGACATTTAGGGGTATTGTAAAATAATTTCATATTGGTTTTAAGACTAATCTTCAAATTACTTTTTTTCCCCAAATCTTACTTGACATAATCACAGAAAACACATTTATGGTGCATCTTTAAATCCATTGTGTTTTGACCATAGTACTTCCTTCTCATAATCATAGAAAAAAAATGTCTGTCATATATGAAATCACAAATATTTTGCCCATAAAACTGAATCCTTCTTTAGAAACTTATTCTGGAACCATATTTTATTTCAATCAGTCTGTAAAAAAAAGACAGTAATTGTTTAGCAAAAATGCTCAACCAGTTCTTTAGAAAAATATTGCCATTTATAATAGTTATGAGGTTTACATTGTTATTTTATCCCTTACTTTTTTATTTGTTTTTTTTTTGCTTTTAAGATAAACAATCTTTATATTTATGCCAGTGTATGTATTTCAAATTCTGGTCCCTAAAATACCTGCAGTAGGATCATCTGGGTGATATTTAAATTCAGTTTCATAAATTGTTCCTACTCTGCTAAACCAAAACTTTTATGGAGAAGGCCTGGGATTCTTACAATTTTTTCAGTGGGTTCTAAATTATAGTGAAAACAAAGCTTGAGAATCAGGAAGATCTAGAGAATATTCTAATTAGATGATCACTATAATGATAGTTGACATCAGGTTCTTTCTCCACATCTCCCCTTCTTCCTGGTAAAGTTACTATTTATATAAAATGACACAATTTGCAGCTGCTTATGTACATATTCGGGTATATTTTCTATATGAGAAATTTTGCCTTTCCCACTGTTTGCATTTGGTCAAAATCTGGAAATGAATATCTTTATCTCATTGAGACAGAGTCCAGTGGGAAAGAAATGGCACACACAAATTGGAAACTTTCAAAGAGTTTATTTGCAAAAAAATAATTTCAAAATCTTGGATGATATATAGCAGAATCATAATAGTGCTTGAACTTGAAGTTAGTATCATTGCATTTGTGACACGATAGAAGGGAAGAAGAAGATTAGAGCCCTAAAGAAAAAAGCATTTTGTAGAATTAGCCATACTGGGAGAAGCAATGACCTTTTGTTCAGAGTTATAGCAATCACTAGGCAGGATGGCAAAGTGGTAAGTAGGGGACTACCAACTTTGACCTTCTTCTTCTAAAACCCATCAGTCCTGTGCTATGATTCTCTAATGGCTAACCCAACAGGAACTCAGGAGACATATAAACTCAGGATAGAGAAGGGAAACTCTGGAGGACCTTATAATCATGATACTAATCCTGAATATATGAAGATATCATTGCTGTATAATCTATGTGGCTTTGTGATAATAATATTGTGGAATACTGTTTTGTTATTGTGATGATTTGTGGTTAATACAGTTTTCCAGAAATTTGTATGCATTTGTGTTTAAATCTATATCTGCATGTTAAGTACATTTTGTGTATATCCAAGAATAACTGAAAAAAGGCTAAAAATAGAACAAAATGTGCTCTTAAACATTGCTATCTTATTGCCACCTGTTTTAAACCTCATAATTTTGTTTTTATTTTCTTACTGTGCTTAACTTCTCTGATTAATTCTAAACTTTGCATCTCATCTAATTATTTTGTTTTCTTCACATTTACATGATCATACAATCAAAATACATGATGCATATAGTCTACATTGGTTTCTTTCTGAATCTCACACACACACACACACACACACACACACACAGAGTATGTGTTTATCCAAGTGACTGATTTGGTATTCTTATTTGAGTACAAATGTCACACATTAGACAAATTGGTAATTATTTCCAATAACATTTAACTTTTCCAAATAGATGGAAGATCACTATAGATGCATTTCAATTTTGATTAAATGACTGAAAAATTAACTTTTGACAATGGCTTTATTTTGACATTGTCCCTTGTATCTATTTCTATTATTTGTTTACAGAATACCTAACATAACTTACCTGATTCAAATTTAATCACCTTGTGTTACTAAATGATATGAATCAGCTTTCTGCAATTAGAGTAGAAAACTAAGATGGCATTAGCTTTAAAACCAGCAGGTATAAGTAATTTTTCTATTGCTTCAAATGGAGAACCAGTAAATTCCTTAGATTATTGCTACTTGCTCTTAGCTTATGATTGGATCATCTCTGTTACTTTTCTGGCAACTAATTCACCTAACTGTAAGCTGCAGCTCTACCAAGGAATCAACTCTGTCATTTTAAAGTCTAGGCATGCAATGAATTCAGCTTTTTTTTTTTTTTTTTTTTTTTACTCTTATCAATTCCCAAAGTATAAGAACTTGAGTTGTCAGACGAACAAGAGATAATAAGGGAGAATTTTGAAATATCCATCCCAGGAGATATTTAAAAATAGCATTGATTTATAGAAACCCCTCATGCAGATATACCCTTGCTTAAAAATATAGATATTAATTTTCATTGTTTTTATGTCTACATTTTAGTCAGTATTTTAGAAAAAAAATGAAAAGTAGTAATAGAGAAAAGCAATAATTAAACATATATTAGGGAAAACCCATTGAATTGATGTCACATTTGCTTGATAGATATTGAGATAACACTATTAAATTAAAATATATTTTAGAATTTGAGATTACCCTGAAATAAGCATGTTATGTTATAGTTCTGAATAATTTCATTCTACTTATTTTTAGGTATTGATATCTTCATGAATTGATCTTGGACTGTGCTCAGATTTCTCAGAGGAAAAGTTTGAAAAATATATTTTTGAAATAAAATGTTAACAGAACTGATGAAATTACACTGAGAAGTGATGCTTTTAAATATTGTTCCACTCATTTACATGTTTATTTAAACATTTAAAAATATGTAATTTAATAAAAATTCAAGTAATTTTCATTGAATTTGATAGAAACTAGAACAGGTCACTGCAATCTTGGTTGTAGCATAGATCTCCTGGACTTTGGAACTAAAATGAGGCCCAAGGATGAGAGCTTGACTTTCCAATAATGATTGAAAGACCAACCAACAAACTCTGAGCACACAGAACTGTGCAATGAATATTTCTACTTAAAATGGCATTGCTTTGGACACTAACAAAATATTAGGGAAATATCTTGTAAGACAGACATGTGTCTAGTTCTAACAGATGGTAAACTATGCCATAAATCTGAGTATGATTTTTGAATTTTGAATAACAAATAATATTAAATAAAAGTTAAATAATTAAATTTCAAAAATTGGTGTGTATTCAAGATTTCAGTTTATGATAATGTTAATGAGTAAAGGATGTCTTTTATATTGTAGTTGATGCCACTGAAACATTACCAACCAGTGAGAAATACTGCAATGTGTGTTTGTGTATTTGTGTGTGTGTGTGTGTATGTGTGTGTGTGTGTGTGTTGAAAGTCCTCCTTCATTTTTCATAAACATCTAGAAGAATCTATTATTTGGGTAAAATAGTAAGGTATAAGATTTCACTATTAATGAATGTAGAATGAAAAGTCATTTCTAATTCATAGAAAAAATTCAGACCACTTAAAGAAAAATTAGATAAATTTGACTAGATATTCAAAATTTTGAATGTCAATAAATACCAGTATATAAGTTAAAAAGAATTGTGAAACATTAAATAAAAATATTTGTAAAATCTGTGACAGAATAGATTTTATATTTTAAAATATTTCATGTAGAGTTTAATTAATAAGAGAAAAGGTAAAGTTTACACTATAAATTGAACTGTGAAAATTTAAATGATGTTCATTAAAAAAAAGAGAGAAGCCGATCTTGAATGACTAAGTAAATATTGTAAAACGTGCATGGTAGAGTTGTTTAAAATATGTTCCTCTGAGTACTCAACATAATCAACATAAGAAGTGGAAGATAAATGTATTTGAAGCATTCTTTTTGCCCCTTTCTGGAAACCATCCCTCTCCTACACCAGAGTTAACCATGGTCATAATTTTGTTTACCTTTTGAGTTTTCTTCATGAGTCTTAATTCCACTTTTGCAATGCTAATCTGTAGCAAAAATGTATTAATTCTCTACATGGATGTTATAACTAGTAAACTAAGCATGTTTATATTTGAGGAATTATAAATTGAATAGACTTTTCACAAGCATAAACAAGTTCTTGGCATTATTATAGTATCACATAAAGAGTAGTTTCACAATCTTAAAAAAAATTGCTTATGCTCAACCTATTCTTTCTACCTAGCCCTTAACTACTGGTCACTAGTGACTTTTATACTGTCTTCATTATGTTCCATATTTTTAGATTATCATTTGTTGGGACTCATAGAATGGAAAACCTTCCCAGGAGATTTTTTTCACTTAGCAATATAAACTTAAGGTTCATCTATGTTTTTCGGTGACTTTATAACTCATTCTTTTTATTATAGAATAACAGTACATTGTATGGAGATATAATTTATTTACTTACTTCCTGAAGATATCTTGGTTGTTTCTAAGTTTTTACAATGGGGAATAAAACTACAAATATTCCTGGATTTTTGCTTATTTGGGTAAAGACCACGGAGCATACCTTAAGAATATTTCGGCTGCTATAATGTAAATATCATACAATTGGTAACTTATAAAAATATTGAGTTATTTTTTTCTAAAACAATGTTCCAATTACACAAGTGTGGTAGTTAAATTTCCATCACTGTGATGAAATTTCTGAGACAAACAATTTATTAAAAAGAAAAGTTTATTTTGACTCATGATTTCATAGGTTTCAGTTCATGGTCAGTTGACTCCATTGCTGTTGTGCCCATGGTGAGGCTGACCTCAGAGTGGAGAATATGCACAAGAGGTGGCTGCTCACTTCATGGAAGCCAGGAAACAATAAAAAGAGAAAGATGGAGAGGTCAGAGTCTCGATACATCCTTAAGGGCGCTTCCATAATGACCTCACTTCCTTCCACCAGGTCCCACTTCCTAAAGGTTGCACCATCTCCCCAATAGCACTACAAGATGGCAAACAATACTTTACTATATGGTCTTTGAGGACATTTCAAATTAAAACCATTTTAGCTTGTTTTAAAAGAAATAAAATTGGATTTTAGTTTGCTACATCAACAATGGTGAAATTCATGACAAAACCTACATCACAGACTTAAGATTTATATAATATCACCCAATCGTATACATGAACATATCCAGATATTATGGAAAAACTATATCCAATAATTAAGATGCTATTCAGTTGTTCTTTAAAAATTCATATCTAATTTAAATATTATCAACAATTCTAGATGATAAAAACCTGCTATGTTCAATAATGAAAATGTGTAAGAGAGCGAATTAGGAATTTTTCATTCGGGCCACGATGGAGAATAGTGATAGATTTATACTTCTGCTCTAAACAACTAGGGAAACAAGAAAAATATATTCAGCCATCAATACCTGAATTCATAAATAGGTAACAAAGGCCTGTAAAACTGAAGAAAATGGAATAAAAGATGATAAATTCTATGATTCCAAGTATCTAATTTATGGAAGATATTTTCAGAAGAGCTACAATTTAGCTAGCAGATAATTGGAGAGGTGGGAGATTCAGGAGGAGGTGCTCTTAAATCTAAAGAGTGGTATACTAGATTCTTTAGCTGAATACTGATTTGAGCATGATGGTAAAGTAACTAATACTCAGGAAAGAATTACTGTGAACCTATATTATAGAGCTCTTAGAGAGATAAGTTTGTGTTGGTACAAGTTAGATGGAATGATGCTGTAAAGCGTAGGGCATAAGGTAAAGCAATCTAGAGGTATCTCTTTAGTAGGACAGCTAAATTTAACCTCAAAGTTTCTCTGGATCTACACTAAGCAATGTTTATAAACAAGACTGGAAAGAATTCTGTAGCTTGAAATTAACTTAGATTACATGCTATTTCAATAAATTGTAACAAAATCTCAGTATCAAAAATACAAAATTTAAAATGTTTACAACCTGTCAAATATATTAGTCATAAAGAAGCAGGAAGTTATGCCTTTTAACCTAGAGAAAAAAAATATTTCTCTGAAAATCTGGAAATGGAAATTGATGTAATTATTGTAAACAGGGAAAAATGTTCAAGTAATTAGGGGAAAATGTGACTACAATGAAGAGAAAAGCAGATGATATAAAGATGTTACAAAATGTACTCCAGTGTCCTTATTGACTGTTCATTATTATAATTGATAAAAAGGAAGTATCCTCTTTAAAATTGTGCAGAGCACTCCCAGGCACATACTCACCCTGCTGAGTTGTTTATCTACAAATAACAGGAGAGATCCGCTGTCCCAGGTGTCCCTGACTCAGTCAGGCTAGGTGAGGACCCATAGCAATTCCCTAGCAACCACCAATCTGCATGAGACAGGGAAAATATCTGGGATGCCAGGTGACCCTCCCAGTAGTTTATGGTGGTTGATAACATGTTGGGAAACCATGTAGTTCAGCATGTACTCCCCTTGTGGCTTAAACCAATGAGTTCAAATGAATCCCCCTCTTGTACTAACCAATCACCCTACCCAACTTGTTTCCAACAGTGAATGTGCTAATCATGTTTTAGAGTTGTTTTATGATTTTCCCGCGGTGTGTGATGATTTGCTAAGAGATGCTATGATGTACGTGAAGTCCCTGCCTTCCCCAAAGAGTGTATAAAACTGCTGCAAAACCTGGGCTCGAGGCCTCTCAGAATCACCAGTTGCTGTGTGCACAGAGGACCAAGCTAGCTTGCAATAAACTCCTCTTTGGTGAAAGAAAGAAAGACAGAAAGAAAGAAAGACAGAAAGAAAGAAAGAAAGAAAGAAAGAAAGAAAGAAAGAAAGAAAGAAAGAAAGAAAGAAAGAAAGAAAGAAAGAGAGAAAGAGGGAGGGAGGGAGGGAGGGAGGGAGGGAGGGAGGGAGGGAGGAAGGAAGGAAGGAAGGAAGGAAGGAAGAAAGAAAGAAAAAATTGTGCATGTGTCTAATTTTTGTAATTCACAATTCTATGAGCTTTGTTACATAGATAAGTAGATAAATGCTCTTTGTTATTTCCATATATATTTAAGATAGTGTTATGGTTCAGATATGTGTTATCCCCCCAAAGCTATGTGTAAGATGATGTAAGAAAGCTTACAGGTGAAATGTTTAGGTTATGAGATCCTCAACATAATCATTAACTGTAGGCAGGTAGGGTATACCTGAAGGAGGTGGATCAATGGGAAGCTGAGTTGGAGTATATATTTTGTCCCTGTGCGTGACAGCCATGATGTTCTGCCTCATTTCAGGCCCTTAAGAATGAAGCCAGATGTATATGAACTGAGACCTATGAAAACATGAGCCCTAGATAAACCTCTCCTCCTCTAATTGTCTTGACAGATCTTTTTGGTCACAGCCATGTAAAAGCTGACTAAAGCACATTGCTAAATCCTCTTACTTGACAACATTATAATAAAGAACTCATGGTCTTCATTCCTCATGAGATTCTTTGCTTTGTAATCAGTTATTTTAATATTAATATAGACCCTTCAAATACTTTTTTAACATTACCAGATCACATATTTTGTTTAATATTAAGAAGTTATGTTTTCTCATCCTTTTATTTGCCATCAATTTTTCTTTATATTTATTATTTTTTAAGCTTCATATAGTTGTTTCTTGATCTTTGTGAACCCAATCTGTAAAACAGTATTCTTTTTGATGTGGTTGTTAGGCCACTTATAGTTAATATAAACATTGATATGGTTAGGTATATATTTCCATCTTAGTATTGTTTTCTACTTGTCCTAGCTTTTTTTTTTAGTATTGTTTGTTTTTGTCTTATTTTATATTGTAATTAAAACAACATATGAGTAGGTAAGTTATCAGAACTTATAAGAGAGATTACCAACATTACAACATTATATATTCAATTGTATAAAAAGTTGCTGCTCAATGGTACCAGGCTTCAATAAGATACATAATAACTATTATAATATCTTAAAAGGTATAGTATATAATTAGTATTATAGTATAATTTATAGGAAAATGTTTTTTAAAAGGTGTAATATTAAGCTTATACTGCAATACCAAATCTATACATCCTCATATTCAATTTTAAGTAAATATATGCCACATTTTTAGTTTCTGATGATAAGTATATATAAAAATATGTACTTCCATATGTTTACAGAATTAATGAGTTCAATTTAAATGAATTATATACACATAAATTACAACAAAAATATTATAGCAAATAAGACTTTAAAATGGACAATATATTTGAACCTGCATAATATCAAATATAAATATGACAAAAAAATAATGTTACCTTAGATTAGGTAAAGGGAAGTGAAAGGAGGGGAAGGCAGGGGATGTAGGGTTAAGAAAAATAGTAGAATGAAACAGACATTATTACTGTATGTATGTATGTGACTGTATGACCAATGTGACTCTACAATATATATATATATATATATATACTCAGAAAAATGAAAAATTATATCCCATCTATGTATGATACATCGAAGTATATAAGTGCATCTGCTGTCATGTATAACTAATTAAAACAAATTTAAAAGTATGACAAATACACATTTGAAAATATCTGTCAATAGGAAAAAGGAAATAAACACTACAATGTAATTCCATTATGTACCTATTAGAATAAAATTTAAAATGAAAGACAGTGTAAGAATGAGAATCCTTAGTTTTTTCCTACTTTTTAAACCCCATTTTATCTATTTGGACATTCTAATTAGCAAGCTGAGAGAATTACCTCTATAATTACAAATAGAATTTGCACCAGTGATACAGGTCAAACTTAAGAGAGGCTTAAATTTAAAATGTATCAAGAGGCATTGATAGCTCATATCTCTGAAGAAAGGCTGGTAAACTCTACACATCAACTCCATATTTAATTACTTGTCTTTTTTTTAAGGGGAGGGGAGAGAGAGAGAGAGAGAGAGAGAGAGAGAGAGAGAGAGAGAGAGAGAGAGAGAGAGAGAATTTTAATATTTTTAACCCCAGCAGCATGCATGCCAGGCGAGCACGCTACCACTTGAGCCACATCCCCAGCCCCAAATTACTTGTCCTTTGATTTAATAAATGCATTTGAATGTCCAGTATGTTCTAGATGGTGTTTCACAACCAAGCATAAATCGGTAAATAGGACAGACCACTCCTGATCATATTGAGGATCTATTTTAGTATGGTGAAAGAAATTATAAAGATGACATAAAGGAAAATATAAGGTCTGACAATAATAATAAACAAGAGTCAAGCAGGAGTAGGTTAAATGGGGAAATGCACTGTTGACCAAAGGTTTATGGGAAAGTTGTGCTGAGAAGATAGAATTTGAAGGATAACCAGGAGAGGAACTCAACAGGACAGATGTCTTGTAATGTACACAAAATGCTTACTATTGAGAAATATCAATAAAAAAAGGAATAACAACTCATAAAAATTGTCATTGCTCTATTAGAAATGTGGAAATTGAGTATTTGATTTTAACAGCACTAATAAAATTTAATTTGTGTATGTTATATGTTCAAGTTGCAGATTGAGAATAGTCTTCAACTACCATCTCACCCTTCAGGTGTAGACTGTTAAATATTTTAGTGGACTTCCTACTCTCATCTTAGAATGGTAATTCTCCATAATTACTATTAATATGAATTTATTCTGAGGGCAAAGAGAGCAAATTCCCATGTGGGGATATTTAAAGTCTCTAATTTGTAAGTTCAAGTAGGTGGTTAAAATGTTTAACTATTCCATTAAACTGTTATAACCTAAGGCAACCTAAGGCAAGTTGTTCTAAAAAAAAAAAAAAAAACATTGAATGGAACTTAGTACTAAGATAAAGGTAGTCATATTTCACTGGATGCACATGATAAATAGTTTTCAAAATTAAGAATAACTTCTGTTAGTTCTGAGCCCAGATGGAACTGTAGAATTGCATGATATTCCATTTATAATTCCAGAAGAAATATATCTATAAGTATGTAATTTCATTATATTTTAACATAACTGTATGCATTATAAAATTCTGTGTATTATTTACTAATTGGCTCTATTTTGAATTTATGAGGATGTAATCTATAATTCTTATACATTACAATTTACTATGGGTCTCATGAAAATTATTTCTCAGACTAGTTTAGTATCTGCTATATTTATACATTTCAATTATATATTTAAAATTAATACTAATTTTCAGATAAATAGACTATGATTTTTAGAAAGAAAATCATTTTTAATTGCATTTATTCTTTGAATTAGTATGTTTTCCTGATAAAAAAAATCAAAATTTATAAAAGAGTAGTGAATGTGTTCATCCTCTTTAATTAACACCTACTAAAATTTCCTAGTGGTGACCACTCAAGGTTTTCAGCTTCTGAAAACATCCTACATCTGTACTGATTGATACAAATATTATATTGTTATTTTCTTACAAAATAGGTATTATGTTACACATTTTATTGTTAATGTTTTCCACTCTGTGTCATTCATTAGGCACTATCCCTTTCAATAGAGAAATAATGTCATTTCCAATCCAATTGACTTCATTGCATTAATGAATTATAACTTTACAAACATTTTCTATTATTGTTGATTTAGGTTCTTTTTTCCTATCTTGCCTTATAAAACAATGATGCAATGAATACATTTCAAAATTAGCATGTTGTATATTTATGCAGGTATAGGTTGTTTAATTTCTCAGAAATAAATTTAGCAGATTAATAGATGAATGAGAATACATTTGTAATTATGAAGATGCACTATAATATTGTCATTCATTCATTAAGAGTTTTGCTGCTGAGACAGGGAAGATAGTGGGGTAAAAGACTGCTCTATGTTATGAGAACTAGAAAGTGGATAAACAGCTTCTCAGTGAGATGGATAAAACAGAGTTTATACAGGGATTACATACAGAACTCTCACAAAATCTTGGGGACTCAAAAGGTGGATTACAATAAAATAAAAGAAGAAAGCTCACTGCTGGTTCCAGTGGCTGCCAGAGCTGATCAACCTTGGGCAAAGCAAGGAGGAGGCCTCAGAATCTGCATTCTATTTGGCACCATGGAGTGCCTTGGTACAAACAAAATCAGAGATCAAGGTCACTGTTGTACTGATTTAGAGAGTGTGCTATACTATTTCATGGTACAGGAAAGACTTCATCTGTCTCCTGGTTGTCCAGGCTAGAGTGGTATTGCCAACAGAGGTATGGTGGCCATTAACTGGGAACAAGTTCATGAGCACAGACCTGGAATATCTGAGCAGGTTCTGAAAACCAGACCTGAAGGTCTTATACCACATGACTCAGAGAGTCCCTAGGAGATAAGGAGAAATTCAGTTGCAGAAAGTCTTTTACTCCAGGGGAATATATGTCATTGAGACTCAAGAGATCCCAGGATCCTCCCCCATATTGAGTTTGAAGGCTCATAGGACCAAGTGAGGCAGGCAAGGACAGACTGGGCAGTGAGAGTGACTGTGCAGTTGGGGACTGAGTCTGGGGATGGGATGGCTTGGATCTGTGGATGACTGAGGGGGTGAAGAATTGGCTTTCTTTTCTCTCAATTGTGTACTGAATGAATCATGGATATTCATACATATACACATTTGTTTCTCTTTCCTCATTTCTAGAATTTTGAAGGTAGCTATTTTTCATAACTAGGCTTTTTATAGTACATTTTGGGTTTGTTTGTATTGTTATTCATTTGGCTATTTTTCTTGATTCTCTTTTTTTCTTTTGCTAACAGCCAAATTCTATTATTCTATCTTTCACTTTTCCTTTAATTTTTTACTTCTAATTTCTCTCCTCCTCCCTCATAATCATGGCATTGTATATCTTTTCTTTATTCACCCTGTCCTTCTTTTGAAATACCAAACTCTCTTACGAATATACTGTTTCTACTGTTGGCAATTGCTTATCATACCATTGTTGTTAATTGTGCCAATTAATATTATAAATGTCATAATAGGAAATAAATATTTAGCTTAATGCTGTATATTGCTTATATTTGTTGCTTTTATTTGTCTCCTCTTATACTGTGACATAATAGAAACATTTAGGGACATTGTAAATTCATAGGGTATAAAATCTCCTGCTTCAGATTGATAACTGATTAATTGATAGACACACAAATAAAAAAATACTTCAATAACAGAAGTTATTGACGCTGCTGTTGAGGAAATATCAGAGAAGATTAGAAAGTTCATAATTAAATGGATTTCCAAGGTAAAAGACATGTAAGAAATGAAGTTAGAAAATAGATGAGCTGAGAGATCACTACAATAAAGAATAGATATTCTGAGAAATAATCAAATGGAAATCCTTGAAATGAAGAAATGAAAATACAAATTAAAAATTCATGGAAAGCATCACCAGCAGATTAGACCATGTGGAAGACAGAGTTTCAGGCAATAAAGACAAAGTATATAATCTTAAAAATAAGCTTGACCATGGAGAAAAGACGTCAACAAACCATGAACAAAAATTTTAAGAAATATGTGGTGACATCAAAAGGCAAAATTTAAGATTCATTGGGATAGGTAGAGGCTATGAAATATAAACTAAAGAATGCATAATCTTTTTATTATTTAGTTTTTTTAGTTGTATATGGACCCAATATCATTATTTATTTTTATGTAGGGCTGAGGATAGAACCCAGTGCATCATGTATGCGAAGCAAGTGCTCTACCACTGAGCTACAACTCCAGCCCTGAGTAATGCACAATCTTTTAAGTAAAATAATATGAAAAAAATTTCTTAAGCCTTAAAAATGAAATGGAAAATAAAATCCAGGGGTCAAAGATGAATCCAGATACACAAAATTACAACAGACACTCTCAAAGACATATTATTATGAAAATGCCTAACATACAGAATAAATATAAAATTTTAAAAAGCTACTAGAGGAAAAGTGACTGGTCATATTTATTAGTAAACTAATCTGGATCTCAACTGATCTCTCAAGCCAGATCTTAAAAGCAAAAATGTCTTACATTAATATATTCCAAGCTTCAAAAGAAAACAGATGAAAACAAAGAACACCATACAAAGCAAAATTAAGCATCAGAAATGAAAATGAAATAAAAACATCCCATGATAAACCAAAGTTAAAAGAATTCATAACTTGAAACCCTGTACTACTAAACATACTATAGATAACTATTTCACAAAGCAAAAATGAAAAATAAAAATGAAAACCAGCAGAGGAAGAAACTACACTAGAAGAATAGTAAATCAAAGAGGAAAATAATTCAAATTAAAATTTAGAAATAAATCAAAATGAAAGTGAATAAGAACTATATCTCAATATTAACCTTGGATCTTAATTTAAAATCATCAATCAAAAGACACAGACAAGCAGATTGAATTAAAAAAAAAAAGAATATGCTGTCTCCAAGAGACTCAACTCATTGGCAAAGACATTCACAGAATAAAGGTGAAAAGATGGGAAAAAATATATCCTTCACAAGGATCTCATAAAAAAGTGGGTGTTTTTCTCATATGAGATAAAATGAACTCCAAGCCAAATTTCATCAGATGACAAAGAAGGTCATTTAATACTACTTGAAGGAATTATACAATAACAGGAAATAAGAATCATAAATATTTATGTCCCAAACAATGAAACCTCTATGCATCAAACAAGAATAACAATATGAAAATCCAAATAAGTCACAACACAATAACACTTTGTGACTTTAACACACCTTTCTCATCACTGGACAGATTTTCCAAAGAAAACTAAATAAATAAGCTATAATACTGAAAAATACAATTAATATTTAGAATTAACAGACATATATAGTATTTCTTCCATCAAAGAATTTACTTTCTTCATAGCAGAACGTAGATCATTTTTTAAATTAAACTGATTTTTTAAAAAATTTTAATTAGTTATACATGACAGAAGAATGCATTTATGCACTTTGATGTATTATACTTAAACTGTTTTTTAAGCCACAAAGCAACTCTTAGCAAATACAAAAAAATACAGATAATACTTTACATTCTATCAGATTATAATCAAAGAAAACTAGAATAAATAATATATATATAAGAAGAAAGCTACTATAATACTTGGATATTGAATATTATGCTGTTGAATGACCAATTGATAGCAGAAGAAAGGGGTGAAATTAAAAAATACTTACAGGTAAATCATAATAGTAATATCATATAATAAAATCTCTTGGACACTATTAAGGTGTTCTAAGAGGAAAATTCACAGCATTGAGCGTATTTTAAAATAATATAAAGAAACCAAATAAAAAATCTAAAAATATGACTCAAGAACATAGAAAAAGAAGAACATAGCAACATCAAAAGCAGTAGAAGAAAGAGAATAATTAAAATCAGAGCCCAAACCAACACAATTAAAATAAAACATTCAAAACTCAACAGAACAAATGGTTGATTTTTTGAAAAAAAAAGAAATAAAATTGATAAACACTTAGCCAAGCTAAGAAAAAGAGAGAAAATTCAAACTACTAAATTTCATGATGAAAAAAAAAGTATCAAAAAGAACTCTACTGAAATACAGACAATAATTAGACACTCTTTTGGAAATATATACTCTAATGAATAGAAAATCTTGAAGATATTGCAAATTTTTAGAGACATGGGACCTACCCAAATGGAACCAGAGATATAGAAAATTTAAACAGATTAATTTCAAATAATTAAAATGATGAGACATCAAAACATACCAACAAAGAAAAGCCTAAGACCAGAGTGATTCTCATTTGAGTTCTACCAGACCTTTAAATAAGTACTAACATCAATTCTATTCTACTCAAATTATCCCATAAGAGATAAAAGCAGGGAACCCTTCCAAACTCTCTGTGAAGCTATTGTCATCTTGATACCAATATCTAAAGATGAATCAAAGAAAGGAAAGTACAGACCAATATCCTTGATGAAAATAGATGCAAAAATTCTTAATAAAATACTGGAAAAATAGCATACAAAAACATATTAAAATGATAGTATACCCTGATCAAGTGAGTTTCATCCCAGGGATGCAAGTTTGGTTAAACATAAGAAAATCAATAAACTTAATTCACCACATCATTAGTAGACTTAAAGAAAAAAAATCACATGATTATCTCAATAGATGCAGAAAAAAATCATTTGATAAAATACAGGAACATTCATGTTCAAAACACTAGAAAACTAGAGATAGTAGAGAAATACCTCCACATTTAAAAATGCATATGAACAAAGCCAAGGCCAACATCATTCTAAATGGAGAAAAACTCAAAACATTCTCCTGAAGATATGAACCAGACAGGGATGCCCTCCTTCACCACTTCTATTCAATATGGTTCTTAAAACTCTAGCCAGAGAAATTAGGCAAAATAAAGAAATTAAAAGGATATGAAATTGAAAAGAAGAGCTCAAATTATCTCTGCTCTCAACATAATCCTATATTTAGAACCCAAGAAAACTTCAACAGAAAACTTCTAGAACTTACAAGTTAATTCAACAAAGTAGCAGGATATAAAATTAACACCCATAAATGTATTCCCATACACCAATATGATCAACTAAAGAGAAATTAGGAAAACTATCCAGCTCAATATAGCCTTAAAAAAATTGGGAATCAATTTAACAAAAGAGGTGAAAGAACTCTACAAAGAAATGTACAGAATGCTAAATAAATAAATAGATAGATAGATAATTGAAAAATACTTCAGAAGATGGACATATCTTCCCTGTTCTTGAATAGGCAGAATAAATATTATCAAAATAGTAATACTATCCAAAAACACCCCAGATTTAGTGCAATTCCTATTAAGTTTCCAATGATGTTCTTCATAGAAATAGAAAAAGCAGCCATGAAATTCATTTAGAAAAATAAGAGGCCCAGAGTATCCAAAGCAAAGAAAGTGAAGAAGTGGTCATCACAATACCAGACTTTAAGTAATAATACAAAGCTATAGTAACAAAAATAGCGTGGCATTGGCACCAAAATAGACATGTAGATCAATGCTACATAGAAGACAAAAAGAATAGAAGACACAAAGACAAACCCACATAAACACAGTTATCTTATACTAGATAAAGGAGCTGAAAACATACATTCAAAGAAAGATAGCTTCTCCAACAAATGGTGCTGGGAAAACTGGAAATCTATATGTAGCAAAATGAAGTTAAGCCCATATTTCTCACCATGACAACACTCAACTCAAAGTGGAACAAGAACAGAGACTAGAACAGAGAGCCTGAATGCAATGGAATAAAAAGAGGGCACAAATCTACATCATGTCAATTTAGGAACTGCCTTCCTTAAAAAGACTCCTAAAGCACAAGAAGTAAAATCAAGAATCAATAAATGGGATGGAATCAAACTACAAAGCTTCTTTTCAGCAAAGGCAACAATCAAGAATCTAAAGAGAAAGCCAACAGAATGGGAGAAAATCTCTTTCACCTGCACACCTGCACCTCAAATAGAGCATTAATCTCCTGGATACGTAAAGAACTCAAAAAATTTAACACCAAAAGAAAAAAAAATACAAACAAATAGCCCAATCAGTAAATGGGTTAAAGAACTGAACAGGCACTTCACAGAAGAAGAAATATGATCAGCCAACAAATATATGTAAAAGTGTTCAACATCTCTAGTAGCTAAAGAATTGCAAATGAAAACTACAATGAGATTTCACCTCACTCCAATCATAATGGAAATTATCAAAAATACAACAATAAATCTTGAAGAGGATATGGGTAAAAGCATACACTCATACATTTTTGGTAGGACTGCAATTTGGTGCAACCATGATGGAAAAATGTATGGATATTCCTCAAAATTCTAGGAACAGAACCACCATTTGACCCAGTTATCCCACTTGTCATTTTATTTCCAAATGATTTTAAATCAGCATATTACAATGATGTCATCACATTCATGTATATAGCAACACAATTTACAATTGTTAAACTATGGCCCCTACCTAGATGCCAATAAAAATATTTTGTTTTACATATATATGTATATATATATGTATATATATGTGTGTGTGTGTATGTGTTTCTGTGTGTGTATATATTTATATATATATAAATATACACAAATATAACATATATAAATATATATATATATATGAATTATTACTCAGCTATGATGAAAAATGGCTTTATGACACTTGTTGGTAAATGGATAGATCTGGAGACTATCATGTTAACTGAAATAAACCAATCTCAAAAAAACAAAGGCCAAATGTTCTCTCTGATATGTGGATGCTAACCCACAACTTGGGAATGAGAGGATAAATAGTAGTTCAGTAGATTAGAAAAAGGGGGATAAGGAATAGGAAAGACAATGGAATGAATCTGACATTATATATATATAATATATATATAATCTGACATTATATATATATAATATATATATATATAGAGAGAGAGATATGAGACATGTGCTACTGCAAAGGGTGAAAATATGTTAATATTCACTATAATTAGAGAAATATTCTATACATAATATATCCCTATATATATATATCAATATATATATATATATATCTATATACACATATATATTTATATCACAGTGAATTCTACATAAATGTTATCCAGAAAACTAGCATGCTAATTAGAATAAGATATATTTCATACTTATATAAATATATCAAAATGAATTCTACTGTCATGTATAATTTAAAAGAGCAAATTAAAAAAAAGAATTATACTCTCATGCTCTCCCATAATTATGAAAATGTCTATCTGCAGCATTTACCTATGGAATATATTTATAACATAAAATTCAATTTCTATTTGAAGGTAGATATTAATATCTCAATATATGATAATTTGCCTTTCTCTAATTATAGTGAATATTACCATATTTTCACCCTTTGCAGTAGCACCTGTCTCAAATCCCAGAGATTCAGGAGGCTGAGTCAGGAAGATCAACTTAGCCAGACCTTCAGCAACTTAGTAACACGCTGTCATAAAAAAATAATAATAATATATTTTCATGTGCTTAAAATGCATGTATATTTATCTTTGAGCTGTTATATATTATTTATTATATTGTTAGTTTTTAAACTTTTTATTGTGCAGAAGTTTTTATATGAAGAAATAAATAACATTTTTATGATCTTTGAGTTGGATTTTTTTTATAGTTATTAAAACCACCCTGCGAGGCAGATTGCTATAATTTTTGATTGCTCAAAACTACTAATGTTCATTTGTATAAGTTTTGTATATTCATTCCACTCTAATATTGATAATGATATCATGAAATATTCCAGTACTTCTAGGGTTTCAATTTATACAATTACATAGAATTCATGTTGTGTGAGATTTAAGAGATGAATCCAACCTCCCTTATTTTATTTATTTCATTTTAGAAAACAAAGATATATGGCCAAACTAGTAGCTTTTATAATTTTTCTTTTACCAAGTATCTAATTAAAGATTTGATATAATTCAAACCTTTTTTTTTGCATTTTAAGTACTATATTATGAAAATTTTCATATATACATAGAGAAACTGGTGTAATAAACTTCTATGAATTCGTGATCCAGGTTCAACAATGATTACTATTTCTCCAACTCTATTTTATACTCCCTTCCTTTTCTCCTCCTACTGCATGTCTGTGTTGGCTGTCTCGAGGAGGTCCATGAAACAGGGTAGAGGAGAGTGTGGCTAAAGAGTTGCTAATCAAGACCTCTGGAGACCAAGCTGGAAGCAGATCTGATTTTATTGTGTAGTTACCATGTATACATACTCAGGCAGTATCTAGACAGATTACAGACAGCCACCAATACAATTTCTTGCCAACTGCCCTGCAGCCACCAATCGAGGAGTGGGCCATAGAGCAAGGAGAGAGACTGCAATATATGGTCTCATGCTCAGGGCTGCGTCTATGGGGATAGCGCTTTGCCACTCACATGCCTAGCACAAGGAGTGTGATTTGCCATTCAGATGCCCTTAACATATGCCATGTATGTAGTAGTCCATGTCCCCACACATGTCACCAATAAATATCTCAGAATCTATGTTTCTTAATTCATAAGAACTTTAAAAAACACATCCACCACATTAATATCACATTGAACAAAATTAACAATTATACCTTAATCTATAGTGCCCTTCAAATTTTAATTTACTTGATTGTGAAAACTGTCTTTTTGCACTTGGTTTATTCAAATCAGGGTCTAAGCAAGGCCCATATGGTGTATTTGCTCATTATATTTCTTAAGTCTCTTTTATATTAAACAGTGTTTCTCTCCAGCCTCATGTTTTTAGAGAAACTGAACCATTGGTCTTGTAGAATTGTACATATTCTATATGTGGGCATCATTTAACTTATTCCATCAAATTCAGTAGTTAAATCTAGAGGATTGATGAGATCCAGTTCCATATTTAGGACAAATCCTTTATTGTTGATGTGTTTACCTATAAATCAAACCTTTTAAAGTCATTTGCATGTATTTTAAAATACTTTGAAATAACTCAGTTTCCAGTGGATTCTCATAAAATTAAATGTATTACTTTTGAGGAAAAACTAAAATTATCTGATGCTCAAGCAGAAATAAACTCCTAGATAGGGCTGACTCTTATGTCTTTTTTCTGGTATCACAGAAAGAAGGTATCCAGAGGGCCAGGGTTGTAGCTCAATGAAAGAGTGCCTATTTACCATATGTAAGATTCTGGGTTCAATTGTCAGTACTGAAAATAAAAAATTAAAAAGTGTTTTATTATGAAAAATTTCAAATATAAACAAACAGAGAAAGGGGAAATTTAAAACAGAACCTAGTCACGCTGTACATTGAAGGTCAATACTGAGTGCAATGAAGTAAGAGGTTTATTTTGAATTCAAGAACTATATCAAGTTAATACATCTGCTAGAAAACCTTTTTGATTAATCTGCTGAGAAATTATGACATTGTGTTATATCTTATTCAGTCTCAGAACTATTGAAAAATATTCTGATGTTCTGTGACAAGTAAAACTTCTCCTAAAAATAATTTTCTTCAATTGTATTACTCAAAGGAAACCCCATATCATTGTGTTTCAAAGAAATAGTGGAGAATTACAGATTACTCTGATAATAAACCTAAGGTCCCTGAGAGGGGATCTTCTAAGAGAATTTTGTACTATGCTATTTTTAAGGATAAAAGTTCTTTAAACTGAAAATAGGATTAGGTCAATGACACATTATCTGCATCAAATGTAAGAAGATAATTTCATCTAACCTCCTCATAAATTTTCTTCCTATAACTGAAGAACCAAGTGATAAATTTCACATCTTTATATGCAAAAAAGGCAAACGTCTACATTGTTTTCTACTACATTTTTAAATGATTACCTAAAATAGAAATGATACACATTGTTAATGTGCACACATATTATTTATAATTATAAAAATTCATAGCTTAATCTAATTATTGTACATTTTAAAAATTATTATAAATCAGTAAAAAGCAAGAAAATATAATAAAGCCAAAACTATTCATCATCTTATATGTCTTCTCTGACTTTTACAGTTATGACACGATTTCATCTTGAGTTAACTTTTTGTGTGATATCGGGCTTTAATGTGTACGCACAGAACTGGGAGACAAGCCAAAACAACAATTTGTCTACCTTAATAAACATAAGCAAATGAGAGCTTCATGAAAGCAACTTGCCTGCCATGCATATTATGTGTCATGTATGTATTTCAGTGCATTTTTGTCCTTTTATCTATTTTCTTTTCTTTGTTTCTTCCCCATCTTCTTCTTTCTTTTTAAAAATTTAAAGATGTTATTTCCATATTTATTCATTCTTTCAAATTCTAGGTAATAATTTTAAGCAAGCTTGGTCTCTGGCTTCTTACTTCATAGCAATTAATTCTTCACATGACAAATTATACCCTGATGCTTTAACTTTCCAACATAATTCAAAATTCTATCACATATTTTTAAATAATATTCATTAAAATACATATTCTGACATCTCAGGGTGTCCCAAGCTCACGATTTAATGGAGTATTAATTTAGAAACACTGGTTTACCAGAAATGAAGCTTAATTTACTATGTGGTAAAATGGAAGTAGTTTTCTAACATATGGCATAGCTATGGAGATTAAAACACATGGAAATCCCAACATGGCAATATTAAATTAGAAATATTGAAGGAAAGTGAACTCTCTTGAAGCTTTATTAAGTAGATTACCTGTGCTATTGAAAATGTCATAGACCTAATGTCAGTCTGACTTTGTATGTAGCAGTTGTTAAATTTGTCACTGGAGTTTATTTCATCAAGAAACTTTCTTGAGAGAGGAATAAATAATACACAAGAGGGTATGATTTTGATCTTCTACAGCTAAAACTGAAAAGACAACTGATTTAATCACCTAGAGTGGGGTCAGTGTATGGTGCAGTACAATCAGTGATCATAAAGCATAGGAAATTAAGTTGCATTTTATGTTTTCTACTTTCTAAAAATTGTTTTTGACATATTAACTTCTTTGATGTTGAACATAGAGTTTTCTTATAGAGAATTATTGTGTTAATAGCAATGATATTTTATTTAAAATTTATTGAAACAAGAAACTCTGTTGTTATGTACACATTAACAATTTGTGTAGAAAACAACTAATTTTATAGTAGCAAAAGTATAATGTGACATCTATCCTTTGGAGTACATCACCAAAGTAATCAGTATTTGCAGTCAAACATTGTTGCTTAAAACACAGTAATGGTGGTCTCATGGTTTACAGCCCTATAATATATAAATGGACATGGCCTACCAGGTTTTCTTTGAAGTATACATAACACTTACTTTTAATACTGTTAATAACAAAAGGTCATCAGTCATTAATCAGTTTTTAAGAACAAACAAAACCATACATTGTGACTCTACTTTAAAGGGTAATACTTTGCTTGTCTGGTTTCTCAAATAAAAAACAATTTTTCTAATTTATTGTTTTTGTCATTGTGTTTTAGTTGAGTATTATTTTCCTTAACCTTTAGGATAGAGATAATTTTGAAACACATAAGTTTATTTTCATCTCATATTCAAATGATTTATAAATGACATGCAATCACTTCTTTGAAAACTCATGTGGAAAACTTTATATCTTTTGTATAAGCATAATTTAAAACTTTGGTGGATTTCTACCTTAATTAAGAAGATGTGATTACAATGACATTCATAAACTGTGAAAAGGAGATATGCTTAAATAGGAAGTGGGCATGATATTGTATTTTCTAAACAATGTATTCAATTAATTGATATACATGATTTAATATGTGTTGTCTCTTAGCTCTGATGAAGAAGAAATTGCATTACTTTTATACCTAAATCTTTATTAAAATCAATTCTGGATTTTTTTCACATTTATTCATTAATTTTTATAATAAATCATTGAGGAAGGTATTAGTGAGATGAAATGAAGTTTGCAGGGGAGTTGATTACATAGTGATAGAAATAAAATTTAAATTCAGGTTGTTTGGTTGAAGTTTAGTGCTCTTTTAGATAGTGTTTTGTTCAGCTAGTTAACCACAAAATGCTTGCATATGACTGAAAGTTGAATTTAATTTCAAATTTATATAGTATTGCCAATATAAAAATTTAAATCTCTGGACCACAGGTAAAATGAGACACCACTTCAAGTTTCTATCCAGATACAGCACTTAAAGACTCTGTCCATACACATGACAGTGCAAAATCCATGAGAGGGAGAGATGGTTTCCTATTGCATTTGTGAGTTCCTTATTCATTTTGGATATCAACAACTTATCAGATATATTATTTTCAAATGTCTGTAGGTTGTCTATGTACTCTATTGATTGTTTCCTTTCTGTGAAATAGCTCTTCATTTTTATCTTATCCCATTTGTCTATTTTAGCTTTTGTTTCATGTGCTTTGGAGATTTTTGTCCAAAACATCCTTGCACACTTGAATTTCCTGAAGCATTTCCTGTATTTCTCTCTAGCAGTTTCACAGTTTCCATTACATTTAGGTCTTTCATCCATTTTGAGTTAAATTTTATAACTTAATAAGATACAGGAGCCTGATTTCATTCTTGTGCAAGAAGATTTTCATATTTTGCAGCCCTCTATATTGAAGGCACTCCTTTCTCCCCTGCATGCTCTTAGTATCTTTGTTGAAAGTCAATTGGCTTTGTATCCTTGGGTCACTTTTAGCATTTCTATTCTATTCCATCACTCTATTTTTATGTCATTATAGGCTCTTCTGATTAATAGTTTTGAAGTTTTATTTATTAATTTATTTTTTGGCGTGTCTGTGTGTATATTGCTGGGGGTAGATTAATTTGAGGAAAGAGTCCTATCTCTCTAGCTATTTATAGTATGTCTTAAAGTCAAGTAGTTTTATGCCTCCTGGTTTGTTCTTTTTGCTCTTGACTATTCAGGATTTTTTTGTGATTCCATATAAATTTCAGTATTATTTTCTAATTCTGTGAATAACTACCTTGGTATTTTAGTAGGAACTCCTTGGAATCTGTAAATTGCTGTAGGTAGTATTGATATTTAAAAACTAATAGTTCTTCCAACCATGAATATGACATGTTTTCTGTATTTTTGTGTCTTCTTTAATTTTTTCATCAGTGTTTTATAATTTTACTTTTAGAGCTCTTTCATCTCTGTTTAAATTTCTTCCTAAGTATTTTTTGTAGCTATTTTAAGCTGGATTGTTTTCTAAGTTCTACTTTAGATAATTCACTATTGTCATTTCACTTTACATGGTACAAAGGACTTTGTACATGTGACTAAATTAAAGATACTGAAATGAGAGATCATCTAGATGACACTTAATAATAATGGTTCTTCTCAGAGGGAAGCAGGGGACATTTGAGTATAAAAGAAAACTAAGTCAATGTGAGCAGAGAAACAGAAATTAAAGTGACAAAGTCAAAAGCCAAAGAAAGCTGATAGCCACTCAAAGCTGGAGTATTCAAAGAAATGGATATCTCCCTGGGTCTTTGGAAGGAGCCAGATTTTCTGAAATCTTTAAAGCCATATTTCTTAAAATGTATTGCTAACCACCATCCATAAAGTAGATATTAGCTTCATCTACATTTTATTGATAAGGAAATAAGTTTTAGTAAGGTTAAATAAATTGCCAAGAGTCATGAAGATGACTAGTAGAAGCTTTGTGGGTTTTTTTGATTTTATGTTTACTCATTTTATTTTTTATATGTTATAAAAGTGCACTTATATAGGTATTTTCTTCACTACCTTCCAGGTCTACTAAAGCAAGAACCCACATGTATCTCATTATTTTTCATACAGTACAGTTTATGCCACATGTATCATAGACAAACTTTCCCATATAAAGACTAAAAAAAGATAAAAATAACAAATACTGACAAGAATATTTAGAGAGGGAAAGTGTTATACACTGTTGGTGGGAATGTAATAAATTAGCATACCCATTATAAAAAGCAGTATAGAATTTCATCTAAAAAGTAAAAATAGAACTACCATGAGATCCAGCAATCTCACTCCTGGCTATATATCCAAAGGAAATGAAATCAGCATGTTGCATTCTCTTGTTTATCACTGCCGAAACATGATTCACAATAGCCACAGTATGGGATCATCTCAATGTTCATCAACAAACAGACAGATAAAACAAATGTAGTATATATCACAATAAAATACTATTCAGACATAAAAATCATGAGATCCTGTTATTCACAATAACATAGATTAATCAAGAGGACATTATGTTAAGTAAAATAAGAAAAAATAAACACTGTGATCTCACTCACATATTGAATCTATATGAATTGATTTTTTTTTTGAGAGTAGAATTATGGTGACCACTGACTAGGGAGAGAAAGAAAAGATGGACAAAGGCTAGTGTTAAAAAGATAAAACAAGTTCTGTGTTCTACAGCACAGCAGAGTGAAGATAATACACAATAATGCATCATATATCTCAAAAAGCGTAGAGGAATTTTGGAGGGAAGCCATCTATGCGCCTTGTGTGAACTGAGCCATGGTCCATCCTTTAGGCCTATTTTTCCTGAAGAGGTTTATATGGATCCTTTTTGCATCTTGGAGATGGGTATAACTTGCCAAACGCCAATCAATCTGTTTACAGCAAGACCCCTGCCACACCAAAACAAGGGCGGAAATAATACTCCCACCCTTAAAACTTATCCCTACCTTTGATGTACTCCTCCTTAAATAAAAAATTGGGGCTTTTTTTTTTTTTTTCAATGATTCAGTTCCAGTTCCTCTCAGGACTGGAAGACGCATAAGGTGCTCCGGTTTTTAAATCTGATCGTTGGCTTTGTCTTACTTCTTATATTTCAGACTTTAGATTTTTTCCCAGGCAGTTCACACCTCCTGGGCAGGAACCTGTTCTGTCATGGTGCTGGTCACCCCATTATAGAATTTGAATGTACTCACCATAAAGAAATGATAAAACATAATGCATACTTATATTTGTACGTGCTTAATTACTCTGAGTTGATCACTACAAATTAATCAAAACATCACAGTATACTTTATAAATATATACAAAGGCTGGGTTTGAAGCTCAGTGGTTGAGCGTTTATATACCATGTGTGAGGAACTGGGTTTGATCTTCAGCACCACACACACACACAAATTATATATAAATTAGTTACTTTTATTGACATAATATTTGTAGATAGTTATTTATTTTTATAACTTTATTTTATATAATTTTATTTTTTAAAAAAATTAGACTTTTTGACTTCTGGCAGCTCAGAGCCTGAGTCTGAATGAGTCATTAGTTGTGAGGCTTCAGTCAGAGCCTTCAGAGCATACTGCCCAACTCCGTGTCCACCCTGTCAGGAATAAGTGTCTTCCTGATGAAAAGCCAATGTGTGCATTCTTCAGCCTCAAGTTCAAGTACCCTTTTCCATGAGCTACTACACCTTGACTACTCTTTGGGCCTAAGAATGTCCAACAGGATTTGAGAGTGAATTTTGTTTCTTACAAAACATAGATCATGCTGTGCATCTTGAAGCACGCCCATAATCACAGTGGTTAGGGAAATTCAGGAGGCTGAAGCAAGCGGATTGAGAGATCAAAGCCAGCCTCAGCAAAAGTGAGGTGCTAAGCAACTCAGTGAGCCCCTGTATCTAAATAAAATACAAAATAGGATTGAGGATGTGGCTCCATGGCCAAGTGTCTCTGAGTTCAATCCCCAATATAAATAAATAAATAGCATACATGTCTTAAGTTGGTTTTACTAACATGAAATTAACTTTTCTGTCTTTTCCATTTACTCTATGTTTATCCACTTGCTTATAATTCATTGTTCTTTCACAAAAAACTACATAAAGAGTAGTAGAAAAGTTTCATTCATGAAAATAAATCTTTGTCTTATGCAGGATGCAATGGGCACAAAAACTGAAAGCAAATGAATAGAAGAATACTTTGCCTTCACAAGTTTTCTCTTACTTAATATTAGGTCAATACCACAGGAGTCAGAAGAAAACAAAAATAAAAATATCCATTTAATTCCAGGAACTATTGTAACTTTCAGCAAATTTTATTATACTACTTAAATAGAATTTAAATTCAATATTGTAGTAGTTTATTCCATGACAAAGTGTAAGGGAAGGAAAATGTTCTCTTGTGTAAATGGATGAGACACTCACTGTGACAGAGCTAATTAGGCTCTTGGGAGAATTTATGCACAGCTAATAAGAAGCAGAGCTAAATGTTGTCTTAATTTACCCTCAAGCTCTCAAAAAAAGTTGCTCATTCAAGTTGCACTAATTGAGCCAACAACCATTAACCCCTCTTTTCTGGATATATTCCCATGCTAACGTACAGAAACAGCTATTTCCTTCCCAAAGAGAAAAATCTGTTTTGCTTTTTATGTTTCTTAAACATGTTTCCAAAATGTATTATGTTTAAAGATAAAACACAGAGAATTCAAAAGTTTTTGCTTTGTGTGGCACTTTATAGAGTCACATTTCCATATTGCATAGGATAAAGAGGATTAATGATTACTGGTATTAAGGAATGGGGTTTAAAAGGTATTTTTAAGCCATATCAATGAAGATGTGATCTAGAATACTCCATGATGGTGGCATTTTTTAACTTAAAAATTTTAATATTCCTTGATTCACATCTAAATATCTCTTTTAGAAATGTTCAGAATATGCAATGATGACCTATAAAAAGTAATTTATTAAAAGATCATAAATTGATATAAAAGATCATGAATAGTACATCACTTTACATATTAAAATATGCCTAGAAAAGATGATGAAGATTTATGTGCACAAATTGTGAACAATGTCTTCAAAATTGGGCATGATATTTATATTTGAATAGATTTATATCAAATTTATAACTGTGGTGATTTTTTTATGGATAAAATCAAATAAATTTTCATTTTCCATTCATGAATTTCTTTTTTTTTGAAGGGCTCTCTAATAATAGAAGAAGAAAATCATTTTCATTTTGCATGATAATCTTCATAAATTACATTATCTTAATGTAATTTGTTGGTCACATTAGATTTGTATTAATAAGCAAATCAAGAGATTTAAATACTTTAAATTATGGTATAGAATTTGAATAATGCCATTTGACATTAAAGTAACCATATAAGTCAATAATGCTTTTAGGAAAACATATTGATAAAGTATAACTATATAAAAAGATAAGGAGTAGATGAATAACTAGGATACTAGAAGGTTTTTAAACAAAGTAAGGGGTAGAAAGTTTGAAATATACACAACTAGATACAATTTAATGATAGTTTATGTTAGATGTTAAATTCAAAGACATTACTATTAGAAAAGGTAATGAGTAAGGTAGAGAAAGAGGATGAAGGAAAGGAAGGGAAAGAAAGTGGAAAGGTAATGGGAAGTGAAATTGATCAGACTGTGTTTCTATGTATGCACAAATATGCCACTAGAAAACCCACCAATGTTTACAATTAGTATGTACCATTCAAAATCAAATAAACTTAAGAAACTTACTAATTATTTGAATTAGATCATAGAGAATAGAAAAAAAGGATCCTATTTCTGTCCATTAACCAATAGTTTTGATTAGTCCATTTCCACATGAGAAAAAAATTGAAAAAAAATATTGTTAATGAAATATCATTAATGAAAATATTCTTAAATCTGTGTTATCTTTTTTTCTAGTATTGGAGATTGATCTCCGGTTTCTCTAACACTGAGATATATCCCCAGCTCTTTCTATTTTGCATTTTGAGATAGGATCTCACTGAGTTGCTGAGGATCTCACTAAGATGCAGATACTGGCCTTGCAATTGCAATCCTCCTGCTTCAGCCTCCTGAGTAATTGGATCACAGAAGTTGCTAGTGTACCTGTTGATTTCAGACTTTAATGTTAAATATTTCCTGTGAAAGCCCCCCCAAATCCTGTCTTTTGCAACAATATGGATGAAACTATATTATATTAGACCTTATATATTAGATTAGACCTTATATATTATATTAGACCTTATATATTATATTAGACCTTATGTGAAACTATATTAAATGAAATAATTCAGGTACCAAAAGACAAATACTGTACTAATCTTTCCTCTGTGGAAAACAAAATTTAACACTATAGAAATTGAAAATAAAATAGTGATCACCATATTCTGGAAAAGAAAAAAGAAGGGTGAACAGATAAGTTAGGGGTGTACAAATAAGTGCCAAAATATTGTTGTATAGAAGAAATAAGTTCCAGTGTTGTACAGCAGAGTAGGTTGGCAATTTTTCACTACTTATCTATTTTAGGGTTGGAGATATTGCTCAGTTGATAGAGTGCTTGCCTCACAAGCACAAGGCCCTAGGTTTGATCTCAAGCATCACACACACAAAAAAAAGAAAAGAAAAAATCTATTGTCTATTTTATGAGAAACCGGCAGAAAAGAGTTCAAAGATCCCCAGTACAAAGAAATAATAAATGTTTAAGAAAATGGAATTTCTAATTACCCTGATTTGATTATTACACATTGTATGCCTGTATAAAATTATCATATTTATCATACATAAATATTATGTATCAATTTAAAAATGAGAAGTACTTCAAAATATTAGTAGTAATATTCTATAGAAGGAGTGCCTAGACTTAGAGTTTTCAATCATCTCCTATTCTTTAATTTTAAAGCTTTCTATGATAAGCATGTATGACACATTTATAAATTTAAAATATTTTGTAAAATATTTTTCATTAAAAATATGAATCACAAGGTGTTTTTCCAGACTTATTTGGAAAAAGTTTTGAAACTTTTATCTACAATTCATTTCTATGCTTTTTGATATCACACAATAGAGACTAATGAAAGAAAATGATTCTCTTTATCACAAATTTTAGTTACAGTTAAAATGAGTGTTTAATAGTGTGTAAAGAATGTCCTTCCCATCAACCACATGCCTGGATCACTCTAAGTAGTTTTATTTCTGTGAAGGGATTTCACTGGCATTATCATTAAAAATACAGAACTGTAAAACAAAAAACAAAACAAAAATGCTCCACAGGACTGTAAAACTACTTTTTACTTCTGATTTATCAGCACCATCATCTTCAAATATTACATAAAATTCAGGAGGCTCTGTTATATTACACTAGTCACTAATAATCACAAATCTGATTTCTACAAATGTGGGATAAGTATATGCATTTGAGATCTGTAAATATATATATTTAAATTATCATATTATATCTCATAAACATACATAAATATTATGTTGGAAATATATATGTGTGTGTGTGTGTGTGTGTGTGTGTGTGTATGTATATACTCCCTCAAAGACTCTGTAAGACATATGCAGGTGAAAAGATTATATGGCATTTTTACCTTTGGAGAGTTTACTGCCTGGAGATTTGGTACATTATAATAAATGCTATAACCAAGATCTATAATCTGAATGGAATAACAGTGAATCTTATGTTTAGAAGTAATTTTTACAGGGGAATGGAGAGTATATTTTAGTTTTCAAAATACAAAAGAGGAACTTTAATAGATTGCATATAAAGGACCAGAAATGCCTATAAGAATGAAGCATGTGCAGTCACCATACCAACAATGATCACGGTTAAGTTAAAGAAATACATACAATATTTAAGATCTTAGGCAGTGTAAAATGCTGGTAGCTTAAAGTTTCTATGATGATCCAATCTATATTTTCTGGAAAGTCCAGGAGGAGAAGACAATATGGAAAAACACTCATGGTATAATTTTATTAATTTTTATGAGTGCCCTATGTACTACATGGTCTATTAGAGCAGATAGGAGAAAGTGACTATCATTCTTTTGGGAAACCTGGATTATCTTTCAGAGGAACTGTCTTTGTATTAGACCTTGAAGAAAATGATAGCCTATTAAAAAAAATTGATGAGGATTCTCTTAATGAGGGAGAGGGAGAAAGCATATGGAATGCAATATTTTACTGGTCCCTCAACTCATTTGACTGTACATCCAGAATATTTATATTGTAAAATTTCAAGAGGTGCTTTACTTTGTACTTAATGCTGCATTCTGGAGCATTCAAAAGAAAGACAAAAATAATATTAAACGTTAGTATAGATATGCATTTATAAGTCATATATCTGTGGCTATTGAATTTCTAGTGACATAATATTAGGAATTTTTACAGGATAAATGACATTAAAATAGATAATATTTTTTTTTCTTTTTTTTTTTTAATTTCTTACATTTAACAGAAAAATCCCACAAATTCAAGTCATATGACTCCAAGAACAGGTCTTTTTTTTTTCCTTCATATATCAATGGGCCAAGAAAAAAAATAATGATCCTGTTCTTGCAATGACCATAAATTCTTCAGAAGGTACCACTGACTGTATTTGAAAGTGTAAAAAATACACACTGGCAGGATATTTTTAAGTCATGAAAGTCAACATATAATCTAACCAGGAGCCATTCTTGAAAAAAGCTTCATGTAGAGCTGGAATGTCAATGGGTACTGAATTCTAAGAGGAGTAAAGGAACCCACAGTCTTGCTGACAGAAGGACAATGTATTAGGTGCAAGAATCATAAAACCAGTTTGTATGGAGATTTTGAAACAGGAGAAAACATACTTGATCTCTCCAATCTATCCACTTGGAAACTGAGTGAGCTCTGTGGAAGCAGAAGAGCTGCCCAGGGGTTCCTGCTGAGTGAATGGGAAAGCAGTGGATCCACGGGGACAAGCTTCCCTCCTCTGATTTGGGCTTATTTTTAAATTATTGCACTGATATGAAGTTGTGTACATGTTCTGGGCCTTTAGTTTGTAAATGTATTTTTAATTATGCTTTAATAATAATAATATAAGTGCATCGAATTATTAATGAGAGAGTAATGTTTGAAACAGTAATAGATAGAATCCCCTATTTCAATTTGTCTTTTTTTGGCAATTCCAGTGCGGTTTGGCAATTACTTGTTAAATCTGATTCAATATTACTGTTTCAAATTTGTAATAGAATTGGTGACCTAGTTGTGTTCTCCGCTTACTTTAGTTTTTTGCTTGTATAATGTCTATTGAAATCTTCCTGCATCTATTTTCTCCTCCTGTTTGTTCTCATGAGGATTAAAATTAGATATTGTGTTCTTGGAATTCACATACTCAGTACATATAAACAGAAAAATTATTATATAAATACAATTGAACAATTCTAAAACCCACACACCTCTTCATATCTAAGTAACATATAAAAGCTATTATCTGGGCTAATTATTTTCCTGGAAGAACAATAATATTGAAAATCACTAACACAAGTTCACATTTTGTATTCTTGTTACAATACTATAGATAATGTATGAAGTTTTTATTGTTTTGCACTACAGTAAGTGAAATTAGTTGTAAAAAGATGTGATCAAATCTTGAAAATTTATGCATAATGTGTTTGTTTTGCTGTTATCTGTCAGTCATTAATGATCAATAGAAAAATATCAAGCAATGGGCCTGACATAATCAGCATGTTTTAGATAGATAAAAAATTCTGACACAAAGGGAAGTAATAGGTAATGAGAAGCACTTGAGTGGTTCAGAATTTTCCTTTTCTCTACCATATTGTAGTGTCCTTAATTTTTATTGAGTTCCTATTTTCCCTATTTGAGATTATGTTCAAATAAATAGTTAATACCAACAACTCACTAATATCAATTTGTTGGTTAGCCACTGAGGAACTGAGCCAACTAAACTACAAAGTGTTAAGGAATATTATTCCACAATGATTAGACACAAAGTGTGAGTGCCTGGACACTAGACATTTAGTTTGTAAATGAACACATTATGAATATACAATCTCCTGTTTTGGTACATTTAAAAATAGATCTAATGTCGATGGACATCGCTAGAACATGCTCTGGGAAAGATTGTTCTGGGTGAACCAGTCAGGGTACAACTTCTCCAAAAGGCTTGTTGAAGGTATGAATAAGAAAAAAAAAAGTAAAAAAAAAAAAAAAAAAAAAAAACATACAACTTAAAAGTCAAATTCCAGTATCACTCTACTTTGGGATTATTGATGCAGAATATTTAAGTCTTTCTGTTTCTATACTAGAGAGAGAGACCTTCTAGAAGTGAGTGCTAGTTCACAATTTCACAGGCAACTAACTACTACCAGGGGGTTTCAGAATCCCAGTTTACAACTTTTAATGAGAGGGGTATGCAGAACAAAAGGACTCTGGTCACAAGGCAAAGCAAGAAATTGCTCAGCCAATGTTCAAGTACAATTTTATGAATAAGCTTATGCAGCATGGGTGAGGACTACATCACTTTAGCATGTGTGAACTTGCTGGTAAATGAACTACTTGTTAAAAGAAACATAAAAGAAAAAGATCCATCCTCAAACTGCAACTTCCCTGCATCATTTAATTCATATCAAAAAATCCTTTGTATTTCTCAAGAAATTGAACCAAATTCCATGAGTTCACAAAAGAGAAGGCACTGGAAGTTTGGAATGAATAATATCTTTATAGATTCAACTCATTTGGCATTTATTTAGCCTACCAGTGATAGCCACATAGTTACAAGCTAGGATATAAAGATCCAATAGGATAGAACAAACAATATAAATAGGTATGTGAACCCAATGTTCTCTATTAGCCTATCCTACCTTCAGTGTGCCTCAGAAAATTTTCTTTGATCCCAGCTGCCAATGAGAATTTCAGTACAATTGTAAAAGGCAATAAACTGCTAGGAAGGACTTCTTGTATTCTTGAACAATACTCATCAAATACACTAAATTTGTTGTCAAATCTAGTGAGCACTGACCTCTTAGGAGAATTTTCATGTTCCTTAAATATATAATTTTTCAATTCCCTCGAAGAGAAGGGAAATATAGCATTGCCTAAAACTTTCTCCTGATTTGTGGATAAAGCTATAGTTCACCTCTCACTTTCTGGAGCTGTTTCCACTGTCTGGACTGTAAATGCCAATTTCTAAGCTTCTATCATTGCAATTCTGATACCATGAAAACCCTTTTATTCATGTGGCAATGGAAAAAATACTAGACTTATTTATGTGAATACATTCCTGTCTTAATATATTTTTCGTTTCGTATGTTTTTGAAGTTTATATACTACTCTCTTTTTCTCTTATTTTCTTTTATGAGTTTCTAGATTGTCCTAAGATAGACATCTTTCATGATTTGAGCCCAAGTTAATGTTTAGATTTATTATAAATTTATTTTCACAACTTGAAAGGTGACCTATATGTTAAACAAAGTAGCTTTCGAGTGCACATATCACTAGGTATGCCCTGTCATCTTGTGCAAATCGAGCCAAGCAATAATGAAAAATCTGAATCATTAAGACAGGTTTTAGAAATTATTTAACTAATTACCTAACCCTATTGTAATATTGAAGACATTGAGATCCACAAAGGTTGAACAACAAATCTGACACTCCCACCATGAATTAGAGCCAGATGAGAGAAGAATGTGTTTCTAAATTATTCTTTAATTTCAAAACCAACAATTGCCTGCCAGGGAATTTTTGGCCCAGCAGCAGGAATGTAGCATGATCACAGTGAACTGTATGTGTCACCTTTTACCACTATTTACTTCCAGTTGTAAATTCCCCAAAATACTGATTTCTCTGTGAATAGTAGAAGAGAAATTGTTGGGCATGGTGTTTGACTCTGAAGCTATAGATCTTAACTAGCAAATAAGGTTTTTGGAGATGGATTTAGTCATCGAAAAGATCAAATCATTTCTTGTTTTAATTATATTCAAACTCTTCTCCACTATTCCAGCTAAATATTCTTCTTTGAAAATATGCATCAACATAGATCAACAATGGTTACAGAATAAACATTTAGCAATATTTCAGGCTTTAGTAAGTCATAATACGTTATATTCAAAGTGTCAACTCCAAAACAATTCACAAAAATTAATTAGCATTTGGAAATTAGCCATTTGTTTGGGGTTCAGGGGAAAAGAACTCCAGCTGACTGAATCATAAAGAATGCTAATCACATTAATTTTATTACAACTGGGATGTCACCAAAGCAGAAGGGCTGGTAAAACATTTTGTGGCTGGTAAATAGTTTTCATGTATTTTCATGGCTGACTGATATCATTTAATAAATTTGGTTTAAAAAGCCCCATGTCAAAGTCAATAAATGTAGTGTAAGGGGATAATAAGCTAATTAAAGCAAATTACTGCCTAGCCAGACCATTATATTTAGACTTAAATACATTTTACACAATAGATTTACTGCTATATCATATTATTACAAGTTAATAATATGTAGGGTAGAAGCAAACAAAACATTTCTACATGTGATTTAACTTATATAATAATGACTTTCAATTAATATAAAATATTTTAGTAACAATACCTCTGGTCCTCAAATATTGGACAGTTTAAATATTGTTTTTTTCAAAACAGTATATGAGTTTGTGTGTGCATAGTAAGACTTATTTTGCATTTTCCAAACATTTTATCATTGTATCTTCACAATAATTTAAGATTCTTCACGTTACAAAATTGTTTTCAAGTTTCAGAGGAAACAGACACAGAAAAAGCTGAGTTTTCATGTTATCATGCCATGTTAATGAATGTAATGGCATTTTCTACTTGAAGCAACATTTCATCATACAATTGTAAAAATAATAACAAAAATCATTATAGCAATAGTAATCAACATTTTTTGAGCATTTATAATAATTTCTGTATGCTATTCTACATAGCTTACACATATTTACTCAATTCATAAATTAAACAATTATAGTGTTCCTATAATTTAAAAAGAGAATACAAAATCATTCGGGATTAAATCAAGTTACTTTTTCATTAGAAATAATGAATTTGGACTTGAAAATGTGTTTTTCTCACACCTAGCAATTGTATCCTTCACCTAGCAGAGTTGCAGCTGGGATATAACCTTGATAGTACCTTTCACACTCCAATCCAAAATCAAATTCTATTTAATTTATTTATAAGAATACATTTCTGAGGTTTAATATCAAAGTTAATGTGCATAATTATATAATATTGTAGAAGATATATTAGAAATTATTAGATTTAAGCTGGGTGCAGTGACACATGTCTGTTATCCCAGCAATTCAGGAGGCTGAGGCAGGATAATCTGAAGTTCAAAGCCAACCTCAGCAAATTATGGAGCACCTAAACAACTTAGTGAGACCCTGTCTCAAAATTTTAAATAAAAATATATAATGAATCAACAAATATATAAAAAAGTTTAATATCTGGCATTAGAGAAATGAAAATCAAAACTACTCTAAGATTTCATCTCACTCCATTTATAATGGCAATTATCAAGAATACAAGCAACAATAAGTGTTACTGAATGTGGAGAAAAGGGTATGCTTATTCTTTGCTGGTGGGATTGCAAACTGGTGCAACCACACTGGAATGCAGTACAGAGATTCCTTAGAAAACTTGGAATGGAACCACCATGTGACCCAACTATCCCTCTCCTTGGCCTATACCCAAAGGACTTAAAATCAGCATACTGAAGTGACACGACCTTATTAATGTTTATAGTAGCTCAATTCACAATAGCTAAACAGTGGAACCAACCTAGATGCCTTAAAACTATGATTGGACAAAGAAACTGTGGTATATATACACAATGGGATATTACTCAGTCCTAAAGAAGAATGAAATGACATTTGCTATAGATGGAAGGAGTTGGAGAATATCTTGCTAAGTGAAGAAGCCAATTGCCAAAAATCAAAGACTAAATGTTTTCTCTAATAAGTCGATGATGATCCATATTGGGAGTGGGGCAAGGAATGAATGGAGGAAGGTTGGATTGGGTAGAGGAGAGTATGGGGAGGGGAGATGATGTGAAAAGAGACATATATTATTACCCTATGTATGTGTATGATTGCATGAATGGTGTGACTTTGCATCACAAACAACCAGATAAATGAAAAGTTGTGATTCGTTTTTATAAAAAAAAAAAAAAAAAAGATAAAGAGTTAGGGATGTGGCACAGTGGTTAAGTATCCCTGGGTTAAATCCCTGGCACAAAAATAAATACATAAATAAACATATAGATAGATTACCAGTTCTATTATGTCTATTTTAAAGTATGAAGAAAGAAAAAAATAATTATTTGGAATCCTAAGTAAACCCTATAGATTTTGAAAACACTTACTCTCTATCATGATTCATTACTAGTCTATTATTATTTGTTGTATTCCTAATATAAATGTTCTTTTTTAAAAAATTATTTTATTTATTCTAATTTGCTGTACATGATGGCATAATGCATTGCAATTCATATTATACATATAGAGCACAATTTTTCATATCTCTGGTTGAATATAAAGTAAATTCACACCTTTTGTGTCTTCATACCTGTACTTAGGGTAATGATATCCATCTCATTCTACAATCTAAAAAATTGAAAGGTCTACTTATGAAGAAAATCAACTAAAATTAGATTTCAGTTAATTCCAGAGAAAAAAGCTGTATTAACCGATTCAGTTGATGACAATGATTAAACATTACTAGAACTGAAAACACACATAAAAAGATTTATTTAGTATTCCCAAATATAATGAATTGTCTTCTGATAGTATAATGTTAAATTTGGAGTACATTAAAACAGTATTTTTGTTTGCTTGTTTTTTGGGATAGTATTGCCTATGACATAGTACCATTAAATTGAAACTTATTTTCTGCCATTATATATTTATGATTATTCATGTCTGCAAATTTACATAATTAAAATTTGAGGTATTTAACTATAAAATTACTCTTTTTTAAAAAATCCAATTTATACTCTTTAAAGCTGATGCTAAATGAGGATTTTACTAGTACCTCTTTCAGAATATCAATATTTGTTGCCAATTATTTCATGTAATATGAACTGTTAATTCTAAGTTGATTGTTTTTCATGTGAGACTTGCAGGTCGATTTTTGCAACATGATATTCCTTCTCATATGAGATGTACAAAATGTTGGCCTGATGCAGTTTCACTTCTTTCTCCTCTTTATTGTTATCTTCCTTACTCAAAGTTTAGTGTTAAGTTTCTTTTGCCTTGTATCTTATCTATGCCTGTGTTGGAGAGAGCAAAGCTCACTTTTTGGGCCTATTTCTTCTCTCAGTGATCTGAATTTAAAGACTCCTAATCTTAAATCCCTACCTTTGCCTTTCCTCTGAATTTCAAATTCATGTTCTACGACTACTTGTCATCTATTCTTCAACTTTCCTTATTCAAACCAAATTACTCAATTTTCATCCAAACATACACCTTCATATTGTCTTCCCCAATTCAGCAAATAACATCCTCCTTCCAGGCAGCAAGGCAAAACTGAGAAGTCATTTCAATTTCTTTTTTTCACTTTCTTTTACAGTATGTCCAGAAAATTGTATATTTCCATTTAACACTTCCATAATTAAAAACCTGAACTAATATTCTATTATCTAAAGAGCCTCCTAAGGAATCTTGCCATTTCTGCTCTGACCCGCCACACCGCCCTCATGTCTATTCTCAGTGCCCCAAATAGAGTGATTCTTTCCAAAGTTCATCAAATGACAAGACTGTTCTGTCACTGGATAGGTCATGGCTGAGTACCTCCCTCAGAATAAAAATCAGCATTGGTTTCTGCTATGCCTTTGCTTCAGTATTCTACCTCTCTCGGTGAACTGCTCTCACGCCATCTTTCTGTTACTTCACTCACATGTCAGGCTTGCTTTTCTCTAAGGGCCTTTGAGCCCACTGTAAATGCTAATTGAATTGTGCTTCCCAAAAGTCCAAATGTCCACATGGTTCTCCCCACCTCTTCAGGCTTCTGTTTTTCACCTTCTCTTCAGCTTTATCTATAGTACCGTATCTCTTTGATATTTTTAAAGAAAGTATATAGACATAAACATACACACACACACACACACACACACATACACACACTCACATACACAGATACACATTCAATTAAAGTATTTTTGAGTGAATGTATAATTTTCCTTATAGGTATATGGTTATGTAAATTTGGGGGAAATTAGAGTAAAAATGGGCATTTTAAAATGTAACATAATGTATTTGTCAATTAAAAATTTTTGGCAATCATCTTTATTTTTATTGAATGTATTATAATGCATTATTTCTTTTTTATTTGTAATACATACATATGTACATGTATATATCATGTGTGTGATGATCAAATCAGAGTAATCAGCATATCCATAACTTCAAACCTTTATAATTACTTTGAGAATATTCAAAATCTTCTCATCTATATTTTCAAAATATGTACTATTGACAGCAATGATTTGAATTATGGTCCTTGCACTGTCCGGCAACAGGAGTGCCATGAGCTGGGAACTCTTGGCACAAAAGTGCAAATTGAGATTGCCCAGGTGCTATGGTGATACCCTGCTCCAAAGGTGGTTCTATGCCAGCCAATGGACTATCACTTCTGACCTTATGTTCAGACTCCACCTTCTGGGAGTAAACTATGAGCACAAATTTAAAATGCTAATTGGATTACACAGAAATTCATCCTTCACCCTCTATTCATTGAAGAAACTGGATTATTTAAAACGGGGTTATTTCTTTTGGTTCTGTTATTTGAGTTCCTTATATATTTGAATAATTATCTCTTGATAAATAGCTTTTAAATATATTCCCCATTCTACAGTTTTTATCTTCACTCAGTTGATTGTTTCCTATACTATGCAGAAAATTTTTAGTTTAACATATTCCTATTTCTATTTTTGCTTTTGTTGCCTATTTGTTAAGGTTTCTTTTTAGGTTGTATTAATTACTTTGCAAAATGTAAAGTAGTACAATGTTAATACAAAATATAAATGAAAAAAAGAAGTTTTTAAAACAGATTTGGAAGTATTTACTGCTTATTTTGTTTGGTTGGTTGTTTCTTTTTTCCTTTGATGAAAAATTGATAAACACAATGTTATGGTTTATATATAAGTTGTCCCCCAAAAGCTCATGTGTAAGACAATGCAAGAAAGCTTGTAAGTGAAATGATTGGATTATGAGAGCCTTGACCTAATCAGTGCATTAATCCTCTGATAAGGAATTGACTGGATCTTAAATTTAGGCAGGTAGGGTGTGGCTGGTGGATTTATGTATCTTTGGAGTATATATTTTGTCCTTAGTGAGAGAACGGTCCCTCTGCTTCCTGGCTCCATGTTCCCAGTTATTTTCCTCCACTAAACACGTTTTGCCACATATTGGACCAAGAGCAATGGAGTCAGCCACCTATGAACGGAGACCTCTGAAATCATGAGCCCCAAATAAACTTTTTTTCCTCTAATGGTTATTGTCAGGTCTTTTGCTCACAGCATCGAAAAAGTTGAGTAAAACAACAATATCACAAATTGTTAAATATGTTTGTATGTTTATGTTAAAAATACAAATGTATGTATGTAAATATATAGACATATATGATATATATATAGATAACTTTTATTATTCATACATATACATATACATAATATATGTATCATATAGTTGTATGTATATATATATACATGTATGACTACACATAATTTTTATTATTCATCTGTCAGTGGACACTCACATTGTTATATTTTGCAATCGTGAATATATAATGAACAATAAACAATAAACAAGTCTTATGGTTTGAACTGCTGACTTTCATATTCTTTGGATATTTCAGTAGAAGTGAAATTGCTGGATTTGAATTTTTAACTTTTAGAATAATCTTCACCATTGCTATTTTCCACAATGTCTCTACTAATTTTTATTCCCATCAACAACAATATTCAAATATTCCCTTCCTCCATAACCTTACCAGCACTTGTTATCTCTTGCGTTTTTTATATAGGTGGTCTGTCAGTGTGAGTGAAATTCCTGGTTACTCACATCACTTGGGTTTCTTCACAGGGAAAAATGAACACAAAAACTCTCTTGGGATGCTTTGTTTTGACCAAGAATTCTTTTTTGGTTTTCATCTGGGTACTCATGTGTGGGGGAATGTTTACCTTCTGGATACTGCAACTCACTTTGGAACTTATTTTGGAACTGTTTTCCTTTTACAATTTTTAGTCATAAGTGATCACAGCTCAGTAATTAGAATAAGTTCATCCCCCAAAGAGGTATCATTAATATTCCTATTTGTCATTTCTCTAAAGTTGATCAGTGCAACTACTTGCAAAGTGTAGAATATTTTCCCCCAAAATCATGCAAAAATAACAATGTTTAAAAATAAACCAGCTCTTAATTAAAAATTGGCAATTTTGAAGGAAATCTCTTTTGTAACTGTCAACTAAGTTTCTCAGGAAACTTCTACTTGCCTCCTTTATCTTCTATCACCAAAAATATGTTATTATATATATAGTATGTATCTCTGTATGTATGTATGTATTTTGTTCTATATGATGTTCTCAATATACTCTTCCTTGTATAAGGTAAGGAATATAAAATTGATGAGAAAACGTTATTTCAGTTCAATATATTTTGATCTAAGGATGGGAAAATTTAAATGAATTTTTCAATTTGCCAGATTTAGGAGAGTTTGAAAAAGAGTAAATCATACTATTGGGTTTCTTCCACATACAAGGAAGCACAGTATTGTACTCTTTGAAATTATTTTAACTTTAAAAATGTCTTTTTTATATCATATGACAACTGTTTTTAAAATTTTTTTCATAAATTATTATAACACATCTTAATATATATGTTGATATTTGTATTAATAAAAATGTTCTTGTATTTTACTTTATTAAACAAATCTTACTATATATATATATATATCCGCATATATATATAGTATAGCATACATAAATGTGTGTATATATATGTGTGTATAAATGTAATGAAATATATACTTTACCTTATACATGTATGTGTTAATTTGGAAAACATAGAGAAGAAAATTCAGTTTTTGTAGTCATTAAATAAAAATCAGTTTTTAGAGAATACTTTTTATTCATAAAAATGAATAATTTAATTCCATCAAGTATTTTCCTCAAATTTCATTTTTAAATGATTTATTCTACTGGTTCAGTGTCTATTTAATTATAATTTTTATATTTTGCAAGTATCATTAAGGATATGATAAAATGTCAGTTTTTAGATCTTTCAGTATAAAATGCCACACAGCATATAAGGTCTTTGTTAGTTTAGAAGTCTGTAAGTCTTCATATTTACAAAACTTTATAGGGAGACTCCTGTCAATGTAAACAGGAGGAAAACCTTATGTATCGTACTTATGTATAATGTTTATTTTAAGGGATAATTAGACACATGGATGGTGCAAATATACCACCACATAATAACCAGTGGTCACCTCTAAAACTACCATATTTATAAAAAATAAACTAAATGCTATATATATAAAGAAAAATGAAATAATTTATTTACCATGCACAAGTCCTCTATCCTTAATCAGCTACTCTCCCAAGCTAGACACACTACACATTCAGGTATGTGAAGCATGAACCAACATTAATTACTTATCGGGTTCTTTTTAAAATACTTAAAATACTTCTACTTTGCAGTCAGTTGTCTCCCTTAACCTCTAGCATAAGAAATGCACACATTTTTATTTGACTTCTTTTGTTTAGCATATTTTTCATATTTGTCCTTGCTGTAACATATTTTAATGTTTTATTTTCTTATTATTGAGAATCATTCCCCAATATAGATATACTACCATTTGTTTATCAATTCAGTATTTATTGGATAATTGGGTTCTTTCCATTTTGTTATCCACACTGAATGACTTTACAAATAACATACACATAGTCTAATGTGTGCACAAATGTTATATTTCCTTTGAGTAAATACTTAAAAGTGAAATTTCAGAAGAAGAGAGTCACTGTGTACTTAATATTCTGTGAGGCTTTTATGCTATTTTCAATGGTGGTTATAGGATTTTACTTTCCAGTGCAAAGCCATAATTTCCTATGCTCCAAATCTTTGCTGATATTGGTAATATGAGATTTTTAAACTCCATTCTAGCAGTTAGGTACTAGTGCTTGGTTTTGGTTTTAGTCATTTCTCAGATGTCCAAAGATGTTGAATTTTTTTATGAATATCTTCCTTCATACCCTATGTCTCTTTTAAAATTATATGTAATGTCTTGAGTTATAATCATTCCTTTTTCATTCTGGATAAGAATTTTATTTTACAAAAATGTTTTGTTACACCCTCCTGCCATACACATATGGCAAGCATTAGTTAATTCACTATGTCTATTTCAGTGTAAAATTTTTTAGTTTTTTTATGAGGTACATTTTACCAACATAGTTTTGGATGGTCTGCATTATTATGTGTATTTTAGAACTCATTGACCAATCCAATACTACATTGATTTTCTCCTATATTTTATTCTAGAATTATAATAAATTGAAATTGTTATTATCATCTATGACATATTATGTCATAAATGTGGCATAAAAATATGCAGGGTGAGGTAAGAATTGGGTTTCACTTTTTTTCCTACATAGATACAGGGTTATTCCAGCAACACCTGTTTGAAATCTTTATTTTGTTCTCATTGAATTAAATAAAAAGTTTTTTTTTTTATTATTCAATGGCATAAACATAGTTACACTTTAGGCATCTCTATATATTTCATTGATTGTAGCTTTTTGTCAAGTCTTGAAATAAGGAATAACAGGGCTGTTATCTTTTCCCTTTTTTTCAATGCTATTTTGATTATGTAAAATTTATAACTTTCCATAAATTAAAAAAAAATAATTTGGCATTTTTCCCAAAAGTCCTTACTCAATTTCTATTGGTATGGTACTGAATGCATAGTCACTTTAGAAGTTTGAGGATAACTGTCATCCTAAAATTACTGAACCCTAGAGTTCATGTAAATGGTTCACAGAATAGGTATTTTTCTGTTTACATGATGTTTGAGAAAAATCAAAACATTGATGAAAATAATAAATTATTGAAAGCAGGGTGAAATTACTTGGAAAATGTCAGGCACAGTGAACTTTCTGGAGCAATGGGTATATTTTACACAGTGTTTTAGATGGTGTTATTTAAATGTATGCAATTATTAACACTTGTTCAGTTGAACAGATAAGATATTTGTGTTTCACAATGAGTTTGATACTCATAAAATATGACAAAATATTTTCAAATTATATATGTATTTATGCTAATGCCAATATATAATAGAATTGCATTCACAGTATATTGTTTCCATATGCATTTTTCTGACATGTATATAAAAACGTCAAATTGGTCTAATTCAAATAGCTAAATAAGTATTAGCATTTTATAAATCAGTATATCCTCAAGAAAAATAACTCAGCATTAAATAGCTATTCTCAGATACTGATTCTTCTGTGTTACCTTTAAAAATATTTGTCCAATTCTGTATTAGTCAGAGGGCAGAGTTCTTCAAAGAAAGAGAACTGATAAATAGAATAAAACATCACAAGTTCTAAAAATTAAACTAATCTTAGGACTGACTGATTCATATATTGATTTTAGAATAATTGATATCAATATCATAATAGGACATGAATTTTAGAAATTCTTATACTTATATTTTTCTCTATGTAATTTAAATTTATCTCCTAAGTAATAAAAACTTAAATGAATAAAATGTCTTTTAGTTATCTGGTATTTTATTTATATACTCTTTCTCATTTAATTTGATAAATAATAAATTTAGTTCTTATATTTTACACTGTTAAAACTATTTTTCTGTCCTGGAACAAATTGCATTTATGATGTAGTATGTTTTTAATACTTTGCAGCATTCAATTAATTTATTATCTTAGCTATGTTTATTATTTAAATAAATATTTTGCTTTGACAATATTATAAGAGTTAAAAATAGCTTTTGCATGATCTCAAAGCATTTAAGCTACTTTAAATGTAGCAGAGTACACAGAATATATATCTTTTAAAAGCTTTAACTCATCTGTAAAATGATGTGTTAGTGGCATCCATTACCGTGGTGTTTCTGATATTTTTTTTAAATGGTATATATTATGAAAAGTACATTTTCTCTGCTTTGTAAAATAGAAACTGAAATGCTTAAAAACCACTTGTTAGAAATCATATCATATTAGAATTTAAAAAGTAGAACACTTTAGTTGGGGTAAAAAGCAAAAACAAAAGTGTTAGGAAGAATATAGATCTAAAATGTACTTATTTTGTTTATGATAATTAATTTAGCATAACAAGAATTATTGAATACAGAAGTCCCCTAAAAATAGAATTAAGAAATATTTTTGTATGACTTCATGAGTGGATTGAATTGATAAAATGTTCTCTATATAACAATAAATATTTTTTTATGTGAAGAAACATATTTTTCTTTCTATTGATTTGTAAAAACACTGAAGGCCGAGCACAGGCCCATAATCCCAGAAGTTCAGGAGACTGAGGCAGGTGGATCCTGAGTAAAAAGCCAACGCCAGTAAAAGCAAAGTGCTAAACAACTCAGTGAGACCGTTTCTCTAAATAAAATACAAAATAGGTCTGGGGATGTGTTTCAGTGGTCCAGTGCCTCTAAATCCAATCCCTGGTACCCCCCACCCCCCAAAAAAATAAAAACAAAACACTGCAGTCTTGTGATTATAACCTTAATAAACAATAACAAAACTTTCCTATGAAATGTTATTTTCTGATACTCACAATCATTGTTACAAATTGTTTGTACAAGGTATATTTAAAAACTGCAAATACTGGATTTCAAACTCATCATAAGTGATTAAGCTTTTGCAATTCATCACTTGTGAATTTACATCTGCACTTCCTCCCTATGAGCCTCCGCACACAAGCATGGATCCTCTAAGAGAAGAGGATATAGCTGAGCAGAGTTGTAGACAGAATGTAGGAGCCAATGTCAACTATTCAACTGAGCTAGAAAAATGAACACCAAGATTTGTAGAAGAGAAAACCTATAAATCTAAAAATAAACAATGGATTTGTTTGGATCATTTGTTCTATAAAACTTTAGTCAGGCTGATTGTATGTGAAAGGGAATATTAATCATCAATAGTACAGCATACAAAAACTTTATATGATAGAATACCATAAAACAAGATCTCCTAAGAAATGAGGGTAAACCTTCGAAACAATCTTCCTAAGATGTCAAGATTCAACTTCATTGAAACACTATGAATTTATCATCATTCAGTGTTCCAGGGGATAAGCAAAAACAGAAAGTTGAAATAAGGATTCTCTTTGTACTGGGCATAGTGGAAAATGCTTGTAATCTCAGTGACTCAGAAGGCTGAAGCAAGAGAATTTAGAGTTCAAAGACAGAATAAACCAAAATGAGGCTCTAAGCAACTCAATGAGATCCTGACTCTAAATAAAATACAAAATAGGGCAAGGGATGTGACAGGTTCAGTAGTCGAGTGCTCCTGAGTCCAATCCCTAATGTCAGAAAAAAGAATTTTATTTTCATATGTAAAATGGTTAAGGCTATTATATATATGTATATATACATATATATAATCATATGTGTATATAATTATATATATATATATATGTATATACATATATATATAATTTTGAACACAAACAATGATCTGAAATATTTTACATTGGGTGTTAGATATTTTACTTGGGCTTGTAAGCATTTTGAATACATGTATTTATTTATGTCCATATATATAAAATTTATGCCCTATATATTCTACATGTTTCTCCCTCAACAATACTGAGTTGTAAAAGTAAATTTGTTTTACTATTTTGAAAATGGTGAAATATTTTGTTATTGAGATTTCTTATTTTAATTTTAATAGTCAAATATTTATTATTAAAATTTTGCCTAATATGAAAATACCACTGAAAAAACAAAGCATATTCTTTTTCTCAGTAGTCAATAGAGACCCAAAAGTATTAAACCAGAATATTGCTCTGTTTAAAAAAAGAGTCACTAAACAACATCTACCTCTCCTAAATATAATTGACTAATCAGCTAAATGGGCCATATGTTATTAAGTACATCTTCTTTAATATATTTCATCAGACTTCAAATCATTTCTAGATTACTAGCTGCTATGAAGTATGACATGGCATATTTTATGATAGGAGAATTATTCTTAGATATAAAAATGTTTAAGTGTTTTGCATTTGTCTTTTAAATACATTTTTTAGAAAAAAACTTTTGAAAATAATAAAAATAATAAAATTCAGTGCAACATAATTTTCAAGTACTGCATGATCTATAACATAATGCCTTTAATACTCCATTATCAGATTCCACAAAATTTCCCTCAGCTGTTTCCAAAATACAGCTTGGTTTACTTTCTCTCCTTTCTTTTCTTTTATTTTCTTTCTGTTTTTTATTCCTTGAACAATTCCAATTTTTAATACTAACCGTGTTATTAATTATAATATTCTATTCATAAATCTACTCTTTGAAAGACCATCGATTAAAATTGTGCAAAATTAAACTAACACTAAATTCACCTATTATGGCTTGGATCTTTAATGTCCCCTGAAATGTTCAGCTGTTAGGCAGTACAGGAATGTTCAGAGGTGATTAGCTTATGAGAACTGTAACCTAATCAGCTAATTAATTCACTTAATGTATTAATAATTTTAATAAAAACTATGAGTGCTAATTGTAGGCAGATGGGGCTTGGCTGGAGGAATTAAATTATTGGGGTATGATCTTAGCCGTTCTCTACCCTTGGCCCCTTTTTCTCTCTTTTTCCAATGTGTCATAACCTGAGCAGCTTCCCTCATTACACCCTTCCACCATGATGTTCTGCCTCACCTGGGGCCCAAAGCAATGGAGTTGGCTAACCACTGACTGGAGACCTCTGAAAACATGAGCCCCAAATAAGTAAAGAGAAGGTAGGGAGGACAAGAATAAGAAAGATAGTGGAATGAATCTGACTTAAGTTCTGTATGTACATATATGAATACACCACACTATATGGTTATGTATAACTAAAAAGAACACATTAAAAAAAAAAAAGGTTTACCTGTTCATATCGGGGACTTCTGTCACAAAGACAAAAAACTGACAACACATCCCCTTTTAATTTTCTGTTTATACTCTAATATAGAAATCACAAGAGTATTTCATTTTTGCCAAACTGATGCCTTGGACAGCCTCCATAATTCCTGTTGAAATTTTAATCTATAATGCAAGTGTTTCAGGGACCTTGGCCTGGATCTGCCATAAAAGATTCTGCAGCCAAAGTTCAGGTTCAAGTCTTTAGTACTTCTTACTTAAATAAGTTTCTTATATAAAAACTTGACACGGATGTGTCATTCTCTCTCTCTCACCATTTTCTACTTACTTAAAGCTTAAATGAGACCTTCCTCCAGATGTTTTTAAAATATTCTGTAATTATTAATCAGCAATTAAGATATATCCTAATAAACAACCTTTTTTCTGGTTGTTTTAAAAGGTATCTTCTGTTTTACTAGTTACATAATTTATCATACATTTACAGTAACATCTATTTGAACATATAGAATATTTGATGTGAGCTATATTGAAAATATGGAATTTACATGTGTTCATGAATACAGAATATTTATAAAAAGAATAAAACAAAGAATATGTAATCCTCTGAAACTTATAATGATAAGTAATTTAACATTAGAATTAAAATTAATTGGAAATAGTGTTAACAGTAAAAAAAATATTATCACTAAATAAATTGTAAGATATAAAGCTATAGAACTATGTGATGAGGTAAAGCAACAATCAGTAAAATGTCCTGCAAGATATTGTAAGTACAAAGGGAGAAGAACTTCCTGAATAATTCTAAAGTAATAGTAAAGAAAAAAAAAAACAGGCCAGTGACACACTCCTGTAAGGCTCAAGAGGCTGAGGCAGGAGGATTGTGATTTCAAAACAAGCCTCTGCAATTTAGTGAGACCTTAAACAACTTGGTGAGACCCTGTCTCAAAATAAAATATCAGCCAGACCTGGTGGTGCAAGGCTGTAATCCAAGTGCTTCAAGAAGCTGTGGGAGCCTCAGCAAGTTAATGAAGCACTCAGCAACTCAGCAAGACTCTGTCTCTAAATAAAATATATATATATAAAAGTTCTGGGGATATGGCTCAGTGGTTAACAGTCCCTGGATTCAATCACAGGTACCAAAAATAAATAGATAAATAAAATAAAACATTAAAAAGGGTTAGGGGTTTAGCTCAATGGCTAAGTGCCCCTGGGTTCAATTCCAGATACCACAAAAAAAAAAAAAAAAGAAGGAAGGAAAGAAAATAGAAAAACAGAAGAGGAGAGGAAGGAGAGGTGAGGAAAAGAGAGATTAGATGATTATGAGACAACTGCTAGAACAGACTTATTTCTTGAGATTTCTCTTGGAGAGAGACAGATTACACATTGCAGAAAAGAGTGTTAGAGAACCTGAAAAAGTAATAATAGAAATTTTACAAAGTATGTGTATAATTTTTAAATGTACTTTATTACAAAGGCAATTTCATAAAAAAGATAATTTATTTTTTACTTTATAAAATGTGTCAACTTAAAATATAAAGACAGTCAAAAATTGAAAGGAAGTATACATGCATTATATATGTATATATATATATATATATATATATATATATATATTTTTTTTTTATAGTATATGAAGTACACACATACACACAAAATATATAATTATATATAACATTTGCCTATGACAAGGTTATTATATACACTATAAATCCCAAAGCAAAACTAATCTATAGAAATAGATTATAATAAAAAACTGATAAATACATAATATTAAATCTTAAAATAACATAAATAATAAAGAAATTCAGGAAAAAAAATAATCAATTAACATAGCAGGCTTGGCTTTTCACTCCTTCTATGTCTCACAAGAAGCCCAGAAAATCACTTGCCCCTGGCCTGCTCCTGGCATAAAAAAAATCCAATACTCATGATGTACACTTAGTTCTTTGTGAGAGTCCTAATTTGTTGTTACTGTGGCTGTTTATATAGCAATATGTGCCTGAACAGTAGGGATCCATAAAACCTAAAACTCTGATACTCAAGGGAGCTCCCTAGAAAGAATATTTTTTTTTTTAAGACAGAACAAGTCCTGAGCTTAGAAGCCTGTGCCTGACTACTCTGGACTACACCCAGTTCATGACTTTTATCCTACTTCTCTATGACATTTTCTATAATAACCCTTAACCATCAATATAAGTCATGTTGAGACTTTGAGCAAATCAGTAACTTGAGAGTATTTTCTAGACCACCAAACACAAAGGTAAGGAGTTAGAAAATCAGTTTAGAAATATTTAATTAGAGGTTACTACACCATACTCTAATGTATGTCAAAGGAAACTTCTTCATTTATTGAAGAAGTCTTATATTATTAGTTAAATATATATGCTATTTCTGGGAGAAATTTATATATTATAGCTGCAAGAAATCTAAAAAACAGCAATATGAAAGACTAAATGCCAATCATAAAAATAATCCTATTAACTAAATGGTTAAAAAACATTTGGAGGCAGAATTAGTAAAATTGACTAAGAAAAAAATAAACTATAAACTATAGGAAACTAATTTTAAAAGAATTTGTGTATTATAAAGAGAAAGACTGAAGAATGCTAATTAAAAGATAATGTGACAATACATTAAGTTAAAATAGAACTACCATGTGACCCAGGCATCTCACCTTTATTTTGTATATGTTCAAAGGAAATTAAGTCCTGTATGTTCATGTTTATTATGGAACTCTTCCATACTTAAGATATATAATCAACCTACCTGCCCATCAACAGATTAATTGATAAAGAAAATGCAACATACATACACAATGGGATATTATTCAGTCATAAAGAAGAATAAAATCCTGTCATTTTCAGAGAAATGAATAGAGCTGGTAAAATAGATATTTGCATTATCTTAATTTTGCTGTTGTGTTTGTAGCAACATCCAAATAAATCTCATTTTATTAAATTTTACATTCCACAAATGTAGAGTTTATTGCACCTAAATTAAATTATATTACACAAAATGTCACAATATTTAATATATTTAAGTTAGTAAAATCAATGATCATAGATTTGTCCAATTGTAACCATATATACTTGACAATACAATATATAAGTACACGTATATATATTATGCACATATGTGACATATATGCATATATGACATATATGCAATATATATATATATATATATTTTACTAATATATATAGGGTTTCTTCAATAAATGGAGAAACATACTTTATATTTTGGTTTGGGGTTGCATTTTACAATTACTTATTTCTAAAGTGATTTTCTAATACCCCTACCTACTTTTTTTATATTTCATGACTCATTAAATAGTACTGCAATTTTCTCAGTTGCAAAAATCAGGGAAGTGGTGTGGTTATGTTCTTTTGCCTTTCTGTTGGTCCCTGATGTCCAATATCACTCAGTTTTATTAATTCTGTTTATTAATTTTTTTAAATGTGCTTCTCTTCTGAACTTTTATGATCTTATTTCAGAGCAACATATTTCCTTTGGAGAATAAATTGATGCTCCATTTTTTTTTAAATTCTTATAGCAACATTTTTAACACTCTCAAGGTGCTGGGGTCCAGGTGAATATTCTGTGAACTGCTTCATAAAGTTTACCTGACTCTGTGTTCATCAAAACCTACCATAAAATGGGCCTGGTGGTGCAGGCCTACAAATTCAGCTACTTAAGAGGCCAAGGCAGGAGGATTGCAAGTCCTAGGCCAGCTAGGGCAACTTAGCAAGATCCCATCTTAAAATGAAATGAAAAGGTCTGGGGTTGTAGTTCAGTGGTGTGGTGCTTATCTAGCAATATACAAACTCCTGGGGTCAATCTACCTTCTCCCTCCAAATCTACCACAGATCATGACCTACTCCAGGTCAGCAATTTATTGACCTCGCTTGCTTATTTTTAATCACTACAACACACTGAGATTTATAACAGTGTAATCATATCATAAATATAGCTCTGCATGCTATATTAGGAAGACTTAAATCCATGAGGGCAAGCACTATATCTAGCTCATTCTACTCCAACATGTTCTTGGAACACAGGGAATATAGGAAATAATCATTAAGAGCAAGCAGGTGAATACATGACCAGTGAAACTCCACATCATGTACAACCACAAGAATGGGATCCTAATTAAAATAAGTTATACTTCATGTATGTATAATGTGTCAAAATACACTCTGCACTCAGGTATATCTAAAAAGAACAATTAAAAAAGAACATGTATGTGTACATTTTGTTTCACATATATAATGAACCCCTAACAACGAACAGATGAAGATGAAATTGAGATCTAGAACTTTCATAAATTCACAGTGTGTTTGGTTGAAGAATAAAGATATTAGTAGTAAGTTGGTGCCCTGAACTTGTTTTTTTTTCCCTACTACACTACATTAAGTAAAGATGATGTTAACTATTGAGAAGACCAAATCACCAAATTTTAGATACTTATTAATCTTTTACTTAATAAGGAGATGTGAGTGTTGCAGACTATACAACACGCTTTCAAGTGGTCACGTAGGGACCCGAGACCTTCCATTTTTCACCTTATGAATGATGAATTTATGCTGGAAGCTGTCTCCCTTTTACACAGCTGGGAGGGAACATGAGCAAGATAGTCATCTGTGGGAGATTTGCCTGGTCAGGCTTGAAGTATTGCTCTTCATTGGCACTCCACCTCCTCCCACATTTTATATCCTACCATCGAAACATAGACATACCTAACTGCAGGAGAAATGGGAAATGGAGCCTGTGTGTAAAGAAAAATAAATGGTTTCTGCCAAACATAGAAGGCACTGCAATTAATATCTAGATTATAGAAAACCAGATAAAAATATTCTATTTTGATGCAGCAGTGATTAAGTGTAAGCCTGGAAAATTCAGCTGTACTCAATGTCTGACAAAGTGGGCTTGTATTTGATGGGCAGAATTAAAAACAAATGACAGAATAATGATGTTTCTATAGGCAATAAAATTGAATTATTTCTTCTAAGTAAAAGATCTTAATTAGTTTCTGAATCACATTTCCAATCTTGTTAGGTAAAAATGATTTTAATTACTTATCCTCCTTCATAGTATTGCACTCATTAAATATTAAAGTGGTCAGACAAATTCTTTTATTTGTTCAAAGAATGAATTATCATTGAGATTACTGAGATAAGTCTGCTCTAAAACCAAATAAAACACAGTTTTTCCTAAGTGTGAAGGAAATTTTAACACCAATTATGAACACTTAATTCATATATCAGTTGTCTTTTCTGAGGAATGCATTAGTTGAGGTTTAGGATTAAAAATTTAATATAAACTATGCACAAGGACCACAATGTGTTAGAAATTAGACTGAAATTTCATGCACTATCCAACAAAACAAAGAAAAAGAGTATGTACATTGTCAATGATGCAAGTTTAAGAACCAGGAGTTGTTTTGAAATCAAAGTCATCTTAAACTCTAGTTTTACTTTTATCTTCAAAGATAATTTTGCAAAAAAGTGTTTATTTTCACATACATTCACACTCTTGCTTTGCTTATAAATTGGTTTCTATACTTTATTAGTGTGGAGAAAATGTTTGGGAAGAAAAATATTCCATTTTGGTTGGTGCGGTTGTGAGAGAAGTAGAAAAATGCTAGAAGAGTAGAAAAAAAAAGTAGAAAATGATTTGTACTCATTCTTAGTTTAAATGTGTGCCTGAAAGAAAGACCAAATGCCTGATTCGACTGGGTCACTGTTCTAGGCCAATTATCTTGGCTCTGCTTGTGCATATTTTGACAACCCTAGAAGATATTTTTTGAAATTTGACAATTATCAGGAAATAATAAAATAAAACATAATAGGCCATGTCTAAAGATATGCAAACTAATAAAATTTATATAATTATGATTTTTTTCATTATTTACCTGATAAGTAAGGTCTATTGTTAAATTTTAATTATTGCATACTTCAAATTTTTTTCTTAATTACTCTAAAGTTATTATCTCAAGTGTATAGTAGTACAAAAATCCATATATTATATGGATACAAAGAACATATCAAATGTATTACCACTATAATACTTCACCAAAAAAGCAAACATACAGATTTGATGATCATTTTTGTTGTAATTACAAGTTTACTTAAATTATATCTTATTCTAATTAAGATCTCAGTCTTGTGGATATACATGATGTTAAGATTCACTGTGGTATATTTATATATGTACATAAGAAAGTTGTGTCTGATTCATTGCACTGTTTTTCCTATTCCTACCTTAATTAGAGTATGACATAGTCCATGTTTGTATAAATATGTCAAAATAGATTCTACTATCATGTATAATTAAAAAGAACAAATAATTTTAAAAAATGATTTGAAAAGGATAAAGTTCATACAGGGCCTTTTGAAAATAAATTAATTTTTATTGCTTTAGTATGGAGGGGTGATTTTATTGTAAGCATAAACAAATAGGAATATGATACTATGATGTATGGGGCCAGTTTACATAAACAATTTCATTAAAACATACTATATAATTGATGAATTCATGTAAAATATTTTGACTTACCACTGACACCATCAGACACCATCTCCTGTCAGTTACAGGAACCATCAAAAGTGACATTATCTTCATATCTATCACTGTAAGGAAAGGTAGCAACACTGTCACGGTTCTCAATGCCATGGCTATTCAGGCCCTGTTAATTTATTGAGAACAGCTCCTCTTGCTTCTGTCCCCTCAATGTCAACCTTGTAATGCTGGTCACATCACTGTTCAGAAGTTCTTTATCCACTAAGGTCTCATGAATACAGACTACAGTGACTGTCTCAAAGGTTATTAGAGTACATCATTGATTGTCACAAACATAGTTCTTATTCAAAGTATCCAGGAAGTTGTGAATTCTCATTTCTTTTCTGGTCATGTTAAATTTGCTACCATTCAGAAATTTGTAGTGCAAGTGCAAAACAACACATTTTCCTACTATGTCCTCTTTTGAACTCCTGGGGTTGTGGCTCAGTGGTAAAGCCACACATGTGAGGCACTGGGTTCAATCCTTAGCACCACATCAAAATAAATAAACAAACAAACAAATAAATAAGTGGTACTGTGTCCATGTAAAACTAAAAAAATAAAATTAAAAATGGATTATTACTCAGCACTAAAAAATGACAAAATCATGGCATTTGCAGGGAAATGGATGGCACTAGAGTAGATTATGCTAAGTGAAGCTAGCCAGTCCCTAAAAGACAAACGCCAAATGTCATCTTTGATATAAGGAGAGCAACTAAGAACAGAACAGGGAGGAAGAGCATGAGAAAAAGATTAACATTAAACAGGGACGAGAGGTGGGAGGGAAAGGGAGAGAGAAGGAAAATTGCATGGAAATGGAAGGAGACCCTCATTGTTACACAAAATTACATATAAGAGAATGTGAAGGGAAAGGGGGGAAAAAACAAGGGAGAGAAATGGTGTACAGTAGATGGGGTAGAGAGAGAAGATGGGAGGGGAGAGGAGGGAATGGGGGATAGTAGAGGATAGGAAAGGCAGCAGAATACAACAGACACTAGTATGGCAATATGTAAAACAGTGGATGTGTAACCGATGGGATTCTGAAATCTGTATACAGGGTAAAAATGGGAGTTCATAACCCACTTGAATCAAATATATTAAATATGATATGTCAAGAGCTATGTAATGTTTTGAACAACTAATAATAAAAAAAATATCGAACACATTCCTGTATTTTAAATATCAACATCAGCTGGCAGAATGAGTAAGAAATGTGTACACAAAGAAACAAAAATTTTCAAATTTATTATAAGAAAGTCAGTCCCTTATCCAGCATAGATTTAGAACACTGGAAAACATGATTTTTTCCACTATAATTGGAATCAAAAGAGATCACTGATTTGAAATGTATATTGGTGTCACAAGGCCACAGTTTCAAAAGGCTTCAGAAGAGATAGGTCCAGTCACACAAAGTTAGCTCTGTGACACAACTGTTTTAAACTATGGAGAAAGTTGGAAAGCATCCAGAATGTAGGCAGCAGGAAATAAACAGGATAAGATGCTGGTTGCCTTTTTTCTCCTTACCTCATTCCTTGCCCACATTCAGTGGCCTTATAATACATACCTTTACAAAAATGAGATGAGCTAGGTAAACTTATTTCTCTAAAAAGTATGTAGCCTCAATTATTTTATTATAGCAATATAAAAAAGATTAATACATGTCACTTTCATAAATTCAACCATGTAAACAAACACATTTTGATTTTATGTTTTTAATCATGTTTATCTTATAGAAGAGTATCATTTATTCCAAAAAAAAAGAGATATTTGAGCATGTACAAACTCCAGTTTAAACATTAGTAGTGAACTTCAGGTGGTTCGGAGGGCTTAGCTCTACATGAGTGTAACTCAAAACCAGGTATAAGCACTCCTGTCCTCAATCTCAGATTTTCTCAACTGAATTATTGCAGGCCAGAGGAAATATCTACTCTCAAGCTCACCATCTTGTGAACAATGTGGATACTGTGCTCTGAGTTGATCTAATCAACAGCTGACCTCCTGGAGCCATTTCATAAATACATTCAAAGAGGCAAAAGGCTGGAAAGGAGACTCAGGTAAAGAAATGGGAAGCAGAGCTCACATAAGTCCTTCTCTTAACATTGTTGGCTCTAGTCAGTCTCAGTCAACAGAAGAAGGTTTAGAAACTTTCATTTCTCCTGAGAGGCGGAACCCAGAGGAAGTGCCCCTCACCACGTTTTTAAAGCACAACCACATACATATTTACAGTAATATTGACCTACTATTGTCAAGAGGCAAGTAAAGGTCTCTGAGTGTAATAAACACAAGCTGCTTTTCACTTCCCCTGTGCTGTTATCTGGATGTGCTTCATCCCCTAAGGTTCACATGTTCGGAAGCGTTCATCTCCATGGGGTGGTGTTAAAGGTGATAGAACCTTGAAGAGGGTTACCACATTGGGGGAGGCCATAACCCTTTGAAAAGAATAAGGACCAAGGTGAGTTCTCATAAAGAGGGTTGTGATAGTACAGTGAAGCTGATCTGTCCATGGTTTCTGGATTCCTGTCTCACCCCATAATCACTTTTACATATTTGTCTACCACGATGTCATCTGCCGTGTATCATAGCCACGGGAGCATTTACCAGACTGTAGTACTTCTTGGCACCATAATCTCAAACCAAAAAACTTTGAAATAAATAAAGATCTTTTCTTTATAAAGTATCCAGCTTTACTTGTTTTGTCATAGCAACAGAAAAGAGATTAATACCACATATATTATTTTAGCCATACAGGCATATAGTCTCTGATGTTGTGATTTTTATCATTTTTCATTTTTTTCAGAGGAGTATCTTTAAATCAAGAAAGAGCTAGAAAGGGATACTATTTAACCTGCTTCCATATCACATTTCATATGAACTTTTTAGTAATTGTAATTGTTAAATTAAAATTTATTTTTATGTAAACTTTCCAATATGAGTAATTGTATAATTAATATACTTTCAATATTAAAAAACAAAATTAAAAGAAATACAATTTATAAGATTATATTTATTCAATATGTGTATAAAAGAGTATTCCAACACTAAAACAAATGAAGAAATTTATACTTAATTATAATTTATGATTTGATTTTTTACAATGTTAATAACTTGAGAAGTCATTCCATACATGCATTACAGAAGTTGAAAATAGGGGTACAGTAACACATAAAAGTCAAATTTCATATTTAGAAAAATAGTAACATGAGAACTACATAAAATAATGGAAAAAATAAAAATAAAATGTATTTAAATGAAGAATCCTAGAAAGTTGAGACATTACAGACTACCTAAAGAAAACAAAATTTATGAACTTTATTATGCAACTTATTTTCAAGATCTCTCATTTCTCAAAAGAAGTATCTAGATGCTCAAAACAAAGTTTTTAAAAAAGTCTGGAAATGTAGATCAATGTTTGCCTAATGTGGGAAGCCCTTGGTTTAATCCTTAGGACCACATAAACAAAAAATAAATAAATAAATAAATAAAAAACCTACCTACATTCTTGAGATTAGTACTATTGCTTGTGAAGTCACATTAATTGCAATGTTTGAGGAGGACATACAATCAATCAACAAGTACATGAAAAAATGCTCACCATCTCTAGCAGTCAGAGAAATGCAAATCAAAACCACCCTAAGATACCATCTCACTCCAGTAAGATTGGCAGCCATTATGAAGTCAAACAACAACAAATGCTGGTGAGGATGTGGGGAAAAGGGTACTCTTGCACATTGCTGGTGGGACTGCAAACTGGTGCGGCCAATTTGGAAAGCAGTATGGAGATTCCTAGGAAAGCTGGGAATGGAACCACCATTTGACCCAGCTATTGCCCTTCTAGGACTATTCCCTGAAGACCTTAAAAGAGAGTACTACAGGGATACTGCCACATGGATGTTCATAGCAGCACAATTCACAATTGCTAGACTGTGGAACCAACCCAGATGCCCTTCAATAGATGAATGGATAAAAAAAATGTGGCATTTATACACCATGGAGTATTACTCAGCACTAAAAAAATGACAAAATCATGGAATTTGCAGGGAAATGGGTGGCACTAGAGCAGATTATGCTTAGTGAAGCTAGCCAATTCCTAAAAAACAAATACCAAATATCTTCTTTGATATAATGTTTCCAGGATATAGCACTGATTTATAAAATTGTATTTTAGTAAAATATATTAAGATGAAAAAATTACCTCTTCAAAAATTATTGGTAGGAAAACTAAAAATGAAAGAAATTATATGAAGCTCTTAGATAAAACATTTATATCTAGAATCCTTATTATTGAATAATAAAAAGCAATACAATTAAAACATTCAAAGACTTACAGTAATATTTCTCAAACAATATATATGGATGTCCAATGATATTTTAAAATTGCTCAGTCATTACTTCTCAGGAGAATGTCAATTAAAGTCACACTGTTGAATTTCTTCTGTTTGATCAGCATACATTATGTTTGTGTATTGATTTATTGCACTTTACCTGATAAACATGTATGATTAAAATAATAATGATCTTTTAAAAAGCTAAACTTGTGTGTATGCTATCACCATAAACACATTGCAATGGCTCACACACACAGAAAAGAAGAGGCAAAAGAAAGAATAATTATTATTTGAGTAAATATGGAGCAACTGTACTGTAGGTGGGAATAAAAAATGAGGAGATTTCTTTGAAAGACTGGCAGTTTCTTTAAGAAATAAGATAAGCACTTTTTAAAGTGATCCATCAACTCTACTGCAAGAAGAAATTAAAAATTGTTCCCACAGGGGCTGGGGTTGTGGCTCAGTGGTAGAGCATTTGCCTTGTATATGTGAGGCAATGGGTTTGTTCCCCAGCACCACATAAAACAAAAACAAAAGCAAAACAAGCAAACAAACAATAACAAATAAACAAAATAAACATATTGTGTCCATCTACAATTAAAAATATAAAAAAAAACTGTCCCCACAAATATGTATAAACAAATATACTATTTTATTTGTCAGAGACATAAAGTAGGAATAAATAAAATGTTCAACATCCGGTGAACAGAAAAAGAAAATTGTATATCCATGCAAAGGGACACTGCTTAATAACAAAAAGTTATTGCTGATATATGAAATGATGCAAAGGATTCTCAAAATCACTCTGTTGGAAAGAAGCCAGACTCAAACCAGTAAATAATGTGTCATTCTCTTTATGTAACATTTAATAATAACATAAACAAATTAACATGTAAAGATAATGGGTCATGAGTTTGGAGATGGAAGATTTATAGACCATAAATAAGGCTAAAGAAAATGATTTGCATCTTGAATGTGATAATTGTTTCCCAGATGGGTGCCTCATTTTGTACTTTAAATGGGCTCAACTGATTGTCTCAATAATAGTAGTAGGAAGGGATGACTGTACCTTGTTTGAATCCTACCTGAACAATTCAAATATAAAAATTAAAACATCAATGAATTTTGTATGTAAATATAATACATAACCAATGTAATTCTACATCATATACAACCAGAAGAATGAGAAGCTATACTCAATATATGTATGTCAAAATATATACTACTATCATGTATAATTAATCAGAACAAATTTTTTAAAAAATAAAAAGTAAATAAGTGAGATAACTTGATATCAAATCTGAATATTTACCAAATATTTAATTTTAAGGAATAAAGGTTTTCACTTAGATGTGATAATAGTATAAATTAATATTTAAAAGTTAAGTCCTTACCTTTAGAACTCACACTGAAATGTGTATATTTTACATATTAAAATTTCTGTCTTTTGCCTCAAACTAATCCAAAAGGGATGGGTGGAAAGTAGGTGAAAATACAGATAAAATAAGATTGGTCCTTCATTGTTATTTACTGCAACTAGAAAATGGGCATATGTGTTTTATTATACCATTATTTATACACTTTTAATTTTTCCTGATAAAAATGAGAAGTAAACAAAATTGATATGATAAAATAAAGAAAATCTTAGTAAATCTAAAAACAAAGTCAATTTACCAATGAGATTCTGAGTAAAATTGACTAATACAGAAGTGGAGGAAAGCCTACATATATAAATTTTTCTATTCACTCATACTCTGAGGTATTCTGAATTAGGTATATGTTCATGTGTGTTTGTGTGTGTGTGTGTGTATGTGTGTGTGTGTGAGAGAGATGTATATACATATATATTAAGTATATATGTTTTATTAACTGGAACTTACACACAGTACACGAAATTATTTTTAGTTATTTAAATTTATCTTGACAATGTATAATGTCCTCTTTCATTCTCAAAGATTTTACATTAGACTATAAATTACATTGCCATAGAACTCAGTAAAAGATTAAATTCTCAGTTAACCAGTCTTTAAGTGATTTGGCTCCATGTGAGCCCCAGGTATTTTTCTCTAGGATTTGTTAAATTGTCCTAGGCTCTGCCACCTGGTTTACATTGGTTTTATAAATTGCTTCTACATCATATACAAGCCTGTTCTTTTTGTTTCTAATGTATTGGAAGACAATGTTTCTTCAGTAAAAAGAATCAGAACCTGAAGAACATATGTTGTTGTCTTCATCATACCACTTTTTTTTTTACATATAGTCCTTATAAAAAATATTTAAAGTTTTTAACATTTACTATTTTTAATGCATCATTAATTATTAGGTTGTTAATAAGTCACCATTACCCATCTGTTCAGTGTACATTTATCATATCCTGAGCATTCTTTGGCCTCTAAGAAACATAGAAGACTAATCTGCAAATCTCACACTTTCAGGCTTGCTGTCTAGTGATGAAGACAGGCATGCATATTTATTATTGTATTTCTGCAAGTCTAATTATACAATGATTATAACACAATGATGTTAAATACCAGTAAGAAAGAAAATTTAGTTTATACGTTTTAAAATATGGCATGAGCACTAATGTGATTGTATTAATCAGCTTTTCATTTACTGTAGCAAAATACTGTGATAATCAACTTAGAAGAAAGAAAGGTTTATTTTGACCCATGGTTTCAGAGCTTTTAGTCCATTGTCAGTTGGTTCATTGCTTTTGGAGGGGTGAGATGGTACAGTATGACAGGAGTGTATGGCAGAGGAAACTGCTCACCTTATGGTGGCTGGGATGCAAAAGAGAGACAGGAAGTTGTGAGAGGACAATGTCTCCTTTAATGAGCTGGAATCTAACCAGGCCCCACCTCTTAAAACTTTCACCACCTCTCTTACCAAAGATTGGTGAACAAGTTTTTAACACATGAGTCTGTAGGGGTACTTCATCTCTACACTAGAGATGTACAAAATTAAAGTAGAAGCCGCAAAGACAGACTTTACTTGGGATAACAGAAGTGGAGTTATTTAAACTATATCATAAAAGGTAAGTAATATTTAAGAAATGCCATAAGGGATGTGTTGGGAATTTTATGGAAGCATGTTAAAGTAAATGAAATAGTACCATTCTTCTATGCCTAAGTTTGGAATCCTACTGTGACACAGCAGTGAATTGTATTGTTATAATCATGATGTGCACTCATGCATTTGATGTTATTGAGTGCTATTCTCTGTGTCTGTCATTATTTTAATAGTTATGACTTTTATCTCCCCAGAACTTGATTTTTAATTGGAGTGGGACAGTTTTCTCTCCTTCTTATCTGCATTGTAGCAGTTTGTAAACCACCATCAACTACCAGCTTTCAAAGTAGATGTTTCAGACTTTCCTCTATTGTGACACTGAATTTCTATTGTGACACTGAAGTATTTCTACAGCCAATTTCACTTGTAAATGCCATGCTTACACAAGACTCTTTTGAACATTTTCTTTCATTCTATTTTTGGTAACATAGAACTAATATGCATAAGAAATATGACAATAACTGCACTTAGGTGTAGAATTCCCCTAAACCTCTCCATACCCTGCACTAGTTGAAGATATTCTGGTGGAGTTAAATGTAAAAAACTAGCACATTAGTTTTATTGCTGAGATCAATATCACACGTGGTTTTCATAATCCCAGGTTAAATTCAAGAGCAATACCTAATTTCTTATGGCCATGTAAATCTATTTTCTAAGGAAATAAAATTACCATTTAAAGAGTATGGCTTAGTTAATTTTGAAAGTACTTCAAAAATATTTCATTTCTGGATAACCAAAAAAAAAGCTCATGAAAAGAAAAAAACATTAAAGTTATTTATTAGCCTATTTCTTTATCCTTTTTTACAATCTTTATGTATTAATAGTAGTGCAGGAAGAAAATGTAGAGGTATGTCATAATTATATATTTGAGATGATTTTCTATGTGCATGGAAATGTGACTTCAAGTCAATATACAAAGCAAATTTGAAGAGATATTTTCAAATGATTATACAATGTCAACAGTATGCAAAGTTATTTCATTGAAAAGCTCCTTCAAAAACTTTAATAGGGATTTCTTTCCAATTCTCACTGAGAGGATAATGACTCATTTTCATGTTAATGTTATGACCCTGGTAGAGGGCAATTATCTCTGAAAGCCAATCAAATATTCATTAAAGCTGAATAAATTTGCTATTTAACTTAACGGCCTTTTTAGAAACTCAGATGCCAATTTAAAATGATTTTATTGGGGTGCTTTACTGTGTCAGTTGGCCATGTTTTAAGGTGTTCTTTATCTATTCCACTACATTATCTTAAACTATTAGCTTACTTCTAGATCAAATTTACATAAAATGGTTATACTTAATATGATGTATGAGATCACACAAATCCAGAACAAAATTCTAGTAGTGGCACTGAAATTTAATACACTATGTTATAGTTTGGATATGAGGTGCCCCCAAAAATCTCATGTACGAAACAATGAAAGAAGGCTTAGAGGTGAAATGATTGAGTTATAAATCCTCAACCTAATCAGTGAATTAATACCCTAATAGAAATTAACTGGGAGGTAACTATAGGCAAGTGAGCTGTGGATGGAGGAGATAGGCATTGAGAGTATATTTTGTTATGGTGAGGAGATCTCTCCACCCCCACTCCTTGTTTCCTTGTGCCATGTCCCCAGCTGTTTTCCTCCACCAGTCTTCAACCATGATGTTCTGCCTCACCTCAGGGCCCAAAGAATGGAACCAGGCTTCTAGGTACTGAAACCTCTGAAACTGTGATCCACAATAAACTTTACCTCTTCTAATTGTTCTTGTCAGATATTTTGGTCATAGCTATAAACAAACTGAGTAAAACATACTTCCTTCTAGCTGGTCATGCAGCAACAAAGATGACATTTAATTTATGTATTAATAAAACCAGCTGAAGGAGCACCTCAAATAATCTGATTTCTCTCGGAGATTACCTGGTAAATTCATGAACTTTCATGAATTATATTCTCATAACTACATAATAATACATACAATGAGTCACAGAAAGATGTTCCTTATCATTTCTTCCCATCTGAATATTAGTTCATTAACATGTCAGCTATTCTTTCTAAAGAATATCACACATTCTTCATTCATTTCTTCTTGAAAGCAAACTAAAATTTGGAAGCCAATTTTCTTATAGCCAATTAAAAAGCAGCTTCTGCGGGACTGGGGTTGTGGTTCTGTGATAGAGCGCTTACCCTGCACATGTGAAGCACTGAGTTCAGTCCTCCGCAAAGATAAAAATAAACAAAATATATGTTTAAAAAAGTAGCTACTGCACAATAATACATCTTTGATGAGTTGGTTTAGATTTCCTTTATTTACTTAAAAACTGTACTTTCCATGTATACTTGTAAACTTGTCAGTCATCTTAAAAAATTAATATTAGTAGTATTTTCCACCAACTTATATTATCCTCCACTTGCCCGTCTTCCTATCCTCTAATCCAGAGATAAGCATTTGCCATTGCCTTTGAAAAATAGTTTTACCACATGTACCCTTCAGTAATATGTTGTTCATGAACTTCTTTTTTATTAGCTCTAGATAAAGGGTATTATAGCATGTTGTAGTTTGGAAGTTGTATTTTTCATATAAAATGAAATGTCTAAGATTTTTCTATACCAAATACACTCTCCATATACTTAAATATTTTAAATAATTTCAATATTTTAACATAATGTTATGGTTTGGATATAAGGTGTCCCCCAACAGCTCACATGTGAGACAATGCAAGAAAGTTCAGAGGAGACTTAGTTGTAAGACTGGATTATAAGAGTCTTAACACCATTAGTGATTTAATCACCTGATAGATATTAACTGAGTGGTAACTGAAGTGATAGGGTGTGACTGGAAGAGATGGGAATTAGGGGCATGGCTTTGGGTATATATTTGTATCACAAGAATGGAGTCCCCCTCTCTCTATCTCTCAGATATATGATCATGTGAGCTTCTTCCCTCTGCCACACTCTTCCATCATGACACTCTGCCTTAACTTGGGCTCTGAGGAATAAAGCTGGTCTTCTATGATATAAGACTTCTAAAACTGTGAGCTCTAAAATAAACTTTTCTCCCCATACAATTGTGCTGGTTGGATCCTTTAGTGAAAAAGCTGACTAAAATACATTACAAAAGCTTTGTATATATTTTTTTCAGATATAGTTCTAATTTTTTTAAAAATTGTGTGATAATTATAAAAACATTTTGATCTGTATTCTTAGTTTTAATGATATAGGAGTATAAAAATAGATATCCCTCAATAGATGAATGGATTAAAAAATGTGGCATTTATACACAATAGAATATAACTCAGCAATGAAAGAGAATAAAATTATGGCATTTGCAGGTAAATGGATGGCGTTAGAGAAAATAATGCTAAGTGAAGTTAGCCAATTCCCAAAAAAGAAATGCCGAATGTTTTCTAAGGTGACTGACCCATAATGGGGTAGGGAGGGGGAGCATGGTTGGAATAGATGAACTGTAGATAGGGCAGAGGAGTGAGAGGGGAAGGGCAGAGGCAGGGGGTTAGCAAGGATGGTGGAATGTGATGGACATTATTATCCAAAGTACATGAATGAAGACACGAATTGGTGTAAATATACTTTGTATACAACCAGAGATATGAAAAATTGTGCTCTATATGTGTAATAAGAACTGTAATGCATTCCACTATCATGTATTTAAAAAATAAATTCAATTAAATATTTAAAAAATAAAACAAAATATTTAATGAAAAAAATAATTTTATTTGACTTTCTAACCAATCATGGTAGAAAACCATAACAATTTACCTTGTTAATCATTTTATGATTTGATGTTTGTGCTATGCTAGAGACACAAAATGTATTAAGATAATCGTGAGGAAGTTTTTCAATTTGTAGGATGACATTATCCAAGACTGGAAACAGAATTCCCAAACATCCAAAAAAAGGTACATTTTAATATGGAGAAATCACACAACTTTAGGAAGCTATAGGTGTTTATCTATTCAAACTACAATGGGTAGTGGATAATAGCTACATGGTCATTGACAGCATCGTGGCTTCTATTTTGTGTGTGTGTGGGGGGGGGGTATGAGGGGGATGGTGGCAGTGTTGTCAGTGATAGTGCCACCCCTGTTTCAGTTTCAAAAGCAGATCAAGCTAGTTGCAGGTACTGAGAAAGGTGAACACTGAAGCTTCTGTGTTGACTCTTTCAATGACAGGCACTTTTTAAGTGTAAATTTCAATAATATTCAGTACATGCACATTATTGTTGAATTAGTCTCAGGATTTTTTTCACTTGTAAACAATGGAGGTCTATATCTCTTAGATGACTCCTCAAGACTTCCTTCACATAAGCCCTATTAACTAAAATTCTGTGCACATTACTCTGGGCACCTCATAAATGGAATCTAACAAGTTATATGTGCTTTTGTAACTGGCTTATTTCAGTTGGTATAATGTCATCAAGATTCATTTGTTTTGTATCATATGTTAATCCAATTCTGTAAGTTGCCTTTTAACCTGGTGAATTGACCAATTAACTTTTTAAATTCACTTTTAAAATAAATTCTAAAAGATTTTTCATATGTTATTCTACATTTTATAAATCAGGGTATATGTCCACAATTACTAATGTTTTTTCTACTTTTTATATTATATATTTTCATTTGATTTCTTTTCTAATTATTCCATCTAAAACCCCAGGAATAATGGTTACAAATATTAATAGCAAAAAATCTTATATTTTAGTGATTATAAAATGTTTTAAATGTTTTCCTTCTTAGAATATGGACACCTTAGTTTTAACTAAATATATTTTATTTTTTTTTATTTATAGAAAAATTGCTAGTTTATTACAGAGAATTTCAATATACTTTGCACCTACTTTCCCTAAGTAATACATTGCATTATTATGGTGCACTTTTTTTCAAATAAATGAATGAACATTAATACATTATTATCAATTAAAGTTTCTACTTAACATAAATCACCTTAGTTTAAACTTTCACCACATTTCTTCTAGTTCAGGAATAGATCCAGATGTAACATTGCTCTTAGTTGAGAAGTGTCTTTGAGCTTATCTCTTCCAGTTCCTATATTTTCTTCTTGTTTGATGATGTTGTTTTTAGAGATGCTGGTTAGGTTTTTGTTTCTTTGTTTTTTGTTGTTTGTTTTAATTTGGACAATATATTTTTGCATTGAGATTTTTTTTTGTTGGGTTTATTTGTCTTTTGAAAGGAAGACCACAAAAGTAAGAAGATATATATATATATATATATATATATATATATATATATATATATATATATATATATTTACCACTTTTAACATAGGTCTTGTTTCTCTGTATCATGCGTTGGTTGTAAGATTTCTCTACTGTTAAGTTACCACTTGCAGGGGTTAGGGATGTAGTAGAGTGGTACAGTGGTAGAGCACATGCCTCCATGCATAAAGGCCCTGCATTTCATCCCAGTACAAGAGAAATCATAAGCCACTATTCACCCCACTTTATACAGTGTCCATTTTGAAACCCAGTTGCTACATAAAACCCACACTTCATTTGTGAGAGGTCATAATCTATCACTTTTATGGTGGAGTATCTTCACAAATTGCTTGAAAACTTATGTGTGGAAAATGTGTCTCTTACCCCATTTATTTGCTTATTCAAATGTTTATTTACAGTAATAAAAACTCAGGGATTCTTGTTTTATATTTTGAATTATAATTTATCACTATCTTATTTACTTTGTTCCTCAAATTATTACAGCTTTGGCTTTCAGGAGTCTTTCTTTTATTTGTCATTTGGCTTTTATGTCTCTTGAACATACTACTATAATACTCTGTGGTGTGTGTGTGTGTGTGTGTGGTGTGGTGTGTGTGAGCTTTGAGCTGTTCTGTGGTACTCTGAGCATTCTGAGATGCTTCAGATTTAATTTGTGTGTTTCTTTACCTGGACCTAAATTAGTTATTTTCCAAGGACCCCAGTTTCTTTCTTTTGGAAAATTGTATTAGATGTAGGTGTTGGTGTAATCATTGATGGGTTCTAGGCTCCATTGCTTCTAGACCCACTCAAAAGATAGGGCAAAGAAATATATGTATATTGCTAACACATGTGTATGCATATATCAACAAAAATTTCTATAAATAAATAAATTCATACCTCGTATATAATTATAGCTTCATTCCCAGGCTTATGTATAAATATCCACTCAAAAAATAATAAAATTGGTACTTACCCTCTGCCACCCATTTACTTAATTGTTTAATTCCCATATATGTGTATAGCAATATCAGAACAGTTAACCTGTGTTCCTATAAAATATATCAACTAGATTACTGTATTTATGCATAATTTATTTTGCCTTTAGTTTGATATATTCCATTCATTTACATAGTTATTTAAGTCAGCACATTTACTTCTCCCCCTTCATTGAAGTTAAATACAATTGTAATACAGTTGATTTATTTTGTCACATTCTACATTTTATCCATTTTATCCTAAGTAATTTCTAAAAAGATATTTTAAAATCTGTATAGATTAAGCTTCTTTTGGAGGGTAGTAAATTTCAGTGGCTTTTGGAAAGGTTTGCACTTGTCATGAAACTGGAATCGTAGCATCACAGAGAATAGTTTAACCTCTCTGAAAAATCACCTCTTTTCCACTTGTTCAACCATATTCTTCTTTCCTGAAATTCTTGTCAACCTCTGATATTTTTACTCTCCCTACACTTGTTGTTTCTATGTTATAATGCAACTTAAACTATATGGTATATATGTTTTAAAGACTGTTTTCATTCATTTGGCTTTGTCCATTTAACATTCATCATGTCTCTGAGTAACTTCATAACTCATTATTTTACAGTATAATAATATCCTATTGTAGAGAATTCACACTGGCTTTTTAAAATCTGTTTGCTAATTGAAGCACACTAGCTGTTTCTAGTTTGGTTTAATTGCACATAAAGTTGCTGCAAACACTCATGCAGAGGTTTTTGAATGCACATACTTTGCAAACCAGTTTGATATATACCTAGGAATGTGATAACTGTATAAAAAGGTAAAACAATGTTCAACTTTCAAAGAACTGAAAAACTATCTTGTAAAGAGATATTTACAATCCACCTGAAAATAAATAAGCATTTTCTTGCTCTGCTTCCTCAGGAATAGTTAATATTCTCAAGTACTTTCATTTTGTTTATTCTATTAGTTGCTTATTAATATCTTGATTAATTTGCAACTCCTCAATGACATTGATATTTATAATCTCTACTTATTTGCATGTGTTTCCTTTACAGTGAGGTATCTGTTCAGATATAAGCCTATGTTCACGGTGTTGTTGTTGTTGTTGTTATTTAGATTAAGAATTCTTAGTATATTTAAATTCACATTCTTTATCAAATATATGTCTTTTACTTTTCATCCCAGTCTGTAGATTTTTTTTTTATATTTTCTTTTCCATGAAATTTGGAGAGCAAAAGTTTTTAATGCTAATAATATAATACATGTTAATATTTTTCTTCATAGATTGTGCTTGTTGTATATAAAAACCTGTATCTGAATTCAGCATCACCTAATTTTTTTCCAGGTTTTCTACTAGAAATTTTGTAGTTTTCCTTGTGTGTGGGGGGGGGGAGGGGGGGTTGTTGGTGGTACTGGGGATTGAATTTGGACACTCAACCACTGGGCCATGTCCCCAGCCTTATTTTTTTTCTTTTTCTTTTTTATTAGTTGTTCAAGACAATACAATGACCTTGACATATCATACATTTGATTCAAATAGAGTATAAATTCTCACTTTTCCATGTGTACAGATTGCAGGATCACATTGGTTATACATACAGCAATCCTATTGTCAGTTGTATTCTGCTGTCCTCCCTATCCCCCCCTCCATTTTGTATTTTATCTGGAAAGAGGATCTCACTGAGTTGCTTTTAGTGCCTCACTTTTGCTGAGACTGTCTTTGAACTCACAATCTTCCTGTCTCAGCCTCCCAAACTGCTGGGATTACAGGCATGTACCACAGCTCCCAGATGTAGTTTACTATTTTAAATTTGGGTCTTTAACTCACTTTTTGTGAAATGTACAGAGTTTATTTTGGGTTGCTATAATTTTTGTGGGTTTTGTGGGATAAAATTCGTTTATACAGCCAGCTTACTGTCTTTTAAAGACAAACAGATATTAAATAAACTAAAAGAGGTTTTCTTCATCAATATATTTCTCTCTAACCTATAACTGAGAAAAATTATGTTTATAGATATTTCTATGTTAAGAATCCTTGCTTTTATGTAATTAACCTCTTTTCTAGAATATTTTGTTTTTTTGTGGGTACTACCATATTTGCCCTGAATGGGAATAATTTGTGTTTGATTTTTGTATCTACATTAATATATGAAATTAATCTGATTTTCAATTTTAAAATTATATTTTAATTATTTCAGTATTTTGGATACATTCACCTCAAAAGATGCATGGCAGAAAATCCTTTATTTACTTGTACTCTTTAAAAGATCTTGTATAAAAATTCATTTAATGGTATCTTTATTTCAGACTGTTAACCATTGACTTAATTTCTTTGATCATAAGAGATTTTTTTCAATCTTTATATTTTTGTGTCAATGTTGTTAAACAATATTTTCTGTACTCTTTATTTATTGAGAAAGAAAGACCGAAAAAAAAAGAAGGGAGATAGAAATTGCTTTTATCATAGTATAAAATATTACATTAAATCAGATGCTACTTTATATTTCAAATTAAAACAAAGAACCTAGTTCTCCTGGTTTTTTGAAAGTTATACTAGTTAACATAATTCTAGCTTTTCGGCTTGCAACATTGTTTCAGATGGAATAGAAAATGATTGCATCTTTTTCACACTTTGTAGAGAAAAAATATACAAACGAATAAATGATTATCTTAATGGTCTTTGTTAAACAGTGTCTTCTGTAGTTCACCCACCTTTGCAATAGATCAGCTTTGAATACTTATATCATGAAGCAATCATTCAGGTTCTTGAATCTGGATGGATCTTCCAATTCATTTTGACCAATATGATGTGAGAGGAGACTGTATGTGACTAGAACTTGAGAGTACACACAGCCTCTGTAGTCACATTCTTAGATATGTGAACACACTAAGTTTGAGGTCCAGAACAAGTTATTTAAGAAAGAGAAGCCATATGGCATAAAATGGAGACATTTAGGAGGAGTGAAGGTAGATTTTCCCCAAGTCTGTCCACCAGGTGAATATAATCACAGTGAGTTTTTTTAAATAGATCATCATCTAATGAATCCATCAATTTAGTAACTTTTCCATCTTTCATATAGCTACATCATGCATCATGGATGTTTCTTTACCACTTCCCAGAGTGGCCTCATGTAGAGATGTGAGAATTCCCTTTTTTTTATTTCTGGTTGTACCATGTTGTTGATTCAATAATATTGAATGCACAGCTTACAGTATTCTAAAATTCCTACCTGAATAATGCTTATCTAGTCATTTTTTTCACTTCTATGAACAAAAGACCTGTTGAAAACAATTTTAGAGAAAAAAAAATTTCCTTTGGGGACTCACAGTTTTTTATGTCTCAGTTCAAATATGGCTGGCTCTGGGTCCAAGGTATGTCAGAATATCATGGTAGAAGAGTGGTGGAGGAAAGTAGCTCTCGACATGGTACTAGGATGCAGAGAGAGAGCTTTGCTAACCAATGACAAAATATAAATCACAAAGGCATGCCCCAGTGGCCTACATCTTCTTGCCAGCCCCTACCTGCCTATGACCACCACCCAGTTAATCTATAAAAACACTAATTAAGGTAAAGCTCTCCTAACACAATCATTTCACCTCTTAGTATTCTCATATTGTCTAACACATGAGCTTTTGGAGGACACCTCTTATTTAAAGCATAATATTTAGCAAACATATTCTTCCATAAATTTTCCTTCAGAAGATTAGATAGCACTTTGACAGTACTCTTGCAGAATATATTACACAGTGAAATTCCAATGGAAAACACCATGTGAAAAATGTGAACAACAACTAAACCTTGAAAATGACACTAGTTTTGAATTTGGGGATCTCAAATGAGAAGGCTTGCTCTACCTCAGGTGGGACCATGTATTTCAGATGACTCAAAATTTTGTGCTTATGGTCATGTCTACAAGTGACTGAAAAAAAGGTTTTGAATGTTGTTTGAGGGTTTACAAATAATTTTTTGAGTGATCATGTTTATAAATGTGGATTCTGTTAATAATAAGAATTAACTGAATGAGGCTTCTTTGTGTGTGCATTTTTGTACTATTATTTTTTATTTAACCAAGTGATGAAATATTTCATTTGCTTGATGTATCATTCCAGCTGAAGTGGAACCAGGTGATGCTGTAACCTCTTATACTAACTCTCCTGCAGAGATAACCAAGAATGAGACTGTAGACAAGAGTGGAGCATAGAGCAATAAACTCTGGCCTAAAGGCTGGTTAGACTATGTTGGAAACTGAGATCAAGTGCTAAATCTGGTAGTATCACACAAGTCAATTGATACTGCTGTATCTCACCCTCTATTTTATAAAATACAGACAATAGAATATACTTAAATAAGTTATTTTAAGGATTTAAAATTATAACCAATTATATACTGCATAGGAATAGATATACCTATTCATTTATCTATCTATATTTTACCCTGGAAACTGTATTGCAATATTTATTAATTTATGTCCACAAAAATTTTACAAAATGTAACATCTGTTAATAATGAGAATTATATGCTTATACATTGTGGACAAATATACATTACACATAGATAAATATATATATATATATATATATATATATATATATATATATACATATATATATCCAATTGTGTCTTTGTTTATAGATTGCATTGGCAAAATATGTAGCATCCATACAATGAAACACTATTTAGCTAAAAAAAGTAAAGAATTCTGACATATGTTCAAAACCATTACTCTAAGTAAAAGCAGCCAGCAAAAATAGATCACATGGTTTATTATTGCATTTACATGAAATGATCAGAAAAGGCAAAATTACAAAAAGTAGATTAGTAGTGGCCTGAGGCTGGAGGTAGAATGGAAATTAGTTGTTAATTAGCATGACAGTTTTCACTGGAGAGATGGAATGCTCTATTTATGGTGGCACTTGCACCACTTGATAAGTTTTCCAAAAACCATCATAAATTGTAGAGTTGTAATGGGTGAAATTTTATCTATCATACATATATAATTGAATATATAACTGATATATGTTAAAACATATTAATAATAAAGTGAATTTTCTTTTATAGACCTTTTTATAAATTATCTCAAAGGGGAAATATAGTTTATAAGTACCTGTTTTAGGTTGGAAAGATTATTTCACTTGGTTTCTGAATTAAATTTTTTGATTGACATGCTTTGTATATTTTTTCCTATTCTGGCCTTCTGTATCACTATTTTTTGTTATTACTTATGCATTACTTTGATTCCAAAGTAATTACAGAGCTTTTAAGGCCCAATACATGGATAAAACTATGATACCGTTATCATCTCATTTATGTACTAGTTCATTCTCTAATCATGACCTACTATGTGATAGCATATTACTAATGTCTAGAGATAGAAAGCAAAATAAATAAACAAAAATTAAAATTAAAGACATGAAAAACATGATGCTCTCTTCTTGGAATTAATTGTTAGAGAATTATCTTTATTCTAGGTCATACTGGAATTGTTTGTTGCTCAAGAAATTGGCATGATCTCTCTAACCCATGAAAACACTTTGGCAAATTTAAAGTTTTCACTCTAGTTACATTACCATTTGGGAAATAAAATGAATTGAAAAGAAAATTATAGCCACACCATGGATTTCTCATTCACTGATTTGCCAACATTGGACCTTTTCCTTTGGAAAAGCTTTCTTCATTGCAAACTGGGATAGGTTGCAAAGTGACCATAAGTTGGTTTCCTGTGTCTTAAGTTATAAGGGTATTTATAAGGGTGACATATTCATGGTTCTGTTGGGATTCAAAACACCATTTGGATTAAGCAAGTAGGATGCTGCCATTGCTCTTACTAAGATGGTCTGTGCAGAGCTCTCACAAACCCATTAACAAAAGTTTCTACATTCATTGAAGCTAGTATTCTTCTCTCATCCAGCCACCACAACACTAGTACATGGCAGGTTTGTTGGGGGAGGCTAGATTATAAATACAAAAGATAGATTAAATACATCAAATATTTGCAGTGCAAATTTAAAATTCTATCCAATAGTATTTTTCTCAAAATATCACACACAAAAAAGAGTCAATTATAATGACTTTCTACTTTTTGAATTTCTTGTTGATATGCAGATCAACATGCAGAAAAATCCTCATGAATCATAATTGTTTTAACAGAATGGAATACATTCAAAGAAAGGATTATTGCCCTGCTATTATGCCTTCCAAAATTCTACAGTTTCATATAATTGTTTCTATGCTTTTCTGTTTCAAATTTCTCTCTCTGACATCACATCTGAATATTTTCTGCTCAATAATAATGACCTTTGTTTCATGAAATTCATGAAATTTTCACAACATGAAATAGCTTCTAATGGAGTTATTTCCCTTCTGTCCATTAACATCTATAGTGCACAATGGGACATGAAGGGAGGTGACTAATGCAGTCTGATGTTGTGAAGGTAAAGTCATGGAAGGAAATTATACTTGGGATGAATATTAATCAATGCAGAGCTCAAAAGCATGTGTACCAGACTGACACCAAATATGGTTGAAGCAGTGTTAATCAGTAGAAATGACAGAGATTTTAAAGTTGCTTTAGCTCAAATTAAAAGGTAAAATGAGTTAGTGGATAGGTCAAAAAATATGCAGATATCTTTACTAATGGTTTGGAATTAATATTTTTATTTCTAGCTGATAATAAACTTTTAAAATATTTTAACTTTAAATATATAAACTTCACCTTTATATCCATCAGAAGTTGTGTGAGGGAAGTATTAAAAAATAGCCATATGTTGGGAAGGCTTTTTGTTGTTTTGTTTTATTTTGTTTTCCTTTCTGCACTGGAGATTTAACTCAGGGTTACTTTACCACTGAGCTACATCCCCAGTCCTTTTAAATTTTTAATTTTGAGACAAGGTTTTGCTGAGGATAGCCTCAAAATTTCAATCCTCCTGCCTCAGCCTCTGGAATTTCCAGGATTACAGGAGTTTATCTTCAATGCCAGCATTAGGATGGTTTGGTAGGCATGGAAAGAGTTGTTCTTTCATCAAAAAATGTCCTGTTTGTGAGACTAACTTGATAAAAGTTTCTAGCTGCAGAGTCTAAGAAAGTTATTGTAATAAAATATCTACACAGGGAGACCTGTGGAGGAGGTACACAAAGAAACAGACACAGACACAGGGTGCAAGCAGCAGACAGGATGGAGTGGATAGAGTGAAGTGAAATGGTGAAGGAGAAGTGCAGAAGTGAAGCGTCCACTCATCCCTGCCTGGGAGTTTATTAACTCAAAGAACACATACCTCCTGTTACCATGACTATATTCTCATTAGTATTTCTTTAACCCTGAGTACTAGCTAACTGAGATAAGGTCCACATTAGAATAAACATGAGGCCCCTATCCTCCAGGTGCATCACCATGGAGAGCAGATAGTGCCTGAATAGTTATCTTATTACCTCAGAGGGAGACGGCTGGACATCCTAGGCCTGGGAAGCAGGGTAAAATTGTGAAGGGCATTGCTATAGCAGCTGGGTATCCCATGCTTTTGCACAGGAATTTCCCAGCAGCAGGTATATCCCAGCAGCAGGGCATTCTGTGTCCTTGCACAGAAACTTCTTAGTCAACAAGTATGTCATAATCACAAAGTTTGTAGACCCCAATTCCAAACACAGAACTCCCACAAGTTACCAAAGCATTCAAGCCATAATGCTACTCTTCCTATGTCAACCTCAGGACATGAATAAACAAAATGGGTTCTTAGGCCATGACCATTTCTATATAACTTGGGTTCCTTTTAAGTGTAATATTTGCTCCAAATCTTCCTGTTGCATTGGTCAACATTTTTTTTTTTCAGATCTGCATGGCTGAATATTCAGATCTGCATCTGAATATGTTGAGGACTCCACATATTCAATTCTATTTTTTTCTCATCTTTCCTTTCCCAGTGGGCAGAGAGGTAAGAATTGATTTTCAGGTTGGGGATTCAGCTCAGGGGTAGAGCACCTCTTTGATGTTCTAGGCCAGGAGTTCAATCCTCAACACACACAAAAAAATGAATTTACCTTCTTATTTCTAATTCATTCAACTCCTCACCTCCTTTTTTTTTCACAGAAGTTACTCCCCAATAAGTATTTTGTGATATTAATTTTTTCTTGGTGTTGATATCTGTTGACTCAAAAATAAAATATGTCAGGAGATAAATAGTATTCACATTTTAATAATGAATTCCTATGCTAACTTGTGAAAAAAATATGAAAAAAGATTGTTATAAGGCATATTTAAAAGGTCAAATAATAATAATAGTATTTTCAATTTCTATTATTTCTTAACATTCAATGATATTAATAGAATAAATCAGAGAGATAAAAGCAGGCACATAAGGTACACAAACATTTATTCCTCGTATATTTGATATTATGAATATCCAAGTTTTGTAGTTTACAGGTGAAACAAGGTAAAGTGCTTTAAATAAATAAAAATAAGGGCAAAGAAGCAGAACATTAACTCAAGACTGTATTTTAAAGTTTGTGTTTTAATCACTATATTAAAAGGCCAATTTTACAAACACATAACTGTAATTTTGGGAAATAAAAAAAGAGCATTTAGCATTAATAATTAATATACTTATTTACCCTATAAATGACAGAAAATATGGAATTTGTGGTTTAATGGGGAGTTATATTACAGTATGAATGCTTTGGTTTTTATCTAGATAGAGAGACTGTAGGCAGTTTAGTGTTTAGCCTGAAATCCTGGAAAGAGTTCTGTAGATTAAAATCCTGAGTTATGCTCCTGCGTTACTGTCATAAAGGTCACAATTTTTTATAGTTCTTTAATTAGGTGTTAAATATGGAAACTAAGAAAACATATTTATTCTAAGATTTAAAAATAATGATCAAACTTTAAAAATATCACTGTTATAATTAAATTTGCTATCATATGTTTATAATGTAACCCAGAAAAAGGCATTAAAAAATAACTGGTAAAAATATAATCAAGTTATCATAGCCTCAACAGTAAAAGAATAAAATGAAGAGATGATATGATAATAAATTAATAAATTGGAGTATTTATTGTGGACAGAGGAACCTCATGATAAACAAGCTGAAAATTAATTTGAAAGGAAAATCATAAAATTAACAAGCAAAAATGACATTGATATATAAACTAAAAAAAGGGTTTGAATTATTCATTAGACTTCAATGCCACAAAGTACCTGTTGAAAACTTCTTTTCTTACATAACTACATATCAACATTAACTTAGTGCACCAAAAATTCAAATTTTATTACTATGTAATAATGCCTACTGTCATTTTAAAAAAATTAATATATTGGAAAACTTATTAGAGAAGTGAGGAATACAATTTTTATTGATATTCTAAAATATTTTAAATAATGGGAAATATTCTTTTTATTTTATGTTATGATAAATCAGTTTTTTTATTACTTTAGCTTCATGATCAAAAACAAAGGTTATGTATTGATAGACAAGGCTAAATTTTGTGAGTCATGTATACTTAAGCAAAATGTTAAATATTTCAACTTTATTATTAGCATAACAGAGCTTTATTTAAAAATCACATAAAAATTATTTAACTACCTATCTAGCATCTAGCCTCTTACTTTTTCACCTATCTATAGGATTTAGTACAAAAAACCCTGGAATTCAATAAGCATTAGAACAATGTGAGTTGCTGTCATTACTATTACTTTCTATTATTTTAGTATTTAAAAAAACTATAATAATTATGGTTATCTCTTAGGTTGTTTCAAGATCTAAATTATAGTGGTTTGTATATTTGATTGATCAGGGTAGTTATAATAATATAAGTTCTCTCTTCTTTAAAGTTTTTTTTTAATCTCATAATATTACTAAAAACATTTTTATCTTCTTGGAGTTAAAATAGGGTGAATATATTTTCAAAAATTTTATGTTAAATTTTTGTGCAGCACCTTCATTTGTGAAAGTAACTAAGGATTGCAAGTTTAAGTCTCTAGCTTAAAGTCACAGAGTTCTAAACTCTAACCACAGAATTCAAATTATTAATTATAGTGAGCTCTATTATGTCATATCAAACACTTTTTTATTATTTTTTCTGTCTGAACATATTTTGTAGACTGGTCTTTTAATAAATAGTGTTTGAAAATCATTGATTTTACAAAGTAGATTTTAGTTCCTAGTTTCCTTCCTCTTGAATTCTAAAGTCATTTTGTATAAAATAGTGAAGAGGGATATAAATATACCAAGACTCATTTAAATAAGCATCTTCAGTGTATGTGGCTTATGGTTTGCCAGAAGATATCATTTTTAAGATAAAGATAGTATATAATAGTGACAGTACTAAATTTATACCAATTTTACCTTCCATTAAAATTATATGATTATATTTATATGGTTTAGTGGAATTGTTGTGCCCCAAAGAGGCAAACACTATGACAGCTAGGCTCTGGCTGTGGTTGTCAGCTTTAACAACTATTCAGATGAATATGGGTTGTACAGAAGCCAAAATATCATGATCTCTTTAAATCACTATGATTTCCACAACATTTCTGCTTCAGGAGGCTACAAAATCTTGGGGAAAAAAATCTTGTGTATGTTTTGAACATTTTCACAACAGTCCAATGATTTTTGAAGGCTTCTATCTTTACATGATTCAACCAAATAATATAGATAACCCAAATCCAATATTCTGATTGAAAACACTTACTTCATTTTTTTTTCTCATAGAGATAAATGCATTGAAATTACAAAGAAATGTTCTCTTGAGTATTTATTTTGTATTAGTTAAATGGTAGCAAGACAGAGTGTAAGACAAATTTTATGGAAGGTAAGTTATATTTGGTCAATAATTTAGAACTACTTCATATATTTTTCAGTATTTCTGAAGGTATCACTGTTTCAATACTCTATATCTCTTTTAAAAATTTTCCTTTAAAATAGGTTTAAAAAAAGATATGACACATCTATAGAGCACTACAATATTTGGCAACTACACATTGAAGAAATACATCATGATATAATTGAATCATTGTAATTATTAACAGTGATTAAAGTTAAAGGACAATTAAGATAATAATCATAAGATGTACTTCATTTACTAAGGTAATGGAATTGGCATATAATGCAGTTATTAGAGTATTTATTAAGCAAATATTCTTTTGATATAATATAAGCCCTGGGAATTTTGACAGTGAATAATAAAAAGTTGTTTTATTATTCTTGTTTATTTGGCAAGAAAGATAATATTAATGGAATAATCAAAATAATGTAATCCTATATACTTATGACTGCTATTATACAAATAGAATGGGGTATAAAAAACTAAAGGTTCAGTGTGCTCTGTATGTGAATGGCACTGATAATTGCTATTTTATGGAAGATGAAAATGATTTCCTCAAAAATTGGAAAGTCAATTACCTTTGTGTTTTATGACTATGATATTTATATGGTGTTGTTTATAATCTGTTTTAGTCAGTCTTCTTATTATTAATTAAGAATATTCTTCTTATTAATTAAGAATATATTTTCCAATTATATAATAAATTTGTTAAACTAGTACTTTTGTGTAAATTCAATTCAGAAAATAACACCTAGAAACTCAGCCATGTACACTGTGAAGAGTCAACCCCTCTACCTGTCGTGACCCCTCGCCGGCAAAGGAAACACGACGCAGGATTCTTCTTTCAGCAGTTTACTCAGGACCTTTGAATCATGATGAGAAAACAGGAACAAGCAAGGAAAGAACACGGGCGGTTGGTCTGCCTTAGCTTAAGTACCCAGCCTCGCCAATGAACTAGCACCACGTGGAGAAGTCTAATAGGTACAGCGCAGCGGAAGCAGGCCAGAGCCCAGCCCCACAGCCTTACAAGGAGTTGTTTACTTCTAACAACTCTAACCGCTAAGTCATCAGAAGCAGGAGGCCAGCGCCATTTTCAGGGTGCGGTCGCCGGCTCCCAACATCTACCCACTCAGGAGATAGCCTTGACTTTAACTTTGATGGCTCCTCTTAAGATACTTCACACATCCAGTGACATTACTATACAGACAGCCAGGAATTCTACTCTACCCTGAGGTGCCATATTTCTTATACAAATTCAGTTATTCACAGAATGATTTAGAATAAAATTAAATTTACTGTCTTCCTATTTTCTTTAAGCAAAATTTATGTTATTAATTCCCCATGACCCATCACTAATACTATGAAACATTATTAAGCCCACACTAGGTTGTAACAGTTGTGAAATATTAAAAAATAGGATAATAGTCTTATAAAGAATTTTCAAATTTGTATAAAAATTTCAGACATTGAGCCAATGAGCAAAGTTAAACCAAGCATTCATATTTTAAAAGGTGTTGATACTTCAGTAGAAAATAAGTTATTTAGCAATAAATAATTGCAAAGGCCTCTGGTCTATTAAGTTTGATTGTAGATAGACAATAGGCAACTCCAAGACTAGAGGTAGGGAAAACAAAATGAAATTAGAGAAAATTATTTCTTTATTAGGGAGGATTTAGTGACTTACATACTCAAAAGAAATAAATATGATTAGGAATGTATCAGGCAAAATAGTGTCTGCCATTATTTCTACCATCTGTCATTTAACCTCCTGGCATGAGTATGTTATTTTACATGGTAAAAGAAATGATGCAGATGCAAAAATATTTATTTGTCAGTTGAAATTAACACAGTGAGGAAATTATGGTTTGTCTTCTGGGCCAATTGTATTCATGTAATCCCTTGAGAGCAAAAAGTGAAACCAAAAGGGGAGTTTAATCAACTCCTTGGTATATATCTAAAAGATCTGAAATCAGCATATTATAGGGGTATAGCCACATCAATGTTTATAGCAGCACAATGTACCAGAGTCAAGTTAGGGAACCAACCTAGGTGCCCTTCAACAGATGAATGCATAAAGAGTATTATACACACACACACACACACACACACACACACATATACAATGGAATATTAGCCATAAAGAAGAATGAAATTGCCACATTTGCTGGTAAATGGATGTATCTACAGATTATCATGCAAAGTGAAATAAGACAGACCCAAAGAGTCAAAGTTCAAATGTTTTCTCTGCTGTGTGGAAACTGGCAAAAAATGGAAGGATAAGAAAGAGAGAGAGAAAAGACCAAGAAAGGAACAGGGGTGGGGGGATTCCATCAAAACAGAAAAAGGATCAATGGAGAAGACAAAGTGGATTAGGACAGAGGGAGGAGGGATGGGATAGGGGAAGAATAGAAGAATAAATCTGACCTAACTTTCCTATGTACATATAGGAATATACCACAGTGAATTCACCATTATTTGTATCCATAACAGTATAATTAAAAAATAAGTAAACAGCAGAAAGATCAGGGGAATAAGGGAAAGGAATAGTGGAACAGAAGAGGACAAAGTAAGGGGGAAATACTCGGTATTGAATTAGAACAAATTATATTCTATGTTTTTATAATTATGTCAGAAGGGATCCTTATGTATATATAACTAAAAATAACCAAGAAATTATGTATATTTTAAAAACAGGAATTTTAGGGACATTAAAAGTATGAGAAAGATTCAATATGCCACTGTCAATTAGTAATGAGGGAACGTGGGTTAAAGATTTGGGTCCCTTGCTTTACAAGAGCAAGGAGTTGAAGTCTACTTAAAATTGAAATGTTGATGATGAAAGAAGACCTTGATTTAGAGATGAGAATCCACAGTCATGGATGATACTTTGTAAATCCAGTTAAACAGATTTATATTATCTGTACTTTATTAACTTTAGTATAATAAATAGATTTAGTGTAAGCTGATAAGTTATGGAAAGTTATTAGAGCAACAGTAAAAAGCAAATTTGTTATGTAGCTGTGTTTGAGTTAGCACTAAAATGTAATAAAGCCTAGATATCAGCTTAAATAAAAGAATAGTTTTTAAGAATTATTCTGGATATTCTTCTGTCAGAAGAGAAGTTAGCAATGATTATTTCCCATTCAGTATGTTCTCTTTTGACACTCATCATTGTTTCCCTTGTTATGAAGAAATTTTTTTGTTTTTGTTTTTAATTTAATGCCATTCCGCTTAGTAATTATTGGTTTCATTTTTTGAGATGGAGAATGTGCATTAAAGCAGTTGATTTCTGCACTCATGTATTTTCTTATTAGTATTTGCAAAGTTTCTGTTCTAATTCATGGTCTGTCATCTTTTGAATTGACATATGTATAGGGATATGAGGGTCTTATTTCATTTTATACATGTGTATATCCAATTTTCCAAGCAAAATTGTTTATAAGGCTGTCCTTTTGCCAATATATGCTTTTGGCACCTTTGTGGAATATCAGGTAACTATGTATAGGTGGTAGTTTCTCTGTGTCTTCTATTGTATTCAGATGCCTTCGTGTATGTTTTCATGTTGATACCATGTTGGTTTTACAGTAGCTCTGTTGTATAATTTGAAATCAGGCATTATGAAGCCACCAGCATTGTTTTTCTTTGCTCGGTAATGCTTTGGCTCTTCTGCGTCTTTTATACTTGCAAATGAATTTCATGTCTGTTTTTTGCAGTTCAATGAAGACTATTACTGGTATTTTGATGGGGGATTACACTGAATCTGAATATTGCTTTCTTAGTATAACCACTTTAATGATATTAACTTGGGGAGGTCTTTCCTTGTTCTAAGGTTTCTTTCTTTCTATTTATTTCTTCAGTGTTTTATAATTTTCATTGTAAAATTCTTTCACCTACTTAATCAGATTTATTTGCAGATATTTTTTCTTTGAGGCTACCATGAATATAACTATTTTCCTGATTTCTTTTTCATTATGTTTGATATCAGCGTATATATAAAAAAAGCTTTTTTGTGGTTGTTACTGATTTTGTTTCCAACTAATTTGCTCAATTTGTTTAACACCTCTAGAAGTCCTCTGGTGGATTTTTTTTGTTTGGTCTTCAATATGTAGGAACATATCATCTACAAACAGATAATTTGAGTTATTTTTCAATTAGCTTATGTTTAATCTGCTTCTCTTGTTCAGTTTCCTTTTCTAAACTATCAAGAATTCAAAAACTTATCCACTAATTAATATAAAGGCAAATGAACTAAATAGATATTTCTGAAAAGAAGAAATGAAAACATCCTACCAAGATATAACAAAGTGTTTTGTCTCCTTAAAAATCAAATCAAAATTATTCTGAGATTTCCTCTCACTTCAGAGAGAATGGCAATCATCAAAATATAAATAATAATAAATGGTAGCTAGAATGTAATGAGGAAGAAACACTTATACCTTGTAGGATGGAATGCCAAGTAGTACAACCACTATAGAAATAATAGAGATTTCTCAAAACACTAGGAGTAGAACCTAGCTATATGACCTAGCTGTCCCACTCCTTGGTTTATCCCACAGGAGTGAAGTAAACATACTAGAGTGACACATGCATTCAGAATTTATAGAAGCATAATTCAGAGTAGCCACATTATGGAACCAGCCTAGGTATTCATTTGAACAGACAAATAAATGCATAAGTCAGATATGACATGCATAAACAATGAAGTTCTATGCAATCATCGAGACCAAAGGTATGCCATTTGCTCCTAAATAGGAAACTTCATGCTAATGAAATAAATCAGACTCAGAAAGTAAAGGGTTGAATGTTTTCTCCCATATGAGGATGGCAGAGAGAAATAGAAATAAAAAAAGGGTGATCTCATAAAAATAGGAGGGAGAAGAGTAGAGGAAGGAGATTGACCAAATTTTTCTATATGTATGTGTGAACTAGAAGTAATTGGGGTCTCCAAAAAAATATGAAAGATTTGAAACTAGGAAGCTAAGGTTTCCCAGCATGATTTTAAGTCAAATTAGAAGTTACTTTGTGATAAAAAGATGGAATTATCAGAGAAAATAGAAGAAATATATGTGTAATATTGTCTTCAGAAGATCAAGTTGTATTTAGATGGACATATACAAACATGTATGTGTATATGTATGTATGTGTGTGTGTGTCTGTGTGTGTGTGTGTGTGAGAGAGAGAGAGAGAGAGAGAGAGAGATAAAGAGAGAGAAAGCACATGAGCACACTCATTGCTTCATTCCTTCATAAATAACAAATTCTCAAGTGTAATATTCATTTAGGTTCCCTAAGTTTAAGTGCTATTGCACTCTTCTTGGTTTATGTAAAAATATCATCAACATGAATGTTTGAGACTGAAATATCTCATTATATATAATTTTAAAATGTGCTACACGATGAACTCGTAGCTTAGGTAGACATATCATATACAAACACTGAATGCAAACATACATGTATACACATGCAGGAATACATCACAAATCATGTCCACAAATCCCCTGACCTACTATACACATTAAACATTCAGGAGTACAACATTTTCACATATCTCTCTGTTTTAAACTTAGAATGTTTGAGTATGCACTGGAAAAAAACATAATTTGCTGCCTTATCCTTAGACTTTCTTTCACTTTGAAATATCCATAAATATATTTATTTTGCCATTTTCCAAATAAGTTTTGATGCTAGCAACTCTCCAGAAATTGTGTTGGTTTTTTAGAATACTGTATTTGAATATGAAACTTAAAAGAATAAAGAATGTACCCTCCTCAAACCTAGTCTTCTCAAAAACAAAGACATTGCTTAACTAATCACACAAATTAATTTGAACATAATAGCTGTATCTTATGCTACAAATCAGAAGCTAAATAGGATGCTAATGTTACAAATAAAATTTAAACATTTGCAAAAAATCATAAAATGAGAATTATAAAAGTAAGAGGATTGCAGGCAGAGGAAAAACATTAGAGTGGGAAGAAGCACAATGAATATGCCCAACTAAAAGAACACCAAGTGTCTGGTGTGAATAGTCAGAGGGAGCCTTTTTCAGAATAAGGGAGGAAGTAAATTAGAGCCATACAAGTGCCTGTAGATTGTGTAGTTTGCTTTTTTTTTTTATTAGAGCTGACAAAAGCTTTAGGAAAAGCACAGATGCATTTGAGTATACATCATCCAAAGAGATCTGGTGCATACTCCCAGTGCCAATATGGAGAAATTCTGGTCAGTTTCCTTCTGAACTTGCATTTCCCCTTGTTATTGAGTGACTTAATGATTTTGTAACTGCTGTTCACAGTTTCATAAATTGTGATTAGTCACAGTAAGAAAAGGACTTTGCTCAAGTGTTCTTTGATGGAGTAAATTTTACCACACAGTTCTAATCGTGGTCTAGTGGGCTCTTTTCTAGATTTTTACAGTGGTAGTTGTTTAAATTTATTTGAAAGCCCATTCATATCTTAAACAGAACAATATGATATTCCTGAGAAAATACACATATACAACATGAATGCATATGTATATATTTAGCAAGTAATAAGAAATAATGTAAAAGATGCAGGAATGGAAGCCCAAAGAACAGATGGGAAGAAGGAAAATGATACACTTAAAATCATATCAATGACTAAATTAAGATAAGTGGTCTTAATACTTCAAAAATGTGGCAGGAATTATCGTCCAGGATTTAAGGATGTTATTTTCTTCTATAACAATGAAAGCATCTTAAATATATGGACACATAAGTAAAGGAAAAAAAATAATTAGGTTTTGAAAATTCTTTTAAAACACACAGAGCCCTGGATTAGATAAATCAGACAAAGTAGACTTCTGAAAAAAGAACATTATCTCTGAAAAAATAACTTTTCCTTATAAGGGAGACAAGCAAACACAAAGTTATTGTGTGGTGGTATTATAGATTTAAACTTCATGATGCAAAACCTCACAGAACTGAAAGAACAAATAAATGCTTCTACAATTACAGTTGGGAATTTAAATGTTTACATTTAAAATTGATAGTGTTATGATTAGATCTTATATGTCCCTTAAAGCCCCGTGTATTATGTGTTTTATAGGTGATATGGGGCAGTGGTGGTTAGTTTGGGGTTTGTAGCTGAATGGGAGAAATTTGGACCAGTGGGGGTAATCCCTTGAGGGGAGAATTGGGCCCCCTGACCCTTCCTCTCCCTTTGTGCTTCTCGATTGCAATGCGTTGGGCAGCTTTGCTCTTCCATGTGCTTTACACCATGAATTTCCTGCTTCTCCACAGGGCAAAATCAAAGGGGCAAAGCAACTATGATCTAAAACCATTGAAAACAAGAGCCAAAATAATTCTTTGCTTTTTGGAAAACATTCTGAATTATAAATAAACTAGTGCTTAGAGGAAAAGTAGAAACCACATGGACATATGAATAAATGCAGAAAAAAATCTAAAATAACAACTCTAAATAAACAGGTAGGCACCCAATGTGTTGTTTTCTTTGGAAAACTCTCTTAATACACATATGAAGTTAATATTGCTCCCATTGAAAATTTCCCAAGCTACATGGGAAGGTTATGTAGTGTGTGTGTGTGTGTGTGTGTGTGTGCGCGCGCGTGTGTGTGTGTTTGTGTGTGTGCATGTGTACATGCAAATACATATGTTCATTATATGCTAAAAACATGACATGTTAATATTAGTTAACACCTGATAGATTCTGTATTTTTATTAACTTTTTTTCCAAAGCAATAGTTTCTATATTAAACATGAATCATAATTTATTTTTATTTGAAATTGTTTAGACGTAAAATGATAAAAATCTATACAGGGTGTGAGGAATTCTCCATTTTATAAAGAAACAGTTTCCCTGAGCTATTCCACTTGGACGGCAAAGTCTAACGCAGAAAGATTTTAACTCTTCTGCTCAAGTATATAACTGTCCAGTTTAGTCAGTTTTTGTGTCACTATGACTGAAATACCTGAGAACTAGTAAGAACTACTTAGAGGAGAAAAAGGTTATTTGAGGACAACAATTTCAGAAGTCTCAGTTCATCATTAGCCAACTCCACTGCTCTGCGCCCAAGGTGATGGAACACATATAGGGGAAGGGCATGGCAGAGGGAAGCTGTTCCTCTCATAGCAGCAAGGAGGTAGATGTGAAAGAGGATCCATAGGAAAAAATACACCCTTCCCAGGCATACCTCCAGTGATCCAACTCCACTAGCCACTCCCTACCTGAATACAGTAATGTCCTAGTCACTCTATTCAAACTAGAATTGACTGATTAGGTTACAGCTCTCATAATCTGATTATTTTACTTCTGAATATTCTTCCATTGACAGGAGGTTTTAGGGAGCCCCTCATATCCAAATCATAACATTATGCCTTTGAACCCCCAAAACAGTTGTCTATCTCATAATACAAAATTCATTTAGTCCACCTCCAAAAGTCTCATAGTCTATAATTGGAACATTGCTCCAAAGGCTCTTCTGAGCCTCAAGATAAACTTTTATCTGTGATCCCCTGTAAAAAACAAAAGCAAGTTATAGCCAGGCACAGCAGTGCATGCCTGTATTCCCAATGGCTCTATAGGTTGAGGAAGGAAGATTGCAAGTTGAAAGCCAGCCTTAGCAAATTAGCAAGACCCTATCTCAAAATACAATTTAAAAGGGGCTTAGGGATATCGCTTATTTGTTAAGCATCCTTGGATTCAATCACTGGTTCCCCAAAATAAAATAAATAAATAAAAATGGAAAGCAAATAATCCAAAGTACAGGTGACAGAGAGTGAGCATTCTAATTCCAAGTGGGAGTAGCGGGGCACAGAAAGTAGGGATGAGGCCAAAGCAAGACCAAAACACTGCATGGCAAGTAGGGTCCATAACCCTATCTGTAATACCACTCCACATAGAACATCTAGAACACTTCACTGTGAAAAGTTATGTTCAAAGGGCTCGGGCAGCCCTGCCCATTTGATCTTGCTATTTGTAGCCCACACACCCTCTCTTTTAACCTGCTCTCTCTGAAGCCAAACAATTTTCCCAGTAGACAGTCCATGTTAGGGGCATCTCTTAATTCCTCAGGTCTCCATTTCAACTTTGTCTTCACATTTACAGTTTTAGACTTTACCCTTTAAGGGTCAGTCCACATGGATTTTGACCCTACTGCATGCACTTGGGCCTCCAGACCTTTTCTTGAAATCTCAATGGAAGCCTCCAGAAGTTAAGCCCCTTAACTTGAGTTAAGCCCCTTAACTCAGGCATCCTTTATTCCTGCAGAGCCAACACCATGTGAATGAGGCCAAAGTCTGACTCTAGCATGTGAAATACCTGGGTTTTACAGAAGAATCAAGTTTGCAGCAGCCTCCAAGCGCCTGTGTGGCATAGCATGATGAAACATCTTTCTAGGCTCCTCTGTGAGATCTCTTCTCAGAGGAATTTTCCCTTCTACATCCTTTAACCAGCAGTGGGCATGATCTTGCAAAGTCCAAGGATGCCCTCAATTCTTCCCTATTGCTTATGTTTTTTGTTTGTTTGGTTTTTGGTGTCATTTATTTATTTATTTATTTGGTGATGCTGGGGATTGAACCCAGTTTAGGCAAGCATTCTATCACTGAGTTACACACCCATCCCATGTGTAGTGTTTTTTTTTTTTTCTTTTTTTTTTATTGGTTGTTCAAAACATCACAAAGTTCTTGACGTATCATATTTCATACATTATATTCAAGTGGGTTATAAAAGTACTTAACATGCCTGATCTCTTCAAAAAGCATGTATGTGTGTGTACCTTGGCCCCACCACTCACGCACATTTCTCCTCAGCTGAAATTTTTAAATCCCTTAGCCTTTTTTTGCTTCAAATTCTCACAGTATTCTAGGGCATGATGTAACCTGGGGCATGTTGCATCAGAAAAGAGGAAACTTAACTTGCTGGCTGCTACCAGCTTCCCAGTCCTGGGGCCATATGTGGCTAAGATAAGCGCCTGGCGATTAGCCAGAAGGCATTGCCTTGGGTTGTGATGAAGAATGGAACCACCTCTAGGATAGGCTCAGAACACTTCTGTCCTCATGGACAGCTCATGTCACCCATTACTACCTGTAGGATGGGTGTACACATGAACTCTCCTCACCCTGCTGACCTTTATCCTGATTGGCTCCTGTACATTTTATTAGCTGTGTGTTTTCTCAATAAATGAGCTCCTGCTTTGACTGGTCTCCCTGGCACATCTGTTTGCCCTCCAGGAGGGAGGGCTGGGTGCTGGCGGCCAGTTGGCCCTCTCCTTTCTTGGCTCTTCCTGGTTGGGGCATGCTTTCCCCATCTCTCCTACAGGTTAGGAGGAAACGTGGGGGGGCGGGGGGCTAAAAACCCTGCCACAGTATACCAGGCTAACAGCTTTCAACAATATCCACTCCACTGACTCAATGCTATGCTGTCTTGAAATTTCCTCTGCCAGATTAATTAGAAAATCCCCTTTAAATTCAGGTTCACACAAAGTCTCAGGACATGAAAAAAATGTAGCTGATTTCTTTGCAAGAATGTAACATCAGTGGCCTCTAGCCTCATTTTCAGCTGACTTCCTTATTTTCCTCTGAAAACTTATGAATCACAGTCCTCATTCTTATTGCCATTCTGGTCTTCTAAGCTTCCTCCAGAATCATCCTTTAAGCTCTACTTAGAACATTCTAAAGCTTCTCCAGCCTGAATTTCCAATCTTTTCAAAATTCCTCCTTCAAACCAGCTCCAAAGGCCTCAGGACCCCATGGTCAGTTAGTTCCAGCAATAACCCCACTCTCAGTATCAATTTCAGTTTCAAGCAAACTTTGCATCACTGTGACTGAAATACCCTATAACAACTAAGAAGAGGGAAAGTTTATTTGATGTTCACAGTTTCAGAAGTCTCAGTCCATAGATGGCTGACTCCATTGCTTTGTGCTCAAGATAAAGTAGCATTCCATAGGTGAAGGGAGCAGCAGAGGAAATTTGCTTCTGTTATGGAAATGAGGAGGCAGAGAATGGGGGTACAGAGTGCCACAGGGAAGATGCATTCTTCCATGGCATGCCCCCAGTAGTTCACCTCCTCCAAACCCTCCCTCTACAGTTACAACCCAGTCAGTTCATTCAAACTAGGTTGAACTCATCACTCATCAGATTACAATTCTCATAATACAGTAATTTAACTTCTGAACACTTGGAAAAAATAGGAGATTTTTAGGAACCACCTCATATCCAAACCATAACACCAGATCCTGAAATATATATATATATATATATATATATATATATATATATATATATATATATATATATATATGGGAGAAATCATATAGGGGAAAAGAACTACCTAGATTTCTCCAAAAAAAAGCAACCTCCTGCTGTATAGGATAATCATAAGTCATAAAATGACAAATAAATTGATTGTTTTAATAAAAAATCACAACCTATAAACTTATTAAATTAAATCAGAGTTGCCCAGATGCATGGGCATATCAAACTAATATTGGAGAAACAGGTCCCGTTAGCTTATCAATCACACTATACCAGTGAATGATGCAATGTTCTCACCAAAAACAAATAAAAGAAAAGAAAGATATCTAATCAGTGGTATGGCCATGCACATACCTAAGTCTGGACAACCTGGTGAGGTGTCATGAGGTTCACAGGCGATGAATTCCTGACCTTAGCCCCAGGTTTTTAGCTCAGCTTGATCTCCCAGATCAATCCATTCCACTTTAAACCTAGTTGCCATGTGGAGCCTTTGGTCTTTTCCCTTGAACAACTTTGAATACCTCAGATCTCTGAAGTGCTCTATGTTTTAAATAAGTTCAAGCCTCAGGTAAGTTCTTTAGCTGAATTTTATCTGGCTACCTACAGTGACTCTTTTGCATCTGTACCATTTCTCTAAATTTAATTTCTGCTTTACCTCCCTAAACCTTGTGGCCATTGTTATCTCTTTCTTAGCTGTTCTGTAACCCATGCATCATCATGTGGAATGTGATGTGTGACTTGAAGGTTATAGATATAAGCAATTAATTGGAATAGAACAAGAGAACTTGTGATTGCCATTGTCCAGATGCCAAGTGAACCATGACTATTTAGTGACTTAAAGTTGGAGAAATTGATGTAGCTTGTGTATTTACTATTATTTAATAAATTCTGACATTGTGGAAAGACACAAATGTGTCCTGTGTATTAATGGTATAGCTCACTGTAGACATAGGCTTTAAAGCATCTTAGTAAACATATCATCAGCTTCTTTTCTATAAGTTTCCCATTATCCAGATTCTTTTCTTTGTAAATTTGAGGGTAATGTTGCATCTTAATATAACTTTTATTTTAAAAACCCACTAAAGGAATAAACATGTAAACAAATGAAGAGAAAAATAATTATGAAATGTAGAATCAATAAATAACAGATAGTATTGAAAAATGTTCATTAGTCAAGATTCAAACAACTGATACCTAAAAATAGTATATACTGGGCCACACACTATTCCAAACATACACACACACACACACACACACACACACACGTGTGTGTGTGTGTGTGTGTGTGTGTTTTGAACATAGATAGATAGATAGATAGATAGAGAGGTGGAGTGCACCTAAGAGAATTTAGGAGAATAAATAGCATTTTATATTTCAGGGATATGTTAGCAAATCCAGGACTCTACAACTAATCTTTTACTGCAATTGTTTTTTTAAATATCACAACCTATGCTTACTTATGAAATCCATCTAAAGAATTAAAACTTTCAACTAGGTACAATCTGCTGAATCATATCTTTTAAAAAGTACTTTGTGTGGCTTAGCCTTGCCATAAGAAATTTGTAAAACATCACTGATTCTTCATTTAAAGTTCATAGATAGAGCCTAGTTAAACATCGTGCTTTAATATTACCTCATGTATATGAGACAGGAGATGCAAATCTAAGGAATTCCAAACCTACTAGCTGTTATCATGTACTTTACCTTTTTTTATATCGTATGTATAGATGAGATTGGTTGAATATTTTTAGAAATTATATATGTATACATATATAATTTAGAAATTATATATATATAATATTTTTAGAAATTATATATATATAATATTTTAGAAATTATATATATATATATATATGGGTTTTTGAGGTCTTGTGAAGGTATGTCATGAATTTTCAACATCTAGGACTTAAAGATGAGCTCAAATAAAGTGAGAATGTGTTCTAATACCCAAGTTTTACTTTGTTATTTATAGTTTTTTAAATAGAAATTAAATGAATAGATATGTGTTTGTTCATTTTCTTCTGCAAAAACAAGATACCTTATACTGGGTAATTGAAAAAGATTGGTTTATTGCTCACAGTTCTGGAGGCAGGGAAGTCCAAGATCGGGGCACTAGCATGTTTAGTTCTCTGGTTCCAGGATGATATTGTATTGCTGTTTCCTCCAGCAAAGAGGTCACCAAAATGTCTGAGAGGAGCAGAGAGTAAAACGACCCTCACTAGGCTTTTGTATGACTGTGATAACCACAGCGGTGCAGCCCTCCACGCCTGAACATCCCCCATTCTGCCCTCACTCCCAATGCTGCTGCATTTTGGATTAAGTTATGAGAAACACATTTACATAAAAGTAAGAATTAATATTCAGAGGATAAAATGCAATGGTTTTTGTCTGAATGAGCAAAGGCTGCTACTTAGTTTAGCTTTGCATTGCCCCAATACAGTTCATTACAAATGGCAGAATCTACACATGACATTTTCTTAAATTTCTCAATAAATTGAATAAGCTACAAATTAGAGTTACCAGCACTACTTTGGATTTGATGTATCCAACATCTTATTTCTTTGCAATATATTTATTACAGATAATGGCTTTAAATTAGAATATGTTTACACCACAGAATCACTCAGTTCTCCACAAACACAATTATAGACTCTGCCTTTCAATATTTTCTAAAGCAGAATTAATACTAAACCCTGTTTACCACATTGTGTAAATTCTATATTATTTTATGAATTTCTCCAAAGATTGTTAATACAATTTAAAAAAAAGCATATCTCATTCGTCTTAAATAGTGTATGGAAGTAAAAGGGAGACTACCAAAGAAGAAGATGAAGACCAGGGTAGAGTGAGTGAAGACAATAAAGGTTTATTGGGGTGGAAATGACTAAAGATGTTGTATGCATGTATGACACAATACAATGAATCCCATTTTTCTATATAATTAATATGCATTGATAAAAAAGAAGCCAATGAGTTACCATTATTCATACTGTTATTGTATTCTATTGTTCTAAAAATTAAGTCTTGGCATATTTCCATGCTGCTATTAAAATCAGCTTGTCATTTGGTCTATATATTTTATTTTATTGGCATTTCTAATTTTAAAAAATGCATACTGATCAGCAGACTGATTTTATGTACCTATTAAACCTTCATTCTATAATACAAAGAAAGCCAAACTAAAATTTCAAGCATAAATTCAATCCAACATGGCACAGTTATAATTTGGAATATGCTACTAAAGGAGATACTGCATGCTTATTGAGCTATTTCATGATTTTTTGCTGAAGTCATAAAGAAAACAGTAACATCACAGCTGCAGTACTTGACCCTAAATGTGGAGATAACAAAACATCACTTTGAACTAATCTCCACAAGAAATACTTACCTAGAAATATGAAAGTCTTAATAAATAATGAAAGCTTACCTGAGAGATGCTGTAAGAATTTATACTATCTGTACTTCATAGCAGTCTCATTTTATATATTTTTCGCTACTTTCCTAAGTGCAGCTAAATTAATTACAGTGATTACATTGAATTCCTTATCTTGAATTGAGGATAAAAGGCTGTTTCAATTTGTAATAATGACTATCTGGGTCTAAAAAGATAGAACCTAACTTTATTCAACTTGCATTGATCTATGGTAATTCTGGTTGATTAACTACTTCAAAATTAAGAGATTTCTTTCAATGTGACTGCATGAAAGAAAGAAAAATTTTATAATTATAGTATGACATCATAGATTTACCTGTATGTTTAAAAAAGTTTATAAGCTATAAGGCTACAATAAGAATTTCCCATTTTCTTGCCCCTTAGTCACTACTGAAATCTCAGTCACAATTTCAAGAGATTTGCTTGTTCATAGTCCAAAGAACATACTTAAAATTAAATTGTTATTCTAATTTTTCACTTAAATTAGAAAACTAATTTTTATCCATTTTGTAAATGTTAAAATTAAATCAGACTCCAGACATGGATTTTTCATCTTAGGGTGGTTCTATCACTTCACATTTGTATAATAATTATTTTTTTCATGTATTTTAGATGCAATGGCTTTCTACTGAAAACTAGTCCCACGATTGTTTCCAAAGAAAATGAGCTCTGCCCTCTGTTTTTCTTTAAATTTAATTTATTATTTTAGTTAACCAAGAAGCATGATATCAACAATCTTAAACATGGTAGTGTTCATAGTAGCAGCAAAACATGAAAAAAAAGAATAAAACAAATAAGAAAATTAGTGAAATTTCTCCTTTTCTTTCTATAAATTCCAAAGCAGTGTTTGCTAACATTTCCACAATTAAATTTTATAAGAACATAGATTATGTGTTAACTTGGCTGAGCCAGGGTGCCAGATAAGTTATTTTTCTGACTTTTCTGAAGTGGTTTTGATGATATAATTAAGGTTTAAATCAGTGGATTTTGAGTAAAGTAGATTATTCTCTACAAAGAATATGAGTCTTATCCATTGGGTGGAGGACTTAGTAGAACAAATACTGACCTTCTAAAGCAAGAACAGATTCTTCCAGCTGACTTCTTTTGTACTCAGCTTGCACTTTTCCTTGGGCCTCCTGCACAGAGAGAGAGATTGAGAGACATTAAGAAATCTATCGCAATGTACATAAACAAACTTATATACATACATACACACATACATCCTGTGTGGTTTTTTTTTCTTGGCAAAAACCTGAATCATGCATGTATTTAGTAAATATATTTAGATAAGAAATTTGCTTTCAGATATGAATTTGAGTAGAAGTGCATCTATTTACCAATGTTTTATTGGTGCATTGTAATTATACATAATAGTGGAACTTGTTTTTACATATTTATACACAAGAAGCATCTCTTAGAAAGCAGGGATTAATTTGTGATAGGGATGACATACACTTTTGTGGTGGTTTGATCCAGATACCTACCAAACATAAGATACTGAAAAAGCATCTCTACACGTGATAATCTTCCCAAGAAAGCCATTGCTTTTTTTATGGTGGATAATACATTTTTAAAATTCCCCTGTCCTACTTTTTTTTATTAAATAATAAATACTCAATAAAATTGTATAATTTCATGATTTGGGGATATATATATTAGCCTAAGGTCTATTTTACTTTCAATAGAAAATATTTGCTTTCTCTATTATTTACTTCTCAAAATGTCTTTTAAATAGGCACAATTCTTATCCACATTTATATTTCATAAAAATCAATTTTACATAAATTAAAGTAACTCACTCAGTATTTTACCAAGTTCAGTGGATCTTGATATAAACATGAGACATATCAGTACATGACACAGAATATAAATAAACTGATCTGTTTAACATTTTCCCATATTGCTAAATATGTGTTACTTTTTCTCCTTCCTTCTTTCTTCCTCCACTTCATGGTTTAATTTCTGAAGAATTATTTACATTCTTTATTTTCTCAACTTTAATTCTCATAAGTCTATTTTGGCATTGGCATTTATTGCACATAAAAAAATGTTTCTTACCACATTTACTATTTTTAATTGGTTGACCTTTCCATATAGTTTAATAGGTCAACTGATCATTTATTATGCCAACCATTAATTTTGCCAGGACACAAAATTCCGTGTTACCCTCTCTCATTCTCTAGCCAGATTTTTTTCTATTTTCTCCCCCCCACACACACTGTCCACGGTAAATCCAATGCTTTAAGCACTGAAGTATCTTTTATCTTCATTTTGGGCCTCTGAGCTTTTCATTACATATTCTCATTTTGGTACTTCAACAAGTCATATGATTTCCATCACCTTGCCGAGAAAAAAAACAACAACTAGTTTCTTCTTCTTCTTCTTCTTCTTCTTCTTCTTCTTCTTCTTCTTCTTCTTCTTCTTCTTCTTCTTCTTCTTCTTCTTCTTCTTCTCCTTCTCCTTCTCCTTCTCCTTCTCCTCCTCCTCCTCCTCCTCCTCCTCCTCCTCCTCCTCCTCCTCCTCCTCCTCCTCCTCCTCCTCCTCCTCCTCCTCCTCCTCCTCCTCCTCCTCCTCCTCCTCCTCTTCTTCTTCCTTCTTCTTCCTTCTTCTTCTTCTTCTTCTTCTTCTTCTTCTTCTTCTTCTTCTTCTTCTTCTTCTTCTTCTTCTTCTTCTTCTTCTTCTTCTTCTTCTTTCTTCTTTCTTCTTTCTTCTCCTTCTCCTTCTTCTTCTTCTTCTTTTTTCCTGTAGTGGAAAGCTCTCTGCTTGCTGTGTGTACACCTGCTTGAGGAAACAACTAGAGTTGGTGTCACATTACTCAGAATGTCCAAAGTTTGGCCTGTGAAGCAAACTACTATCTGTTTTTGCTCAAGTCAAAAAATCTGTGTGTCCTATTTAATTTGTTTACTCTTTGTTACCTACTCACAATCAATTACTATATCCAACTTATGTGCCTTTTATTTCTTCTGCTAGCACCAAAACTATATTCATGCTAGAGTCTCAAATACTTGTCCTTCAACTATTCTAGTCTCCCTTATATTTAGCAAAGTTGTCAGAGTTTAGCATGGGATATAAATCTTATAATGCAATTCTGTAGATTTAAAAATTCTCCCTGTCTCCCTATTGCACTAGAAAAATATTTATAAAACGTCTTACAAGACACTGTAATCTAATGCTTCTGTTACCTCATTTACTTCATCATCACATGTGTGCTAGCTATGCTAGCTCCTTGCTCTTTCTTAACTCCTACTCCTTCCTCATCTCCAATTCTTCTGACCTTGGTATTCTTTCTCTATATGGCATTGAATTTATGTCTACTCTACTCATCATTTTCATCTTTTTTGAAAATTAGGTTTTCTACTTTATGTTAGCTCTCTTTATTATAAACAACTATAAGTCTCTTTCATTTGTATTTTGTACATTCAAAACCCATGTAATTTCTATAATCATTTTCTCTTAGTTCAGTTTAACTGCACAAAAGACACAAAGTGCTTTTCTTGTTCAAATACATAAATGAAGTGATTAAATAGAAAATGATAAAGATGGTACTTGAGACATATTTGGTAAGAAATTTAAGTATAATATTCAGATAAGAATCATTAGTTTAATAAAAATCTGTTGTTTTAATGTTTTTTCTGAGATTTTATAGTATTTTATAAATTATTCCTAAATTATTTATGGGGAAAATTCCTAAAATTTCTTAAATGAGAAAAGAATAATAAAATAATAAGTCAAAAAGTTACTTAAGATATTGTTAAAACCTATTTGAATATTTGCAGTACCAAAGTTATGCTTTTCCTTCTCCTCTAGTTTCTATTTCAAAGTTTTTCTCAAAGAGTTACTTTAACTTCTGAAAGTCTTTAGAGTAATTTATTTCTGAAAAATGATTATATGGGGAATATGATTTAAGGTTTAGCAAATCATATTTTTAATTGTGTGTGTGTGTTTTTTGTTGTTGTTTGTTTGTTTGTTTTTCTGTGTTTTGTTTGGCAGTGCTGGAGATTGAACCCAGGTTTCACACATGTCAGACAATTGCTCTACAACTGAGCCAAATCCCCACATCCCTTGTCTGCTTTTTGTTTGTTAGTTTTTTTGTGTGTGTTGACAAATTATAGTGTACATGTTGATGAGGTGAAATGTAGCAAAGTTTTAATATAATGTGGAAGGATCAAAGGGCATTAACCATCCCTTCCCTCACCTAAAAAATTTGATAGCTTTCATTACTACAGCATTTGAGATCTATCCTTTTGGTGGTATGGCAATGTACAGAACTCAATGGTTAGCTATATTCACCATGCTGTGAAATAGAACTCAAAAAAAAAGAAAAGAAAATCTCTATTCCTCCTGTTTAACTGAGGTTTTGTACCCTTTCTTTATCCTCTCCTTATTTCTCCATCCTTCTATTGTTTAATTATCTTTGATCATATTCCTGGGAAGAGAATTCTTTAACATGAAAGAATGGGTTATGTTCTATAAACCCCTGAATCCCTACTAGATTGAACAGGGATTGCCTAGTAGGATGGAGATACTCAATAATTATTTAAGTCAACTAATTTTTAATTTTCTTTAGAAAATTTAGAAATTTTAATAGATATCATGTATAATAAGCAGGTTACCTTATTAAAACAATTTAATACACTTCAAGGAAAAGTTATTAAAATCTTATTTGAATTTTGTTATTATGTTTCATTGGACCAAGACCAAACTGACCATCATTTCAGCTCCAATAGCCTGATTATGTGATGAGAATTGGGAAGACAATTTATTCAAAAACACCTAACTTGTAAGTTATACTACACCAAACTAAATACATTCTTAAAGCAATAAATTGCCATCTGTTCACTTTTCCAAGGGCTAAACTGTTTGAGATGAAGCCAATTTCAAAGAGGTAAATGATGTGATGCTCAAGAATTACAGACTGTGAATTAGGCAGTTTGCATTCCATTGAGTATTCAAAAGAATACATAAAATCATATGAATATATTAACATTTAACTCTACATATTCTGCTTTCTTTTTAAAGTCCTTTTAATTAGGAACAGTATAAGCCTCAATAATGTAAATCAGTGCAGGATACCATGATGGTTTAAAAACATATTCTGAGTAATCCATTCATGCATATATCATCATAATTATGTAATTTTGTTCTATTCCTATATGAGTTTGACTTTTATCTTTGGACAAAATTCAAGTTCAAATATTAAAAGCGATTATATTTTACATGATCATGAAAGCTCAGGATTGCTATAACATTTTCTTATTTCTGTTTACTGATTAGCTAAACCAAATTGACAAAACATGGCCTCATCCACACTACTGCCAGTATAATATTTGGAACTTAGTTTAAAGAGTGTAAATGAATGATATATAAAGATGATGATTGCCAATCTATGTCAAAAAATGCTAGCTTTGTAATTTGAATACAACTGACCCTTTATGTATATTATTGTGAGGATAATTACAGTCTCAAATTAAGTCAGTTCCAAAAGTCTTTCTCTTGACCTCACTAATTCTTGTTCCTCTCTGGCTTCATGTTCCTAGGTATAAACTTATAAATTAAAAAAAATATTCATTGAGAACAATATCTGATGTATATTTATACATGATAAGAACACAGCTCTCACTTTTCAACAGGTTCTACTTTAAATATCTGTGCCACTCTTATCTTTCGTGGCCCAGTTACACTCTCATTGGTGGCTTACAGATTCCGTATTTCCACTAATTTCTGGATCTTTACACGTTCTTGGCTTTAACTTAGAAGTTAACCTCTAAATACCTTCAACATGCACCAGTGACTCTCAAAAGTGTCACATTCACAATTCAAGAAAATATCCAAATGCATGATAAGAATATCTGCTTCCTCTAGATCCTGAATTTTCTTAATGAAATAAAATATTTTCTCTTTCATACACCCTGTGCAGATCAATATCTTAAATAGAAAAATTAAAACCATTTTCACAATTATTACTTTCCTATATTTACTTTTGTTTTAGAAAATTAATATGAGTAATATGATAAGTAGATATTTAAAATACTAGATTTTTGGGGCTGGGGATGTGGCTCAAGCGGTAGCTTGCTAGCCTGGCATGCTTGCCGCCCGGGTTTGATCCTCAGCACCACATACAAACAAAGATGTTGTGTCTGCCGAAAACTAAAAAATAAATATTAAAAAAAATTCTCACTCTCACCCTCTCTCTCTCACACACACTCTCTCTTTAAAATAAATAAATAAATAAATAAATAAATAAATAAATAAATAAAATACTAAATTTGTGGATGTAGCGGGAAAACTTTCATTTCTGTACATACATAGCTAAAGGAGAAAAACACCTAAACACAAAGTTAATGCCTTCTTAAAGCTGACAGTTTATAAAAAGTAGAGATCATAGACAAAATAATTAAATAAAATATATAATAGTAAGTAGTAAGTGGTATGTAAAAAATACAACAATGAAATGGATAGATAGATGCAATATTAAATGGTAGCTATGATGGCTGTTTAGCATTTACACAAATACCTAAATGATATAGTAAAGTGAATCATGTAGTTAATTGGGGAAATTGGCCAAGCACAGATATAATCAAATGCAGAAGCCAGGAGTTTGTGTAACTGGAGTTTTTAAAGGAGAGTAAATGAGACAGTCATATTCATTTGTTATAAACATACATACACACACACACACACACACAAAATAAGCATTGTCAATAGAAATTCAGAAAGTAGGAAGAAAGAAAAATACAAATGAGAGAGACATAGATAAGGCAGGAATCTGGAGGCTCAGGTGGTAGAGGCATATAAAGACAGTTTAAAGAAAAGAGACTTATAATGTTCAACCATAAATTATTTTCTTTATTAGTGCTACAGATCTATTTACTATGGTTATTATTAATATAATTTCAGCTCTACATATATGGCAACTATGAATAGCAATATTCAGAGGCTGGATCAAGGGAGGTACTGTGTTAAGTGGAATGATGCTCAGATTTAGGAAAAGGGAAAAGTATAGGACATACTAGAGATTGATCATTCAAGAGCAAGCAGAAATCAGAGTTACAGTTGAGGTTCAGATACATAATCTTTGAGAAGTTGTTATATCTAGATCCATTGGGATAAAGTTACTCTGAGGTTGCCTTTGGCTTAGTGTAGGTGTTGGGTTGCAAAAGAAGTTTTCTTAAATTTCCTCTTCCAATCTCAGCTTTTGACTTTTCTGATGTGCCTATGTCTCAGAGCAGGTCTTTTCCAAACTCTTTTCCCTTCATCAAGATTGTTTTTTACCTTTTTACTTCTTTGGGTATATTATGGGCTGAGTTGTGTCTTCTCTAAAATGTGTATGTTTAAGACTTAATTCCTAGAACCTGAGAATGGGACAATATTGGAATTAAGGGCCTTTATTTCTCCTTCTACTGTGAGATCAATGCTTCTGCAAAAATTTCTAGGGATTCCATACTCTCACAGGAACTCATACTATGTTTTAAAATATGGAATTTTATTTTTGCTATGTCCCAGGTAATCTTGTGCTTCTAACCCATCCATTCTTGGTGATACTTTTCTTTTCAGAGATTTATGAGTTCTTGTTTACATTACAATCTTACAATTGTGATGATTTCAAGAAAAATATGATTTTTAATTTCATTTATCTTTGCTTGTTGTTAGGGTGAGAAATATCCTCCTTTCAACTTTTTATATCCTCTGAGAAAACCAAACAAGAAACAATAGAACTATGTTAATGGGGACCATTATTAATAACAGAAAATTAAATAATATTTTTTCCAAAATAATTAATAAATAAATGGCAAAATGGAGTCTGACTCTCTTTATATGTCTTAAATCACAACACAACAAATATGCTAAAGCTCACACTGAAGAAAAAACAGAAGTTGTGTATACTACATAGGTTATGCTAACTAAAGTTACTTTTACATTACTCATCAGATTTGGTATTTTGAAGATCATCAGAGATTGCTCTCTCAGGTTATTCACCACTCGATGTTTTCACATCCATCAACTATCTGACCTATGGGAAATTCTTTATGTTACCAAAAGAATCAGACCACGTATGTAACTACCTTACTTTATTTGAAATATATCAAGTTTTCCACCTGTATTTTTAAAGAAAAGCTTATACATACACCAACTTTTCTAAATTAATGAGTTCCAAACAGCTGCATTCATAATGAATCTAGTCCCTGAACAGGAATTTACACTAGGTTAGATCTGGACTGAATAATGAAATACATTTTTTCCACCCTTTTCTATTCTGATGTCCAGTTCAACACTTCTAAATTAATCCTGTGAATTTCTAGGACCTTCTTCAACCACCCTTCTTGCTTCAGATGTTCTCTCAAATTCTACCCATGACATTTTGTCAAAATAATTCTCCTATTTAATTTGTAATGAAAAAAATACACAAAGAGTCTGTTACACAAAGAAAGAATATGTAAGATATTTCAGATATCTTTGACACTATTTATCACCAGAATGAGTGACTCAGAAGTGGTCTCTACAAGGAAGACATTGAAAGGGGAGTCAGTCCATTAAATATATTCTAAAATTGAAAAATGGCCTCACCTTTGCTTTTCCCTCCCTACTCCCCTAAAGATTTGATTACTTTAAAACTAATGTGTAGTAGGTTTTATCTTCATGAAGGAAAGAATGGATTCAATAAAATGAATTTTGGGAAAATTACCAATGAAACATTAAGAATTCACAGTAATGAATTTGAAGAGGAGCCACGGTATTAAAGTTAGATCTTGGAGAACTTCTGAGAATGTCTCCCACAATGACCCTTTTTTGTGTGCCCAAGCAAACAATATAAACTTTGAAAGTCTAGCTTTCCTACTCTGACATGGCCACTTGGGATATGGAATGAAAGGCAGATGGAGAAAAAGAATAAAAAGTGAATTGACAAAGGACCTAGCATTTTCCATTATGAGATTCACAGAATTATTCATTATATTTAAAAATATATATATATATATATATTTTGACCCACCCCCTTTTCCTCTTCATATTTTTATTTTACATGGTATAAATCCCAGACCATTACCAGATTTATGTTCTGAATTAAAGTCATAACATGACATATTTACTAAATTCTACATTTTAAAAATTAAAACTTACTTTCTGTAATTAGTTGGAAGATATAGTTTTGCCTAACTTAAGTAACTTTGACATTTCTCTTCTCTTTATTAAATTTTGATGTTTTCATATGTCTAGGTTATCACTCTTAGAAAACACCTGCGTTACATTAGTGATGCTGAGAAGAAAAACAGGAGACACAGCTCAAGGAGTGATTGTGCTATAATTTTCTTGTTTCTTTACTTGCAATCTGAATACACATCTAAATTAAAAGAGTGATTCTAATGCTAGAAATTTAGCTATTATGTAAAATCAGTACAAAAGAAAGGGAAAGGAAATGGAGATAACTTTAGCACCTTGGGTAGTGTTACTACTTTTTTTAAGGCATGTCATCTATGTTTATATTTCATTAGTTAACACAGAATTTGAAAATAAAAAATTTAAAAATTGAGTCTAATATCATTCTGGAAATGTGAAACATAGGAATATCTTTCCTTTGGGAAAAAGTGAAATTCAACATGGATTTTAATTTTACCTCTACTAAAACAGGAGTAGGAAAATGATAGTTGCAGATTTTATCTCCATTTCTATAGAATCTTAGAGATAGCTCTAAATTGACAAAAATAAAATAGAAAAAAGTAATTATAATTAGAACTCAGACTACAGAAGCTGTTTGAGCAATAAATAGCCTAATTGTCACCTAATCAATGAGGTAACTTTTGATCCCCAATTCAATGTGTTTTTGTTGTTGCTGTTGTTGTTTTGTGCTTCGTCTTTTTGTTTTGTTTTCTGTTTAACCATATCATTATGTGTTCAGGTAAAATATATTTTGTACACTAATTATAGTACTACCATTTCATTTGGGACTCTATGATATCCCTAAACCAATATTTATTTGGTTAGTCAAATAAGAATTAATCAGCACATTTTACTTGAGATTTTACAAAATCAAGAACTACAAGCACTAAATGAACAACAAATCTCCTAATTTTTATAGTGAGCTCACCTTCCCCTCCTTCCTTATCCACGCAAAACTAACCCTGGATATGTAGGAAGAACACAATGGAAACCTAAAATTAAAGATCACATTTTCCAGTGGAATAGATTAACTGGAAAATTGCAGTTCTTCTCCATGACATTCTATTCTTTTCTAAATTTCACACAGCTACTGTGGAAAGTGTCTGTGACTCTGTATAAAACCTGAGAATTTCTTTTGCCTTTGGTGGTAAGTCAAATCATACCTCAGGTAGGATCTCAGCAGAGAAAACCATATGGTGCAGGATGGTTAGGACTTAAATGTGAGGTGTACTCAAAAGATCCTGCTAATACAGGGATAGTCAGATGTACCATGATTTGATTATGAGAACTGTAACTTGTTAAGTTCATCCTCATTTAAATGGACTGAGTAAAAACTGTATGCAGGTGGGGTATGAGTGAAAGACGTGAGTCCCTCGGGGCATGCCCTGGATGGCACATCTTCTCTAGGGTTCCTTCATTCCTCTTTTGCTCTGTGCTTCCTGAACCTGCAGTAAACTGAGCAATTCTCCTGTTTCATGTCTTTCCCCCATGATGTGCTGCCTCATCTTGGACCCAGAGCAATGGAGTTGGCCTTCTGTGGACTGAGACCTTTGAAACTGTGAGCTCCAAATAAACTTTCCATCCTGTCAGTTGTTCTTATTGAGTATTTTGGTCTTAGATACACAAAAGCTAACTGAAACAAGATTCTTCACATCTGCTTGTGATCATAATAATACTGACAACTGTCACTTATAGTCATTAATTGCTTACTATCCATCATTCACAGTGATAATCACTTTATCTACTTTCCTTTATTTAACTTTTGTAAAAATTTTATGACCTCACTGTTATAATGAATCAGAAAAAGAGAAATTGAGTCTTAGAGCAGTAAAAGATCCATATTCACTCTTAAACTTAGTATATGTGAAAGGTGTCCATGAGTTTACACACTGCCAATCTAGGACACCTGGGAAGGATACCACCTACAAATGCAAATGTCTCTGAAATGTCTCTTGGAAATGAGGATGTTCTCTACAAAAAAACATTGATGGGATCCAGGTGCTGTGGCATGTGCCCATAGTCTCATTTACTGAGGAGGATGAGGCAAAAGGATTGCTTGAGCCCAGGAGTTTAGGCCAGCCTAAGAAACATACTGAGACTCTGTCTCAAGGAAAAAAAAATTGGTATGTATGGCAGTTTAAGATACAAATTCTTATACATATTCTTCTACATTAAAGCCAAAATACAATCCACACCATCTTTTAAGTAAGTTTGCTGAACCTAATGACTGATTCCTAATTAAGCTAATGAACTATTATGTGTGTGTGTGTGTGTGTGTGTGTGTGTGTGTGTGTTGCTATGTGTTGAACCCAGCACCTCATGTATGCTAAGCACATGGTTTACCACAGGGCTACACATCTAGTCATACTTTTCATCAATATTATCTGGTGCTAAATAGTGAAAGTCAATTCAGCTTCAACTTCCTGTATCTCTTATATCAGTCACTTGGAGAAGCCAGCTGCCATGTCTTCAGGACACTCTTAAAAGTAGCATTGGCAGGACACAGGGCCAAAGGATCCTGAGGCTTCCTGCCAACTGTGATGTGAGTGGGCCAATTTGGAAGCTTCTGAAGACTACATGCAGACTGACATATTGATAGCACCCTTATTAGAAATATATGCACAGATCCTTCTATGTAAGAAAATCTTGAATTGCTAATTTAAAGAAACTGTGAGGTTTTAATTATGTTTTTTTCCATATTTTTGAATGATTTGTTATACAGCAATAGAAAACCAGTGCAGAATGTATTATTATTATTATTGAACTCACCTCTTTAAAAAAAATACAAGTGGAAAAAGCTTTTTAAATGAATAAATAATGACCAAACTCTCCCTCTTAATAGTTCTCTGGTTTAGAGTATAAAGGATACCAAATAAGCCAGACACCTATAATACCAATGGTTGGGGAGGCTGAGGCAGGAGGATCCTAAGTTAAAGCCAGCCACAGCAAATAAACAAGGTCTTGAGCAATTTAGCAAGACCCTACCACAAACTTTTTAAAAAAAATTTAAAATTAAACAAAAGGGGCTAGGGACATTGCTCAGTGGTTAAGCACCCCAAAATTCAATCCTGGGTACAAAAGAAAAAAAAATCAATAACAACAAAAATAAAATAAAGTAAAAGATGCAAAGATACAAAAAAGTTTAAGTTGCCTTCTAGAAAACATGTAAGCATGGAAAGAACAACAACAAAAAAAAGTACAAGACATTTTAGCTGGCCAGATTAGAGGTTTTATTGCAGAAGTAATGCATGGACTGAGATTCAAAGTTAACCATTTGACTTCTTTGTGCAAGTTGTTAGTAGAATACTTAATAAATGATGTGTTTAAAATATGAATAAGTCTCACAACAGATGTTCTCTTTTCTTAAGATTTGTGAGATGAAGATTTATATGTGTATCAAGAAAAGAAATTCGGATAGCTGGCTTTATTAAGTTCCTGAAATGAAATTTAAAGTAAAAATGGTCAGAGGCAAACATTTGTTTTCTCTAATGAAACTCAATTAAAATTTAGCATGTAAGCTAAAGAAAACTGGCTAACAAGAAGTAAATCTGCATTTTAATAACTCTTCTGTAAGCCATTCTCCAGGGCACTGATTCTGAATGAACACTTAATGTTGGGTTACTTGCATGCAACATAATCTCACCCAAATATATTTTCTCTAAACAAGTCTGTTAATTTGTCCTTCTAAAAATTAATTTTCATTCATATTAAGGATATTGAATCATCTTTGGATGAAAAGTTTAGTATTCATGAACTTAACACTTTTCTGCTATTGAGTCTAGCAGTTCCTGTGATTTTACTTGGTAATAATGCACTCATTTTTACAAGCAGTCTAATATTACTCTTTAGTTAATTTCATAAACCAAAGTAACTCATGGGTCTAAAAGAATTTTTAATTCTGTCCAGAAAACTAAAATCAATAGCCTGATCATGAAATTCCTAATACTGAGTTTTATTTCAAAAAGAATAATATGAACTTACTGCACCAGATCAATTTCTCTTTCTTAGGCATATGCTCAGTATGCCTCCAAAACACTTCCTAAGGTTACTGTGGCCAGTAGAACTTAAGGAAACAAACAAAGTAAAATAAAACATTGACAATAGAGTAATAAGAAAAAACAACAGTGTAGAACAAGTTCTTTGAGGAGAGGAAAAGAACCAAATATTTAAAAGGTGGTTGTAAAGCCATTGGTGACCTGTTCTAGTTACTTATTAATGTAGATTTGTTTGCTTTAAAGAAAAATCAAAAGAATTTTGAATCATATGAAAAAAATTTGAGTCAGGACTGAGTCTCTTATTTACTAAATGTGTAAGCTAGTTTAAGATATGTTTTCTCTATTCCCTTGTGAAGGAAATGAGAGAGTAATAATTTCTAAGTTTGCTCTTGGTATTAAGTTATTCACATAAAATACTTGCATAGAATGTAATACACAAAACAAAGATTACATTATATTCCTCTTGGCTAGGAGGTCTTGGATATGAGGGATGAGGAAAAACTTATCCTTATTGCAGTACTTATCCCAATCAGTGCCAAATAAGAGGGCCATACATCTGTGCCTTAAATCTTCTCTGAATGATTAAAAGAAAGCAACTTGGTTTCATTTTCTAAACTCTCTCTTACAACTATATATTTTCAAGTCTTATGATATTAAGAGAATTATTTTTTTAGTTGACCTATATTCAGAACTAAAAAGTTACCGATGACATTTTTAATTTATATGACTTTTTTTTTTCTCATTCAGTGTCCTTGATGAAATTCTCTTATATATCTTGACATGGTTACAAATGAAACAGAAAAGTAAGAAACATGACTATAAAATTAACATACTCAGTGGCAAGAAACAGATGGTGGTTTAAATTGATCTAATTGCAGGCCAAGAAACATAGAGAGTGCCAGGGATTGGGATTAACATAAACTGATCAGCAGTGAATACAAGTCTAGAAGTTTCCCCCATGGATTCCTGGAACAGGGAATCAAGGATTCTAGGACTATTCATTACTTGTACATGACAGTGGTACTCATTTGTCTGTAATGAGAGGATCTCTGGAGACATACAATATGGCATACATTATAATCCAAAACATTTTAAAGATTTAAGGTGACATTTATGCTAATCATTTATTATTTAATGAAGTTCCCATTTTTTTAAAAAAAAACTACTTCAGTTATGTTGAAAAAAATAAATGTGAATTAATTTCACCTAATGAACTGGTTTACTGGCAATATTCTAATGTTTAAAATTTAAGGTAAAATATTCAAAACAAAGACTAGTGTATAAATAAGGATTTCAATGTACAGTAGTCTTCATTCCTTGGGGCTCAACATGAGGCAGGACATCATTGAGGGAAAGTGTGGCACAGGAAGGCAGCTCACATGATGATCAGGAAGCAGAGAGAAAGAAAGACACACTCTCTCTCAAAATATATACCCCATAGCCACTACCCTAATGAACCACTTTCTCCAGCCACCTGCTTTCAGTTACCACTCAGTTAATCCCATCAGGGATCAATTCACTGATTGGGTTAAGACTTTAACCCAATCATTTCTCCTCCAAACCTTGCATTGTCTCACACCTGAGCTTTTGGGGGACACCTCACATCCAAAGTTTAATACCATATATAGTGGGCTAAGAGCATTCTACCTCTAACAGTTGTAAATGTTTATTTAAATAGAAAAAAAGATAATCATCACAGAACAATATTGCAGTGATATGTTCAGTTAGTATCTTTAGCTATATTATGCCAACAGTAGATAGATGCCTCCCAAACCCTCATCTGTGAGAGAGTGTAAGAACATTTAGAGATGAAATTACTGGGTTCTGAGAATCTTAACCTAATCTGTGTATTAATCCACTGATAGGAATTAACTGGTGGTAAAAATGGAGGTAGGTATGTATCTGGAGGAGGTGGGTTTGGGGGCATACTTTTGGGGTTCATATTTTATTCTAGTGAGAGTTCTTTCTCTCTCTGCTTCCTGGTATCATACTCTCAGCTACTTTTCTCCACCACACTCTTCCATTGTGGTGCTCTGCCTCACCTCAGGTATGAAAGAATGGAGTTGGCATCATGAGCCCTCAAATAAACTTGTTGTCCTCTAATTATTTTTGTCAGATATTTTGATTACAGTAGAAAAAAGCTCATCAAAACAAGCTATATGCCAAAATAATCATTTATATCCCAAGATCTTCTAGAATTTTCAGAAAAAGACAATTTTACATCATTTATTTATTATTTTTGAAAGTAAACTCAGCAATGTTTTATGCATTTTTACCCTTTTTCCTGTCAAAAGATATACTGTTGTATTTTGCAGTGAAAGAGAATACACATTCAACAGCCAAATAATATCCTTAAATGCTACAAAGCTATTCATTCGTTAACAACAATAATTAGAAACTACCAAAATGTGCATTGAGTTAAATACTCATTCGGTAAAATTTATATACAATGAAAATCAATATTCAGAACTACATAAAATAATATGAATGAATCTCATGAATACATTTCGAGTGCACAAAAGCAAGCATGAGAATAAAATTATAGGCAATTCTAATTAATACTCTTAGATTTCAGGACAATGGCAACACTTGCTAAGTGGGAAGATATAGGTACAAGGCAAACTAAGGACTTCAAGATTTTATGTAATGGTCTTTCTTGGTTCTCTATCTCTGTGTCTAATGGGTGTGTTTGAAAAGAATCATTGCAATATTATTTATTATTATGATACAATTTCCTATGGGTCTCTTGCATTTCTTCCTCTCTTATGAGTAGAGGAACTGACTCCCATTTCAGAGATTATCTTTTTCTGAGATATTTATAAATAAATATCCTTGAAAGACAGAGAAATGACTCCCTTCAGGGCTGGGAGTTTTTTTCTTGACTAGTATGATAAAGATAATGCTTCTCTAAAGTTTGAGTAGGCTAGCTTGCAGCTTACTTACTAAACATCAGTTTTTCTTTAGGATTCCCCCTCCTTTGACTCAACCCACTGCCTATATAGAGGTCTTCAGGTCCCTGTTGCAAGGGCATGTGGGATTTTAAGTTCAGGAAATGTGGGAAGTGATTGTAAATTTACTGCTACTGTTGGTGAGCAGTAAACTATTCTTTGTTTCTGTTTTAGTACTCTCATAGTTGCCATCAGCACCCATGAAATGTTGACAGACTAATATAGTAACTTAAAAGTAGGATAAAATCTCAGATCCTTCACATTTTCTAGCATTAAAATAGCCACTTTATGTGTATAGTAAATGCAACATATATAATTAAGAGCTCAACTATAGTTCTTCATACTTAAGTTTACTTTTCTATATAGGTACTGTTGTTTAATAGAATGTTTTACATTACTTGGAGGGTCCTGGTTATTATAAATCCCAAAGAATGAAAAAGTAAAAAAAATGTAGAAACTACAAGGACTTCTTTTTCTGGAAGATGCACACACACGCACACACACACACACACACACTCAAAATAAGCTAAATACTGGAATGATCACTGTGTCTAATGTAAAACAATAAATAAATTATGTAATATTGTTTTCTTCACCAACTGTATTCCGAGAATGATAATTAACATCTTGGGCCAATCATTGGTTACTTTTCTCTCAAACAGGGTTACTGGAGATCATGTATTTTTTAGAAGTTTTTTTGATTATAAAAATCTTTGATTAAATTTTCATTTAATATTGCATGAAATATTTACTACTTTATGTTTCATATTACCAATTTCAGTTTTATGTTTCCTTAAAATTAATAACTATTAGCAAATTCATCAAGATTTTAAAATATTATAGCTTTATTTTACTCATTTTGTTGTTATGAAAAAGCAAGGATGGGTGTATTATTCCTCGAAAAAGCTACTGGTAGAAGACACAGTTTGGTTGGAAAATGAGTCTGACAATAACTTATTTGAGTCAAGTTTAAGTTTTGGGAGTCAATTAACTCAGATCACATGGACTTGAGTTATTTATTTTGCAATAAAATACAGCTTTATAATGGTTCTTACCATGGTAATCGGGAAAACTGAAGCAAAGATATTTTAATTTGTATTTTCAAAATTACTTAACAAGGATTCCAACCAAGAATACTGTATCCAGCAAAACTGAGCTTCAGATTTGACAATGAAATTAAAATCTTTCACGATAAACAAAAGCTTAAAGAATTCTCAGCAAGAAAACCAGCATTGCAAAGCATTTTGAGCAAAATACTACAAGAAGAGGAATTGAAAAATACTGCCCAAAACTAACAGCAGGAGGTATCTCAGTAAAGGGTGAGGAAAATAACCAAAAAGTAAAACTAGCCAAACTAAAATAAATAAATAAAGAAGCATGACTGGAAGTACAAATCATATCTCAATTGTAACCTTAAATGTTAATGGCCTAAACTCACCAGTCAAGAGACATAGGATAGTAACCTGGATCAAAAAAACAAGTCCAACAATATGCTGCCTTCAGGAGACTCATATGATAGGAAAAGACATACACGGGCTGAAGGTAAAAGGTTGGGAAAAATCATACCACTCACATGGCCCTCAGAAGCAAGCAGGAGTGGCCATACTCATATCGAATAAAATCAACTTCAAACCTAAGCTAATCAAGAAGGATAAAGAAGGACACTATATACTGTTAAAAGGAATCATCCACCAACAAGACATAACAATTATCAATTTGTATGCACCAAACAATGGAGCTGCAACGTTCATAAAACAAACTCTCCTCAAGTTCAAGAGTCAAATAGACCACAACACAATAATTATGGGTGACTTCAACACACCGCTCTCACCATTAGACAGATCCTCTAGACAAAAACTGAATAAAGAAACTATAGAACTCAACAGCACAATCAATAACCTAGACTTAACCGACATATATAGAATATATCAACCATCATCAAGTGGATACACGTTCTTCTCAGCAGCACATGGATCCTACTCAAAGATAGACCATATATTATGCCATAAGGCAACTCTTAGTAAATATAAAGGCGTGGAGATAATACCATGCACCATATCTGATCATAATGGAATGAAATTGGAAATCAATGATAAAAGAAGGAAGGAAAAATCCTACACCATATGGAAAATGAACAATATATTATTGAATGATCAATGGGTTACAGAAGACATAAAGGAGGAGATAAAAAATTCTTAGAGTCAAATGATAATACAGACACAACATACCGGAATCTATGGGACACAATGAAAGTAGTTTTAAGAGGGAAATTTATTTCTTGGAGTTCTTTCCTCAAAAAAAGAAAAAACCAACAAATAAATGAACTCAAACTACACCTCAAAAACCTAAAAAAGGAAGAGCAAAACAACAGCAAATGTAGTAGAAGACAAGAAATAATTAAAATTAGAGCAGAGATCAACGAAATTGAAACAAAAAAGACCATTGAAAAAATTGATAAAACTAAAAGTTGGTTCTTTGAAAAAATAAATAAGATAGACAAACCCTTAGCCATGCTAATGAAAAGAAGAAGAGAGAGAACTCAAATTACTAACATACGGGATGAAAAAGGCAATCACAACAGACACTACAGAAATATAGAAGATAATTAGAAAGTATTTTGAAACCCTATATTCCAATAAAATAGAAGATAGTGAAGATATAGATAAATTTCTTAAGGCATATGATTTGCCCAGATTGAGACAGGAAGACACACACAATTTAAACAGACCAATAACAAAGGAAGAAATAGAAGAAGCCATCAAAAGACTACCAACCAAGAAAAGCCCTGGACCAGATGGGTATACAGCAGAGTTCTACAAAACCTTCAAAGAAGAATTAATACCAATACTTTTCAAGCTATTTCAAGAAATAGAAAAAGAAGGAGCTCTTCCAAATTCATTCTATGAGGTCAACATCACTCTGATCCCAAAACCAGACAAAGACACTTCAAAGAAAGAAAACTACAGACCAATATCTCTAATGAACTTGGATGCAAAAATTCTCAATAAAATTCTGGCGAATCGAATACAAAAACATATCAGAAAACTTGTGCACCATGATCAAGTAGGATTCATCCCTGGGATGCAAGACTGGTTCAATATACAGAAATCAATAAATGCTATTCACCACATCAATAGACTTAAAGACAAGAACCATATGACCATCTCGATAGATGCAGAAAAAGCATTTGACAAAGTACAGCATCCATTTATGTTCAAAACACTAAAAAAACTAGGGATAACAGGAACTTACCTCAACATTGTAAAAGCTATATATGCTAAACCTCAGGCTAGCATCATCCTAAATGGAGAAAAACTGAAGGCATTCCCTCTAAAATCTGGAACAAGACAGGGATGCCCTCTATCACCACTTCTATTCAATTTAGTTCTTGAAGTACTAGCCAGAGCAATTAGACAGACAAAAGAAATTAAAGGCATAAAAATAGGAAAAGAAGAAATTAAATTATTGCTATTTGTGGATGACATGATAATATACTTAACAGACCCAAAAGGATCTACAAAGAAGCTTGTAGAGTTAATAAATAAATTCAGCAAAGTGGCAGGTTATAAAATCAACACGCATAAATCAAAGGCATTCCTGTATATCAGCAACAAAACCTCTGAAATGGAAATAAAGAAAACCACTCCATTCACAATATCCTCAAAGAAAATAAGATACTTGGGAATCAACCTAAGAAAAGAGGTGAAAGATTTATACAATGAAAACTACAGAACCCTAAAGAGAGAGATAGAAGAAGATCTCAGAAGATGGAAAAATGTACCCTGTTCATGGATAGGCAGAACTAACATCATCAAAATGGCGATATTACCCAAAGTTCTCTACAGGTTTAATGCGATGCCAGTCAAAATCCCAATGGCATTTCTTGTAGAAATAGATAAAGCAATCATGAAATTCATAAGGAAAAAAAAAAGAGCCAGAATAGCAAAAGCAATTGTAAGCAGGAAGTGTGAATCTGGAGGTATAGCCATACCTGAGTTCAAACTGTACTACAAAGCAATAGTAACAAAAACAGCATGGTACTGGTACCAAAACAGACAGGTGGACCAATGGTACAGAATAGAGGACACAGAGACTAATCCACAAAGTTACAACTATCTTATATTTGATAAGGGGGCTAAAAACATGCAATGGAGGAAGGATAGCATCTTCAACAAATGGTGCTGGGAAAACTGGAAATCCATATGCAACAAAATGAAATTGAATCCCTTTCTCTCACTAGCCACAAAAGTTAACTCAAAATGGATCAAGGAGCTAGATATCAAATCAGAGACAATGCATCTGATAGAAGAAAAAGTTGGCTACGATCTACATACTGTGGGGTCGGGCTCCAAATTCCTTAATAGGACACCCATAGCCCAAGAGTTAATAACAAGAATAAACAAATGGGACTTACTTAAACTAAAAAGTTTTTTCTCAGCAAGAGAAACAATAGGAGAGGTAAATAGAGAGCCTACATCCTGGGAACAAATTTTTACCCCTCATACCTCAGATAGAGCCCTAATATACAGAATGTACAAAGAACTCAAAAAATTAAACAAGAAGATAACAAATAATCCAATCAACAAATGGGCCAAGGACCTGAACAGACACTTCTCAGAGGAGGACATACAATCAATCAACAAGTACATGAAAAAATGCTAACCATCTCTAGCAGTCAGAGAAATGCAAATCAAAACCACCCTAAGATACCATCTCACTCCAGTAAGATTGGCAGCCATTATGAAGTCAAACAACAATAAGTGTTGGCGAGGATGTGGGGAAAAGGGTACACTTGTACACTGCTGGTGGGACTGCAAATTGGTGAGGCCAATTTGGAAAGCAGTATGGAGATTCCTGGGAAAGCTGGGAATGGATCCACCATTTGACCCAGCTATTGCCCTTCTCGGACTATTCCCTGAGGACCTTAAAAGAGCGCACTATAGGGATACGGCCACATCAATGATTATAGCGGCACAATTCACAATAGCTAGACTGTGGAACCAACCTAGATGCCCTTCAATAGATAAATGGATAAAAAAAAATGTGGCATCTCTACACAATGGAGTATTATGCAGCACTAAGAAATGACAAAATCATAGAATTTGGAGGGAAATGGATGGCATTAGAGCAGATTATGCTAAATGAAGCTAGCCAAGCCCTAAAAAACAAATGCCAAATGTCTTCTTTGATATAAAGAGAACCAATAAGAACAGAATAGGAAGGAAAAGCATGAGGAAAAGACCAACAGTAAACAAGACTAATGCGGGGAGAGAAAGGGAGAGAGAAGGGAAAGCATATGGAAATGGTAAGAGACCTTCAATGATACACAAAATTATAAGAGGTTATGAGGGGCAAGGGGGAGGGGAAAAAAGGGAGAGAAGTGAACAACAGCAGAGGAGGTAGAGAGGGAAGATGGGAGGGGAGGGGAGGGGAGAGAGGATAGTAGGGGATAGGAAAGGTAGCAGAATACAACAGTAACTAATATGCCATTATGTAAAAATGTGAGTATGTAACAGATGTGATTCTGCAATCTGTATTTGGGGTAAAAATGGGAGTTCAAACCCCAATTGAGTCAAATGTATGAAAGATGATATATCATGAGCTCTGTAACGTTTTGAACAATCAATAAAAAAAAAAAAAAGGAAAGGCACTTCCCTCACTGTGGGAAGTTGTATCAAACATTCAAAAAAAATTACTTAACAATTTTATAGAAGAGAAATTTAAACATGGATCTCACTAAAATTCCCTGCCTTCATAGCCATAATTTTCCATAAAAGGACAAAAATTATTGTTCTTCTCTTTAAGTAATGAATTTATAATATTAAGTGGTAAACATTTCTATATGTAGTAAGTCATTGCCATTTTTACATATGAATATTTGTCATTTCCATCAAATAAATAGAAAAGTGATATTCATTGAAAATTCACATTGTATTTAAAATAAATTATTAAAACTGAAATTCGGAAATTAAAAACAATAACCATATATGCTAGAAAGCTAATCTATCCTTAGAGCTTCACATCCTATAGTGTGCCGTTTTCAGTAAAATAGCCGCAATGACTCAATTCATCTTAATGATGTTTGCAGCAACAACAAAGCCATAAACATGGCCTGATAATATAGAAGTTATCTTTGACTGGTGAAAATGGATTCTGTGTGAAATAGTTTGTACAGGACCCTGTGGAAATCCTCTCAGCTGTACCACTAGGCTGTCTTTGTAGTGAGCTCTTCTCCTGGGATATTTGGTTTGCTTTTCAGCTTTAACTTTGATAAAATAGAACAGATGAGAATATTGAGTTGGATTGGTTGCCCACTCTAGGGATATGGGCTTGTGAGCTTTTAAATAGTCTTCTCAAAATAAACAAATACAGTTTTTGAAATATTAGAAAATGTTCTTATAATTTGAAGGAAAAAATTGGTTTTGCATGTTGATATTTTTATGGTTCTTAAATCAGTGCCTTCACCTCACTGATACTCAAACCAAATAATTTTGGTTAATAAGCAGATATAATTTGCATCCTATTAGTGTATTCAGATTTATGGTACTTTGATTAAATTGTTAATACATCTTGACTTTAGTAAGTTATGCTATGGATTTAACAAGATCATAGTGGTGTAATTGCTTCAAAACTGGTTTTCTTTAAATCATATTAAGAATTTTGCCCTGATAAGAATACTCATTTACATTAAAGAAACGAAAAAATTTCCAATGGGAATTCAAAGTTCATTGAATTAATGTACAAATAAAGATGATCCATACATTTATAAAGGACTACTTTGCAAACAAGTATATTTTACCTTTCATAGTAATAGATTCTTGAAAAAGTCTCTGTATCGAGCCACTGAAAATGCAGAATAACAATCTAATTTCATCACCCATTTTCCTTTCTTTCCCTTCCTCACTTTCTCTGTCTCTCTTTCTATATGTGCGTGTGTCAGAGATATAGCCATTAGAATTATACTCAATAATTAATTAATTAAAATTAAATAGACTTTTTGATTTAAAATGTTGTTAGCTTAATATTTCATGTGAGAAAGTGGTAAACATACATTTTTCAGTTTCAGTTGACTTTATGATGGGTCTGTATCAAAATAGAAAGTGCCCAATACCAGCTGTGTTAATTTAGTTCAGTGACCCTATCAATGAGGTTCAACAAACATTAGTGTTATCATGGCCAGCCATGTGTAAGTACACAATGCAAATCTGGTTTCTTGGATCATTTTCACACAGAATGGACAAGATGAATAAGCTTACTGCATTGCAAAGCTTTTCATGAATGTAGGCATGGTTCTGGGCAGTATCTCCTAGTGCTTGCACCCAAGTTGGCATGAATTCTTCCATGGAAAGGATATTCAAAATGTGCATTTAACCAGCAAAATCTTTCCTACTAGGGAAGGTAATGGTAAATGGGGTTTTTAAAAAAAGTATCATTGTTTTATTAAGTATATTGGCAATGTGTTTAAATTTAGAGACAGAAAAAAATTGGGCTTTCAAAAGTCACTGCATCCTGACTATGCCCTATAATTCAAAGCATGATTTAAATTTTACTTTAGTCTATTTCAAACTTAATGGTATTTATTAGTTCAAAAGTTTGGCAGTATATATTGTAATGTGATTTAATTTCAGTAAATATTTAGACATTTGTATTTCATTTTTATTCAGAGAATTTAGAACCTATAAGGGGATAACTGATAATTAAATACCCTATTTTTTTCTATGGTATCTTAGAAATACATGGTGTAAGTTCAGGAAAATCTTCAGAGTTTCATTAGAGTCACTGAAACTTATCTGTATTATGAAACATTTAATTTCAACCATTTTCTTCCAAATGAATGCTATGACCAAATAGCAAACACCTTGGAGAGGATTCTGTAATGGAAATCCTGCATTAAAGTTGACTAAAACAACTCTAGAATTTAAAGCTTTGATAAAAATAAATTGAGCTTATGATCATGTTGCACATGATCTATTCCTTGAAAATGAACAGCTTGAGGGAAGTAAGCATTTTTAGAATTCTGCTAAGTTTAATAAATTTGCAGGTTTGAAGTTTTAATTGTGATTTACATGAAAATCTGTAAAGAAAGCCATGTATACAGCTAATTAATTACCACTGTTAGTAATTAACCAGCCCCCATATGTTTATATTTATTGAACCAAAAAAAGTTGCCATTTAGTGTGCAATTTGGTTGAAAGTCCATGCAGGGAAATAATAATACTCTGTGTATATGAACTTCTAATTGTATGTTTTATTTCAGACTTAAACCATTTTTATAAAGTAGAAGCCAGTGGGTAGCCACAGCTGGTAAAGGGAGAAAGCATTTGCTACTGCAGAGAGCTTGTTCTTGAACTGCTTGAGCTGAGTTAAAATGAAGAGGATCCTTTCACAAACAAAGCAGACTCTGGAAAGATGTAAGTATGTGCTTCATTTAAGGTTACACTGATTTTTGACATAAGCATATCCAATGTCTTTTTTTTTTTACCTTTTTTATCATCTTCCCCATGGATGTCATTTCTGTGACATTTGAAGCTCTTAAAATCAAGAAATGAAGACTTGAGAGTGCCACAGGAAGTAGAATGTGTAAAAATATTGAGTGCCAGATTTATCAGTGATAATGTATTCTCTTAACACTCTTGCACAGAACACTAGCACTGCTATTTACATTTTGAAGGTAAAAAAAAAAAAGAAAAAACCACCACCACCACCACCACCACAACAACAAACTTCTAGGTACCTACTGACTTTTTAATGCTTCTAAGCAAGGGATATGTCAACCAAAATAAAAATAAAAAATTTTCTTGAGATTTAACAACTTCTTCCACTGCTCATTCCTCACAATCCCAATTCATTACACCTCCAAGGAAAACTAAGGTAATATGCCTAAAGGGGCAACAAGAGAAAAAAAAATCAGTTCATTATTAAGAACTTCTAAGAAAAAAAAATTTTAAAAAATTTAAGTACCTTTGGGTTTTAATTTTATGTTTTTAGAACAGCATATTTTTTCATAATTATTTTTAAGTTTTCAATGTAATAGATGGACATCTCTAATGGTTCTCTTGATTTTTTTAAAAATGTATAATATGTAGGAACCTTAGGTTAATATTTTATTTTAGGTATTTTAATGTTATATAGAGGACCTTAATTGATGTACATAACAACATTATTTTTCACTTATCACATTAATTAAATTCAATAACACTGTTTTTGAAAGTTACTGTTTTGAGTACTTAATTATATATGCAGTGTGAATATAACACAAATCATTCATCTACTTTTAATGAAGAACATTGGCTTTTTTTCCAGGTCTTTACTATTTTGTCCAGTGCACCTACACATAATCTTGTGCATGTCTCCTGTTATAGGTGCACAAAACATTCTTCTGTGTATAAGTTTCCTTGTAGAATTTAGGTTAAATGCCATAAGAATGTTAAAATTTTAGAGCTGATAACAAGCTGTTTTCCAATGTGTTTTGACTGATTTTTTGCATCTGTGAATAACTCTGGAAAGGAGATACACCACTCTGACCTGAATGCTTGTCTGGAATTTTAAGTGAGAAAACAATCTTCAGTTGCCTAAATCACTTCACTTTTGAGATTCTGTTAAGACATCCTAGGTTACTTTAAAATAAATCAATAAGATAGAATACGATATACAATTTCTTCATATTTTCATGTGGGTGTACCAGTACATATCATGATACATGTTCTTTCATAGCAACTTAACAGAATAAATGCATGAAAATGCATTTTTGCTTGCAGGTATTTTCCATATATTAATTTAAATCCAGAAACATCAAAATCATTGATAAAATTTAACAAGATGCATTTTGAATCTCTAGTTCTGAATGTTATAGTTATATAAACTTATATATTCAAATAAATGGATGGTTGGGCTACATAGCCATGTTTGCAAATCATAGTTTAATGGTCATTGGAAATCCTGATAACATAATAAAATAAGTGTCTGCATAATGTATCTTTCTAAGTGTATCTTTTGTTGGACAGTTTGGAAATTATGACAAGGTTTCCAAGAGTTAAGAGGATATTTATGCTTTATCTACCTGAGCATAGAAATCTTGTTTTAAATTGTCTATTTCTTTCATGTATTGACAATCATCACAATGTGAACTCCTATAATTACTGGCTCAGAAACTATACTCATATGTGATGAAAACCACTTCTATTTTTCTCCTTAATGTGGGAAAATGTGGAAATTATACTACAACTGGCAGTTAAAAAGTTAATTTAATTGTGAATTTCTCAGGCGTTCTTATTTTATACCCAGCAAATTCACTTCTATTGGTCAAGTATGTACAGAGTATAAACTCCAGTTTTAGGGCCTCAACTAATAGCCAAAGATACTTACACTATGTGATTCCTATAAATAAGAACATAATTTTTTTTATTGGTTGTTCAAAACATTACAAAGCTCATGATATATCATCTTTCATACATTTGACTCAATTGGGTTATGAACTCCCATTTTTACACCAAATACAAATTGCAGTATCACATCGGTTACACACTCACGTTTTTACATAATGGCATATTAGTGACTGTTGTATTCTGCTACCTTTCCGATCCCCTACTATCCCCCCTCCCCTCCCCTCCCATCTTCCCTCTCTACCTCATCTGCTGTTGTTCAGTTCTCTCCCTTGTTTCCCTCCCTTTCCCCTCACAACCTCTCATATGTAATTTTGTGTAACATTGAGGGTCTCCTACCATTTCCATATGCTTTCCCTTGTCTCTCCCTTTCTCTCCCCCCACTCATCTCTGTTTAGTGTTAATCTTTTCCTCATGCTCTTCCTCCCTGTTCTGTTCTTAGTTGCTCTCTTTATATCAAAGAAGACATTTGGCATTTGTTTTTTAAGGATTGGCTAGCTTCACTTAGCATAATCTGTTCCAATGCCATCCATTTCCCTGCAAATTCCATGATTTTGTCATTTTTTAGTGCTGCGTAATACTCCATTGTGTATAAATGCCACATTTTTTTTTATCCATTTATCTATTGAAGGGCATCTAGGTTGGTTCCACAGTTTAGCTATTGTGAATTGTGCTGCTATGATCATTGATGTGGCAGTATCCCTATAGTACGCTCTTTTAAGATCCTCAGGGAATAGTTCGAGAAGGGCAATAGCTGGGTCAAATGGTGGATCCATTCCCAGCTTTCCCAGAAATCTCCATACTGCTTTCCAAATTGGCCTCACCAATTTGCAGTCCCACCAGCAATGTACAAGTGTACCCTTTTCCCCACATCCTTGCCAACACTTATTGTTGCTTGACTTCATAATGGTTGCCAAACTTACTGGAGTGAGATGGTATCTTAGGGTGGTTTTCATTTGCATTTCTCTGACTGCTAGAGATGGTGAGCATTTTTTCATGTACTTGTTGATTGATTGTATGTCCTCCTCTGAGAAGTGTCTGTTCAGGTTCTTGGCCCATTTGTTGATTGGGTTATTTGTTATCTTCTTGTTTAATTTTTTGAGTTCTTTGTATATTCTGGATATTAGGGCTCTATCTGAAGTGTGAGGGGTAAAAATTTGTTCCCAGGATGTAGGCTCTCTATTTACCTCTCTTATTGTTTCTCTTGCTGAGAAAAAACTTTTTAGTTTAAGTAAGTCCCATTTGTTTATTCTTGTTATTAACTCTTGGGCTATGGGCGTCCTATTAAGGAATTTGGAGCCCGACCCCACAGTATGTAGATCGTAGCCAACTTTTTCTTCTATCAGACACAGAGTCTCTAATTTGATATCTAGCTCCTTGATCCATTTTGAGTTAACTTTTGTGCATGGTGAGAGAAAGGGATTCAGTTTCATTTTGTTGCATATGGATTTCCAATTTTTTTAGCACCATTTGTTGAAGATGCTATCCTTTCTCCATTGCATGCTTTTAGCCCCTTTAGCAAATATAAGAAAGTTGTACTTTTGTGGATTGGTTTCTGTGTCCTCTATTCTGTACCATTGGTCCACCTGCCTGTTTTGGTACCAGTACCACACTTTTTTTGTTACTATTGCTCTGTAGTACAGTTTGAACTCTGGTATCGCTATACTTCCAGATTCACACTTCCTGCTTAAAAATGCTTTTGCTATTCTGGCTCTTTTGTTTTTCCATATGAATTTCATGATTGCTTTTAAAATTTCCAGCCCAATCAATCATTGAATCATCAATCTGTGATTTGATACTTATCAAATATTTAATATCAATTAGATCTTTAACCATATTTCTTTCCAAAGAAGCTGACCCCTGTCTTGTTCTTTACTATTTCATTTTTCTTTTATTTTGCTCTTCTCTAATACAACATATACTCATATCAGATTCTTTCATTTCATCAGACTATATGTCTCAAAAATCCATTAATTTGCAAGGTCTTCCTTGAGAAGTTTTCCCAAAGCATTTTCAGACCTCTTGCCCCTCCCCTTCTTCTTAATATGCTCCATAAACAAAATTACCTGTTCTCATTTAATATTACATATTTACTTTCTTATTTTGGTTCTTCCTTCATGAGTATACCAGATATAGAATAATAGGAACTTTAAATTACATGTAATAAACTGCTCACTGAGAATCATTATTTGTAGTAACAAGTAAACATAAAAAATTTATAAGTTTAACCTTTTGATTAATCACTGGCCTTTAAGAAATGTATTTAATCAGAACTTACCTTGCCTTTGTCACCATTCATTTGATCCTGTGATTATTGCAAAATTGCTTAAATATCTTTAAGCCGTTTTGTACTATTCCTAATAAAAGAAACTGGTTATATATATAAATGTGTATTAAGCATACAGAATATGATAGAGGAGAAAGAAAGAGAGAGAGAGAGAGGGGAGAGAGAAAGGGGAGAGGAGAAAGGAAAGGAGGGAAGGGAAGAGGAGGAAAGGGGAAAACAGAGAGAGCGTTTGTGTGTTATGTGATATCCCAGGTTGAAGAATGGCAGAGGAAGCAGTCTTCAGCATGAATATCAGAATGGTTTAATTTAATTGAGTTATCCTATTTCTGTCTTGACTAAAATTTAAATACAATTTTTTTAAAATATTTTAAAAGTTTAACACAAAAACCTGAATGTTGGCTCTAATAATGGAGCACTATGTATTATTTGATATCTGAATATACTTTATAAACTTTATAATGTTTAAAGCAGGTCGAACATTTATCTCTCCAAATATCTGTCATGCCTTTGTGGTAAAAAATTAAAACATCATTTCTTTATTCTAGATTGTGTATGAAGGAGTGGTACTAGGAATTGAAACCTAGGACACTTATCACCACTATATATATAATTTTTTTTAAAGAGTATCTGATCAAATTACCCAGGATCCAGGATAGACTTCTGTCTCAGCCCCTCAAATTACTAGGATTATACTATGTGTCCTATACCAGTCCTCTTCTAGATTTTTGGAATGTAGAGTACTGTTTCAATAGTTTACCAAAGCATCTTGCTACTTAGTATCTATTTATGAAACCCTCCTCATCCTACCCTCCCACATTCTTCTCTCCCCTGCCTCTGGTAACCATTCTATCCTAACATCTATGACTTCAGCCTTTTTAGAGTTCACATGTGAATGATATCATACAGTGCTTATTTTTTCAATGCCTGATTTCTTTCACTTAATATAATGATCTCCAGTTTCATCCATGTTGTTCCAAATGACAAAATTTCTCATTCCTTTTATGTCTGAATAGTATTACATTGTGTATAAGCACCATATTTTCCTTATCCATCCTTCATTTGATACACACTCAGTTTGCTTCCATTTGATGACTATTGTGAATAGTGTTGCACTAAACATGGGAGTACAATTATTTCTTCAGCATATTGATTTCATTTCCGTACACAGTCATGAAATTGCTGGACAATATGGTAGTTCTATTTTTAATTTTTTGAAGGACCTTCATACTGCTTTTTCATAACAGAGAAAGCATTAACTTAGATAAGGTGATATCTCATTGCAATTTAGGTTTGCATTTCTATGAATTTTAGTAATATTGAACATTTTTTCATATACTTGTTGGGCATTTTCAAGTACCAAGTCTACATAATTAGGATGTATATATACTTTTGAGAAACATCTAATTAATGTGAATCTATCATAATATCTGCTATCTTTGTTGCCTTTCTATTTTTAATTTTTAAGCCAAGTATAAATCAGTAACTAATACACGTTCTCCATGTATTTTTGAAAATAGTTATTATTAGCCAATAATGGGTTTACATCAATCAGGATGCACAAATAGGTATGGTCTAATAATAAATCATGTTGAATTTGTATAAAGAAATTTTCCTTATCAAAAGATTTTTTTGGTATCATGGGGGTATTAGAAAATGAATTTGTACAATTACTTCATGAATAAAAAGACCAAAGTGTAATTAGGTCATTTTTATATCTTATATTTGAGTAAAATATATTGTTTTTCTCTTATAAAAATTTGTTTATAAAAATATAAGCATTCACTTAAATAATAAATTTAGTTGTGAGTTTATTCTTCCATAAATTAAAATACATAAGTCAGAAAAGCCTACAGAACATAAATTTTAAGAAAATGATCCCACGGCTTACTCCATACAGTAGGACATAATTTAACATCTTGATCTTTAATTTAAATAGATATTAATAAAGGTACCACAAAACAATACCAAAAAACATTGTAACATTTTTCTAAAATGTTTTCAAATACAGTAATTATTTGTCCAATAATTTGACAAAAAATTTATTTTTTAAAATTTCAAAGATGCCTTCTTCTATTGAAGATGTATAGTTTTTTTGAGAATATATTGTTAATCAACTATCTTTTTTGGTATGTGAATTAAAAATAGGGATAATTATTTTATCTGAAGAGATTAAAACAAAGACTTTGATTTTATTAAGTATTCCCTTTGAATTTTTGAAAATAAATGTCTCTTGATTCCATTGGTTGTTTATTGGCTCTCAGCCAATAAACTATTAAAGGAATTACTTGTTATTTTCTTTGAAATAATATCTCAAGCAAACTATTCTTTGTCCAGTTTTCTTCTACTGGGGATTGAAAGGAAAGTACTAACAAAAAATTGATCTATAATTAATTTTCAATTAAAACTGTGACTATCTTAACAGTACAAATATAAAGATAACTAGCCACTCTCCTAAGTAAGCATATACAAATACACACATACCCACCAAAACACTCTATCTGGTTAATGTAATTTTGCATTTTATTAAATATTTATTACATCTTTTACTTTGTGGATAATACTAAAAGTTATATTTTCACATAAGCCTTCTTATTTTAATTATGTTCACTTGCTGCTATAATTTAAAGCCCTAATTTTACCAGCTTTTAATTAGCTGCTATAATCAGTTAAGTTGAAATTATGTTTTTATATATAAAACCTGAAGGCTACCAAAATAAATAATTTCATTAAATATAAATATTTTCATAATTATTCTCATACTAGGCTTTGGAAAAGTTATGTGGCTACCGGTAAACTTGTCAAATCTTATAACTTCAATGTTCTCAAGATGAACAGACTAAAAAATTAATAAAGTTTTAAAAATTCATCTATTAAACAATTAATTATCCTAATGTGAACATAAATGTTATGGGGACAAATTCCATAGCTTAAAGTATTGATTAATTGCATGTATTTTGCTTTGAAAACTGCATAAATTTATGTATTTGGATATATTTTATATCTTAAATTAATGGAAAGTCAATATTCTACCTATATTACAATCATATAAAATTACTAGGTATCCTTAAATATAATTTTGTGTAGTTTGCAAAACCACAATGTTTATGTGTTTGATAAATAAATATGACAAAATTGAAAGAATGGCAAAATTATTTATTTCTAAAGAACAGAATCCAAAAATTTTGTCAAATGTAACTATAAAAAAATTATAAATATTAAGATTTATCTCATCTGAAAAAATCTTAATTCATATAATAATAAAATTTAAAACATCACCTTAATTTTTATCATGTATTTGAAACAGACAATCTTTGCTTGCTAAAGATAGTATCTACTTCACTTAACTAAAATTTTGACCTTGGATTATAAAATAAACATTTATTTAATATTTTAGGCATCAAAGAATAAAATAAAACCTCAGGCAACATTAGTTTTATTTATCTGTTTCCCTTATAGTTTACCATTCCTTTATTGTTTATTTGATTTGAATACAAAGTAGGACAGTAATTTTACTGGCTAATTAGTGTAATAATGCTAATTAATGTGAGATTCTTAATTAATATAATAATGCTAATTAATAATGCATAGATACTAATCAATTAATGTGAGATTCTTAGATAAGATGGTTATATACTTAGTATTTTATCAATAATTTCACTGAGATACATTTTAAAAATTATATTTAGTCACACATCATTCACTTTCTCTAAAAATGACTGCCTTGTTGTTGATGTTGTTGTTGTTTTCCTAGTATTGGTGTCTAAGAGATTCTTAGAAAAATTATCAACTTGAAATTTAATATTCTGACAAATATGCAATTCTTGCCTCTTCAGCTTCTGAAATGAAATGCTGGTAATTAAATTATATTTCTCCTAATTCTGCCAATCCCTCTATTGTTATTGAAAAGATTGACTAGTATTAGCTGCTTACCAAAAGAAGTGATGTAGATGCTTAATTGTTTTAAAGCATTATCCCTGGGATAGAAAACTCTTTAATTCCTTATTATAGATACTCAAAAGTAACAGAGATATTGACATTTTGGAGAGAGAAAATAAATTGAAAATTTGCATCTCAAGTGCTTTTAAAGAAGATCCACTATAACTATACTTTTCAGGTTAAATAACATTGAAAATACCTCAGATTTATTCTTGTGAACCTATTTTATGAGATGACCCTAATTTTTAACACATATTTCATAAGTTTGGTTGAAGAAATAACACTCAGTGGCAATTTAATTCTTCAGAAATGTATTCTTCAGAAATGTATTTTTTTCAGCAAGTAAAAGTGAATATGTACATATGATTTATTAATTCTCATATTGTTATCTTGAATGAATTAGCTATACAAATGGAAAGATATATATAAAAGTGAAAAATACTGCTATTAATAAATATTTTAGGAACGATTTTTAAGACCATGTATCATCCTTGTTTTAAACTTTTGTTATTGTCAAAATAAACTTGCACACAATGCATTCTGGGTATTTTAAAGTCATGATTGTAAGAAACTATTTTGTTAATACATGGCATTGTCAACTGTAAACGTTCAATAGGTATCATTGGTTGAATATCCATAATGATAAAATTGCAATATTACGGGAGATTAACATCAACTAAGTGATTAGATTAAAACCTCCAGAACTTGCTCCCCTGCATGGACACCAACTAAATAGACTAACTAAAATGTCTTCATGAGAATTCCAGAAACCATTTAATAAGTTGCAGTACCCTAAGAAAGTTAAAACCAAGAATAGCGTCTCTGAATTTGAAAGTTGGAAAAGCTGTTACATATCAGCTGTGAAGCTGTATGCAAAGCTGGCACAATTTAGTGACATTAGGAGCAAATACTCTATTACTGGCATTTGCTTTGGGAATTAAAGAGAAAAGCGGAGTGTTTTCCAACTTGCCACATTTTCAAAAGGTTGGTCAAGTGACTGGTTTCTCTCTTGTTTGAACCAAAGTACTGATGGTGAACCAGAATCTTTTGTATGCCTTAACATTGCTGAGAGTAAAAGATAGTTAAGCATCTTATTTTCACAAGGAAAATTGGTAGTGGCACAGCAAGATCCTGGCATAGCTCAGTAAGAAGAGGAGACAGTTTCCACTTCATGAATGACAGGTGAAACATGCATCCAACATTGATGATTTGGGGGAAGTTGCATGAAGGAGAGGTTTGGGCTTTGCCTAAATCACAGTGCTCAGAAAATAAATACACTTTATATGTCTATGTACTGCAGATAATAAACAAGAGCTCAGAAGCCTGCTTTCAGTGACAGAGAACCTGCAGTATCACAGATAAATATTGAAGGGTTAAAAGATAGTAAAAACTCCTAAAGGAGACACTGAAAAACCTCTTGATTGGTAAGTTAAATGCAGAAGCAAAGAAAAGATGAATCTTCTTAGAAAATTGAAAGACTCCAAAAATTTATCTGCCCTTATTGGTGGAAGGATTTTCATGTATGAAACATTCCATTACAACTGGGGAGGTGAATGTTTTCTTTTAATACATAAAACATAGTAATAATTTACCTGGGCCATAAATAACCAAAAAACATGATCCAATTGAAGGAGCAAAATGTTTTTCATATGTTTATCTTAAAGAAATGGAAAACTATGTGACAAAATGTTCAAACTTCTTGTCTTAAAGGGAGTTTAAGGCTATTAGTTTTCAAAAAAGAAATTATAAGGGAATTCAGAAAATATGTTGTAATAAATGAAAGTAAAAAAAACCAAATAATTAAGTAAACTATAACCACTAGTAAAAGACAAATTTATAATGATAAATGTCTTTATTTATAGAGGACAATGACCACAAATCCACATAATAACTCCAACCCTCAAGGAACAAAGAACAAAAAACAACAGAAAGTACCTAAGCTGAAAGTTAGTAGAAGGAAGAAACTAATAAAAATTGGAGCAGAAATAAATATGAGACTAAAAAAAATAGTATAAAGATCAACAAATTTTAGAGTTGATTTTTTGAAACATCAATACAATGACAAATTCTTAGCTAGACTGAGTAAAATAATAGAAAATTAAATAATAAAAAATAGAAATAAAAGATAACTGAAACCACAGAAATAAAAAGGTTCATTTGAACACTGTTAATAATTATATACTGCTAATTTGGATATACTGGAAAAATATATGAAATTCTAGAAATACACAACCCAACAAAACTAAATCATGAAAAACAACAACAAAAAATTGAACATAGGTATACCTAGTAAAGATTTAAAAAAAATTGCATCACAAATTCAATATTTCCCAAGAAATAGAAGCCCAGGTCTAGATGATTTTATTTCATAATTCTGTAAGACATTTAAATCAGAATAAACACTAATTCTTCTATAAATCTCCCAAAAACTTTAAAGACAAGGGAACACTTTAAAAACATTCTAAGATCAGTATAAGCTTAAAGCTAAAATCATAAAAGAAACCACATTTAAAGCCCAAACCTCTACTCCTGATAAATATTGATGCAAATACCCTCATCAAAAAACTAGAAGGTCAAATTGAATCATACATTAAAAATGCACACAATGATCAAATATGATTTAACAATGGAAATCAAGGTTGTTTCAAGATGTGAAAATTGGTCAAAGAATACTACAATAATAGAATAAAGAAAACAAGAACATGACTCTCTCAGTGGATGAAGAAAGAACATGTAACAAAATCCCAAATCCTTTCATGATAAAAACCTCAGTAAACTGAGAATAAAAGAACCTTAATATAAGCCATATATGAAAAGTTCATAACTAAAATCATGCTCAGTTCTTTCTTTCATTTTCTTTTTTTGTGGTGCTGGGGATTGAACCCAGAGCTTGTATGCATGCAAGGCAAGCACTCCACCAACTGAGCTATATTACCCAGCCCTAATTATGCTTAATTCTCAAAAACTGAAAGCCTTTCCCCCAAGTTTGGAAACAAGGCAACGATGATCTCTTAAACACTTCTATTTAACATACTAGTCAAAGTCCCAGACAGTAATTAAAGAAAAGAAAAGAGAGGGATAAAGAAATTAGGAAGGAAATATAACAAGTATTGAAATTGGAAAATAAGAAATATAGTATCTCTGTACTCAGATGGCATATTTTACATATAGAAAACTTCAGAGATGTCACAAAAGATATAAAAAGTAATAAGGATATTCAGCAAAGTTGCAGGATATATGATTAACATAAATATCATTTGTGTTTCTATATTAAAAATGAATAATCCAAAAAGAGAATTAATAAAACCTTCTCATTTGCAATAGCATGAAAAAGAATAAGTTACTTAGTAATAAACTTAACCATGAAAGCAAATGATATGTACACTAAAAACTGCAAAATAGTGCTGAAAACAATTGATAAAGATACAAATTAATAGAAATACAAATCCTCGTCATGTATTGGAAGACATAATATTTTAAATGTATTCATAATATCAGACTTCATTTACAGATGTGATGCAATCCCCACACAAATTCCAGTGCCAAATTTTTACCCAAATAGGAAAAACAAACTATCCTGAAATTTATATGTAATCTGAAAAATTCCAGAATAGCAAAAACAATCTGGAGAAAGAAAATAAAAGATGAAAATATTATACTTTCTGATAAAGATATACTACAAATGTACAATTATCAAGAATATGGAACTAGCAAATCAGCAGACATATAGATCATTGAAATTAAGAGCCTAGTAATAGGGGCTGTGGTTGTGGCTCAGTGGTACATCACTGGCCTCACATGTGTGAGGTACTGGGTTCAATCCTCAGCACCACATAAAAATAAATAAATAAAAATATTGTGTCCATCTACAACTAATATATATATTAGTTGTAGATGGACACAATATTTTTATTTTTTTCAAATATATGTATATATACATATATTTGAAAAAAAAAGAGACCAGAAATAATGAACATATGTGGCCAAATGTTCACTATGTGAATACTATGCAATGTGGGAAAATCATCCAAAGTGGTGTTGGGAAAATTGGACATTCATATGTAAAAGAAAGAACTTGGATCACTGTCTTTTACTAAATATAAAATTGATTAAATAATTTAAGATCTGAAACCATAAAATTCCTAGAAGAAACAAAAATAAGACTTCATACCATTGGATTTGATAATGATTTCTAGGCTATAACATCTTAAGAACAGAATACCAAAGAAAAAATTTTAAAAAAATATGAGTACATTAAAAAATTATACAACAAGGGAAAGAATCAACAGAGTAAAAAGGCAGCCTAGAGATTAGAATATATTTGTAAGCCTTATAACTGATAAGTAGTTGATAATCTCATTAAGAGTGTACCTAGAGCTGACTGACATCTCTCTCTCTCTAAGAGGATATAACAACAAAAATATGGAAAGATATTTAACATTACTAGTGATGAAGGAAATGCAAATCCACACCATAAGGAGCCATCACCTTACACCTGTTAGAACAACTTTTATTGAAGACATATAAATTTTAAAAATAAATTAAAAAAAACAGAAATGATAAGTGTTGGCAGGCAAGGATATAGAAAAATGGCACACTGTTGTAAAATGGTTCCATCACTATGAAAAATAATGTGAAATTTTCTCAAAAAATTACAAATGGAATTATTATATCACATAAAATGTGAGTCAATAATTTCCTATTTAGATTACCCAAATATTAAAGAATTACTTCATTTTGGAACCCAACCTGAGACCAAATTGCCATTTAATGATGTATAGAAGTACTTAATGATGTATAGAAGTCTCCTTATATAGGTAAGAATCAATATACTATTTATAAATGAATGATTTATTAGTCTTAGATAAGCAGAACTAGATTTTCTGGTTGCAATGGACATAGTATTTATCTGAGACACGTGTAAGTCCGAAAGAAAGAAATTGGTCATGACACAAGTTCTAAACCAATGCCTTACACTTGATGAATTATATATTTAGATATCTACTAGTTTCTTCTAAGTTGCAAATGTTTAACTTATTGAGTTTGAAAACATCTAGGAAATGATCAGAACAGTACAATAATTTGCTTTTCATTTGGGATAAAGAACTGCTACAGATGTCCAAGTTGTTCAGTTTAAGGTCATTTGTCTAGGTGGATGAGAGTGAAATTAATGTTAATTGAATGATATTCCAAAAGCTTTCATTTGATAAAACTAGAATTTTTGTCTGGTGTTGGATGTCATATCCATGGTTGGTAAGATCTAAGAAATTTACTTTTGTTTAGGAGATTCTTAGAAAAGCATGAGAATGAGTATGTTGAAAACTAGAAATTCTAATAAGGAGGGGAAAAAAGAGAGAAAGGTACATTATGGTAAACAACAGTGAGGCGCTTAGAAAACATTAGAGTGATAACTACAAGAAAAGACATAAAAATACAAAATAGGAATTTGACTTGAGTCTTGGTTTGAGATTTGGGGTGGAAACTTCCACTGCTGAAGTCAACATCTTCTGAGGATGCTAGGTTAAGGATATGCTATTCCCATTTGCAATAGCATGAAAAAGAATGAAATACTCAGTAATAAAGTCAACCCAGGAAGCAAATTACATGCACTTATTACCCACTGTATTCACCTACATCTTACTCCTTAGATGATGATAATATTAAAAATTAAATATTGAATCACAGAATAACTTATTGACATTTTTTGTTTTGTTTTCATTTTGTACCCTAACAAGGCATTACAATTGTTATGAAAGCACTCTGCCACATAGCTACATCTCACATTTAAAAGAAAAGGGAGTCACGCATGGAGTTTTCAACCTGTAATCCAAGTGACTCAGCAGGATCTGAGAGGAGGATCACAAGTGCAATAGCAGTCATATTTAATTAGCAAGACTAATAGCTGGTGTGCAAAAGCTCAGTTTGAACAAGGTTTTCAAACATAAAAGTGAAGTGTATATTTGTATGCATCTGAAAGAGGAAATTAAGAGAAAAGTTAGATTTCACTGATTAACTTTCAATACAAAGCATGTACAAAGTTCATGTTTTTCATTGTTTCTTTCCAAAGGAGGATAATAATATGAACATAAAATTTACCTCAAATTATAAACAAAAATTTCAATGTATGTTTGATTTCATTAGAAAAAAATGTTTCTTTTTCTGCTTCTTCTTTCTCCCTTCCTTTCATCCCTCCTTTTTCACCCAATGTTTAATTTCTACCTTTTACTGAACACTATGCTACACAAAAATTAAATAAAAAATACTCTTGTCATCTGCTAAACACAAAGGGAAGTGGGTTTATAACTAAAAGAAAATAGAATGAGTAGCATTATTTTTTGACTGAGTTCATGTATTTTAAAATAATGCTGTTTAATTTAGCAACTTTCTCAAAGTGAATCAGAAATTTAATAAGGGAAGTAGAATATAAGCATTTCTAATAACTTCTTTTGCTTAATGTACATGTGTTAAAAAGTACAGATTTAACTAAATTATAATGCCAAACAACTTCATATCTGTGTACTTGTGATAAATAATGCAATTATATAAATATTCCTAAAAATTGATTTGGCTTTTTAAGAATAATTTACCAACATTGGAAATCTCTGTATTAAGAAGCTTGCTAGTGACTAAAACCTAAAATAGAACACAAACCATTTGATCGCCAGATTTGGAATGTAATTTAAAAGCATGTAGTATAAGTTTCATTCTATAGTAATCATTTTAAAAAGGCTCAGTCTCAAGGACGATCAGTTGCTATTTTCAGGAGAAATTCAGGTTAGAATCATAGTGGTTCCAGAAGATGAGCCAAGTTCTGTTGTTTCATGAATATCCTTAGCAGAATTAATTGAATAAAGGCAAATATATAAATGTCATCTATATAAAATGTTGCTTGTGTAATACATCTCTTTTGACTGTAAAAATATTTATGAATTAAATTATGTATATGTTCTATAGTAGCTACTCAGCTGAGCTCTTCCAGCATTTTTTGGATTAATTTAGTTTTGTTTATTTATATGTTTAGTGTCTGTTTTTGATTAGGAAGATGAACTTGCAGCAAACTGTGGAGTAACTGCTGTAATGGTTTCATCCTTCTCTTAATTTCCTTCTCTTGTTAGCATTATTATGCTCTTTTTTAGATACCATCTTGATCTTTAATTATTCCTCTATAATTGTCCCTGCGGGAAAACATCTGCTATTGCCTACTTTCTTTCTTTCTTCCTTTTTTTTTTTTTTTTTTTTGCCTGTTGTGTCAGATTCCCTGTGGACTATATTACATCTTGTTGACATTGCATTCTCTAGCTGCCTTTGATGATTTTCTACCCCCAGGGTTCTTCAAAGATCAGAATTTTAATCTGCCTTATATCCTGTGGCAATTCAGATATTTTTCTTTCTAAGTTACAAACATGCTATTGGATTCATGAGATGACTTTAGTGAGAATGAGAGCAATCAAATCGATTTACAAATCGTTTTGTTCGGTTAATAATTTTAAAAGTTTTAAATTTCTAATGTAGCTTCTAATTATGTTTTGTTCTATTTTAGCATCCAAATATTTCTATGTCTTTTACAACCTCAAGTATTTAAATATGTTTCTATTCTTAAAATACTATTTTCAGAGCATAACACATTTCCTTCTCTTACATTATTTTTAAAAAATCAATGATACTTTATCAGAGTCAGTTTTCAAAATTTGTGAGTTTTTAAGTTGTCAGGTATTAATTTAACAATTTTCAATTATAAATTTTTATGATTATTCATGCTTTATATCTCACAATAATTATTTTATATCACAGAATTGTATTTATATTGTTATATTTTATAGCTGTATATAACAAATTTTGTTCATACTAAAACGCCATTCAAATTTTGGTTATATTATAAAATTAATTATGCTATAAGTATAGCATCATGTGCATAAAAACTTATATTACATCATACTAATTATCACTTTTTACTTTCCAAAATGATTTATATAAGCCAAATATTTAAAAGTATGGCCAAATGATTATTTTAAATTCAATAGATTCATGTTTACATTAATTTAAATATAATACAAATCATATTTATTTTATATCTGCATTTCTATGAAAACTATTTCCACATTTATATTTTAAACCTACATAGGATGTGTGATCATTTATTGGAATTTAGAAGACAAAGATTCAGTTACATGAATAAAATATACTAATAGTTAATGAAATATTTAGTATACTTCTTATCAAAAAATTTTATTTTCCTCTCTGCTCTTGTCCTTTGTTTTTATCTTTTAGTTGTAGTTGGACACAATACCTTCATTTTACTTATTTATTCTTCTGTGGTGCTGAGGTTCAAACCCAGGGCCTCCCACGTTCTAGGCATATGCTCCACCACTGAGCCACAACCCTAGCCCTCTGCTGTGTCCTTCTAAAAGTACATTCAATAAGAGTACATCCTGTCAATATCAGTTAATATTAAAAATTGTATTCTATAGAATTTAAGGAAGGTTACCATACCTAATGTAAGATCAAAATTAATGGAACACAGCTTTGCCAACAGGAAAACAAATACTTTATTCATAGGAAAGTTTTATATGTGGACATGCTACTGTGTTCATATCATAAAAATCTGGATAATGATTTATTTTCACAGATTCCTTCCTAATCTGTAGTTAAATCTCAATATGTAGGAGAAACAAACAAGTGTATTAAACTGTGGAAGCTTTGCCCAATTGAATTTTAATTCCCTAATGAAACCATATATGACTAATATCAGCTAACAGTCTTTTATGATAATCTTATAGCCACTGAGTATTCCATAGATTAGCATTGTCTTTATCCCTATTCCTTTAAAATTGTCTTTGTAGGGTCCTGTTTTAGTACTGAGTGTATCACCAGTAGCAGAGTGCTTCCCTTGCATGTTTGAAGAACTATATATATTTTATATTTCTTCTACCTAAATCCTCTGCTTTACATATCTAGTTACCTTGAAATGTGAGCACACAATTGATATTGCTATATTGAATAAAAGAGTGTTGCAATATGGTGTTCCTTAAATTATAAAAAGACATCAAACATTGGTGAAATAATTCATAGTCCTGTGAAATATTCAGCCTTTTTTATATACTATAGTTATATTATATGCTACTTCTGAAAAAAATAAGTCCAATATTTTCATCATGAAGAATCATGCATTGTTTTGGTGTTTGTTTTACTTTTCATTCAAAACTTCATAATATAATGTAATAATAATAATAATATATATAATTATTAATGATATATATATAATGACATCTGAATATTTCAATATAATTTTAAAAGGTTTATAATACCATTTTATAATATTTACCTAAAGTTTGTTTGAGATATGTTGGATTCTAGGAAAATTATCAAGAAGAAAGAAATTTAAAGTACAATTACTGATACTGATGCACAGCTGGAGCTAGGTTCCTGTTTAGATTTATTGATGAGCCATTCCTTACATAGGAAGCAAATCCTTTGGGGCTGGGGATGTAGCTCAGTTGGTAGAGTACATGACTACCATGAACAAAGCCCTGGTTCAATCCCCAGTACCAAAAAAAAAAAAAAAAAAAAATAGAAAAGAAGAAGAGAAAAGAAAAAAAGCACATATTTTATTTTGTTTTCTTCTAAGTTTATTATTTAAGTTCATATAGATATATTTTTAAAGGCAACCAAGTTTAATTCTAAAGAATCAAAAAGTTCAAAAGGAAACAAAATAATGTAATTTAATGAATTATCTCAAAATATATTGAATATAAAGGCTTATATTTTATATCTCTAATTACAGAACTACTGCTAAAGTATCTATCATTTATATTTGACTTAAAGGCTTAAATTTATTTTATAAGCTCTGTATAAATAATGGACTATTTCTTTATAATGCATAGAAATCTACTAAATAAAATTCATGTAGGACATTCAGGGGTGGGATGTAGCTTAATGGTGGAGGAAATGGTTAGCATGCAAAAGACCCTGGGTTAGATCCTTCACAGGAAAAAAGAAGCAGTAGCAATATAGAATGCATTTTTTTTTCTATTAGGTAGTTTATGTATTCTAGGTGTTCATAGTCAACGTTTTTTAGGTATTGAATCCCTACTTTAGTACAGGGCTTGATAAAATATTGCAGATTGATATGATGCTTCTCACAATACAGATTCAATATACAGAAATACTGAAAGAAACCTGTTAACTGTGGTTATTGCCAAAATAATTTATACATATGTAATTTTTGAAAAGATAATATTAAGTAATCCTTTCAAACATAAGTCTAATGCCATATAATTATTGCTTTAATAATATTTGTATTATAAAGTAAACATAAATACAATATTTATATTTAAAAGTCATTCTAATATTCAGGTTAATTTTAAGTTGTAACTTATCTACAGAGCAAGTTTTATTTTCAACTAAAAGCAGTATTTTTGATATAAATACAAAACATAATGAACTGTATTTGTCATTGGTGGGTTTCACTATTAAACTCATTACCTGACCTAAATATCTTTTTTTTTTTAAACCAGGTGTTGTACCCAGGGACACTTAACCCATGAGCAACATTCCCAGCCTTTTTCATATTTTATATTGAAACAGGGTATCACTAAGTTGCTTAGAGCCTTACTAAATTGTTGAGACTGGCTTTGAACTTGCAATCCTCCTGCCTCAGCTTCTAAAGCTGCTGGGATTACAGGTGTATACCACCACAACTAGGTCGACCTAAGTCTCTATTTAATATTCAAGTATAGATTTTTAGCTATGCACATAGGAATACTTTAGGAATTTTTAGATCATTACTTTATTTCTCTTTTAAAGTAATTTTTATATAGGTAATCAAATTTCATCTTTGCCAGTGATGGAAGAAACATAAAATGTTTATGCACCAACTTTAACATGGGTAATATAATTATTGAAAATAACATCTATATTATATGTGTGTGCATGTGTGTGTATACTTTGTGCATTTTCAGCCCAATTCTGTTTTTATAGGCAATACATTATTTAGAAAGAGGAAAAATCAAAAAATAATAATGGTGAAGATAAGTTATTTTGCTTGCAAACATTCTTATGTTAATGAAATTCCAGGCTTTTGTATGTGTATGTGTGTGAGTATAGTGACTACCTGTGGATTCCTGCTTTTCAAAGGTAATATATATGTCTATCACTGTATAAAAATTATATTAAAAGAACAGAATGGCCAACTGGAGAAACTTAGCTTCACAATAGAAACATATTAATTAATTTCTCAGTCACTTATTTTCATTAACAATTTTTAGTCATGACCTGCATGCCTTTTTCAGTTTTTCTCATTACATGTTAATTTTCAAAGTATTATTAATATGAATACAAAATTATTTTATGATAGGCTTTAAAAACATTAATGCAATTAAGTTAAAACATGCATTTCTGATTGTATTAAAATTTATAAAGTGTCTTCTCAGAGTTTTTTCCACTATGGTACATACAACATCTAAATCAGTTTTGCAAATTCAAGACTAATTTAATCTCCAAATCTACATTGAATCTTGGCAAGTCACACAAATAGACTTATTAATTGACTGAACATTACAAATAAATATTAATCTTTTTTGATTGTGACTCCAGAAAGCAAGTAGAAAAGACAGTGGCATTTAATTACCATAATTAAGGTTGTATTGATATATTATCCTTCATTAATTCTGTACTGATGCAAATATATTTTTAATTAGAAAGAAAATCTAACGCTTAAAAAACTTGTCATCAACAGAAAAAAGTTTCCAAATTCAATGAAAAAGACACCATGAGTATATATCTCTTCTTAACTGGTTTGTTTCAATACACATCATGGCAACTTTCCTATATGCGAATTTCCATATTATGTATAGTGGCTTGAAATTATGTATACTAAAATAAGATAGCAGATGATGAGTTTTGTCTTCCAAACGTCGTATCTGTCTGGGAGTAATACATTCTCTCACTGTCATGTAGTGGAGTGATTCAAATAAGTGAGACACTGCAATTTACTAGGGATGCCATATTGACCAAAACACAAGGGACTTTTCTTCATGAAACATAAAGATAAATGATTAAGACCACTATTAAATTTAGTATATCAAATAAATCTGTAATAGGAATTATGATAGGTTAAATAAATGAGAAATTGTCACAAGAAAACTCCTGGGACAAATATAAAGAGAAAGTCTGTAAAAAGAAAGGCTTTAAATTGCGCAGTAACATAATAATGCCCTTTTGGTATTTCTATACGTTACTGTAAAATGCTTTATTTTATCAATCACTGAAAAGTAATATCATCATTTTTAATAGGGTCAGCTTTATATTGATGTAGACACTTTTATATTTTAAAATAATCTATTTTAATATATATCTTTATGTATACTTCTTCCTATAATCTCTTTTATCAAAATTTCTTTTACCAAAGCAATTTAACTATGCAACTTAGTATATAGAGATCCTTTGTTTATTTCATCTCTGAATTTCAAAAGGAAAGAATATTTTATTGATCCAACTGAGAAATCCAAATGCAAAAAACACTTTCTACCAAGTTTTCACTTTCAGCATGTTTTTCAGCTGCTGATGTTTAAGTATCATTAAAGGAATCAAGATGCAAGAGTTAGTATAGAACACAGAATTGAACTTGCAGAGACAATAAAATTCCTGAATTTTTTTTCTATTGATTATAACATGATGAACATTTATCAGCCAAAGTCAATGGTAAGAGAGTAATGAAAACTGTTTGATTTCATAATTTCTAACCCGGCATTATAGGGAGGAAAACAAATGATGAAAATATTTTTAAATGATGACTGTCGCTTAATGTTCTACTATTTTTTAATAATATTTTTATATTAAACTGTCCATTACTAGTTTATATCAGGACTGCAGAACATGCAATGAATCATAAAAATTTAAGATGCATCATGATATATTCACCATTGATATCAATTATGCTTGTATACTTTTTCACATCTATGTTCTTGGCAAATTGAAGAATCAACTTATAACAGAAATTAGTAAACAGTTTTACAATGATCACTGTACATTCAAAAACAGAATCCTTATCTTCTCATCTAAAACATGACTCCTTCATCTCCCACCCTTTGAGGTAATTATTCAAAACTCATGTTTCCATAACTGCTTCCTACATATGCAAAGATTAGATAGAAAGTTTATTTCTTTCAATTGAAACATTATCATAAATGCTATTTTAAGTTGATTTTCCCACATTACAAGTGATTTTTATGACTTTAAAGTTGTCAGTCCATTCCATTTAACATTTTGTGAATTTTCTATATATGTATTTTCCTACATTTTGGTATTTTTTGACTAATTTTTCTTGCAGGTTTGTAAAGGCTAATTGGTAGTAGGTTACAAACATCTTTCCCCAACTTTATCATTATCACTTTGGTTTTGTAAATTTCATACATTTTCTAGGCATAAAAATATTGTCAAATAATTGTTAATTGATCTTTCAACAAAGATCTCCTTTGCTTTGTTATATAATATTGGGAGCAGTGAATGAATTATGGGTCTTTGAACTGCCCAGAGACAAAGGCTGACCCTTCCCTTGGGAATCTCTCAGCACAAAAACTCCAAGAAATCTGCCCCTTCTGTATGGTGATGACCTGTTCAAAGGGAAATTCTGTGGTTGTCATGCAGTTTATTAATTCATGACCTAAAGTTCAGGCACCACCACGGGAGTGGAGAATTGTGGGTGCAAGTTGATGAATGTAATTGGGCTGTTCAAATTTTGATCTCTATTGTGTTTCTCACATTGAATCCCTTTGATGTAAAAAAGTATAAAACAAATGCATTTATAATGAGCATTTGTTTTATAGTCTTTTAACATAACAGAAATGGATTGACTCTTGATGGAGGAGGCCAACTGCTCATTATCATTTGTCCTCCTCCATCATAAGATGGCTGAACCAAGGGGTCCCGCTTTCTGTATTTCTGTGTTTGTTCATGTTTTTTCCAATCCCCTCACCAGCCCAATTTGAGACAACTGAGTAAATGGTCACACTTGAAGCAATTATAACTGGGAAATTATTCTAATTCATCATTTTTACACTTCAGTCTAAAATCATTTGTATGCTATTAATTACAAATAAAGTAAAATTAAAAGGTCTTTACTGTCTTCCTAAAAAACAACTAACTTTGTCATCACTATATAGTAAGGTACTTTTTTCAATAAAAAAAGTGCAATCTTTGTCAAATATTCACATCCCATAAACTTGGATCTATTTCTGGTTTAGCTGAACAATGATTGGCAAGTGAATACCATTTCTGTCATATTACTGGGATTTTTTTTTAGTTCATTGATCTTTTTAATAATCTTCTTCACTTTGTAAAGCTTTTACTATTCTGATAACCATTATGAAGTCAAGTAACAATAAGTGCTGGCGAGGATGTGGGGAAAAGGGTACACTTGTACATTGCTGGTGGGACTACAAATTGGTGCAGCCAATACGGAAAGCAGTATGGAGATTCCTGGGAAAGCTGGGAATGGAACCACCATTTGACCCAGCTATCGCCCTTCTTAGTCTATTCTCTGAGGACCTTAAAAGAGCATACTATAGGAATACTACCACATCAATGATCATAGCAGCACAATTCACAATAGCTAGACTTTGGAATCAACCTAGATTCCCTTCAATAGATGAATGGATTAAAAAACTGTGGCATTTATACACAATGGAGTATTATGCAGCACTAAAAAACGACAAAATCATGGATTTTGCAGGAAAATGGATGGCATTAGAGCAGATAATGCTAAGTGAAGCTAGCCAATCCTTAAAAAACAAATGCCAAATGTCTTCTTTGATATAAAGAGAGCAACTAAGATCAGAACAGGGAAGAAGAGCATGAGGAAAAGATTAACATTAAACAGAGACGAGTGGGGTGAGAGAAAGGGAGAGAGAAGGGAAACTGTAGGGAAATGGAAGGAGACCCTCATTGTTACACAAAATTACATATAAGAGTTTGTGAGGGGAATGGGGAAAAAAAACAAGGGAGAAGATTAAACAACAGCAGATGGAGTAGAGAGGGAAGATGAGAGGGAAGGGGAGGGGGGATAGTAGGGGATAGGAAAGGTAGCAGAATACAACAGTCATTAATATGGTATTATGTAAAAATGTGTATGTGTAACCGATGTGATTCTGCAACTTGTATTTGGGGTAAAAAATGGGAGTTCATAACCCACTTGAATCAAATGTATGGAAGATGATATGTCATGAGCTTTGTAATGTTTTGAACAACCAATAAAAAATGAATAAATAAATAAATAAATAAATAAATAAAATGGCACAATCATTTTAAAAAAATCATTATACAAAATAAAACATTGTGATTTTGATTATAATTACTAATATTTATGTATATGCATTTACACAAATAACTGAGTTATGATGTTAGATATTTCTAGTCAAGGTGTTGTGGTTTCTTTTATTTTCACATCCTGTGTATTCCTCAAAGCTCTGCTTCAGATATATGTATTTGTTATGAGATGTTTCATGAGTTTCTAATTTCAAGGAACATTTTGAAAGAGCATGTGTTTATTGCTATGGAGAAAAATTAGCCGCACACACACATGGTTTTATCAAAATAGAAATGACATATTTATAAATTTATCTAAAATGTCAATCTTCATTTTCTTATCATATATTTTTAAGTAAGAAATCTTTCTGAAAATTATCAGGTGTTTTGAGCACTTATGGTTATAATTATTTGCCTAATTTCCTTTAATTTTTATGACTTAAACTGGATCAATAAACTTTCTACTACCACACTAATATTAAATTCCTGGTATAAATTCAAAGTTGGTAAAGGTTAATGTTCTTTGGCATTTTACTTATTTTTTACATTTTATTTAAAATAGTGTTTATTTTTTATAAAATTTGTTTCATATATTTTTATATTTTACTGTCAGTATATAATGGTCATGTTACTATTATGATGAAATAATTTGGGAGAATTTCATCTTTTTTGGAATACTTTCTAAAACATTATAACATTCTTAATAAGTTGTTTGGGGAACTCAACTGTGAAAATATCAGTTTATTGTCACATACTTAATTATATTTCTTATAGAATCTATGAAGCTGTTCTATTCAATAGAAATAATTTGGATAACTAATATAATTCTATAGAATTTCAAGTAGTGATGTATAAAGCTAAAACACACAGAAAACTCCTCTCAATCATGTTAAGAATTACCAAATGCATTTCTTCTCACACAAAAATAAAATTCTAGTTCCGGTGTAAATGAAGATTTAAAATAATATAGCCCCATAAACTGTTTGTTATATTAGTATCTCCTTAAAATGTTGTAAATGTTTTTCACATGCTTAAATTCTTCTTTAACCTTTTTGATGAGAATCTTCAGGGAGGACCTAAAGAATCTAAAGTACAAATATGCTCCATAGGTGACGTGGATTCACACTAGCCTGGGGAAATTATGGGCATTTAGGTCATTATAGAATACTTCATATCTGTTTATTTATTGATCTATTTATTCATATCTATTTAATTCATTTACTATTAGTAATTTTAACAGTATTCAAAATAAAATAAACTTTTGTGAAAACAAACAAAACTATATTTTACATACTTGTGAGAAAAATACACAAGTACATATTTGTGAGAAAAATAAATACAAAGAAATTTTTCACTATATATTTATTTACATTAAGCAAACATTAATGTAATACAGAGTTCATCTAATGCACTCATATTGGTTAACAATAAATAATAATGTACTTGTTCAAAAGTGTATGCTCTTCAGGATTTTATATTTTTGCTATATTCCAGAATAAGTTTCAAATTTTCATTTCCTGAGAAAAGCCAGAACTCAATTTGCTGGGTCTGCCTTTTCTTTCTTTCTTTTTCTTTTTTTAAATATTTGTATCTTAAATGAACAAAAATCAAAGTATCTTCCAGGAATTGATGACTATCTAGATAGAAGTGATGGTTTGCAATAGAGCCAAAAGTCACTCTTTGCTAGGTTAAAATGGGTTTTGTTGCCATCTGTGTCTATGAGAAGCTCAGAGTAGAGGCAATGGGATAGCTCCAAACTGGCATAATAGAATGCAGATATTATTATTAAAAAGGAACCCAATTGAGACATGACCAAAAGTTGAATGTTTCTATAAGAAAACATCTGATAGCACAAGTTAAAATAGTATTCTATTCCCTTCCAAACAATATGATTGTATTGTATACCTATCCTTTCTGCAGACAGACCAGGAAAAAGTGGATGCCAAATTTAGGGTAGACTTGAAAGAGAGAGAGAATTTTATTCACACATTACAAAAAGTTATCTTATTTTTCCCCCAAAGTAAAACTGTTAACAAGAATCTCATCTATGAAGTGATAATCTATTAATTATTTTTTATAAATTATCATATCAATAAATGTTAATTTAGCAACGCATTTATTTTAACACTAATCTAGGAAGTCTATAAAAAGTTTTTAGAATTACTTATGAATTGGTAACTTTATATATGTTTCAAAACAGATTTATTTCAATAAGTTTAATATTATTGAGTCCACTTAATGTTTTTAACCTAGTTTGTGAATATAAGTGAAAAAAAAAATCTAAACTTATACTAACGCTTGAATATGTAAAGAGATCATTATTTAGGAAAAACACTGCTTTTATTCACGTCTTAGTCAATTTTGTGTGATAAATAAAAATGTGTTACAATAGTTTATTCTACTTTCCTTTATAGAATAAATAGAGCTGGGTGTGGTGCACACACCTGTAACCCCAGAGTCATGCGAGACAGGATGATTAAAAGTTTGAAAGCCAGTCTCAGCAATTTAGTGAGACACTTTCTCAAGAACAAATAAGTGAATAAATAAATCAAACAAAAGGATTGAGGATGTAGCTCAGTGGTAGAGCACCCTGAGTTGAATAACCAGTACCAGGGGAAAGAGAAAGAGAAGGAAGAAAAATCAGAAACTGCAAGAAGGTATGTTTTGGTAGTTGAAAGCGTAGTCCTTATTGGAGAAGCATATCTTTGTGTGGTAGGCACTGTGAAGGACCCAAGCTGCCACAGTGCACACAGGAAGCCACTGGACACAGTGCAGCAGTGTAGTGCTCAAATCTGCCATATTCATAATTTTCTAAATTGTGTTCTACACCAGTGGAAAAGTTGAGAAAGAATTATTTATTTGTTTGTTTGTTTATTTATTTATTTATTTATTTTTAGCACACAGGGTTCTCCAGAGAAACATAACAACAAAATAGATGATAAGTAGAGTAGATGGATAGACATACAGATACAATAGAGCACTTATTAGAGTAATTAATTCACTCTATAATCAAGACTGGGAATTCCCACCTTCTATTGTCTGAAAGATTGATAACACTGGTGTAATTAAGTCTAACTCTGAAGGTAGGAGAAACTGGGAGTGGGGGTGGACAGGTCTGGCAGGTGGGTAACACTAGCACTGGAGCCCAAGGGCCAGGGAACTTAAATCTCTGATATCTAAGAGCAGGCAAAAGAGATGTTCAAAAACCAGAGACAGACATTGATAGTTTGTCTCCGCTCTTTATATTCTATCCAGAGCCTCAGCTGATTTGATGGCATCATTCCACAATGAGTGAGGGCAGAGCTCAGATAGTTGGTCTATTGATTCCAATATCAACATTCATCATAGACACACCCAGAATGCTGTTTTGCTAATTATCTTTGTATCCCTTAAGTTGACACCTAAATTTAAACAAAACAGGTTTTCTTCTCTTAAAGTTACTCCTAATAGAGGTATACTAAATATTTTTTCATGCTACATTATTAGACTTACCTCTTTGACCATCTAAGTGCTTTCTGTAAGAGAAATTGTCTAATCCAATGTGAACTTCTGTTGCCCCCAAATCTCATTATTACCCACTAGCTGTAACTGATTGCTCAGAAAAGACGTCAACCCAAGCTGAATCAACTATTTTCTTCCTCAAACAATTTGTTACTTCATCTGGGACAAACCACAGAAATTCTTTCTCAGGTAGCCAGATTTACAACTTCTCTGCTTGGAAGCTAAGGTTACAATTAAATGTAATGATTTTTCACTGTAGCAAAGAATTAAGAGCAGTTTCTAAATGAACAAGATTTCTATCAAATTTAATTACTTTCTCCAGTAGATGACATATAAGTGATGCAAATGAGGCTACCCAACTAGGCAGAATACTACTTTTACTGCCTAATGAAACTTGAAGTGTAGATGTTTGAATAAAGCCACCTGAATTTTAAATTAACATACCTAATCAGGCCAATTTTTCCTATTGTGACTATATGGGGTTATTTAATTTTGGCAGCAACATATCTGTACCTATTTACATATCTTCATATATATGGATTATCCTTCTCTGAGTTTAAATTAGAGGACAATTTTCTTTGTTTTTGGTGGATACAAAATGCCCTAGAAGCTCAATGATAGTGCTCTAAAGCACAAATAGTCCTGCTTATTGCTTTAGTTCTTTTATGACTATGATCTAATAAATGTCTGTAATTTATTCACTCCCACTTGTTAATACCCATAAACAGACACTGACAAAACATACTGGAGTCAAGGTTTTTGGGGAAGCACCTTTAATAAGTCCAGGAAACAGGACATGGAAAGAAGGGAAGTCAATAAAAGGCACATGATTGGAAAGGCTAGTCTCACTGGGAAACTGAGAGAAAACATGGATACCCAGATGAAACACCAAATAAAACTGGAATATTTATGTACCTGGGAAGTATTAACAACTGTTTGAAAGTACAGGGGAAGGATCAGATGCATCACAAGGCAAAGTGCTCAAGAATTTGAACTTGTAAGGCTGGTTTGGTATGTAGATACATAATCAGGCCTAGATGCTATGGCCACATCACTGAAGGTATCTCATCCGGTTACTCTGTAAAGTTCTTTTTTTTTTGAATGGAACATATTCATTTAGTCAGAGTCTCCTATAAGGTAGTCCTAGAATAGAGGTTAAGTAGAATAAAAACTTACTGGACATCTATGCCAATATTGCTGTATGGATCAGATTTATGTTTTCAATTGAGGAATACTATGCAGAAGGATGTAAGAATAGTCTGATAGACTAATATGATACAAGATTATGAAGACTTAAATACGAAACTCTACAAAATTTCTGTTTTATAAGTTTTCACACATACTAACTGGCTTTATGTCACTTTTTCAATTATTTCTTCAATTTCTTCTCTTGGCAGTAGGTTTTAACTTTAAATATTATTTTAAAACATTCCAGTGATAACTATGTTTTAACTCATGTTAACTTTTATATCCAACCGCCCTTTTCCCTAGGTTGAAATTTTATCTTCTATAACCAGTTTTGTCACTCCAGAATCAAGACATAATAAATGGTTTAAAATGAATGGATTATTACTTGGGAGTTCCTTCCTGGCATGTCAAGCTGAGTTGATATATATGGAGTTATGAGTGATTGGAGTGTGGTGATTTATAATGACACTAGGAACTAGGGCACTTTAAACCAATGCAGTCTAATTAAATTTAAAAAATAAGATTGGATAGAAGAAAATAGAACTTTCTATACACTCCTAAATAAAAGTAAAAAGTTAAATTAGTTTCAAAGGTCTTTTTAACAACACCACCACTGATCATCTATTTCACCAGTGGTAATTTATTCCAATGACATATATGTATATGTCAAAAAATATATAGTCTGAAGGCTGTTCTTTGCAATATAGTTCCTATTGCTAAAACAAAACTGTAAACAAACTTACATAGTAGCCATAAATGTAAATACAAATAAATTCTTTGCAAATTTAAAGGAATGAACTGGGTAAATATTCAAAATGTAAAACTTATTACATGTAATTGATATATTATTAAATTTAAAAAGGAAAATGCCTAAGAACATACTTAGGTAAATTTTTGTGTGCATTTAAAAAAAAAAGATAAAACATGCCCAACTTTTAGTTGACTCAGAATAAGAAAAATAGAAATCTTAGTTTTATGTTTTGAAAGTTTGAGTAGTAATTTATCATACATATTGCTTTAGTCAGCCTTTTCACTGTCATTACTAAAAGACCCAACTAGAACAAGTTTTGAGGAGGAAAAGTTTATTTGAGGGCTCATGATTTCAGAGGACTTAGTCTACAGAAGGCCAGCTGCATTCCTCAGGGCTCAAGGTGAGGGTGAAGAAGAGTGAGGCAGAGGGAAGCAGATCATGGCAGAAGAGTGTGTCAGAAGGAAGCAGCCCATGTGATGATTAGAAAGGAGACAGAGTGATCTCCACTTGCCAGCTACAAATATGTATCCCAAAGCCATGCCCCCAATTCCACTTCCTACAGCCACACTCTAACATTTCAGTTACCACTCAGTTAATCCCTATCAGGTTATTAATTCACAAATTGGGTTTAAGACTCTCAAAACCCAATAATTACCCCTCTGAATCCTCTCACATTATCTCACATATGAGCTTTTGGGGGCTATTTCACATCTAAACCATAACTTTCTGCCCCTGGCCCCAAAAATCTCACAACCATCCCACAATGTAAAATACATTTTATCCATTTACAGGAGTCCTCATAGTCTCAACAGTTCTGAGATTGCTCTAAGTTCAAGTCCAAAGTTTTGTCTCAGGCTCGAGGCAATCTTGCATTGTGAGCTCCTGTAAAATTAAAAGCAATCTACAAGTATCCAATACATATAATTACAGAGTAAACATTTCTAGTTACAAAATTAGGGGCATAGAAGGAAGGTAGAGTGTGAATGTCTAGTGCGTTCGGGTCCCTGGGTAAGGGTCACGAAATCACCGGGACACAGGGGATGCAGAGCCAAGGCAGCAATTGCAACTGCATGCTGAGGTTTATTTGCAAGTTCCTTTTATATTCTTCTTCTAACAAAGCAAGCAATTCTTCAGTAATATTTCATCTACATTGCCCAAATATCATGTCTCAGTGGGTACACAGAGCTAAATTCAGATTGTTCCTGTTCATTTGATAAGTACCCTCCCAAAGTTCTTTGTAGACATTATCTAATCCCCGAATGTACTGTTCCCAGGTCCAGTATGCAGAAAGCTTCTTCCTCTAGGCCAAACCATGCAAAAGCTTGTGTCTTGTGATAAGGGGAAGAGAACTTTTCCTCCTCCTAGAGAGGCGTGCCTCAGCTGACCTAAATCACAGGCACAGCCCTTGCAAAAAGTCAGGCTGAGGGAGCTAACCTCTGCACACTTAAACCCCAACAGTAGAGGACTAAAACAAGACTGAAATCCAACTGAGTAAACAAGTCCTCTACCTCCACATTTAGCATCTGGGACAGATGGCATGGTAATGTTCTGTCCAAAGGGCTTGTGTATCTCTGCCTCTATGGTCTTGTTTGTTGTAGCCCAAGTGGCCTTTCTGTTGGCTTGTCTCTGCTCGGTTCCTGCAGATTTCCCAGTATGATGTCCCATGTCCCATGTTACTGATTCTTATTCTCAAGGGGTTTCACAGCAGCTTTAGCTTCTTCTACACATCTCTACACTTTGCCCTCTCTGGGGGTGCCCACTGGGACTCAGATCCTGCTGCAAATTTCCTGGCCTCTGAAGCCTTCCTTTGCAATATTGGTGGAAGCCTCCATGACCCACTAACTCCAGCATCCTACATTCTTGCAGAACCAGTACCACGTGGTTGACACCAATATGTGCAACCACCTCAAGCAGTAACCAAGCCTTCATGAATCCTGGCTGCATTAGCCTCTGAGTGCCTGGGTACCTGACCATGTTGAAAATACTTCCTAATTCCCTTTGTGCAAGAACCATGCTTCATTGGTCTCTTTTCAAGAAAATTTTTGCTTTTTCTTCCTTGAATCTGGGATGGGTGTGGTTTTGCCAGCTCCAGAGATGCTCACAGGCCATCTTTCTCATTGTCTTTGGGCAAAGTCTTTAGCATTTCTTTAAAGGCAGTAATGTCTTTTAACAACTGCAACTTCCTTAAGCTAGGTTTTACTCCTGCTTTTGAAGTCCAAGATTTTAAATCTTTCTGTTCTGCTTTCTGCTCCTGAATAGACAATAAACTTGGTTAAAAGTTACTGGCAACATCCCTGCCACTTCCTGAATGCTATGCCATCTAGAAATTTTTTTGGCTAAACTAAGAAGGCTGTCACTTTTAAAAGCAGCTTCACAGAAAGTCTCAGGACATGGAAAAAATCCAGATAATTTCTCAGTTAGAATATAACACAAATGGCTGCTCCTCCAATTTCCAATAGTGTCCTAATTTTCCTCTTGAGCCCTGCCTTTAATGTTTACAGTCCTATTGACATTCTGTTCTTCTGAGTTCCCATCCCAATTGGCCATTAAGCTCCACTTACAACAATCTAAAGTGTTTCCAACTTTCACTGCTACACATCTCAAAATTCCTCTAACCAATTCCAAAAAGCTCAAATGTCTTCTGAATCACATGGTCATGTTAGTCACAGCAAGGACCCCACTACTGGTACCAATTTCTGCATTTGTCAGCTTTTTCACAGCTGTGACTGAAAGACCCAACCAGAAAAACTTTAGGAGAGGAAAAGTTTATTTGAGGGCTCATGGTTTCAGAGGCCTTAGTCCCTAAAAGGCCAGCTCCATTCCTCAGGGCTCAAGGTGAGGGTGATTATCATGGCAGAAGAGTGTGTCAGAGGGAAGCAGCTCACATGATCATCAGGAAGGAAAAAGAGTGGTCTCCACTTGCCAGATACAAATTTGTACCCTAAAGCCACACCCTCACTTTTCACCTCCTCCAGCCACACCCTACCACTTCATTTACCACTTTTATTATTATTATTCCCAATTCAGGGTATTAACTCACTAATTGGGTTAAGACTCTCAAGATCTAATGAATTCCCCTCTGAACACTCTCACATTGTTTCACGTGTAAGCTTTTGGGGGGACATCTCACATCCAAACCATAACAAATATATATATTTGTTAAATTTATAATTTAATGAAAGAAATGAAAAATCTAATAGAATTATAAAATGTTAGTAGATTTTTATGCAGTTCATTATGGCCAGATAAACTGGTTCAAGATATGAACTTCAGGGTGTTCCAAGTCTCCATCTGTTTTGATGATATTTTTATAAAAGCAAAATTATTCTATAGTTTTATAATGTATACATTGCCATAGATTTAAATCTTGGTAGTGTTTAATAAATTTTATAAAATTATAAAAACAATTTTGACATAATAAAAAATAAAATAAATAGGCTAGGTGATAATGCAATCTGAGAAACTCTGGAGGCTAAAATAGGTGGATCACAATTTTGAGGCCAGCCTTGGAAACTTAGTGAGATTCTTGTCTCAAAAAAAAAAAAAAAAAAAAGGAAGAAAGAAAGAAAAAAACCCCTGGGAGGTAGCTCAGTAACAGAGCATCCCTGAGTTTAATATCAAGTTCACTAAAAATTGATGGGATAAAATAACTAAATTTGGTAATATATTAATTATCAGAGTATATTATAATTAGGTAAGATTCAACAAGTTACTTCTGGAACGTTTCCTTTAAGTTAACAATGAAAACACTACCAAGATTTAAATCTATGGCAATGTATACATTATAAAACTGTAGAATTCAAGTAGGATCAAAGGCTACTGCAACAAATTTAAATAAGAATGTGGCACTATTACCATTTCAGGCATATTTAATTTTAAACAGAATTGTTTTGAATTTTCTTCTATTGCTTTTAAGCCTTTGTCATTTCCATTAGCACTTAAACTTTGCAGTAATGGGAGGCGTTTCTTTTTATGAAAGAAAATGTTTTTCTTGTTATCTAATTCTCTACCTGGATTATAAAATGTCATGAGAAGCCCATTTATTTAGATGCTGCTGCTGCATTACACAAATATAGAAGTTGCATCAACAAATTTAATTAATCTGCTGCTTCCTGCTTGTGTGCCTCTACAAATGCCCACATTGACTGAATCATCATAATATACCAGTGAAATAAAATGCATGATCATTTGTTACCCTTTTGTTGAGATAAAAAAAAATGCTAATAAAGCATATATCATCATTTACAAAATTATGGCAAAAAATGTGAAATATATTAGTTTACATAATGTTCCCTTTCAATAGAGACAAAAAGATTATTGAATCCCTTGCTGAGAAATGACATGTTAATTCTTAGGCCTTACTCAAGTGACCATGATGATTGTGAAATCATGACCATTAGGAATTCAAAATTTAATAGAGAATCATGAATTTCCTGTGGTACCTATTGTCTCATGCTATAAAAATTATCTTATAAAATATGCTTTGCTTGTTGGATTCTTAATCTGAACCATACAATTTTAAAAGAGCATGCAAATAGATATCTTAAACTCAGAAAGAATAGCTATAAAAATAAACAGCAAATAAATACAAGTAATGTAAAAAACATGTAATTTCTTGGATATAGTTATTGCATAAAAGTGCCAATTTATTTTATTTATATAAGAAATAAATTATGATAATCCCCCCAACCACTGATGACATTCTGATGTATATCTTTTTTTGTTATATATATTTTTTATTTGTTCTAATGAGTTATATATGCCAGGAGGGTGCATTTTGACACATCATACATAATTGGAGTATAACTTCTCATTTCTCTGGTTTTACATGATGTCAAGTTACACAGGTCATGTAATCATATATGCACATTGGGAAATAATGTCCAATTCATTCTCCTATCATTCCTACTCACATACTCCTTTCCTCCCTTTACCCCAATCTGTCTAGTCCAAATTATCTCTATCCTCAACCTCCCCTTATGGTGAATTAGCATCCACATACCAGAGGAAACATTCATCTTATGGTTCTTTGGGATTGGCTTATCTAACTACTCATAATATTTGTGATGTGTCTGTTCCAACTATTCAGTGGCAATAAGTATTTACCCTGATTACAGAGAATATTCAATTCTTATGGTTCTGAAACTACTTCGTAATACTTAATGTCTTCATCTTCCTTTTTTTGTTTTTCAAAAATGGATTCCTAGTTGCTTTCTTTTTATTCTCCTGGGATGTTTGTTTTTAAAAAATCTATAAATTTCTGGATGCCTGGAACTGGGATTCATATTCAGTAGGAGTGTCATATGAGACAGTACATTTTTAATAATCTGAGTAGCTGATTTATAAAGATAGAACTATATGAGTTATTTTAAATTATCATCATTTTACATAATACAAACAGAAAAAATGGATTTAAAAAAATCATAATTTTTAGAACTTTTGTTTTTTTCTCTATTAATATGTAACATGTGAAATGGCTAAGTCTATCATTTTTCCTCACCAATTGATGACTACTTCATTAATATAATGCCATCCATAACAGAATTAAATTTTTATATATTTTGGGTTAAATCATCTATTTCTTCATTCTTGGGAGTTTTATGCTCTTTCTGTGTATTTTGGTGGTGCAATTTCACTTGTATTGTTTTTCTTCTGAATTTTTAAATATTATTTTTATTTGTTTTTATATGAACTTAAAAACTAAATTAGCATATTTACTTAGAAGACGTTATTATTTTGAGATTATGATGAATGTGAAAATTCAATTTATTTTAATTTAAAGTTAATTTTCAATTGAAATATTTAATTATTCTTTTCTTCCTATATATGAATATGAATTTTCAAACTTTATTTTGGTTTTCCTAAATTCTCAATTAGAAATGAAACTAAAGAAACTTTTACTTAGTAATAATGTTTCCTCTCATGAAGATTTTCATTCACAACCAGAAAGATGATAATGCCCAAAAGAATAATTTTTAAAAATATTAATTATAAAACATCTAAAAAATACATATTTATTACCCAAAGTTTTTGAGTTTTTGAATAGTTTTGTATTATCAAGTGTCAAAATATTTTTTGTTATTTGAAATTATTTTCACTAGACTCATGCACATCCACCGTGTATAACATATCTGGATTTTAGTTTCCTGGAAACCAAAAAGTTCTATTTTAAAAAAATGTATGTATTAAAAACACTAAAATTTAAATGTATTATCTATAAATGAGAAATAGCATATGGACATATTCATATGGTAGAGAACTAAATTTTAAATAAAAATTCATGTATTAGAACTTGTTTATTATAGAACAAATTACTATGGGTATAGTAAAGTAAATAAAAATATCTCATAATATCAAAACTCAAAACAGAGGCTAAATTTACAGTGCTTAATATGTAAAAAGTACACTTTGATAGCTTTAACATAGAAAGTATTTTTATTTAAGAAAAAGTATTACTGACATACCTATCAATGACTACTATTATACTTTATTATCACAAAAGAACTATTTAGTCCAATAAATTTTATGTTCACATTATTCTTTCAAATAATTGCTTTTGTGGATTTAGACATACACTTTAAAAATCTTTATTTATATATTTATTAAGTGGTAGACATGATGTTAGTAGAAATTTTAGTAGGTCTCACAATAAACTGTCTTATCTCTGTGATCATTTTTTTAAATAAATGTTAAAACAACCAAAGTTAAGAAAACAATGAGATACTATTCGTTTATTCCATATTTGAAAAAGTAACTTAATCAGAACACTGTGATATTTGTGTACAATGGAGCATAACAAAGAGTTAGAAGTAATTAAAAAGGTTCTCCAGTTTGACAAAAAAAGAAAAGAAACACCATCTTAACATAATCAGTGTGAAAACATTTGTAGTTTATTTATAGTGAACTATTTATCATTTTAGTACCAAATTCTGTTATCCATTTGCAAATAAAATGTCATAATCGAAGTTGCCAAATTCACTTAGTCATCTATAAATTAAAGTTGACCTTTCAATTTAAATCTTTTCAAGTTAATGTAGATTAAAATTAGTGGATAAAAAGAAACATAATTTAAGTACACAAAAAGAATGAAAATATTTACCTCCCACATTTAGGCGGATTCAAGGCACTAGAGTAATAATCATAATTTCTTTAGATTTCATGATTTTTAATCTAGAAAGGAAATAAGAAAGAATGATCTTTTTATATTTTATCTTTTAATTAGAAGTTGTGATATTTTTAAATTGTCCAATTTGATCCAACCTGCCAGCTTACAAGCAGTCACAAACTCATGAGACAGTGGAAAATTAACTGTTCTAAGAGAAACAAGAACTACTTCGTATTAAAAATTCTCATACAGAATAAGCAGTGCAAGCCAAATAAATGCTTTGCTTGAAGAGATTTCTGTGAAATTTTTCATTTGGAAACTGAGGTCCTTGATTTTAGAGGGGGCTTGCATCTTTGTTTCAATGCAGCAAAACTGAATAATGCAATGTCCCAACAAGCCAAAGAATGCTTCATGGTGGCTATAACCAATAGTGGTAGGTTAGCAGAGTACACCTGGATCTAAGTAACTCAGTAAGCTGAGAAGAGAATTACAACTTGGAGGCCAGCCTCAGAGCCTCAGTAACTTAGTGAGACAATGCCTCAAAATAAAAGAAAGAGTTGGGTAGGTAACTCAGTGGTAGCATATCATTTGGTTAAATCCCATTAACTAACACATACACACACACACACACACACACACACACACACACACATACACACACACGATGCCAAGGTTTGAAGACTGCCTATCAGTCTTTGAAGCATTCAGATTCAGTATCATTCCATTCCCTGAGCTGCATATTTTTCCTTTGGTGAGGAAACCTAGAGGTTACATTCCCTGCCAAACATCATACTTTAAAAACTTAGTACCTGAATGCAAGTGTACTTATATCATAAATCTTATTATATTTAAAATATTTTCAAAAAATTATTTTGAATAGCTTTCTGACTGACCTGGCTGACATATTCATGTCAATTGGTAATTTTATACATCTCTGTGGATTTGTAATTGATGCTACACTTAAATTCACAGTGTATATGCATATTAAATGTATGTATGTAAGTGCTCTATCTTATGCACATATTTAATGCATATGTCATACTCAAAAGAACACTATTAAAATGAACCTACCAACCTTTCAGTTTAAAAGGATAATTTTACTACACTACGTATGTTATCTTGCTATAGATTTAACTAGATACAATTCACTATAATTTTATTTCCTTTTTTAAGTGGCCATGTTGTATTACTTCAACACTTTTAAAAGACTAACATTAATAGTAATGAAATCTTTAATTTTTACCATGCTTTCAGAACAGGGTCATTATATCTGTTTCACAAAAGAGGTAAGTAAAACTCAAAGATTAAGTGTTTAAATTACATAAGCTTCAGAGAAAACTTTAGACCCATGGGGCCAAACTTACAACTACTGTTCTCCACTCTTTCACAATCCAAAAACCATTTTTTCAAAGAACACTTTAAATTATAACCAATGTATGTATTATGTATTTTTAGGTAATTCTAAAGTATTCTGTTCAGAATGATTACTTTAGGCAAGAGGTTTTCAGCTTATGTCAACATAAAAGATGATGGTGACATAAATAATTATGATAGATTGTCTACATATTTGATCTAAATTTAGATTTCAGGCAAACTCATCTTCCTGCTGTTATATTTGGCAAATTTTTAAATTACTTGCTATATGAGCTAGATGTTTATAATCAGCTGTCTTACTAGTGTTGATAAAGATGAATCACTCTACCATATGATGTGCTTTTATTTCTACCCCCACCTCATTGCTCCTCTGCAATCAAACATAGCACAGCCCTGTCATTATTAGTAATAATTAGCTTTAGGAGAGTTTAATACACATTTTCTGTAATCTTTTATTGAGCTTTTATAGGTTAAGTATCTTTCATTTTCTAACATTTTCAATCCTCACTTTTCTTATGACTCTCCAACTGACTCCATCTTGATTTTCTCTTAATGTCTCCTGTTTTGCCTATTTAATGTTGGCTATATATAGCCAATTTTTCAATGAACTGAATGGAATAATCTAAGTAGATGTCAATGCTATTAATCATCTGACTTTAATTTACTTGTTTATATTATTTTAAAATGATTACAATTGTTGCTGTATAAAGACATCCTTCTCAGCAGACTATGCTATGTACATAATTTCTGAAATTTTAATACTTGTAGAATATATTATGTGATAATACATCATCACATTATAATATTTATTATTCTTATCTATAATTAAACAAAGATGTCCTAAAAGACCTAATGTCAAATTATTTCGAGTATGGTTATTGTAATTGTTGCTGTTTTAACCTCTGAAAATGTACTCTTAACTTACAACATGTTAATTAGTATGAATTCACTTATTGATATTTATTAAAACACTGTCTATGAAGTAGTATCAAAATATTAAAACCAAAAAAACTGAAGCTTAAATATGATGATGAGTTACCAAAAGTCATATAGCTGATTAAGTACCAGATTTGTGACTGAAAATCACTTTTGTGTTCACAATAATGACTGTGCTGTGGTCACCATGATGCTGAATGATGAAAATAAGGTTTTAACTAATACATATTTTATTTATTAATTAAAATTAAATTTGATTAAATATTATTAGATTTGTTTTAAATTAATACATGGAAAAAAATTACATATTAATGGATTATTGTGATGTTTTGATACATTGTGTAGTGTTTAAATCAGGTGAAACATATCTATCTGGTACTTGTTTATGGTGAAAAGATTCAAATTTCTTGCTTCTAACCTTTTAAATATGCAGGTTGCAACCATTATCTATAGACATCCTACTGTGCAATAGCATACCAGAATCTCTTGTTCCTTTCTAATTCTAACTAGATAGCCATTTATCAACTTTCCCATTCTATAGTGCCACCTACTCTCCTACTCTCCATTCTATTATTAATATCTAGATGATCAATTTATTAGATTACACAAATAACTAGGATGGTGAAGTACTTATCTTTTTGCATCTTATTTATTTTTCTTATCATACTCATCTCTAATTCTATCCATGTTGTCACAAATAACAGGATTTTATTTCTCTATGACTAAATAGCATTCAGTTTCTTAAATGTACCATGTTTTCTTTATCTGTTCATATTTTATTAACATATAGATTTTTTTCTATTTCAGGATATTATAAATAGTACTGCAATGAACATGCAAACATGGGAGTTTAGATGTCTCCTTGGCATATTGATTTACTTCTTTGGAAATGCATTCATTAGTGGGATTGCTAAATAAAAAGTTAGTTCTGTTTTTAAAATTTTGATTTTAAATAAAGACATCCTTCTCAGCAGACTATGCTATGTACATAATTTCTGAAATTTTAATACTTGTAGAATATATTATGTGATAATACATCATCACATTATAATATTTATTATTCTTATCTATAATTAAACAAAGATGTCCTAAAATACCTAATGTCAAATTATTTCGAGTATGTTGTTTCCCATAATGACTATATTAATTTATGATGCCATGGACAGTGTTCAAGGATTCTCTTTTTCCATATTCTCACCAGCATTGGTAATTTTTTTCACTTTTTGAAAATAGCTATCCTAACTAGATTCAGGTGATCGGTCATTATGGTGTTTATTTGCATCTCCTTGATATCAAGCAATATTGGACATCTCTGTTAGTCAATTATTATGTCTTCTTTAGTGAAAACATGTAATCTACCACCAACTGATGTTTGGCAAATGTGCTAAAAACATGCAGTGGAGAAAGGACAGTCTTTTAATTTGAGAGTGCAGGAAAATTTGCATATTCACATGCAGAAGATGAAACTAAATCTCTACCATTTATGACACATCTATTAATTTCTGTTGCATATTAGGCATCTTATATATTTTTTGTGGTGCTAAATTCTTTCAAGTTTCTTTAAATGACATTGATTTTTCAGTTACTGATAGATCTTTAAAATTCTTTTAGAATTTAATAAGATAAATCTATTTTTTTTAATTTAGCATAATGACTGTTATGGTTTGGATGTGAGGGTCCCCCAAGCTCATGTATGAGACAATGCAAAAGGGTTCAGAGGGGATATGATTGGGCCATGAGAACATTAATCCAATCAGTGATTAATCCCTAATGGGATTAATTGAGTGGTATTTAAGGGGATGGGTATGGCTGGAAGAGGTGAGGTTTTGGGGTGTGGCTTTTGGGGTATATATTTTGTATCTGGCAAGTGGAGACCTCTCTCTCTCTGTTATCTGATCATTATCTCAGCTGCTTCTCTCTGTCACACTCTTCTGCCATGATGTTCAGCCTCACATTGAGCCCTAAAAACTGAAGCCTGCACTTTTCCTCCTCTACAGTTGTTCTGGTTGAGTTCTTTAGTCACAGCAGCGAAAAGCTGACTGAAAGAAGGACATAGGAGGTACCCTTTACTCCTATGGCTTAGAATTACAAGGGTAAAATTCTCATTTTCTGGGATTCTTAGGAATTTCTTTATTTGCAGAAGAAGTAGGAATTTAATTGCATGGCTTCTGATATTAATGCTTGAGTTTTAATACCAGTGGAGCAAACTCTTCTAGGTGTTGTAAAGTCCTGGTTTTCAACAATATAATGACCATATTTGAGGTCCTGAGACAAATTCCCAAAAAGATCTCTGGGGAACACTTTAATAGGGCTTCCTCTTTTGTGAAATCTGTCTTACAAATTCAAGTTCCAACAGCTGTCAAAGTACGGGTCTCTACTACATGATCTCTATGAATCTGTTAATCCACTCTGTCTCAATCTCCTGTATTACAGTTTATAAATAATTTCAATACAAAAAAATGTAGCAATAATGGTATTTACTTTATAATATATAGTTTCAAGAATCAAGGATCTGGATTTATTGATAAAATCCTGAATATGCTTACTTTAGTTGTTTAATATGATTATGTAGTTTTTTGATTGGAAAGGCAAGAATTTTGTCAAACTGAGAAATTAAAATTTCAAAACACTTTATTTAATAGATGAGGAGCATTTTATGAATTATAAATAAAAATAAAATATTCAGGAAAATTATTAATTTTTCTGCATCGGTTTGAATTATTACCTTCATATCATGTGTTAATTTTATATCACTGTTTTGATAAAGTACAACACACTGAATGATTTAAACAGTAGGAATTTATATTCTCACAATTCTGGAAGCTAAAAATTGACATTAAGATGCCTGCAGGGCTGGTCTCAGGCATGCAAATGGCTATCTTCTCCCTGTGTTTACATGTGAACTTTCTTCTGTGTCTTTGTCTTAACTTCTGTGTATTAGAACATCAATCATATAGAAATGGGGTTCACCCTAATTTGCATTTTGACTTAATTACATCTAAGACCTTATTTCTAAAAAAAATCACATTCTCTGTACCGGTTGTTAACAATTTGACATATAAATTTGGTGGTGGAATGACAATTCATCTCATAATACACCATGCTCAATGTAATTTGATATTTTAAATGAAGAAAGACTTAGATTATAGTGTTTCACATTATATATTTTTTATCCAATATCTCTCTTCTATACAAGTGGAAGTGTTTTAACTATCAGACCCATCATTCATATAATTTTTTATCTAATTCAAAGAAACCCATTTGATAAATCTCTGTTTCAGTAGAAACAGAAGACAGACTCATTGGCAAGTAACCAATAGGCTGAAAATATATCATTTTCCTTTGTATATTTTAGCTAGAAGAAAACATCCTATATAACTAATTATAGAGTCAAATCATCCAAATAAATTATTTACAACAACATAAAAATTAAAACAATTATATTTATAACTGTGATTATTTTCTAATATTAAAACCAGTATATTTGTTTATATATCTAAATTCATAACTCAAAATTCTCTGAAAATTTTAAAATATTCTTCTATATCTCTATTATCCCCAAACTTGGTGGAGTTATTGCTTACATTTAAGTATTGCTATTAAATTACTTGAAACATTTGTAAAATTAACATTTGATATCTAGAATATATCCTCCTATCATTTCACAGAGAAGTTGGTAGGTTGTTGAGGACTCATGGTCAAGAGAATTGTAGATTGTTTTGTTATTCTAAATACTAAATATATGTGCAATAATTTGTCCTACATTATTGTCCTTTATTATATAACATTATTGGCTGCCAGACTCTCTTGGTTGGAAAATTCTAACATGTGACTTTGGAGAATATTATACTTTTATCAAGGTGTAGTGAAAAGAAGAAAAAAAAAGTAAAGAAAACTAAAGGACAGCCAGAAAGCAAATCAGCATTCATTGTTATCCTTGTTCACAACAAAATATTTAAAAGGCTGTCTATTTTTTAGTAGATTTTCTTTTTTTAGCTTGACAGCAAAATCAAGGAGAAAATAATACAATTTTTCCTTACATTACTTGTCTCCAAATAAGAGGAAGGGGCCAGCAACTTTTTGAGGGTGGGAGTTCTTCTTCCTGCTGAAGAGGGTGTATGCTACCTACAAATTAAAGTCTAGAATAATTAATTAGTGAAGAACCAAAGATAAAGAGTCAGAAATATGTTTTCAAAAGCAGAGCCCTGCTAGGTTTAGTCCGTATGGGAGCTGGAACAAGACAAGACAAAATGGCTCCAGTGGTTTATTTAAGGGGGTACGTGGAAGGTAGGGATAAGATATCAAGGGTGGAATCTTGCTTCATGATATCTTGCAGTCTGCAGGTTGATGGAATCTTGGGAAGTCACACCCATCTCATGTGCTGGTTAGAACTTGGCAGAACAAAATAGAAATTCACAATGTCTCCGGCAATCTTACACAGAGAAAATGTCCACTGGTAGTTCCCAAACACCAGATGTTCTTATTCATTAGGCTATAATGCGTGATAGTCCCCACATAGCCTATGGATGGCTCACAACACCCACGTATGCAATACTTTTTCCATTTCCAGCTCCCCTAAAGAGTTGTGCATTTATTGCAATTTGTGCACACATGCTGATATGTCACCACACAAAGTCTGCAGCTTGCATTGGTCTTGTATACTCTATGTTTTGGGTAAATATGTAATCATGGTTACCCATCTTATTATATCATACAGATCAATTTCAGTCTCATAATAATCCTCCAAGCTCTGACTTGAAGCCCTCCCTCTCCCTAATGCATGAACAACAGTGATCTTTTTTCTTTCTTCGAAGTTCTGCTTTTCTACAATGTGATATATTTGAAATTATATTTAGATTTATTAATCACTTATTAATATACAGTTGTTTCCTCCCCAGTTTTTCATAGTTTGATAGTTTATTACATTTTAGTGTTGAATAATATTCCATAATGTGAATATATCAGTTTATCTATTTACCTACTGAAGAAAATTCTTCTTTCTTGCAGGTTTGAGCAATTATGAAAAATTGCAGTAAATTTTCATGTTTTTGTTTTCATATAAATTTTCAACTTGCTCACATAATAAAAGTATATTTAGTTTTATAAGAAACTACCAAACTGACTTCCAAACTGACAATACTATTTTGCATTTTCACAGCAATGAGTGAGAACTCATGTTGCTTCAAGTCCTCATCAACATTTTGTTCTGTTAGTGTTTTAGATGTTAAACATCATAACATATATACAGTGGTATCAGTTGCTGTTTTAATTTGTATTTTCCTTTTGACATATGATGTTCACAGCTTCCAATATATTTTTTCCTTTTCAGATCCCTGATGTCTATCTTTTTTTATCCCATTTTGGTCAAATTTTCCATAGGCTTTTTTTTCTATGAAATTCATATATTGTGAGGTTTTTCTTTGTTTTAAAAATTCACAAAATTAAATTAAAATGTCTTTCTTTTGTTGGTCAAACTCAGTTCTTTAGATTTTACCTACACTTTGTTTTTTGATACCTTTGCCAACCAGTCAATAAAATGTTTTACTAAATGAATATATATATATATATATATATATATATATAATTCATTTATTATATTTGGAAAATTAGATTATAATTCCAATAAACATATTCAGATCTAAATTTTAGAGAGTAAATGTTTCCCATTGACACAAAGAAAAATGGTAAAATTTATCATTGATCTTGATCTGTTCAGAATAGGTCCTATAGAAAGATAATTGATACTATCTTATATTTATTTTTCAACATAGTCCAAATTAAAGCAAGTATTTATTTATTCCTCTGTTTTAATTTTTTTATGTTATGAAAGACAATGTTCATCTCAGCTTATTAGAAAATTTCACTGTATGTGTAAGACTCTTTTTGTGAGTAAAAAGCATAAATTGACTGTTAAAGCTGTTTTTATTATGGCTACTATCAAACAAAATACAGCTTATTGAATATTATGCTTTATGATGTTTTAGATAAAACACCAAGAAGAATACTAATTATTAAACATCATAAAGTATAATATTCTGTATGGTGCTGTAAATAATACTCTCTGAAAAAAATAATTGTGACCTTAATTAGGAGAATAGAAAAAATTGGACTTTTAGCAACACCAATTCAACTAAGGAAGGATCGTGGACAAAGCATGACTAATTCAAAGTTCAAAATTCTGCAATAATAGTTCTCACTTTATTTGATTTCTGTCTCAGCAATTACAGTTCTTCTGTAGTTAGTGTTGAATATTTTGGAAACTATTGTTTGATATATTATTTGTATCATAGTTTTTTTCCCACAGAAAACATGTAAGTCTGATTCCTGTTACTGTATACTAGCAAGAGGTATACTAATTATTAATACACTAATTCATGAAGTAACTAAAACCTACCCTATAACATGTATGCACTTTATAAAGAAAATTTTAATGTTAATGTCTTTGAGATTTTCTATTTTATAAAAATTTTCAAAACAAAGTGAGTCACAGTAGCACATGCCTATAACCCCAGCAGCTCTGGAGGCTGAGGCAGTAGTATAATGAGATCAAAGCTAACTTCAGCAACAGCAAGGTGCCAAACAACTCATTGAGACGTTGTCTCTAAATAAAACACAAAATAGGTTTGTGGATATGGCTCAGTGGTCAAGTGCCCCTGAATTCAATCCCCAGTATCCCCCCAAAAAATTAAAAATAGCTTCTAATTACCTCTTGTATTTCAGTAGTGTAATCCATCATGATATTTTCTTTTTTGTTATGAATTTTAGTAATTATAATTTTCTCTTTCTTTCACTTCATTAGTGTGGCTAAGGGTTTATCAATTTTATTTATTTTTTCAAAGAACCAACTTTTTGTTTTGTGAATTTTTAATTATTTTGTTTCAATTTTATTGATTTCAGATCTGACATATGACCTACCCAAACGGAATCAGGATAGTACACAATTTAAACAGATCAATTTTAAACAATGAAATAAAAGATGTCATCAAAAGTCTACCAACCACAAAAAGTCCAGGACCAGATGGATTCTCAGAAGAATTCTACAAGACCTTCAGTGAAGAACTAACACAAATACACCTCAAATTATTCCATGAAATATAAAAGGAGGGAATCCTTCCAAACTCATTTCATGAGGCTAGTATCACCCTGATACCAAAACCAGACAAAGACACATCAGGGAAAAAAAAAAAAAAACTTCAGACCAATATCCTGATGAACACAGATTTTGCAATTTTTAATAAAATTCTGGCAAATCACATACAAAAACACATGAAGAAGATAGTGCACCATGATCAAATGAAGTTCATCTCAGGGATGAAAGGTTGGTTCAACATATGGTAACCAATTAACATAATTCATCACATCAATAGACTTAAAGAATTATATTATAATCTCAAGTGATGTAGAAAAAGCATTTGACAAAATACAGCATGCCTTCATGTTCCAAATGTTAGAAAAACTAGTGATAGTAGGAACATAGTTCCACATTGTAAAAGTTATCTATGCTAAGCCCAAGGCCAATATCATTCTAAAATGAGGAAAAAATGAAAGCATTCCATCTAAAAATTGGAACAAGAAAGGAATGCCCTCTTTCACAATTATATTCAACATAGTCATGGAAACTCTAAGCAGAAAATTAGAAAAAAGAAATTAAAAGGAATCAAATAGGAAAAGAAGAACTCAAACTATACCTATTTTCCTATGATATGATTCTATATTATGAAAATCCAAAATATTCCACCAGAAAACTTCCAGAGTTAATAAATTAATTCAGCAAAGTAGCAGGAAAAAATAAAGACCCATTAATCAAATGCATTCCTAAATGTCAGTGATGAATCTTCTGAATGAGAAATTAGAAAAACTATCCCATTTATAGCCTCAAAATAATAAATAAATACTTGGAATCAATCTGACAAAAGAGGTGAAAGACCTCTACAATGAAAACTACAGAACACTAAAGAAAGAAATTAAAGAAAACCTAAGAAGATAGAAAAATCTTTCATGTTCTTGAATAGGCAGACTTACTATTACCAAAAATGGCCAATTTACCAAAATTGTTATTCAGATTTAATGCAATTCCTATTTAAATCCCAATGCCATTCTTCATAGAACAAGAAAAAGCAATCATGAAATTTATTTGGAAAAATAAGAGACCCAGAATAGACAAAGCACTTATTGGCAAGAAGAGTGAAGCATCAGCAGGATCACAGTTCCAGACTTTAAACTATACTACAGAGTTATCGTACAAAAACAGGATGATATTAGCACCAAAACAGACACATAGAGCAGTGAGTGGTACAGAATAGAAGAAACAGAGACAAACCACATAAATACAGTTATCTCATACTAGACAAAGGGGCTAAAAGCATACACTAGAGAAAATATAGCCTTTTCAACAAATGGTGCTGGGCAAACTGGAAATTTACATGTGGTGAAATGAAATCAAACCCCTATCTCTCATCCTCTACAAAAATCAACACAAAGTGGATCAAGGACCTAGGGATTAGACCAGAGACCCTATGCCTAATAGAATAAAAAACAAGACCAAATCATCATCATGTCAGCTTAGGACCTGACTTCCTTAACAAGACTCCTAAAGTGAAAGAAATAAAATCAAGAGTCAAAAAGCGATATGAGTTTAAACTAAAAAGCTTCTTCTCAGCAAATAAATAAATAAATAAGTAAAATAACAACAATAACATGAAGAGAGAGCCTATGGAATGAGAGAAAATCTTTACCACACACACACATCAAATAGCGTACTAAATCTTCAGGACATATAAGGAACTCAAAAAACTTAACACCAAATAAAATAAAGTAACCCAATCAATGAATGCACTAAGGAACTGAACAGAAACTTCACAGAAGATACAGAATCCATCAACAAATGTGTGAAAACCTGCTCAGTATCTCTAGCAATTAGAGAAATGCAAATCAAAACTACTCTACGATTTTATTTCACTCTAATCAGAATGATAATATCAAGAATACAAGCAACAGTAAATGTTGGCAAAGATATAGGGGAAAAGGTACACTCAGACATTGTTCATGGGACTTAAAATTGGTACAACCACTCTGGAAAGCAATATGCAGTTTCTTGAGGAAACTTGGAATGGAACCACCATTTGATCCAGCTATCTAATTCCTCCGTTTATATCCAAAGGTCTTAAAATCAGCAGATTGCATTGATGCCTCCAAATCAATGATTATAACAGCTCAATTCACAATAGCTAAACTATTGAACCAACCTAGATGCCCTTCCACAGATGAATGGATAAAGAAAATGTGACATATATACATAATGGAATTTTACTCAGCCTTAAAGAAGAATGAAATCATGGCATTTGCATATAAATGGATGGAGTTGGAGAATGTCATGCTAGGTGAAATGAGTCAATCCCATAAAGCTAGAAGCCAAATATTTTCTCTCATATATGGATGCTGATCCATAGTGGGAGGGATTAGGGAAGAATGGAGGAAATTTTGATTGTGCAGAGGTATATGAGGTAGTAAGGATGGTAGAATGAGTCATACATTATTAGCCTATGTACATGTATGATTGCACTAATGGTGTAACTGTGCATCATTTATAGCCAGAGAAATGAAAAGTTGTTATCTATTTGGGTATAATGAGTTGAAATTCATTCTGCTGTCATGTATAACTAATAAGAATTAAAAAAAGAACATTTTAATGAATTTAAAATTGTTTCTCATTGTCTTGTTTGATTTTTATTTTTAGACCTTGTAGAATATGATTATTTCAACAAAATTAGGTAACAAAACATCACAAGAATTAGGTTTCATTTTTTTCTAGCAAAGCTTTGATGCATTGTTATCTGCTCTGACATATAAAGGACCACCTATCAGAAATGGAGAAAAGCATCATGACCCAAAGAATGTTTCCCTGCTGATATTCAGCAAGGGGACAGGTATCTCAAGGACCACTAAGTTTGCAGTAAATTTCTATGTGAAAGAAAGAAAGAACGAAAGAAAGAAAGAATGAAAGAGTTTTCCTCCCATTGTCTGTAGCTACTCATAAAATATATTTGAGATGTCATGTCTCAAACAGGAATTTAACCTGGAGTATGAAGCATATTTTAATTAGCAATTCTTATGGGGTTGGAAACTACGTTTCTTCTTCCTTACTCAGTGTTTATAAAGCTGAAATGTGGGGACTTCATCTATATATGCAACTCAAGCTGACAGCAGCACATTAGTGTTCAACATCTCTGAAACATCTTTGTAGGCTTTCCTGCCTCATAACACAACAATAAAATTCCAGCTCATTGAGTAGGCTTCAGAACAGTACATTTCACAATTTTTCTATTAAATTCTCTGCATGATGTAACATGTGCTCATAGAACACACATATAGAGTAAGTGATAATAACAGGTAAATAATGGTATGGTTTCTGAAATAAAAAAGAAAATTGTTTCATAACTATGCAATTTTGAAGCTGTTATACATTCTTCCATTATTTATTTGAAATGTGACAACAGATAAAATATGTTGTGGCAAAGTTTCATAGAATATAAATAGCAAATTTTATTAATTATTTTCATTTTTTTAATCTTGAATATTCAAATAAATCTTTGCATATCTTTTGTTAAAAGGACAATAAAATATTGATTGCTTATATTAAGAAGATTTATGCTTAATTGTATACATAATAGAAATCAGAGCCCAGAGTCATTTAAATATTTTCAATATAATGTATCACTAATGTTTTTTTTTATTGGTGCATTATACTTATAAATAGTAGTGGGTTTCCTTTTGACACATCCATTTATGCACGGAATATAATTTGCTCCATTTCAATCCCAAGTACTTCCATTTATCTGCCTCAATTCTACTGGTTTCCCGTCTATTTTATTTATTTAATTATTTAGGTACTGGGGATTAAACCCAAGGGCTTTAACACTGAGCCACACACCCTCATCCCTTTTTATTTTATTTTATTTTTTATTTTTATTTTGAAAGAGGGTCTCACTGAATTGCTTAGGGCCTCACTAAATTTCTGAGGCTGGCCTTGAATTTGGGATCCTCCTGTCCATCCACCTGAGCTGCTGGGATTACAGTTGTGTATCAACACTTCCTGCTAATTTTTATTTTTTAAATCAGTGCTTTATAGAAAATCATATAGGTGGAGCTTACTGTGGGTTACTCATATATGCAAAAGCATAACTAGGTCAATTTTATTTCAGAGTTTCTTCTTTTTCTCTTCCCTCCACCAGTTACATGGTTAGGGTCTTTTCTGAAACTGAGGAAAACAAAAGGCTCTCTCTTTACCCCAATTTCTGGAAACAAGTCAGAAAGATTTTACATATCATTCAGAGTAACAAGCATGAGTTTATTAGAAAAGTTGAGAAAGAGAATGGGGCACACTCTTAAGAGAGGGAAAGATCATATTGGAGAGGAGAAAGATGGTACAGCCTTCTAGTCCTCTAGTTTTATTGAAGTCCCAAGGAAGATTCCAGAGTTCCACTGGAGTCCACCTTTTGCCTTTTGACTGACAGCATAGGACTGCATGAGCCTCTAAGAAAAGATGGTATGGTGCCCACAGTTTGAGATTTTAAGAAAATCGAACCCTCTTGATTTTGTGTCAATTTCTCAGCCCTGTAATGGGTTTGTTATGGAGCTCCCCTGTTTATGCCTCAATTTCCCGCTACTTACATTGGGTTATTATCCTTTGAAGAGCCCCACCAAGTTTTCTTTGTGAGGGCCTTGATGTTTCATTTTCAAGGTGAACAGCGTGAAGAAGATTTCTGTGATAAAGAAGGGTCCAGGATACTTATTAGGGTATCACATGATCTTGAAACAATAATTTTTCTTTAGAAGATGCAACTATGGCTGTGGGAGGTTTTAACATGCAAAGATCCCATCTTTCAGGTGCTTGTCCATCAGACAGGACAGTAGCTTTCAGTCACCTTGGATTGTCTTTTCCCTGCTCAGCCAATCATGGCTGAGTAGTGACCTAACACTTTGTTGGGCCTCAATCCCCTTCTCTACTCCACTGAACTACTTGATCTCGCTTCTAATTACATGGGGTGCTCCCATTTTCCTCCTTTTCTATTCTAACTTCTGCATATGAGATAAAACATCTCACAAAACATTCTTTATGTCTGAGTAAGACTCCATTGTGTATATATACCATACCATATTTCCTTTATCCATTCAACTTTGATGGGTACCTGGTCTCCTGAATGACTGTCACAAAATAAATGAATAGTAGAAATGTGTGTGTGTGTGTGTGTGTGTGTGAGATATGTCTATCTCCTGAACAACTATTGCATAACTTATGAATAACCATTATGAGAAAAATTTTATAAAAAATTTATAACTGAACAGTAAAGTTTCTTATGTAATTTCCCTACCTTCTCTGATATATACAACCTCATCTATAATTTGAGAACAAGACAATCTACACTTTCAAAATACCATTTACTTGGTATTAGCCTTAACATATGAAAGAAAAAAATACTGGCTTATTATATATTGCTTGCAAATGTATATTATAACTTATAAATAAAAAGGATGATATGTGCTTATATGGTAAGAATTTAACATAAATAATTAAATTCATGAAGTACTCTAAGTCAAAAATATATTGACATGGCTTATGTACACAAACACTACATACAAGTGCATATATTCTTATATGTATATAGTATAACCAAGGTATATCTACAGTTACTATATAAGGGAAAGCAATTTAGCAATGTGATAAGTGGTCACTTATAATAAAGACCAGAAACATTATTATCAAGGTATTTAAGTGGAATCCAGAGTAAAAAGCATTGTAGAAAGAGCAAAAGATAATAAATCTGCAACATCAAATCGCATTTATTCTAGATACATGTGAGGAGAGCTAGAAGATGGATATGAAAATGAGAAGAAACAAAGGGTTTATTGTCTATGAAATTATTTTAATAAGCACACATATATGAGAAAGTTTGTTACTAAATCTAAAATCATACACTTTTAATCCAATCTTTTTGTTTCCTTTCATAACTCATTAAAATTTATTTTGCATAAAAAAGGATATATTAACAAAATTGAGAGAATATTGTGGATAAGTATTATATACTTTAATCTAAGTTAATCAGTTATCATATGTGTTTTAAAGCATATATAAATAAAGTTCACAAGTTATTATATAAAGTAATATATGTCATATATTACATGTGTAGTATAATGATGTCACTATTAATATAATATACCATATAGTTTTATAATGCAATATTATATCATATGCTATGTATGTCATACATAATACATCTTATGTATTCATATTTACCTTAATATTGTGTATTTGTTGATATATTTGTGGGTAGGGTTTGGGTAAATATATATGTCTGCCAAATCATTTAAAACTAAGTTTCAGATATCATGATCAGTAATCTATCTCAGCAGGTTTTTCTAATTTCCTAACATGAATGTTTGTTTATATGAACACAATCAATTTTAAAATTCAGTGAGTTTAACATTCATATAACACATCTATTATACAATATGTATTCAAAATAGTCATTCATCCTAACAGTGTCCTTTTCAACCCTTTTTATTTCTTGATTTAACATGGTAAAATAATCCAATGGAGCATGTACCTGTAACAACATTTCAGTCTCATTTAATTTGAAGCTATTCTTTATCCTTTGTCATCTAAGATATTAACATTTTTAAAGAATAAAGTCCTTGCTCTTCACTGTGGATCTGATTAATTTTTCCTTCATGTAGAAATTCATTTTATACATTCTTAGCAGAAATATTACATATGTAACATATTTCCTCTCTCAGTGTGTCATCATGAGAAGCAGGAGGTTAGTTTGCCCTATTATTGGTAATATTAACTTCAATCACTTAATTACAATGAGATTTGCTCCAATACAATTCAGATTATCCATTGAAAAGTTATTGTTTAATTTTTGTGAGTAATATATAAACTACTTAGATTTTGAAACACTGTTAATAGTTTGTTTCATTTGAGCTAAGACAAATAATTTTTACAACCTTTCATCAACCGTGCCTTAATCAAATAGCATGATGATAGCAAAAATTTGGGAAATTTTTATTGTAAATAATAATGTTTTCTTTTCATCACTCTTCATCTACCTATCATCTATTTTCTTTCTTTCTCTCTCTCTCTTTCTCTCTCTCTCTCTCTCTCTCACTCACTCTTTTCCTCTCATTTTCTTCCTACTGACCACCTATTTGAATTTTTAATTTGGTATGAATTTGACTTTGGGTTTTGTTTAAATTCAATGTGCTATAACTCATTACTGATGATATTTACTCACACAAATTAACCCTATTTTGCTATAGTAACATCCTCCAGCTGTCATGTCTTTTTGTAATATTTCCAAAACATTTGTTTGACTTCTATATTTTTTTACTTGAGATATTATGGGCTTGATTATTTTGTTTTTCATCCAGTTTAAAATGAGCTAGTATTTTTCTCCTTCCATGAAAGTGCCTCTCTCTAAAAATTTCAAAGTTAAAGCAATATAAATTGTAGAAATTACTTTTCAGATGTTTTTATTCTAATGTATTTATTCTTCAAAGTTAAGAAAAATACTTATGAAAAATACATCAGATTTCTGGATTATTGTTAATTTTGACTGCTTTCTGTGAAATCACAGTTAAAAGAATTAGTATCACTCTACACCCCAGCGGGCAATTTATAAAAGTACTTTTCTTATTCATCCCTTACTTATTTCCCTTGTTGAGTGCTAAATTTTGTGTAATTTTTAATTGCAAAATAGTTTCCTTGCATTTTGCATTTGCCAATATTTTAAATGTTTACCACAAGCTTAATGATATTTGTATTTATTTTGGGAAATTGATATTTACATAAATTACCCATTTGTATATTGGGAATAGTGTTTTCTTATGAAGTCACATTAATGAGTCAAACTATGAACTCTTTTTAATAGCTCCTGTTAATGACTCATTATGAAGTCACATTAACTGTCATATTAATTTAACATTAATTATAGTAAGTATTTTTAATGTTAATTGAATTTTTCCAGATTATAGAGAAAATTATGTTTATTTATAAATACACTATAACACATGTCTAAACAATTATTTCACACCAATATTTATATACAGAATTTAATGAATAAATAAATTTACCAGAAAATACCACAAGTATGTTTCTGAATAATGAGTGTGTGTATGTATATATATACATGCATGTACAAAATGCATGTGTGTGTCTTCTACATACAATATATACATTAATGGAAGATATTCCATATCTCTTTGTAATTTCTCTTTTACTCTATGTTGATAAAACAAATTAGAAGATAAAACATAGCGAACTTTAGCTTTTTAATTGAACTTAACAATTTTGATTTTGTATTTTGTTATTTAATACATTTACATAATTCTTTTATTTATTATTTATTTGACATTTAGTATTATAGGGGTATTTGTCCATCAGTCTTTCTTCCTAATAACATACATACATAATTTTGATACACTTATCTGTACTTGAAGTTTGTTTTTAAAAATTCTTTTCTCATTCAATGATATTATATATGATATTATAAATGTATAATATTATATGATTAGAAATCTTTTCTTCTGTTTTTCTTGATATCTTTTGGTACATGTGACATGCTTATTTTGCTACTGTGCTAAGAAATGTTTTAATGTTTAGTAGAGCTAGTCTCTAGTTCCAACCATTTTTTTCTATTACAATTAATTTAAAATACCCAAAATTCAAACAATGTGATAGGGTTTGTCACTTGATTTAATCTATCATACTTATTTACTCCTCAAAAATAAAAAATAAAAAAAAACTTCCAGTGCCAAAATTTCCATAGCTGTGTTTCTGTATATATTTTATATTCAATTACTTCTTTCAGAAAAATGTCATATTCCTTTTTTGGTTATTTTATAATTAAGAAAAATGTTATAATTCTCTTCTGTAACTCCAACCTATTTCCTTTTATTTGGAATAATATTTACTATTTTTATTGCTGCTGGTAATATTTTTAAAAATTTAATGTCAAACTTGTCATTACTGCTCTTAGAAAAACATCAGTTTCAAGGAAGTATGTTGTATATTTATACTACGTCATTTTCTTGTGGGTTTACCTGGGATCTTTATGCAAGCAGTCACATAATTTTATTTAAGTCATTGTACCCTTAATTTTTCCAATTGTTTTAGTGGTATCAGCTGGCACCTTTGGAACCTCACTGGAATGGGAGTTGCTGTACTGGGATGACCATGAACTAGGATTTTTCTGTTTATTATTGCTTTAACTGTGAAGTTATACCTTTGTTTTAGAGTTTTAAATCAATCCTGATTTTATCAACTTTCTTCTTAGAGCCTTTTAAGGCGATCATAGGTATTGCCTCTTCTAAACTTCCTATAATGTATGATATGATGAGAGATGACCTTGGATAAAGTGTATCTAATCACAGTGGTGTCCTATTAGGTAAGTTTGTCAGGGTTTTGGGTAGAAATGTTCTTATATCTTCTTATTGGTATTGTCTTACACATTTGCTTAGTGATATTTTATCATTTCTGAATAATAATCCTGTTATCTCAAGGAGTAAATGTGATCACATTATGTAGTTACTCTCCTCTCAGCTCTGGAGATAAAGTGTTCATCTAAAAGCATATTTGTGGCTTATTTTTCTCCTCAGTCCTACTTTTCTTATTTCCTCTGTAGTCACCACTATCTATGTAATTTTACTCCCTCTTTGTCATCATTAAAAAAAAAAAAAACAAAACTGTCCTTACAGCACAATTTTCTTATAACATGTACTTCATAATAGTCTTCTCATCTTCTTTCTTTTTCTAATTTTTTTTTTTCAGTTGGCAGTGGATTTTTTTTTTTTTTTGATGTGGTGCTGAGGATGAACCCAGGGCCTCACACATGCCAGGCAAGCAAGTGCTCTACAACTGAGCCACAACTCCAGCCCTCATCTTCTTTCTTTAATCATGTGATTTACCTCTAGGTTTCTATTTTTTTTGCAAAATGGATCATATAAAGTGCACTTTTAATAAAATAACATGAGCAGTAAACATTAGTGTTTTGAACAAAGTCATCAACTGGTTGTGAGAAATCATTTATTAAACATTCAACAAAGTCTTTATGTTTCTAAAATGTTCTGTTAGATACAATTTCAACACTAACTTCTTTGTTGAGCTATTATTCCAGTGGTGTTGGATTTCTTTTTATTTTTTAAACCATTTCCTTTGATTTTACTTTCTTCATGGAGAAAATGTGGAATAATTATTTTATTTTTTATTAAGAATTTAATTAATGAATACTTTTTGATATACCTTTTAATGAAGCAGTAATTTATTGATATTTTTAGATGAAAAGTATCAAAATGTCTTCTTTTTCATGATATCTTAATTTGGAGATATATATTGTTTGGATTTTAAAAATATATATTTTAAAAATACTAACCATATATATGTTAAATGGATTAGTGACATGTGATCTGGTTATATAGCTAGTCTTATTTTTCCAACATTTATTCTTTCATATGATGTAATTAGTTTAAGTGCTTCCTAATTCAGACTTTTAATTTCAGTTCATGGTCTTTAGATTTTCAAACATAGAAAATCACACTAAACATGACTTCAAATTACTTAATAATAGCTAAGGAAAAAACTCTTAGATCCAACAAAAATTTTTTTTAAAATGCAGTACATGTTTCATCAAAAAATTATTATTGGAAAAATGCAGAAGATATTTCTTCATGCTATGTATATATAATTAAATTAACATGTCTTTATTAATATTCATTGAGCTGTTATCATAGAGCATATCTTAACACTGAGACCTAAGATGCTCTTGTTTTTCAGTTATGAAATGAGACACATTATTCTTGTGGATAATTCTCTAGATCAGGATTTGTTTTAAACAATAGCCATTTTTTTTATTTATTGCTCAAAATTAATTGAAGCTCAGTAATCCATTTGTCAAGACCTCCCTAGTCATTCATTCAGGTAGCTGGACCGAGAGTTGAGGCAATGAAAAAACGACAGACAGAAATACAAACACAGAAGAATCTGGACCTGGTGTGATGAGGAATGGATGACCCAGAGTTCGCTTAGCAAATTTATTATATATGTTTTAATGTCAAAAGGGTTATTGTGAGACAGTTTCTTCAGAACAAGCCCAACCAAGGAAATAGATATGAGCAGCCCAATTATGATTATCAGCTTGCACCCATAATGTTCTACCCCTCCGCAGCTGGTGTCTGAACCTCAAGGTCAAGAACTGAGAGTTCTGTGGCTGGCACAGAATCTGCCATTGAACAGGGCGTCACCATAGCAACTGGGAAATATTTTTATCAGCATCTTCACAGGGAAAGTTTCCCAGAAAGGCATTGCCTCTATCACAGGGTAGCTCAAGGACCCTGATTCAGTCACCACTCCTGACATACATTCTTTATTTGTTACTCACAATTAACTGAAACTCAGTCCTGGATGAAAGACTTTTTGTTGTTTTTGTTGTTTAGTTTCTTCATATAATCAACAACTCACTAGGGAAAATGAAGACCAAATAAAAAAAAAAATGAAATCCACTCTTCTACCAACAACCAGTCCAAATATAGGGTTGGATATCTGCAAATGATCTTAGTTATTTACAAATTGATATTGATTTTTCAGATATTGTCAGTTTTCTAGGTGGCCTAAGGAATGATTCCATTATGACTTTATGCCTGTTTTACCTTAATCTTCTTCATAATGTCCTGGCTTTTATTCCAACCATCATAAACCATCATCCTTACCTTTAAAATGGTCATATATATATGGCATTTAATTCCCACTGGTATTTGTACACATAGAAACTCTTCTACCAATCTCTTGGAAATTTAAGATGCCATCAGCAAATAACATCTGCTGACATTTTTGGTGGTTTCTTCTCTAAAGATTCCCTTCTCGCCATGCTTTAACACAAACTCAAAATTTACCTGAAGAAATTAATATTCTAAGCTATTCTAGTGAGAGATTTTAACTTGTACAACACCAGCTATGCCAGGGGATTGGAGGTGATTTTATTATCTGTTACACTGTATCTCAATTATTTTTACACTTTTTCTTTGAAAGACACTGTCTGTTTTGAAAGAACTTTCAGATGACTGTTCTTGTTCCTTTCATTACCCCATATCCTAATGCTTGTCCACAGCCTGGGTGCCCCTCTCCCTTGGCTAACCAGTTTCCCCTCCAACTCTCTGAATGTGTCCATCAGCACATATGCTTTCCTTTTCATTCATATGCCTGATGCAATTTCATTATCTATCTTGGCCCCTCAGTTTTCATCCACCTCAAATGAATTCCTTTCCCTCCATCACAACTCAAAAATCATTTATATTTTTATTCCACACCTTTTCATAGTCAATACCTTAAAAACCACATGATTTTCATTTCAAACAGGTAGTTTCTTCACCATCATCGTTTACACTCCACGATCATTTAACCATATACCTGTATTATAGTACTTGTTCAGTTTTATCCAACTTTCTAATTAATTAATCACCATCTCCTTTTGTATTATTATTTTAATTATCAAATACCTCTGGTCTCAGTTCCCAGCACTTAGCTCTTATTTAGATTACATGAGTCAACACCATATTCATTTGCAATCCATTTAAACCAACCCATTCCATCATTATTTAATTCTGACAATAAAGAGGTGAACAAAAATGTGTATGGAAATTTTGCTCTTTGACTTTGTCACATTAAATTTCCTTATAAATATGATTATAATCAACTGAGGAAAATTATCAAGAATTAGCATGAATCCATTTTTAATTTATAAAAAAATAATACAAAATGTTATGGAGAGAAATTGTTTGAAAGACACTAGATTAGGACAGAAAAGTCAGGTAAGAGTCTTTGGCAGTAGTAATGGCAGACAAAAACAGAGATCAAGTATATGTTTCAGGTACAGACTCAAGACCTTGATGATGTATTGAATATGGAAGTTGAAAACAAAAAATTGAGGATGACTACTCAGTTCTTGGTTTGAGCCATTGGGCACAACTTGTTGTGATTTGGTAAAATTGGGAAGATTTTGGAAGAATGAGTTTTGGAGGAATGATCAAGAGTTTTCTACATTTTTATTTGTATATTTCATTTGTGAATGAAATATGAAACCCAAATTAAATGTAATTGAAAAAAATACAAGTTTGAACTTTCTTTTGGAACTCTGAAAGTCAAAGCTCAAAGCTAAAGAGAAAAAAATATAGATTATACATTGAAAACCTTAAGTTTAATAGGAAACTTAAACTAAATGCAATAGATCAAAGAGCTTATAGAGGCTGCATTTATCTCCATTCAGTTCCATTATGACTCATTTTTTCCAAATTGCACAAAATCTGTTGTTAGTTGACATCTCTTATCTAACCTGTTACTTTAAAAGTGAAATAGAGAAAACTTCTCTTTCAGAATCTTCTTATTAAATTATTTTTATTTACATATGACAGTGGAATACAATTCTTATTACACATATAAAGCACATTTTTTCACATCTCTGTATACAAAGTATATTCACACCAATTCATGTCTTCATACATGTACTTTGGATAATAATGTCCATCACATTCCACCATCATTTTTAACCCGATGCCCCTTCCCTTCCCTTCCAACCCCTCTACACTATCTAGAGTTCATCTATTCCTCCCATGTTCCCCCTTCCTACCTGACTATGAATCAGCCTCCTTATATCAGAGAAAACATTTGGCATTTGGTTTTTTGAGATTGGTTAAATTAACTTAGCACTTTCTTCTCTTACTCTGTCCATTTACCTGCAAACGCCATGATTTTATTCTGTTTTATTGCTGAATAATATTCCATTGTGTATATATGCCACTCTTTAAAATCCATTCATCTACTTAAGGGCATCTATGTTGGTTCCATAGTTTAGCTATTGTGAATTGTGCTGCTATAAACATTGATGTGGCTTTTTCCCTGTAGTATGCTGTTTTAAATTTCTTTGGGTATAGACTGAGGAGTGGGATAGCTGGGTCAAATGGTGGTTCTATTTCCAAATTTCCAAGAAATCTCCATACTGCTTTCCATATTGGCTGCACCAATTTTCAGTCCCACCAGCAGTGCATGAGTGTTCTTTTTTCCCCACATCCTCAACAACACTTATTGTTGTTTGTATGCATAATAGCTGTCATTCTGACAATGAGATAAAGAGTAGTTTTTGATTTGCACTTCTCTAATTGCTAGCAATAATGAACATTTTTTAATATATTTTTTATTGTATATCCTCTTCTGAGAAGTGTCTGTTCAGATTCTTGGCCCATTTATTGATTGGGTTATTTGGTTTTTTGGTGCTTCGCTTTTTGAGTTATTTATATACCCTAGAGAATAGTGTTCTATATGATGTGTGAGGGCTAAAGATTTGCTCCTAAGATGTCGGCTCTCTAGTCATCGCACAGGTTGTTTCTTTTGCTGAGATTCTTTTTTTTAGTTTGAGTCCATCCCATTTATTGATTATGGATTTTAATTTTTGCACCAAAGAGTCTTTATAAGGAAGTTGGGGCTTAATCCCACATGATGGAGATTAGGGCTTACTTTTTCTCCTGTTAGATGCAAGGTCTCTGGTTTGATTCCTAGGTCCTTGATACATCTTGAGTTAAGTTTCATGCATGGTGAGAAATAGGGGTTTAATTACATTTTGTTGCATATGGATTTTCAATTTTCCAAGCACCATTTGTTGAAGAGGGTATCTTTTCTCAAATGCATGTTTTTGGCACCTTTGTCTAATATACTAAAATAAAACAACTACTTTGAATTCCATTACAACTTTAGAGAGTACACTGTTTCTCGACATCTATGTACTTTATCCTACATAGTGGAACCAGTAGAGGATTTGGTGAATGATAGATCATTCCTAACCACCAATAAATATATATTAAGTCCCCAAGAATTAATATGATACATTAGAATTTACTGAAGGGAATATATCCTAAACTACATTATGAAGCCATTATATAAATATTTGGAGGGTAATTTTTTCCTTACTAGACATTTTATATCACAATTTCAGACATGTAGTGTCAACACGTACTGTATTACTCAGTATATAGAATGTTGTATTCCATTCTATGGCTAATAATATTGAGAATATAGACTAAATTAATATGGAAAATAATATGGGAAATAAAAGGAAAGGCAATCTCATTAAACCCCATTTATATTGTGTTCAGTTTCTCAGCTTGCTCCAGAATCAGATTTTATTTTTCCTAAAACACAATATGAAATAAGTAGATAGCTGACTACACTCTGGAATTAATTATATATGATTTTAAATTTATATCACCTACTCCAAAATATGAATTTATCTACTTGTACTTTTGTTAGAAACATATTCTAATTTAAACTAAATTTTCATCATACTATTTAAACAAAAGCTGCTATGAAAAAAATAGTACATGAAAGAGGTTACATAAATTAATAAATCTAAAAAACATGTAATGGTTTTCACAATACATGATTTGTGCCCCAATGCACTATTAAAACATGTCCAAGACATTATTACTTTTTGTATATATGTGTCTGCATGGTCAATATGATTCTACAACATGTACACTCAGAAAAATGAGAAATTGTATCCCACCTATGTATGATGTATCAAAGTACATAAATGCATCCTACTGTCATGTATAACTAAAACAAATTTTAAAATAATTTAAAAATAAGTAAATAAACTATAAAAAGATCCATTTAACTGAAATTAGTCCAGAAGTGTCACTATCTGCCTAAAAAATACTGTGGATTATTTTTTTTTTAAATTTCATACTCTGGATTGTAAGCTAAAATTTTGTTTGGCAATGACTATTTAATTACAAGTGAATTTTGAAGCACAAATTTATTTCAAATTAAGTACAAAAATATGAAAATATATAATTCTATATGACAAAATCATAAACCATTTAAAAGCTCTCCAAAAGTATAATCTCAATATATATAGGTGTAGTCTCCAAAGATATAATCTCAGTATATCTGAAAAAAATATATTGTAACATTTTCTTTAATGATTTAAAGCAAATGTTAATTTACAGTATTACATTTGATATGTATTCACACACTGACAGTTAGAAATTGTTAAAATTCTAAAGCAGAAAATGTGTAATATTTACGAAGAAGTTCTGTTTTCTTAAAGACACATTTCTGACCTTTTCTTGCCTTTGAATCATTTTAAATTACTCTTTTTCTGTATGTTTCTCTTTGTGTGAAAATTCAGTAGATTTTAAGAGATAATGGAATTGTAAAAATATAATTGTGCATAGTATTTCCCATGTATCTTTAATGTCTCTGGGATCAGAGGACCTGTGTTTCATTTCTGTATTTTTTCCTTTGGTTGGCTAAGTATTTATCCTCCTTGATGATATCTGAGTTGTCTATATCTAATGCATAGTATTTGCCATTAATTTTGGAAACTTTGACCATTACCTCAATTATTCTGTCTTCTTTCTTTCTTTTTTTGTATTCCAATTATGTTCATGTTGGTTTTATTGGTATTTTCCCATATTTCTCAGATGCTATGTTTATGTTCTTTTTTATTTTTTATTTCTTCATTCTCTATTTTGTGTTTCTCACCAATAAGTTTCTGTTGAGCTATTTTCTAGCTCACTGATTATTTCTGTACTTTCTTCAGTCAAGTGATGAACCCATCAAGGCAACCTTCATTTCTATTGTGTTTTTCATTCGTAAAATTTTGCATTTTTGGTAAAGTGTCCAGCTCTCTGTTCTTGTATTTGGATAATGCCCACTGTTTCCATATAGCTCTTACTGTATTAATAGTTATAATAGTTGCTGTTTGAATTATCCTACTCATGTTTTACTACTCTGAATCTGTGCTCAATTGTTCCTTTGTGCCTTCATAGTGTTTTTGATTATTTGTTGTACATTTTTTCTTGAAAGTAAAATAGTTTATGACAGTCACTAGGAACTGTGGTAATAGGGCTGTAGTGTGCAGATTCATATTAATTTAGCTAGGCAACCCTCTAGCCTTAATGTTTGTTATACCTTTAGGTAGCACATGCTGTGAAGAATTTCTGTGTAGTTATTTTTGTCTTTTTGATGACTTTGGGCTTCTTATTGCTCTAGCACACAGTTTTGCTGCAATCCACTCCCATCACACCTGGGACCTATGTGAAGGGAAGGTGCAAGACAAGGCAGAGAACACCAGGACTTTCTAATCAAACTTCAGTGTCTTACTGGGTGCCTCAGAGCTATCATTTTCACTTTTTTTTTTGGGGGGGGGCAAGAGGAGGCAACTGTGTGTGTGTGTGTTCCTTCCTATAAGGTAAATTTGCAGTCTCTTTCTTTAAAACCTTAGTGAGGGTTGACTGTTAATCTTAGTTTTATTTTACCACTCCAGCTCGAATAAGTTTCAGAATTTCATTCTGACAAATCCCTTCTTCCCAAATATTAACTCTTTGCTATGAACATGATGCTGAATTTTGTTCATAATGATGAATTACTCCCACAGCCAGAGCCCCACCAATGTATTTCTTGAAATTGCACCTTGAGAATTTAGCCATGTTATTGTATGTAAAACTATTGAATAATAGGGGTCTTCCTAAAAGTGTAGAACAGAGGAGTTTCTTAGACTAATACTATTCCAAACTCAATTTTCATCATTTTGTCAACTTTACTGTTTAGTTTTCATCCAAGTTTACAGATCTAGTAGTTGGGATGTTAGGGAAGCAGGTCAAGGTTTGAGTGCACTGGATGCACCTTGTTTTCTTGTGGCAAAGAAGCTATTGGTCCTGAGACCTTCATTCTTTGATGGCCCCCAAAAGATTCTTTGATGTTCAGGTTTTCCATCTTTTTTCTAGTTGTAAGGGTGGGAGTGGTAACTTCCAAGCTCTTGATATGTCAGTGCTGAAACTGAAGTTGTTCAGACATACTTTTTTTTTGGGGGGGGGGCAAGGAGATACCAGGGATTGAACTCAGACCACTGAGTTCAAACCAACCACTGAGTCATATCCTAGCCCTATTTTGTATTTTGTTAGAGACAGGCTTTCACTGAGTTGCTTAGCATGTCCATAAATTGTTGAGTCTGGCTTTGAACTCGTGATCCTCCTGCCTCTCCTCCTGAGCCTCTGAGATTACAGGAATGGGCCACTGTCCTGGGATCAGATATACTTTTGATATCAAAAATTGTTCTTGTCCCATGCCAACTACATTCCAATAAAAGTTTCATCTTTCCTTCATTTTCTAGCTTTACTCATGATTTATTCAAGTTTTTTCTTTCATTTTTAAAACATTCTTCTGTGATTTATTTGGCCTGGCAGAAATTTTATTAAGTGTTAAATAAACATTTTATTAATATTTACTCATTAATAAGCAATTTTAAAACTTCCTCATTATTTTAAAGTTCACATTATGATTTCTTCTACATTAAATGGCTGATTTTCATTTTTCTTGATTATATATGCATACCTTAATTTATGCAAGAACATTCCTAACTTAATACATGTTATGTGCTGATTAATTCTATGATATTTTACTTTAGTTATATATTATGACTATATGAAATAAGTATATATGCATATACACATAATATATACACTGTACATGTATGTGTAATCATCACTGAACAATAGTTACTTTACATAAATAATTAAACTTAAGTGAATTCATATTCACTATTAAACAGATATCAAACTATATTCTCAAAACAAAAATTGTATATTTACCATTATATTTCTGATAATAAATATTTAATTTTCTTTTATTCTCTTTAATCTGTGATGTCAGGATAACCAGGATGCAATTCAACTTTACTGTATCTAATATTTAAGTCAATATTGACATCCTTTAAAGAATGGTCAAAATTGCATTGACCACAAGAAAAATACGTAGTTCAAGTTTGGTTGTGCCCATGTCCTAATAAGTTTTGTGTTTCTGAGTGTGCACCATAACTACACTTTGACTTTTTATTTTCTTCTTACATTATATCTTCTAAATACATCTATTTTTCCTATACTGCTGCCATGTTTCTAAATTCCTATTAAATTTCATTTTCTAAATTTTTATATTGAAATTGTCATATAAAACATAAACATCATTATGATAAACTATAGATAACATTTTAGATTCACATTGTTTTTAAAGAGCACAAATGTGTTGTCTTCCATCAGTATGAGAAGTAGACAAACTTGCTTTCATTGAAAATTTTAAGCTGAAATACATTTAAGCTCTATAATCTTGCAGACCAATTTCTCTTAATCCTCCCACATATAGGCATATCTATACACACTACATCTTTATCACTATTTAAAGGGATACAGATAGGAAACGAAGAACTCAAAACTATCATTATTTGCTGATGACATGATTCTATACTTAGAAGATCCAAAAAACTCCACCAGAAAACTTTTAGAATTAATTAATGAATTCAGCAAAGTAGCAGAATATAAAAATCAATAGCCATAAATCAAATTGGTTTCTATACATCAGTGATGAATACTCTGAAAGAGAAATTAGGGAAACTATCGCATTCACAATAGCCTAGAAAATAAAATAAAGTAAAATAAAATAATTGGGAATCAACTTAACAAAAGAGGTGAAAGACCTCTACAATAAAAACTACAGAACACTAAAGAAAGAAATCGAAGAAGACCTTAGAAGATGGAAAGATATCCCATGCTCTTGGATAGGCAAAATTAATATTGTCAAAATGGCCATACTACCCAAAGTGCTATACAGATTTAATGTGATTCCATTTGCTAAATTCTGAATGTGAAACTGGGCTCCCGTGTCAATAAACTATCATTTGTCCAATTTTATATTCAAATTATCCTTGATCCATGACCCTCAAGATTGAGTTCTGTGCACACTATCCTAGCTGATGTAGATCTTGCCATTCCTTCAGGATGTACTGCGTTTCCTGTCCTTGAAGGTCCAGCACATCCTTGTCTGGATTGTGGTATGTCTTATCCCATTCTATCTGCCTATAGCTCAGGTGGGGACAAGGAAACACACATTAACAAAGGACTTGGTTAGTCTATCAGGGGAGATGCTTCTGCATAGATTTTTCTATATTCTTTCTTGGACAAAAAAGTTACATCTTTAGGAATATTGGTTCAGAAAATTATGAATAATGGGGGTGATGGCCAGAATCTCATTGAGGGGTTCTTCTTCTTGCCAAGAAGGATGTAAGCCACCTTGCAATTTAAAGTCCATATTAATTAGTGAAAACCAAAAGACAAATAGTCAGAAATATATTTACATAAATCAGAGCCCCTGATAGATCTAGTCCACATGGGTGCTGGAACTAGACAAAGGAAACATAGTTCTGGTGATTTATTTAAAATGGTACATCAAAGGCAGGGATAAGTCTTGCTTCTTGATGTCTTGCAGTCAGCAGATTGATTGACATCTTGACAGGTCACACCCATCTCAGGTACTGTGTGGGATCTTTGGCAGAGCTTGAGGGGAAGTTCACCTGCATCAGGTGGTCTATCCCTGTGGAAGTCCCATGGGAATTTCCCAGTGCTAGACTTATCCCCTCACTAGGCCATGTTGCATAACACAGTCCACACACAGCCCATGGATGGCTCTCAACATATGAAGATTTAGCATTTAGACATCCTACATTTTCTCATCAGCGGAGTACACTTTATTCTCTTCTAGGCATTCCCTGTATTTGTCACAGGTGGCCTGCCTAGTTTGAAAATTTAAACTTCTCTGGAGGCATGCTATTCTTAAGATTAAGTCTTGGTATGGGTCCTTAGCTTACTCTGTACTCACTTGGCTGCAGGAAATGAGATACTCTTCATATGCTGCCATGGGGCCCTCTGGTTTTCACATTCAGTTTTAGTTGGTGATTAATCAACTTCAGCCTTTAAAATTTTTTCTCTAGAACATCAGTTGCCTGTGGCAATGCCATACTGTTCTATTTGCTCATAATTACAATTGCCCTCATATTTTCAAACCCCATGATAACTACAGTTGCTAGTGTATTTTTTCCATTAATGTAAAAATGTATTTACTACCTTGAGGATTTTAACAATCATATTCTTATTTTATGCCACAGGCCACACATGATTCATCTATTACCACCAACACAGTCCTTATCAAAAACCAAGTAGCAGGTGATTCAGTTGCTAAATACCATTCCAGTATCTACTTTTTCATACCACTTGGGTCTAGACTTTTTTTTTTCAGAAATAATACTGTGAGTCATATTCATGCTTAAAAGTTTTTTGCATGTTTTTCTTGGACTCAATATCTGTTGGGAGGGAAGAAAGCAGAATTTGGGAGGTGGAGACATCAGAGGGCAGTGTCGTCAATTCCAAAGGCAACAACAAAGAGAGTTCTGACACAAGAACGGCATCAACCACTTGTCCTGAGTCAGGGCTTTGAGTCGACTTTGGATTCAGGCTCTTCTTGAGAAGTGGTTTGAAGTGTGTGTAGAGTAGCACTCTTTTGTTAAGGGTAATACCATAAGAGACCTAACAGCTGGGGGTTGACAGAGCACACTAAGTAAATAGAGACGTAAGTTATTCTGTCTTAAATGATAATTTCTTTCCTTGCCATTACATAGCATGCTCTATATTTGAGTACCTGGCTAGGTATTAAAACACTGGATGTATCTTAAACACTTTTCTGAAAGGAACACTTAGATAATTCACTTCAATAATTACGAAGGCAGTTTTATAAGCTCTGGGGTAACACTGATATAAAAACCATATGGATACTCCCAAACAAATGTGTTTCCAAATCTCTCTCATGAATTTATAATAATTTTAAATTGGTAAACAAATACAAAATTATATAAACTGTATATGTATTAACCTTGTTCACTTGGACAGTGTAATATTGGGATTCCTTTATAGCTTCAAAATTCTTGTTTTTCTCTGTTACAGTACTCTCTTGAAAAGAAATTCTACACTTCCTTCCACATTCAGTGATTGGGAGATTGTGTTCCATGAAGGCGAAGTAATCTTGTATACAAGAGATTGTCCCTTTCTCTTAATTGTTTTTTTTTTTTGGGGGGGGGTGCAGAGGGTGCCAGTGATTGAACCCAGGGAAGTTTAACCACTGAGACACATTCCCAGCCCATTTAAAAATTTTTTATTTTGAGACAGAATCTCACTAAATTGCTGAAGCTAGCCTCAAACTTACAATCCTCCTGCTTCAGCCTCCCAAGTTGCTAGAATTACAGGCATGTGCCACCATTCCCAGCTTTCTCTTCATTAAATAAAAAAAAATCCATTATTATATCAACATGGATCTAGGAATGTAGCTTAGTAGAAGAACGCTTGCTTAGCATGCATACAGTACCAGAAAAAAGTCCAGTCAATATAGAGTCATAGTTATAAGGAGTCTCTTTTTTATATCTAAATGTTGATAGTTTTAAAATCAGAATTCCTCCCTCTTCTCCTATTCTCATAAGAAAACTAGATGCTCAGGTTGGAGGTTTAAACCTTGCAAGCCCCATTGCACTTGTAGGAACCCTCAGTTGGCCCTAAACCCTGACACAAATAAAAGTCCCCTTTCTGGTCCCCCTCAAAACTATTTAGATTCTCTCCCTGATGTCCCAGTTGACCTTCATTATTCAAGTAGTAAAAATTTTCATGACCTCTTGGCCTATATGCAATATTATCATTTACAACACATGATCCAGTTTTTAATGAGAAACATTTTTGTTTCTTCAGGATAGGCAAAAATATATAGACATTTATTTTCTACTTTGAGGCTTATAATCAAATACTACTGTATGTATTTTCTTGTTTGAATTGCCATTTGTGAGTTCCAGGGTCCCTTAGAGCTATCCCCATCAATTTTATTTTTGTTAGTACTTCCTTACTTTCTGGCATGAGCTTCAGATTCCTGTCCAACACCCAAAAGAGCTACTTTTTGAGAATCCCAGATTCCTCTCAGTGGAAATGGCATAAATGCCAACAGCTCTATTGGATTAGTACTTTTCTCGCAGTAACTTCCTTTTGATGGTTCTTGAATCGATTCCAACAGCCTTGTAAATTGTCACCTTATTAAAGTCTATTTCTGCTATTCATGGACCCTCAACTATAAGAGTTATGACCAGGGTACTTTTGAGGTGAGTGAATGAGATTATTCTCATCTAGAAATGCATAGCAAATTCTTTCTTGAAAGCTACATCACATTTTAGAAATCAATTATATAACACTTGATTATTGTTTGTATAGAAAAATAAGAAAGGGGCTTTTATATGTAAATCCATATACAGTCTCTGAATCATTAAATAAAAACAGTTCTTTAATATAGTTTGAAAACAAACTATTTACTGTGTATTTCTTGTAGAATAATAGTTACATTTGTAACAAAGTCCTGCTTGACTTATGCATTTTTAAAAATAACTCTGTAGATGCAACCTTCCTTTATACATTGTTTCTACATCTACAAATTGAACCAATCACAGACTGAAAATATTTGGAAGAAGAATTGTATTGTAAAGAACAGGTACAGACTCATTTCTTGTCACTATTCCCTAGATAATATCATATAATAATTTATGGCATTTAATTTTATTATAAGCAATCAAGAAATATTTAAAGTATATAGGAGGAAATACAGAGTTGTTCACAAATACTATGCCATTATATTTAAATAACTTGAGTATCTGCAAATTTGGGAATACACAGGAGGTCCAGAAACCAGTCCTCCATGAATACCAAGAAATGATTGTTTTCAATTTGGCAAAGCCATATGACACTAAGTGAATAGAGAGATTTTCTATAAAACTAACAGGGACAAAACATTTTTTTATCCTTATTTTTTAAAAATATTTTTTTAGTTGTTGACTTTTATTTTATTTGCTTATTTGTATGTGGTTCTGGGAATTGAACATAGTGCCTATCATGTATGAGGCAAGCGCTCTACTGCTGAACTACAACTCCAACCCTTTTTATACTCAATTTTAAAGAGAGACAAGTCAAAAATAAGAATAATTTAAGAAAAATTGTACCCAAATTACTCCAACATACTAAAAAATATGAGGAAGAGTTTAGAAAACAATAAATCAAATTACACTGTCATTTAAAAATGACACTTTTTCCCTTTGGAACTTACATTTTCAGCTAAAATAGAAGTAAAATATCCATATGCATTAACTAGGTATTCTGACTTTTCACAGATAAGATTTCTTGTGGTATAATTTTATCCTTGGCTGATCACTGCACATTTAAGAATCACTTTTATTACTTTAATCCTCCACTTATCCAAAGAGTATTTGGTGTTTGAAAGTATTAGTTTGTTCATTTGACTTTCCTCATGTAAGGAATTTTTATAAAAATTTTAAAAAGCAGAGGTACTAAAACCTCCCTCTGATCTGATAAAGTAACATTTCATTTATAAAAAATTTGCTTGACTAATAGTATTTTATTCCCCCTGTGTGTTATTTCAAACATTTATATATTTGGAACTGTTAAAAGACCCAAAAAGGAAAATGATCAAATAAAAACATTCTTCATTGTATCCACTTCATTGTATTTTTAGGAGCTTAACTATTTTACTAATATATTTATCACATTAATTATACAAATGAATGGGCTTCAGGGTGCCGTTTCCATACATGCACATATTATACTCTGGTCTTATCTATCCTCCCTACTACTCGCCCCCAGCTCCTTCTCTACTATTCCCTTCAGTGGTCCCTTGCCCTTTTGAAGTCTCTCTTCCTCTTTTAAGTGCCTTTTTAATTTTTATTTTTTAATTTTTATTTTATTATTTTTTAGTGTCCACATATAAAAGAAACATGTAATGCTTGTCTTTCTATATATGGCTCTTTTTGCTTAACTTGAGTTCTTGAGTTTAACTTTTTAGATAATATATATATATTTAAGAGAGATCTTGTAATTGTCTTTCTGGGCCTGGATTATTCCACCTAACATAGGATTCTTTAAGTTCATCCTTGTTGACACATCTGTCAGTTTCTAGCTTTTTAACTGAGTGGTGTTCCATTGTGTGTGTGTGTGTGTGTGTGTGTGTGTGTGTGTGTGTACCAGAGTTTTAAGTCCTTTCATCAATTAAAGGATATTTTGCTTGCTTCCGTATCTTTGCTATTGTGAGTCACGCTGCAGTGAACAGGTCTCACTCTGGACATGTACCCAGAGTGAGACCTGCTGAATCACCTGCTAGTTAGTTTTTAGTTGTTTTGAAAAAACTCCACACTATTTTCCAAAATGCCAGTAATAATTTACATTCTCTTTATTAGTATATAAGTGTCTCGTTTTTCTCCACATCATCACCAATGAGTTGAGCTGATGGGGGTAGGTAGATTCGATAGGGAGAGAAATTGATTTAAAAGTACAAAGTTTCAGTTGACCGGAGAAATTTGTTTTGTGAGCCACTGTATAGTATGGTGGCAGTAGTTAATAATATGTATTCTTATTTTAAAATAGCTGAGAGAGTAGATTTTTACATGTTCTCACCACAAAGAAATGACAGGTATTTGAGATAGTATTATCTTAATTAGCCTTGTTTGAATCATTCCATAATGTGTACACTTATGGAAACATATTGTACTCCATAATTATATATTATTATTTTCCAATTAAAAAATAAAGCTTAAAATGCTTTTCCTCAAATAACACAAGCTAAAAACAAACCCAAAAGAAGCATCTTTAATAAAATTAAGTTTGAAGCTTGTTATATTCAGAGTATATTACTTTGTAACATTTTTATTTAACCCACACCTGAGAAAACTCTATTATGAAATATCAAACATTTGTCTAAACATTGGTAATGTCATGCATGTGAAAAATACAGAAGTAATTTTTGCAAGTAAATATAGAAAAAAGTATGTGCATTTTGTGCTTTACTAATGTTTCCTATCTTCAGTCTGATTTGAAGTTTTATCCATTTATTGGCCATGCATTTAAATTTATGATGACCACCTGTAGAAACCATCAAGACATCAGTTGCTTGTAAATTTAGTAATATTTGGAGCTTAAAGGGTGTATTTCTCAGTTTGCTGATGAAAAAGAAAAATTTAGAGGAATGGAGTACATGATAAAGAAGGTTGTTTGTATAAACAAAGATTGAGGAAAAAGAAAGCCTGGGGTGCAGCAGCCTGGGGACTTTGATACCTGAGAAAGAAAAACAGAAGGAGATATGCGAGTACTAAAAATGTTTGCCCTACTTCACATTTACTCCTGAAATTATTTCTTTACAGTGTCAGCAATTTCTATTTTGTGCATTTTTACATTCTTAATTGTATAGATTCTAGTATCTGAGAGACTAACAGTTGAAGCTTATGAAGTCATACCAGGTATTAAATAATGAGGTCATTTAAAACAAACTTGCAGCTAACATTTTGATGTCTGCTTCAAAGTATCATTAAACATAATTGTTCATATGATGATCTTTCAATGGTTATAATATAAATTGTATCCTTTGTATGGTTATCTCTTCTGATAAGTTGATTTTTTAATAGTTTTCCCATTATATGAAATATACTTTAATGAAAATTATGTATTTTTAATTTTTATATTAGTACCTACATATAAAATAAATACATGCAAATGTGAATGGGATACATAATGAATTTGAATCCTACCCTGCATGCATAACATATATTGAAGGCTTTGACAAACTTTCCTTATACACTTACAAATTGAAAAAAAATAAATGTGGGTTTTCAGTATTTTAATACTTTTAATACAAAACATACCAATGAAAAACTTCATGATTTATTTATTTATTTATTTATTTATTTATTTTTTGCTTTCTTCATACCAATGTTTCTATTCAGGAAGCATTATGTTTCTGTTTCAGTTCACTTACTTTCAGTAACTCCAGAAGGCTTGATGAAAACTTTGCAAAGACAACAAAAACTTTGGACATTGTTGGCTTTGTAAACTTTTTCACATTTATTAAACTTATTTTCGTCTATAGACACTTTTTTTCCTAAAGTGCTTTTTAATCTCCCTACAAGAGATCATAATGTAAAAAAGTGCTATATTTGAATATCAAATTAAATCTTCTACATATAAAGCATTCTAATATCTTAGACATTTTTCACATTTTGCAGTTTTAGTAATTTAATAATTAAATAACTACATTGAAATATATTCAAAGAAATATTAAAATATTAAGGAAAACACAGACTTTGAAAAATACATATGCAAATTAGATCCAAGTGGGAAATGTAGAGGGAGGTTATATTTTGTGTCCCTCCAATTCCTGGGATTTGAGGATCCCCAAAGGCTGCTCCCACACAAGAATCATGGCCTCCATAGCAAACAGGTCTCCAGGCCTAAGTGCCAGTAAAGTACTCCCAACCACTAGTCCACACAGGAACTCCAGGTCCCTGAGCAGGACCACCGGGATCAGCACCTGCACAGGACTCTATCTACCAACATGGGGCTCCTCCTGCCACCTACATCTTGGGGAACTGCAACAACTACCACAGTCCCCTACATGCAGTAGCCTGCATCTGAGGACAATTCTCTGGGTTCACAGATGGCCACCAACCACAATACTGCACACCAAAGAGCTACATCTATGAAGATGCTGCTCGACACTACTGCCTAGCCCTATATGACCATCTTGGAATACCAGCTGGAGCTTAGAAACAATACAAGGTATCGAAAGTTCCCAATGTCTCTGGCAGCCCCTAACCTGACATAGTGCCTTCAGCTATGCGGCCAGTCTGTAGCTCAAAAACCTGGATCCTTAACTGCCAGATACTAAATATTTCTCAATGACAAGTTCACTGCCTTCAGAGGGCAGTTCATAAGACCTCTGGAGAGAGAGGTTTCTGATTGGGAAGTAGAAGGGAGGTGGTGAGAGAGATACAGCTTAGAGACTAAATTAGAAGCCAGAAATTATGAGGTCTACAGGCAATATAAGGAGATAAGAACAGACACCTACATCACATGAGAGGGCCCCAAAGGAGACCCTTGGGGTGCAATCTCCCATCTGGGACTGGCAAGTGCTATACTCCACCTCCAGGAGCTCCATCCCCAAGACCAACCCTCCCACCCTAATAACCTTCACCATCCTGACAGGGGAGATACCAGCAAACAACCAATATTAAATGAGAAGGGAAGCTGGAAAGATACTGATATCCAACAAAAACAAAAAAAAAAAAGAAAAAAGAAAGCTAGAAGATCCTGAAGGAACATATACCATGTCCTGAAAGAAAATTGATGCCAACCAAGAATCTTATACCCACCAAAATGAAGCTTTAGATTTGATAAAGAAATAAAAACCTTCCATGATAGCAAAAGTTGTAAGAATTTACAACTAGAAAGTCTGCACTACAGAGAATTCTCAACAAAATATCACATGAGGAGGAAAAGAAAAACAACAATAAGTATCTGAAAGGGACACTAAAAGAAATACCAATCAAAGGAGAAACCAAGTCAAGTTAAATACCAAAATAAGCAAATATGAACAGGAAATACAAATCATGCCTCAATAATAACACTGAATGTTAATGGCCTAAACTTACCAATCAAAAGATATAGACTGGCAGGTTGGATTAAAAAAATGTAGAAGAAGAAGAATAAGAATACCCAATAATATGCTGCCTTCAAGAAACTCATCTCATAGGAAAAGACATCCACAGATTGAAGGTGAAAGTTGGAAAAAAAAAAAAAACCACTCACATGGAGTGTGAAAACATGGAGGGGTTTTCATCCACATATCAAATAAAGTAGACTTCAAGTCAAAGTTAATAAAAAGGGACAAAGAAGGACATTTCATACTGTTTAAGGGAACCAGATTTAAATGAGATATAACAATTATAAATATATAGCCCTCCCCCAAAATGGAGCATCTATGTTCATCAAACAAACACTTCTCAAGTTCAAGAGTCAAATAGACCACAACACAATAATACTGGTGTTTTTGACACGCCTCTTTCACTACTGGATAGATATTCTAAACAAAACCTAAACAAAAAACTATAGAACTCAATACAGTTAATAACTTAGACTTAAGAAGCATATATAGAATATTATATCCATCAAGGAATGAATACACTTTCTTCTCAGCAGCACATGGATCTTTCTCTAAAATAGACCATATGTTCTGCCACAAAGCAACTCTTATCAAATACAAAAAAAAAATAGAAATACTACCCTGCATTCTATCAGATAATAATTGAATAAAATTAGAAATTAAAGATAAAATATAAAATAGAAGTTACTCCAACATTTGGGGACTGAATAATATGTTACTAATTATAAAATGGGTTGCAAAAGACATCAAAGAAGAAATTTAAAAAATCTTATATGTACATGAGAACACCCATACAACATAATAAAATCTCTGGGACATTATGAATGCAGTACCAAAAGGAAAGTTTATTGCATGGAGTTTATTCCTTAAAAAAAGAAAAAGCCAACAAATAAATGACCTAATATTACATTGCAGAGTCCTTGAATAAAGAAGAATAAATCCCCACCTAAAGCAAGAGAGAGGAAATAAAATCAGAGCTGAAATCAATGAAATTGAAACATAAGAAGCAATTGAAAAAATTGATAAAACAAAATGTTGGTTCTTTGAAAAAAAATAAATGAAATCAGCAAACTCATAACCAGATGAAGAGAAAGAGAGAGAAAACTAAAAATTATTAACATCCATAATGAACAAAAAAGAAATATCATAATGACAGACATGACAGAAATACAGAAGATGGTTAGAAATTAATTTGAAAACATGTACTCCAATAAAATAGAAAATATCAAAGGCATCCACAAAATTTCTAGACTCATATAATTTTCTAAAATTGAATTAGGATGATATACACAATTTAAGCACATCAATTTTAAAGAATTAAATAGAAAACACCATCAGAAGCCTAGCAACCAAGAGAAGCTCATTACTAGATAGACACAGTTGAGTTCTATAAGACCTTCAAAGAAGAACTAAAGCCAATACTCCTCAAATTATTTAATAAAATAGAAAAAGAAAGAACAGTTCCACATTCATTTTATAAGGTCAATATCACCTATATTCCAAAATCAGACAAAAACACATCAAAGAAAGAAAACTTCAGACCAATACCTCTAATGACCATAGATGCAAAAATTATCAGTAAAATTCTGGCAAATCAAATACAAAAGCATATAAAAAATTAGTGAACCATGATCAAGTGGGTTTCATACCAGGGATGCATGGTTAGTTCAACATATGGAAAACAATAAGTGTAATTCATCATTTTAATAGACTCAAAGATAAAAATAGTATGATCATCTCAATAGACACAGAAAAAACATTTGAGAAAATATAGCACACCTTCATGTTCAAAACACCAGAAAACTAGGAAAAGCAGGAACATATCTTAATACTGTAATAGCTATCTATGCTAAGCCCCAGGCCAACATGTTTCTAAATGAAGAAAAATTGAAAGCATTTCCTCTAAAAACTGGAGCAAGACAGGGATGCCTTCTTTTACCACTTCTATTTAATATAGTTCTTGAAACTTTTGACAGAACAATTAGAAAGACAAAAAATTTAAAGGGATATGGATAGGAAAAGAAGTACTCATATTATCACTATTTGCTGACAATATGATTCTATACCTAGAAGATGTAAAAATTTCCACCAGAAAACTTGTAGAATTAATAAATAAATTCAGCAAAGTAGCAGGATATAAAATCAATACCTATAAATCAAAGGCATTTCTCTACATCAGTGATAAATCCTCTGAAAAAGAAACCAGGAAACCTACCCCCTCAAAAAAAAAAAAGAAAGAAAGAAAGATAAAATACTTGGAAATTATTTTAACAAAAGAGGTAAAAGACCTCTGAAATGAAAATTACAGAATGCTAAAGAAAAAATTTAAAGGAAATCTTAGACAATGGAAATATCTCCCTTGATTTTGATAGGCAGAATTATTAGTGTTGCCAAAATGACCATACTACCAATAGAACTATACAGATTTAATGTAATTTTAATTAAAATCCCAATGACATTCCTCATAGAAATAGAAAAGGCAGTCATAAAATTCATCTGAAAAAATTAGAGACCCAAAATAGACAAAGCAACTCTTATCAAGAAGAGTGAAGCAGTTGGCATTACTATACCAGACCGTAAACTATACTACAGAGAAGTATAAACAAAACAAAACAAAACAAAAAACAAAACGGTGTGGTATTGGCACCAAAATAGACTTGTAGACCAATGGTACAGAAAAGAGACTCATGCACATAAATACAGTTATCTCAAATTAGACAAAGGTGCCCAAAACACATATTGGAGAAAGAATAGCCTCTTCAACAAATGGTGCTGGGAAAACTGAAAATCCATATGCAACAAACTGAAATTAAGCCCCTATCTCTTACTATTTAGAAAACTCAATTCAAAGTGGATCAAAAACCTTGGAGTTAAACCAGAGACCCTGTGCCTAATGGAAGAAAAAGTATGTACAAATATTCATCATGTTTGTTTAGGCCCCAACTTCCTTAATAAGATTCCTATAGCTCAAGAAATAAAATCAAGAATCAATTCATAGGGTGGATTTAAAGTAAAAAGCTTCAACTCATCAAAAGAAACAATCAGTAAGTTGAATAGAGAGCCTATATTTTTGGAACAAATATTTACCACATGCACATTAGATAGAGTATTAGTCTCTAGAATATATAAAGAACTCAAAAATCTTAACATTAAAAAATCAAATTGCTAAATCAAGAAATGGGCCAAGGAATTGAGCAGCCACATCTCAGAAGATGAGATACAATCAATCAACAAATATATGAACAAATGTTCAACATCTCTAGCAATTAGAGAAATGCACATCAAAACTACTCTAAGATTTCATCTCACTCCAGTCAGAATGGCAGCTATTAAGAATACAAACAACAATAAGTGTCGGTGAGGATGTGAGGAGAAAGGCACACATACATTGCTGTTGGAACTGCTAAATGGTTCAACCAATCTGGAAAGCAGTATGGAGATTCCTTGGAAAACCTGAAGGGAATCATCATTTGACCCAGCTACCCACTCCTAGTTTTATTACCAAAAGACTTTAAAACCGCATACTATAGTAAGGCAGCCACATCAATATTCTTAGCAACGTAATTCACAATAAGATAAACTGTGGAACCAAACTAGATGCCCTTCAGTAGATGGATAGATAAAGAAACTGTGGTATATGTACACAATGGAATATTACTCAGTATTAAAAGAAATAAAATCATGGCATTTGCAGGTAAATGGATGGAATTGGAAAATATTATGCTATGTAAAGTCAGCCATAACACACACACACACACAAAAAAAAGTCAAATGTTTTCTCAAATATGAGGATGTTGATCCATAATGGGATGGGGTGGAGAGCATGGGAGAAATAGAGAAACTTTATATAGGGCAAAGAGGAGGGAGGGGAAGGGAGGGGCAGGGTATAGGAAAGATGGTGGAATGAGATGGACATCATTACCCTAAGTACATGTAAAAAGACATTAATGGTGTGACTCTACTTTGTGTACAACCCGAGACATGAAAAATTGTGCTGTATATGTGTAGTATGAATCAAAATGCATTCTTCTGTCATATATAACAAATATGTATGTATGCTATAGTCATGTCTATTATTTTCTCTATAGAAATTAAGTAAAATTATATTTCTTTTTCAGTAAATTCTATTCCATGAATAAATCTGTGTTCATTTCTCACAGTGGACAAGGAGGTGGGTGTGCATACACTCATGTAAATTCATATATAAGAACTGACAATAAAGAATCTCTGCATTTTGTACTTTTGAATAATACACTTGAAACTTAATGTCTTGCTCCATGTTTCATTAACTATAGAAAAATCTATTATTTCCCACATTATAAAATGAAATAATTACTGTCTACTTTGTACTCACATAATATGTAATTTACATACCTAACATATACATAAATATTTGGATATATAATATTTATGATGGAAAGAATTTTTAAATTATTTTTGCATTACTGGAATCAAACCTGAGAAAAATATCACTGAGCTACATCTTCAATTTTTTCTCTTTTTCTTTTCTTTCTTTTTTTAAAATTTTTGAGATAGGGCCTCAAAGTGACCTTGAACTTGCCATCCTTGTGCTTTAATCTTCCTTCTAAATTGTTGGTTTACATGGAACACCATTCCCAGTGACAATGTTGTTTTTTTTTTTTAATTTTGTTTAATTTTACTGTTAAGCCTCTAATACCAAGTACAGTTCCCAGAATATACTAAGCTTTTAATTAGTATAAATTAAGTTAATGAATATAAAATGAACAAGAAACTAGCTGTATTTTCAGATTGTTGGCAGTGTATTTTATGACACGTACATAGATTTGAGGAAATAGACAATGAAATAAATGTCCCACAATGATTCTCAAGTAATTTCTTAGAAAATGTCAAATGGAATCATGTTTCTTGTATTTGAATTTCCACTTCATTCTTAAGATTTAAAAATGTTTTCTGATATTATTTTATTGAAAAGAATTTGCATTCCTTTAGTTTGTATTTCAGAACTTTCATTTATCCCAATGAATCTTAAATTTGGGCTTTTAATATTATCACACATTGTTATATTCCTGTTAATAAGAATCTCAGGAAATTCAAATAAAATGTATTTCAAATGTAGAATAAATAATAAATGAGCCAAATTCACATTAGAAATACAAGCACATGATTTGCTAGGAATGACTTGCAAGTGTATAACTTGAGAATAACTGAATTTATTAAATTACCTGAGTTAATATAAAATGAGTCCAGTGGAGATGCAGGATGATAAAACATGTTTGAAAACCTAACTTATAGATTTACCCAGTTTGTTTGTTTGCTTGTTTCTTGGTGATGGAGTTTTACATTTAATGAACTTCTTGGTAGGAATACTTTAAAATGAAAATATTACAATGTGTATTAAATGCACTTCTGGGTCAAAACCTATCTACCACTTGCTTGCTATCATCTGTTCTTCCTATTTTCCTATCTGGAAGGAGACATTTTTCTTAATTTTAATTGGGCACATTTATGATGGATGAGACTGTGAAACTGTGTATTTCTTTATGTAGCAGCTGCTTCATTTTTGCACTCTAGTTAACCTGTTATCTAGTTACAGTGCTCCTTTCGATTAGATATTGACATTTGTGAAGGTACAGATAACTGGACAAACATTCTTTACCATGCTCCTACATAGTCTACTGTTTTCTCTAACACTGGCTTCAAGACACTATTGAGCTTGGTTGACTGTGCAGTGTAATCAACTGTACCTAAAACATTGGAAGAAGTATTTTAGGTGAAGACCACTATATTAGATGAGAGACAACATCTTCTCAAGGAAATATAAAGGGTTTCCTTTGATCCACTATTAACAAAGGTCCTGAGAGAGTTAAACATATTTAGGCACTACATCACAGTATCTGACAATGAATGGGCATGAAACTCATATCTTCAAGAGTGTTTTAGTCAGGTTTTCTTTTTGGTGTTGTTGTTTGTTTTGTTTTATTTGTTTGTTTTTTTTCTACTCTGACTAAAGGATCTGACCAGAACAACTATAGAAAAGGAAAAGTTTATTTGCGGGCTCACCATTTCAGAGGTCTTAGTCCATAGAAAGGGGGAAACAGCTCCCATCCTGGTGATAAGAAGGAGAGTCCACTTGTCAGATACAAATATATACCCAAAGCCATGCCCAGATTCCCACCTTCTCCGGCCACACCCTACCACTTCAGTTAATCCTTGAAGGGATTAATTCATTGATTAGGTTGAAGCTATAACCCAATCGTTTCTCCTCCAAATGTTCTTGCATTGTCTCATGTGAGCTCTCAGGGGATACCTCACATCCAAAACAAAACATGGAGCATGGGAAGTAAATAATGAAACCAGAACAGTAAGAAATAAGAAAATGAATAGGCCAGAAAAATTGACAGAAAAAATGCACTCATGAATGACGGGAAAAAAAACAAAAAACAGAACAGGTAAGATCCTAGATATGTTTGCTATGGCATGGTCAGAATTGAGGTAAAAAATGTATGACACTAATAAAAAAGTAAACAAAAGCATTTTGAGAAGAATTGAGGTGTACATTATTTAAATTAAAACATGAGATAATTGATCACCATTAAATTTCCTTGTATGTAAAAATTAATGAAGGTATCGGGAACAATTGGATATGCCATTACAGACAAAATAAATGTATAATAGCCAAAAGGGTAAATACTCAAAATGGTATATTTGGAGGGTTTAATTATTTAAATGCTACATAAGGAATTCTTAATCTCTGAATCAAATCAAAAGGAAAACTTGTGTGTAGTCATATAAAATTTATTTTTAAAAGTAAAAAGAATAGATATTAGTGACAAATTGATGTCAGATGGTTGTAATTCTTTAAAGTGACAGTTGGGATAACATGCTGAAAACCAGGAGGTTTGGAAGACTGTGTTTGGAATAATAGATTTAAGATAATTGCTGAGTAAAAGCAACAAAGGATAAATCGATAACTTTGATTATTATTGACAACATATCTCTGTATGTACTCTGGAAAATGAACACTATCCTCTTTTTATTTGTGTATACAAAAAATATAGAGAAAGTAGGCTTTGAGATTATAAAGGCTTCAAGATATTTTCAATCTTTATTTTACAAAATTTTAAAAATCTTATTAATTATGTGAATTTTCTTAACTATACTGATGGTGTTCCTATGTGAATTGTTATACATGTCTGTACCTATGTAGGTACTGAGAGTTTAGGTGAATATTTAATGACTCTTTGCACATGTACATGTAAATTTGTGTGTACATTTATATACAAATACAGACCTTTCTACTATGACACCACAGATGTTTTCCTAAAAATATCACATTCTGCATAGTCAATCCTAAAATTAATACGGTTTTTGATAGAAATAAGGTTAAAGTTCATTACACAGAATTAATGGGATGTTTTAACCAGAAAGTTTATAAGCATTACTGATAATATAATGTGTGTTGGTAAGTCCTCAAAGCATTAGTACTTAATTAGTGGATCCTTTGATGCTTTATACCTTATCTCTTGTTCCTTCTTTTTCTGATATAGGTTTATGAGAACATTTACTTCTAACAGGAACCACTCTGTACATATTAATTTAATAGTTTCCCAATTATTATTTCACTTGATCTCGTTGTATCAATTTACTGTATAGATTCTTCCTTCTTATAATTTTATTCTGTTTTTCCAGAATTTTTCCCCCCTGAGTGCCGGGTTTCTGTTCTCCTGACTAAAAGGCTCAGAGTTTACTCCAGTTGAACTGGGCTAACTGGGCTGCGCAAAATATCTACACAAGAGACACAAATACCTTTTTCTTTGGGGTCACTGTGACGGCTCCAGTGACCTTAAGGGTCCCCAGGAAGAGAGAGAGCAAGAGCATGCATTGACCCCTTTTATTGAGGAGAAGCTATTCAAATGAGGCAAGGGGTCAGGTTTCAGGGTGCTGAGTATCTTCATGATGTCCACTGTCAGCAGGTTGACTGACACCTGGGTAGGCCACACCCAAGGGCATAGTAAGAGAAGGGGACACATACGAATCATGGAAGATTCTATCCTAAACAGGGCAAGGGGTTATATTACAAAGGAACAGGTGAGCATAGCTCCACCCATGAGGCTATAGGAAGACACACCCATGCACAAGACACAGACCCTGGAACCCAAGAAGGGTGGGGAAAGCTCTGCTACATTTCTGTGACTGAGCGCCTAAGCACCCAGCCGGGGAGTGTGACTTAGTCACATGCAAGGTTGGTCTCCCACACCAGAGAGCATACTTCTGCCCTTCTTTTTACCACAAAATATCTTCTTTTGAGGTTGATTTCTCCCCACTTTTCTCCTTAAATTCTGTCCCTTCTGAGAGTTTTTCATCTTCATTTCCTTTCTCTCTTGCTGTAGATCAGTGTATCAGTTTTTACCCACCCTTGAGTAACTGTCTACTTTATTTCTTCAGTCAGTATTCATTTTCTCCTGGCTACTAAATATTCTATTAAATAGTACACATGCTAATTCAATCTAAAATGTAAAAGAAAATATGATCCAATTGAAAGCAGGAGGAGAAAATGGGCACACCACATTTATACCCTTGCCCAGCTATAAACCTGCTAGTTAAAAGTGACTCTTCAGTCTCCCTTGAAATTTGTCATTGACTATATCACTTCATTTCTTTCTTTCCCTAATCCACAGGATTTTTTATTGATTTTTTTTTAATTATACAAAACATTATGATTCATTTTGATACTATTTTGAAAGCATGTAATATTATTTGCTCTAATTCAGTCCCCAGTACTTACCCTATTCTTCTCTCCTCCCTTCCTCTGTTCTCTTCCATCTATGCTAGTTATCTTTATTCTATTTATTTGCAGCTTTCTTTTAAATTAGTGCCTTGCAGATATACATGAAAGTGAGATTCACTGTGGTATATTCACATATGTACAAAGGAAAGTTAGATTAGATTTATTCTGCTATTTTCCCCTTATTTCATACCTTCTTCCTCCCTCCTTCAGACATTCTCCCTGTCCCCTTTATCTAATCCACCAATCTTTTTTCTACTTTAGTGGAATTCCTCCCCTTTTCCTTTTTCACTTTTCTTTCTTTCTCTCCCACCCCTTATTTTGGAGTAGCTTTCATAATTCAGAGAAAGGATTTCAACTTTGACTTTCTATCTATCCATTTACCAGCAAATGCCATAGTCTCAGTCTTCTTTATGGTTGAGTAATGCTCCATCTTGTATAGGTACCAGATTTTCTTTATCACTCATCTGTTGAAGGACACATGGTTGATTCTATTACTTGGCTATTGTGAACCATGCTGTTATGTCATGACCTTCATGACAGTTTATTCCAGATGATGAAGGGATGAAGAAAAAATGATTGACAAATAGAGAAAAATCTGGGACTTGGTGATTCAGCCTGCATATGATGGAGGGAGACTGATGATGAGTGAGCTCAGCACATTTATTATATAAGTTTTATCATTAAAAGGTTATTGTGGAACGTCAGGAGGATTGGGAGTTCAAAGAAGCCTCAGCAAAAGTGAGGTGCTAAGAAACTCCGTGAGACCCTGTCTCTAGCTAAAATATAAAATAGGGCTGGGGATATGGCTCAGTGTGGTTCTGAACTGCTCTTGACCTTAAGTTCTAGACTCCAGCTGCTAGTCTTTGAAGAGTGAGATAACTGGGACATTATGTTGGTTTCATTCTTAGTGTTTTCAGAAATCTCCATCATTTCTGTGCCTATCTCCTGAATTCCAATTCCAAATTAAACTGTTGTGGAGTCATTCTCACTTTCATTATCTACGAGCTTTCTAATTGGTCTTTCAGCCAACCCAGTGGCTAGTTTTTTTTTTCCCTTAATGCTGTTTCAAACAAGTCCATTTTTCATATAGTTTCCATATAAAAATAAAACATAAGTATAACCATCATTAAAATATAATTATCATTAAACCTATGAAAATCATTTATTGCCTCTGCTAAACTGGATCAAACAAATATATAAGTGTATACTACAAATAACTCTAAGACAAAGATTTTTTCCTACTTGTACCATATTACCTCTCACCTCCTCTCTTGCTATATAATATGATTCTGTAAATCTACATGACTTTTAGTTGATACCAACGTCTAATCTCTCATATGGCATTAACTTTCCCTCCCAAACAAATTTTTCCTCTATACCCATTTTTTGTTTCAATATTAGGGATTGAACTCGGGGGCACTTGAACACTGAGCCACACCTCAGCCCTATTTTATATTTTATTTAGAGACAAGGTCTCACTGAGTTGTATAGTGACTCACTTTTGATGAGGTTAGCTTTGAATTCCCGATCCTCCTGCCTCAGCCTCCTGAGCCACTGGACTTATAGGTGCATGCCACCATACCCAACTTGACCCCTATTTTTACTTAGCCAATATAGGGACTTTTAAATTAAACTATATGGCTTATTTTAAATAAATATAACTTAATTGAAATTTCTAGAGTATGTTATGTATGTTTTATACTACCATTGCACTCTGTTACTGACTGTTTTATAACTGTTGAACTAGTATCTGAAGGCAAAAATTACATCTGCTATTCTCATATTTAACTTACCTGAAATCTTTCAGGAATTCAATGAATATTTATTATAAACAAAATGATGGACCAAAGGAAAAGCATAACAGGAAAAATTAATTTCCCTGAGAAAATATTTTTTTAAAAAAATCAAAAAACTTCTATAAGAAATATATCAAGTTAAATATAGAAATAATTTTAAAGGTGAACATGTCAATACACCTTAACTGCCTACCTTTTAAACATAATTCTTAATAATGTAAGTTTGTATTATAATATGCGTATTGAAAAAATCAAAATGCAACCTGTCCATGGTTAGTCTCACAATTCTTTGAGATAAATGTAAGTTCTTAGTTATCTCCTTTGATTCCATCAAAAGTTTCCATTACATTATTAAACTGTGTAATATTCTCCTAGAAACAAAATGGGCTTAATCATTTCAAAGATAGAATCAAAGAAATTTATGACCACCTTCTATTTTTTGAGATCATTACTTTATTGAAATCAGAACAATTGGACTAAAATTCTCTTATTTTCATTTTTTGTGATACATTGTATTGTAAAAACAGCAATTGCTTTCCCAAACACAAAGACACAGGATAAACCAAAACTATAATTTATAATGATCATATTTTATATCAGTAATTGCTTATGCCCTCATTTCTTGTTCTCTGTTTATATTGGTCAGGCAAATTTTATTAGAAATTACATAAGAACACTGTTTTACTTAAAAGTACCAATCATTAGGCATTTAAGAATTATGCTTAAACCATTAAATTATATGTGTCTAGCAGTCCCTATTGCTTCCCATTTGTGGTTTGTAGTGTTTACATGCAGTTTACCTGGGTTTGAATCAAGATTTAACACTCATTGTAAGATCTGGGGCAAATTCTTAAATTCATATTCTTCCATTTACAAATCTGCAAATGAAGGTAACACCATTTATCTTATAAGAACTGCATTATATCTTTATGTAAAGAGCTCAGAAAATTAGATAATAATAAAAATTATTGAAAAAATATAAAAGTTAGCAATCATCATTGTAATAATTTTATGTTATCTGATAGTAGTACTAATAATGATGTATTGTGAATACTAGAAAAATGTATAAAATTGTATAAAATGCATAATAAAAAACAATCTTTCAACTTGTTTTATAATGAGGTTAATAAGTATTTTAGAGTCTGTGTTGTATACGGGGTAAAGTTGGGAGTTCATAACCCGCTTGAATCAAACTGTGAAATATGATGTATTAAGAACTGTGTAAGGTTTTGAACGACCAACAATAAAAAAAAAATAAAAAAAAATAAAAAAAATAAGTATTTTATTGTAGCACTTGTAAGCTGTTTTTTTTAGCATTCCTTATGGATTTAACAACTAGTTTGGTATATTATGTTTATTTTTGTGGTACAGGGCATTGAACTCAGGGTCTTATACATTGTAGGCAAGTGATATATCTTTGACCTTCATCCCTGGTGCTTATCTGTTGTTTTGAAATATTCTGTAAACAAAATTATCTGTCTATTGAGAAACAATGTAACTATTCTTGCCAATTTGATTATTTCAGAATACAATGAATCAATTCAGGAAAAAGGCTATGATAAGTCTACTTACATATTTATTAACTATGACTATTATTTCTTTTGTCAATGTTTTAATAGCACATTGGAACAGTGTTATTAAATTGTGACTATAAATATTATATGTATGAATAATTGTGATGATAACTTGAATTCAAAGAAGAGAGATGGTGTAGTTGATTGCTTTTCCAAATGTTTCTCTAAGTGTAACTGTAGTTCTTAAACAGAAAAAAAAAATAGAAGAAAAGACCAGACATTTCAAGGTGATGGATTTGCTTATAAAGCAGGAAGAATGAACTAAGATAAGGACTAATGAAGAGTAATGCCAGTAAGAAGACATACAAAACTGCTCCTTTTTTCCCTTTCTTGGAAATGACTTAAATTAATATTGATCTATACTAAAGGAATGAATGAGATAACTTCATAATCTTTCCCAGAATGTAGATTTTGTAACTTTAAAGCTCTATGGTGAGGTATATAGAAAGGAAAACAGAATTGTCTGTTACAATTATCTATTTACACTTGTAAATGAAGGTTAACATAATTAGATCTATATAAGGGAGAAGACCCACCTTTTAGTCACAAATTTAAAACCTATGATTAGGTAAAATAAGCTGAACTATATTTGACATCATTAGATGAATTTTAAATTTTTATAAATTCTGATAAATCTCCCATTGTTCCCAGATAGAAAAAAAATGTGTTGTAAAATGCTTATTAAAAAAAAAAAACACAAAACTTTCATGATTCTGTTCAGTACATAGGATTCATTTATCATCACCAACATATTTGCATTGTTCCATTCTTTTTGAATTTATTATGTTTGCCCTGTTTCTGGTTAAATTAGCCCTTGAATATTTTTAAATTCACAAATTGTCTATATCTGGCATTCCAAATCATATTTGGAATTTTTCTCATCCTTTCATGACATTTTGATATATAAATATTGTATTATTTCATCAGCTAAGTCTAATGCTTTGGAAGAAATATGCTCTCATTTTGTGAATTATTAAAAAATTCATGAATATTTTTAAAGGGGAATGTTTCTTTGCATAAAATTTGATAATATTTATTTCAAGAGATATTTAATATATAGAAATCTCACAAAAAATTAATAAAAATTCTAAAGTCTTCATGAGCAACACACATGTTCACAGTTGAAAAGGAATACATGGAATAAATACCATTTTTGCATGTAATTTTATATTTAAAGCAGAATAAGGAAGAATATATAATTTTCTGCTGAATTGTGATTATCTGATTTTTAATTTTTATGTGTGAAATAGTATAAGATTGACCACACATATATAATAAAATATGTTTGTAGGCTTGTTGGAAACTTTAAGACTTGCAAAGTCTGTCATGGACATCCACAGGCAGTTAGAGGTTTCTTCTTTCACTCTCCTACTGCATCATTATAAATTTGCCTTATAACATATAATTTTTCACTGATAATTTGACATTAGGGCAGATGTCTATATCTTATTTAGATTATGTCTTTGTAATGAATAAAATTGTCTTGTTTACTTTGTATGCAGGTCTGGTATATATAGTATTATATTAGATACTCATATTTCCATTAGTTTCACTTGCCTAGAGTGAATCATGATCCAAAAATATTAAATGGAAAATTTCTTAAATTAAAAATTTATTACTTTCGGGGCTGAGGTTGTGGCTCAGAGGAAAAGCACTTGCCTAGTATGCGTGATGCACTGAGTTTGATCCCCAGCACCACATAAAAATTAAATAAAGGTACTGTGTCCACGTACAACTAAAGAATAAAGATTAATTTCTTTTTACTTTCAAATAATAGTAATTACAGTATATTATTAGCATTGTTTTAGTTTGTTGTTAGTTATAGTTAATTTCTTACTGAGTTTAATTTATAAGTTAAACTTTATTGCAGGATTTTATGCATGGGGGAAAAAACAAAGTTATACAGGGTTCAGAACTCTCTCAAGTTTCAGATGTTCACTAGGAGTAGTGGGATATAACTCTATGGATGAGGAAGGAGTGTTGTAATAGGTTGTGCAAAGTCATAATAGGTCATGGTAATAAAGATGGAAAACGAAGTTGTAGTCTATTATTTACAGTTTTGAGTAAGTTGCCAAGGACTGTGGTACTCATGAAAGTCCTATAATCATGTTATTTCAGTATAGAGCACACAGACCTCAACTATCACATAAGTTCTGCCTTTACTTCATTATTTGTTAGGTCTCATTAAGCATCAAATTTGCTTACAGAATAAATAATCAATATTATCTTCCTAATTGGAATGAACATTTATAGTTTTCAGTAGTGAAATTAAATTATGTATGAATATCTGTATTGAAATAAACTTCACAGCTTATTTCTAACTTTCATTCCTTATAGAAGCATTAAATATCAATATATTATTCAGAGGTCATAATATCTTCTTTAGTACATCATGATCAGCATACTAATTTAGTAGTATTATGTTGTTTTGTTAGTAGTGCAAATTATGATATATTGATACTTGAGACTAAATTAATTGTGAACCAAGTAAATGTCTTTATATAGTTTAACACATGAAATAAATGGAGAGAGCACCTTTTGAAATGTTGGCCTTGTATTGAATTTTCTAATTATTTTTTTTTAAAAAAATGTTTCTTTTGATAAGCTAAGATTTTACATTAATCTTGTAACTCTCTTGGTTGAATAAATTGGAGAAAATTATATTCTTTTCTACTTTGAAGTTCACTCTACCTATTTCACTGAGGCAAATTCAATGCTAAGCCAAACAGGTATCTTCTCAAACAACTTAACTATGTTCACCAGTAAACAAACATGATGACAAAGAGAACAAAGCAGTCCTTGAGAGAGTGCTATTGAGCTTGCCTCTGAGCACTACAAGCTGTTAATGTTTTCTATTTTGGAAAACTTTTCCCAGAACTTTCCTTTCACTATCATGGATGAAAGGGAAAACCTTTAAGTCTTTGTTTCTTTGTTTTTATTTTTTTTTAACTATTCTAGCAACAGCATAAATCTACATACAATTTTGTAGCAGTTCATGATCTCAAAAATTTGTTTCATTTTAAAGACCATTTCCAAAAGTCTGCATTTTTAAGGAATAAACATTTGCCTTAAAATGTATCTGTATTAGCTTTTCATCACTGTGACCAAAATATCTTATGCAGGAGCAACTTAGAGGAGGAAAAGCTTATTTTAGCTCACAGTTTTTGGCCTGAGGTGAGGCAGGAAACATTCTGGTGGAGGTTGAGTGGGCAGAAAGTTGATCAGTTCATGGCCTTTGGAAAGTACAGAAAAGGAGGGAGAGAAAGGAAGGAACCTGGGAAAAGACAGTTCCCGAGGGCATGCTGGCAGTGGCCTACCTCTTTCAACCCCCTCTACCTGCCAGCTGCAGTTTCCACCTCCTCTTAATAGTTTGTTCATCTGTGAATCCCTCAATGAATGAATCTAAAATGGACTGGGAAGGCCCCATGAGCCATTCCCTTTCCAAAAGCCCCACCTCTAAAATAGCTGCAGGGGAATCAAGCCTTCGGGCATGAGTCTTAGGGGGTACTTCATATCCAAACCACAACAGTATTCAAAGATTTTATTTTCTTTGGAAAAACTACAAAGCTCAAGAGGAGGGGACAACACAAAAGATTTATGAAGTAAAGAGTTATAAGTGCAGCTACATAAAAGTTTGCAGAATACAGACCCACTCGGTGTGAAATAAGATAAATATAAAAATTAAGACAAATAGTAGGAAAAATTACCTTATACTTGTCAGATTTTTTTTAAATGGGATCAAATAAACAGAATGAATAAGCAGCCAAACTGGGAATTATACCAAGTTTTTGAACTAACATCCCATTTCATATTTAATATCACCTTTCTTAGTATGAGAGCTCAAGGATCACCAGATCTAAAATAATTTTTAAAGCCAAGTGAGACTTGAATATTCTTTTAATCCATTAGCTTTGACTGTAGCAAGGTTTCCTTGTAAGAATAATGATTTATTTTATTCACAGTGGTTTTATAGTCTATGGGATTTTCTTTCTCTGAAAATATGCTCCCAAAATAAAATGATTGTAGTTAAAGTTTTCAATGTTTCACTCATTTTTGTTATAAAACATTTATCATCAAACATTGTATAAGCATGCCATAAATATAAGTCTGATTATCCTACTATTGAGGGCCTGCTTGCACTCTTAATTTTAGTACTATTTTCTTCCTTCATTGTTTTGTGTGTATGTGTATGTGTTTGCTGGAAATTGAAATCTGGGCCTCACCAGTACACTGAGTTCTACTCTCCACAGAAGAACTTGCATTCCGTATTTACACTTTGAATGTGAACATCTTTTCATTCCAAATCTCCATTTATTTCAGATTTTTCAAACTGTTTAGAACTTAGAAAGTTGATGAGTGCTATTCTTTTCTTAGAGAAGAAATCTCCTTATTGTGTTATGTTGATGAAATTACATCTTGATATGTTAAACAGAAATGTTCCATTATTTGCATATAGTATTAAAAGTAACAAAATTAATGTTTGTAGTTTCTCTTCACTCCAAAATACCCAGTAACATTTCTAGCAATTGATCCTGAAAGCAAACATTTTATGTTTGTGCCAGTAGTGAATTCTATCAAGTTGCTAAAAATATTGGAATACCATTTATTTGATCTTTCAACATAAACTAAAAATGAAATCCTGTGTTTGGCTCTCTTTTGTATTTTGTACACTTATTAAATATATGGGCAGTCAGGAACATTTTAAAACTGTTTTTCAGAGTGAGAATTTGGGGTTTTTAGAAGAAAAGGAGAAACTGATATTGGTAGTTATTAGTAAAGTTGGCTGCATAACCAATGAGGTTTCATATATTTATGAATTGATAAAAGATATACTGAAATATATAAGACACCTTGCTATATTAAATTTAAAACTTTTTGAAGATAATATCAAACATTCTTGTTGAAGATTGCACTATGGAGTTAGAAAAAGCAAATATAAAGATATATTTATACACATATACATACACATTGCCACAAACTAATACATATAAGATGCATATTAAAGATTAATATATTGTGAAATTCATGATAATTATGTAAAAACGTTTATATAAATAAATGAAAATATTTATAGAAAATGAGAATGACTGATATTGGAGTTGGAGAATATCATGCAAGTGGAATAAGCCACTACAAAATCAAAGGTCAAATGTTTTCTCAAATATGCAGATGCTAATTCACAATAAGGCAGGGGGCAATTGCAAAAAATAGAGTTACCTTAGATTGAGTAGAGGGAAGTGATGGGAGGAATGGGAGGGGATGTGGGGATAGGAAAGATAATAGAATTAAGTAGACATTATTAATGTATATATATCTATCTATCTATATATATATAACTACATGAACAATATTAATCTGCAACATGTACACTCAGAAAAACAATAAATTATATTCAGTCTATGTATGATATATCAAAGTGCATAAATGTGTTCTACTGCTATGTATAACTAATTAAAACAAGTTAAAAAATAAAAAAATAATAATATTCTCATTACTGATTCTCAAGATCAGACACTAATAGCATGTGTCTCACTAAATTATTTTCTGGGGACCCTGAATTCTTTTTTAGAGGGTATATTTTTTATTGTTTGTAGAACTTTCCTCTCTCCTGGTCATATATGTTCCATATTTATTGTAGATAATTTTTCAATACATCTAGTAGGTGTTTAAGCCATAGACCTTACAGTTTCAATTGTCTGGATTTGAAATTGAAAGAAAAATGTTAGAGATTTCTTTATTTAGTTATATCATCTACTTTATCTTCATGTTCATCTATCATTTACTTATTTATAAACCATGAGTAGGTAATAAATAATTTCTACATATTTTGCTACATTAACTGGAAGTCTGGTTTGGTTTATATATATTTTTGTGTTCAGAAAATTTTTTCATATCATTAAAGATAAGAAAATATTTTTGTTTCAATTATATGTTAATCAATTTTTGATAGCACTTAATTTGCTTATTTGTTTTAGAATATTAAGGTTTTATGTAAGTATCACAAATAACACTTCAAAAATACTATTACTACATATTTAAACAAATATATACTTGTTTTGCTATGCAATTTTGGAATTACTCTCCCAATTAATGTGCATTCACATTCTTTCTGATATTTTTTGTCTTCAAAAAGGCCACATGTTACCTAACTTTTCATCTGTTATTATTTGTTATAGATAGGGCAGAAGGGTTGAAGGGAGGAAGGGAAAGAACATGGGGTTAAAAATGATGGTGGAATGTTATGTTCATTATTATCCAAAGTACATGTATGAAGAGACAAATTGGTGTGAATATACTTTGTATACAACCTGAGATATGAAAAATCGTATTACTCTATATAAGTAATAAGAATTGTAATGCATTCTGCTGTCACATATAAATTTAAAAAAGACAAAAATAAAGAAAATTTGAATAAAAAATACATGTGTGAAGACACAAAATAAAACAATCTAAGGCAATTTTATTTTAAAAAATACAGAAAATATATATATTTAAATAATTTGCAAAATTTGGATGTTTCCTAGTTGGATGAACGTTTTTTCCCAATTACTCATATCCAATATCTATTAAATATTTTTCTTGTGGGAGTATTGACTAGGCTCTATTGACTCAAAAGTTGATACATTAAATATGGCCATGGTTCTCACATATTATATAATCCAATTTGAAAGACACATCATAGGCAAAAAATAAAAATTACCTTAGTCATGTTGGATTTCAAAATATAATTACAAATAAGGTGTTATTACAATCAATCCAAAGTTGGGAACAGCCTTAATTAAAATAGACATAGATATTGCTTTACAGATGTAATATTTAAGTTCTAAAACCTAAAAAGAACTCATGAAAGAGGAAATAGCCTGGGGGAAAATAAATCTAATAAAAGATTTCAACCTGCCATAGCAAGACAGGGTACACAGATGCTGCATTAATGATTATAAATAAAATTTTAGAGATTTTCTTCATATTTACTTATTTCTCTGAGAACTAAGAGAGTCAATGACTTTATAAGTGATTAACACATTAAATGATAGTTACATGGTAGCTCTGATATTTCAAATGATGTGCAAGTGGATGGAAAAATCTACAAGATGGACTATGCAGTAAGAATTTAACATGTTTCTTCATTTTCCATTAATCTGCTCAAATTGACCATAGATTCTACATATTTTATCTATAATACTTACATTTGCTCTTATATGGTTAGTAAGTAGTTTTAAAAGTTTTCAGCTTAAAAACTGCAACTTGAATATGATAATGAACCTTAGAAAGAAGACAAAATTAATAAGATTTGTATTGCTTGTCCTTGGTGTGCTCTTTTGTCATATTGTGAGATAATAATGGCAACACTAAACTGGACTCTCAAATGTGGGGATGAAATAATGCATTCAACATTATCCAAAATATTATTTGAAATATGAATACATACCCTAAATATGTATTGCACCTGATTTTTAAGGGAGAGCTGATAAGAAGTCAAACCATTGAAGGTGATTTAATTATGTTTTATATGTACTAAGTACAATGCATGATTAAAAAATGAACACTGTGCTTCCTGTGGTACCTATTCTCCCAGGATGCCTCCTACTCTAGTAACAATTTCTGAAGATTGTCTTTTCCCTTCTCATCCTAAATTAAGCTACATCCTGTGCGGCATCATCACCTACTGTCTGGTTATCTCCTTGAGTTTCTGTGTCTGATACAGACTTTGTTCATGATTGCAGTTGCTCCAGTAAATCTGTTGCTATTACTTTCTTGGTGTCATTTTTCATTACTATTTTTCTTTATCAAGAGCAGAGCAATTCTTGCTATTCCTCGTACTCTTCATCTTTCTTCACATTTTAAACCACAATATTTGTAGTGGGTTCAGTTTTTTCTCCTTTCATCTAAGATCATTTTGTAGAAATCTCTCTCTCCCAGCCCTCCACCCTGCCACATTGTATGCCTTGCATTGAAACTCATCTTTCCCCCCATCAGGTAGGTTGTGGTAGGTTGATTACTTTCCCTCTGCACAGTCAGGGTTTTGATGAGGAAGGTCTGGCTTCCTAACAGGGATAGCATAACTCAAATGCTTCAGAAAATTCTATGGAATAAATTGCTTGTTATTATTACTTAAACAGTGTTTGTGTTCTTTTTAATTTAACCAGATTCAGCCCAAAGTATCTATATCTTAGAACAAAGTAGATGATTGAGCATTATTTGGGAATTAAAAATTAAGAAATGATAGAATAGATGGATGGGATTATCAACATTATCACAGGTACCAGAGAAGAGGGACGGGAAAAATATGAGGAGAGTAGAACAAATTTTTGACTTCCCAATGATTTTTATCTACCTTTAATGAATAAACTTTATGATTTAATAAAGGTCATTTTCCTAGAGAATCATAGATATAACAAATATTAAAAAAACTACATTTTCATCAAAATGAGTTGTAATTAAATAAAACAAATGTGTCTATATTAAACTTCATTTTTATGAAACAGGACAGAAATTTGGGAGTTCATATTAGCAATTAGTAATTATTTTACTTTAAATAAATGAGGTAAAAGCAAGGAGATGTAAGGAAGAACAAGTTCAATGCAAACTAATTATGCTGTAATTTGTATTATAACTTTGATAAATATGTTATAAACTTGTTTTAAAAGCAGATGATAATAAAAGACAATTTCACTAAAATATGTACTTCATTTCTACTGCTTAGCTTCTCACACATATTAAATAGAGTACTTTATCCCATATACTAAAGATTCTTTCCTTTTCAAATGTTAGCTTCCTGTATTTTAAAAATTTCCCTAAACATGATCTTTCCTATTTTCAAATACACACAAGAGAGACTTGACTATTTCTCTGTGGTCAATAAACAACCAAATTCTGATACAATATCTAATCTAGATAGAAAAATAAAAATCAATAATTTAGAAGAAAAATAATAATTCTAAATTAACTTAATCCTTTAAAGAAATCTATTGTCTTTTAGAAAATATTTAAGGAAAATAACTCATTATATACTTTAGTAAATAGCATTGATCAATGAATTTTATTTTGGTCAATCCACATATTTTATAAAGAAAAGATAATTTCTTTCCATATTATAGGTGCACAAATTATCCAAAAGTTCACACAAATACCTAGAAAATTTCAAGACCATTCATTAATCAATATATTCATTCATTTATTAACATACACACATGTTTAAATGACATAGGTATAGGTTTATATTATATGCCAAGTTCTATTTTAGTCAATGAAAGAAAGCCATTTTCTTTCTCCCCCTCCCCCCACCCCAGTACCAGGGATTGAATATGGTTATGGCCTACAACTAAACTACATTGCGACCTTTTTTATTTTAAATTTAGAGAGGGTCTTACTAAGTTGCCCAGATTGGCCTGGAACTTGCAATCCTCCTGCCTCAGCTTCCTAAATTGCAGGGATTAGAAACATGTGAGATCACACCTGGTCCAAACAGCAACATTTGGAAGTTTATAAGACAAGAACATACATTTGAAATTTTATCATCATTATAAGAAGCATCTGCCATAGGCATGCTGGGACATACTGGGACTTACTAAGTTGCTGGCTGTAACAAAAGCCACAGGCATGTTATGTCATGACTGGACGCAATTAATAAAGGACAATCATCTAGATACAGACAAAAGGATGCTGGAGCATGATAACAATGAGCACTAACTTGGAACTATACATAAATCGCTTGTCCTACCACATCAGAGAGCTTTGTTCTGAGGACTTCAGTGAGACTGGCCACTTTGCTGACTGCCTCCAGATCAACTCCACCATTCCCTGAGGTCCAACCTGTCTGCTGGAGAGAAACGCTACAGAGAACCACCAGATAATGACAATGACTTCTCTTCAGCTAAGAGAAGTCCTGTGGCATTGGAGGTTTGGGGGGGTTCATAGTTGCTCTACGATTGTGTGATTTGCTTATATTTTAAATAGTGTACATTGAACGCTAGTTGGGCTGCTCCAGCACACCCAACACTTTTTGCATTAATTGTTTGTGTTTGATGGTTTGTGTGATAAAATATATGCTTGCATTTAAAGACAATCTACCTCCACGTAATTATTAATAATACTGCTTGCAATGAACATTAATATTTCAAAACCTATTATATGTTTACAACACTTAACATGATAACTATATCTACTTGATTATTGAAAAAAATCTTGACCTTTATAGAGAAAAATACATTAATTTTAATGTATTCTGCTGTAAGATATTAAGAAAAATAGTATATGTATTATTTACTTCTATCATTTAATTTTAGATTATTTATTATTGCTTCCAGATGGAAAATTTACTCAGTTTTCCTGAGCTGAGATGATGAGGGATTGGAAAAAAAGATGAGCAAACACAGAAATATAGAGAGCTTGACCCGGTGGTTCCGCAAAATGATGATGGAAGAGTACTGAAAATGATCAGCCCCCTTCTCCCCCCGCCCCCCAATCCCCTGGGTTTATTTTATTGTATATTTACATCAAAGAGATTTATTGTGAGAAAGTTACTGTAAAACAGAATCAAAAACAACTAAAAACCTAGTTACACTCACCAGCTTGCACCCACTATTTTCCACCCTCTGGTGTCTGGCACCTAAATCTTAGGTCATGAACTGATGAACTCCAGGGCAACCATGGAATTTCCCTTTAAATAGTATGCCACAGACAACCAGGCAGACATTTCAGTGCCTTTGCAAGGAGATGTCAACAAGAGAGATGTCAGTCTCTGTCTCTGGGCAGCTCAAAGCAATGATTCATTCACTGCTCCAGACAATTTATATCCTATACTATAATATATGAAGTGTGATGCATTGGAATACATGATTTTCATACTAAAAATCATGAGGAATTGAAACTATGAAGATATTAGTTTTTCTTGCAATTTATGTGGCATTATTTAAGGATGACCAAAATGTATATGGATAATAGGAACAGGAGAAAAGTAGAATCACCATCCAATATTTCTCTATGTGTTCTATTAATAATTTGTGTACTTCAAAAGAGCATATGTTTTCTTCCTGTGCTTTTATTCCACTGTGGAAATTTTCCAACTAATGGTTGTTAAAAATTCAGAGACACGTCTTAACACATGAAATCCCTCCATTTTAATTCCTAATTTGCCTTAAGAGCTACATCCCATTCTTCGTCCTTTTGACCATAATTTATCAAAAAGATTACCAACAAAATAAAAGAGAAAATACTATCCATGCAGTAAAATAGAATATAAAACATTAATGTGCCACAACCCATAAACTATTTTTCTAATATGGAGAAAAGAGAGGACTATACTGAAAAAGACAGAGAGGACTGATCTGTCTTTCTCCTGCTCTGAGGCAGGAGAATTACAAGAAATGGTGGGAGAGACCCTGATGTGTTGCACTAAATCTTCTCAGTGTGAGCATTGGTAATAGATTGCCTGAGGACAATAAAATAAATAGACACAGTACTCCTCCACCCCTACTGGGAGAAGTCCTCTTTATGATCATGTCTCTGTAACAAAATATTTAGGTGTTCTATTTTTTAACTGATCAAATGTGGTCATCGTTATTTCAGTGTTCATTAAATGCAGATTTAATAAGTCTACTTTATATATCATAAATTTCTGGATTTATTTCTATTAGTTCTTGTCTCCATCACCTCATGCATGGTTCAAGGCAGTTTAAATCTCCCCAACATAACAAACCTCTACTTGTTACTCTATTACAAAGAAATTTTAGATTTATTTACTACATGAAAAAAAATAAATTATGATGTATTGAATGTGATTTCAAAATTGTTCTTATTTTAAACAAAAACTTTGTATTAACATTCATTCTGTTACATACTATTCTAACTTATGAAGAGTATCTAGGAAAAACACAACAAGGAAGTAATGGTATTTTTTTCATATTTGCTGAAAAGAAAAGTGAAGCATAGAAATTCTTTGTTGAAATCAGATTAAATATGTTTATCCATCAAACATCTATCATTTCTTGGTGGTAAAGATTTTGAGCATTCTTTCTTATTTTCTAGCTTTTAAAAATGCTTATTTTGACCTGGGGATTGAACCCAAGGACATTTACCACTGAACTACATTCTATTTAATTTTAATTTTGAGACAGAGTCTTGTTAAATTGCCTAGGGCCTAAGTTGCTAAGGCTCTCCTAGAATTTGCAATCCTCTTGCCTCAGCCTCTGAAGTCACTGGGATTACAGGCATGGACCACCATGCCTGGCTCCTTCGCTAACTTCTACTGTTATGTCTTGCTGCTCACAGCCTCTTTGCATCATACATTTCAGTTCCATTAAAAATTTAAGAATTTGTAACCCGTTAAATCTTCTAAATCCTGCAGGTTCTATCAACTTGATACTTGCTCTTTCTGAATTGCCCAATATCTACATGTTCAAGGGTTAGCATTCTAATTTTTAAATCTCAAATCAATACTGACCCCTCCTTTGAAGTTCACATAATCTCTCTAGAGAGACTGAGGAAGACTTAATACAACCATTGTTATGTTATTAATAATAAATTATAGAAATTATTTTTAAGATTTTATTTTTCTATATGTATTTCTTTACCAGATGCCAACATCTTTGTTTAGTACTAGCAACTGAAAATATTTATTTTCTACTTCTGCCATCTGCATTCGTATAATTCCCAAATATTAGCTGGTTTCAAACATGTTATTACTTTTTATAGCCCAATATCAACTGCTGTTTTGTGGCAATATACTCATGACATTTATCTAGTCCTAGGTAGAATGAAGAGTACTAGGAATGTAAATACCATTAAAAAGTATACTTGACAGACTTTCTTATCTTCACTTGTATGAGTAGCAATTTCACATTCACATTGTAAAAAAATTCACCATAAGTGAAGTATTTTTAACCACACCAGTTTTATTTGCAATCTAAATCCAAACTCTTAATCCTTTGAATATTATACAGTGGTTAGAGATACTTATTTTCTCCTCAAAAACCCTTCTTTCTTTTTTTCTTCTTACTACCCATCATGTTACTCAGTTGCTTCTTGGTGTTATTTGTTCCACTTCTGAAAAGCATAAAAGGTATTTCTGACCCTGTGCCCAAACTGGGCTTATAATAACTTCTTTGTATAGCCATAAGTATATAATTCCAGAATGAATGGTTCCCAGGCTATTTTGCTATTTGTGCCCTCCTTCCTTTTCCTGTGTTATTTACTTTTTATCTCTGCTCAAAATATAAGAAGAATCAAGCCAGCGTTTATCTTACATTAAAATCTGTTGAGGCTGCTATAACAAAATGTCATGTACCAGGTGGCTTATAAGCAAAAGATAATGTATTTCTGACAGTCCTGGAGGACAGCAATCAATGTGCTAGAATGAATGGATTTTAGGAACCTTTTCCCACTTTAGATTGCTGACTTATTGTATGTTATCACATGGCAGAAAGAGAGAGCTCCTTAGGATTACACTTATAAAAACACAATCTCATCATTAGTGATCTAATTGTTTCCCAGGGACCTTAATTCCTAATGCATCACATCGTGAGGTTAAAATATCAAAATGGAATTTATGTGGACATTGGGATGCAAAATGGGGTAGCCATTTTGAAAAATATTTTTAAAAATTTGTGTAAATTCAAACCTACCTTTCCCATTTGCCTAAGTCATCACATTCCTAGGTATTTAAAAGAAAGAATGAAAATAATTGGTGACGCAAAACTAAGCTTTTTTTAATAAAAGTGATTATGATATTAACCCAATGTTCAACTGACAAATAAAAATATTATGATGAGAATTTATTCAAGATAAAATCAAGTATACTACATATATATAAGCATTCATGACTGTTGAAATAAACATGGTAATAAATTAAAAGAACTCCAAAAAAGAAGTCTGCATACCACATGATTTAATTTGTGTGACATCCATTAAAACATTTGCAGATACCTTTCAATATACATTTGTCAAAACAGTGGTTTTAGTTAACAGGGTTGAGGGAGAAGTTTTGAAATGATCATAATATTATACATCTTGGCAGTGACACTTATGTATACTTCACCAAGAATCCATCAATGGTATAGAAACAAAGTGCACCATATGCCTCCATAAACATGAATTTAAAAAAGTGACCCTCAATCAATAAGTGAAATATGTTATGCCAGACAGACTGTTGTAATGTTCCATAAAAAAACTAAGGTATACAAAAGAATTTTATATGTTGTGTATTGTGTATCTGTGAACAGAGGTGTAAGTGTAATTTAAAATACTGTGAGCCAGAAATTTATTTTAGAATTTAATTTATAAATATTATAGATAGGTAAATGAATATTTATCAGCAGATATTGGGAAAGCTAACATATTGTGTAAAGAGAAAAACAAATGCAAGATCCCTGAGCTGGAAGGAACAGGGAAGAGGTCAATGTTATTGGTGTAGATTTAGAAAGTTAAGGATTTTTTTTTTTAGTAGTACAGAGATAAGTAGCTAGATTAAATAGGATTCCCAGGTTATTGCAAGGTTTTGGATTTTTTCAAGAGAAGTGAGAAAATATTAGAAGACTGAAGAATTAGGTAAACACAAAAACTTATTTTAAAAAGAATATTTGGTACTTTAGACAATAGGCTGCAGAGGTGAACGGGCAGGAAAATGTTGCTATATTCAGACCAAAGAGTTTGGAAGGATACACTAAGATAATCATCTGTCAAAATAGTAAAGTAGTGTTGTTATTGGTCTTTGTCTTTGTTGTTGTTGTTGTTGTTGACTTTTAACACACATATAGGATTGCTGCTAGGTAAGATACACAAAGGATGGTGGATAATTTCAAAATTTTGAACCCAAGGAACATGAAGGGAAAATAAAAAAATTGCTGAAGAAGTAAATGGGAATGAGAATAAGTGCTGTGACCATTTAAATTTGAAACAAATATTAGACTTTCATAAAGTGATTTATTTTGATTAATTTCATTTCCCTGTAGTAATATTGTTCATGGTGCTCTCCTGTACATGCTGGGCAAGCATGCTAACACAGGGCTGCACCCACAGCCTCCAAAAAGAGGTTATAAATGAATGGAAGGATATTTTAACCTGGTTAAATGAAGACTATGAGGCTAGATAAATAAATTTGGGAATCTCTAGAATAATATTTTTCCACTGAAATAAATCATAGAAAAATTCAAGGACTAAATCCTGGGATTTGTTAATATTTTAGTAAGACGAATGAGGAGAAATGAGCAAAAATTAAGAAGTGGTAACCAGTGTAAAAGCAGAAAATCAGGGGATAATAAATTGAGAAGAGTTCTTCAGGAAAAACAGACTGTCCACCTTTAATACATTTCTGATAATTCCTAAGAACTCATCAGTTTTGCCACATAGGTGCACAGCTTAGTGAATCTAACTTATTAGCACAAATGCTTAACATTGTGGGTAAAGGAAGTTCAATGAGGTAATTGTCATAGAAAAGAAAATTTAAAAGCAACTTAAATTTCAGTAGAAAAAAATGGTTAAAGGAATGTAAACTTTGAAGAGTTTAGCAAGAGTTGAAAGATAATAAAGTAAATATGGACTTCCAAATGTGCAAATATCCTTGTGAATATTCAATAAAATAAGGAGGAAAAGTTATGTTTATTTAAAAACAAGATGACATAGAAACAAATGAGAAATATTAATCATTATCTTCAGAAGGGCAATATGACAGTGGTTAAAATTACAGCAATATTTCTTCAAACACTTAAGAATAAAATAATTTTCAAAATAAAAGAATATAGATCCTCTATTTGCAAATATATTAAAGTCACAGATCAAAATATTCACAAAATAAACATCAATATGGTAAATGTTTTACTAAAGAAACTATTTATTTTTATAAAAGTTATCATTTTATTAATGTTTTATTTTCTCTTGTGTGAAAATCTAAGTCAATTTTTATAGATTAAATCTTGGGAAGGATAAGACATAATAAAAGTAATGGTCTTGTAGGCCAGAACTTTTTAAATTTCAGGGATGAGATGAAATGAATTCCATTGGAAGGATATCTTTAAACAAAGTTTATGAAAAATAGTGAAGTATAAATAGACCTAGGATTTAATCTAGAGTACAGAAAACATACAGTAGCTTTTTATTTTCATAATTTTGCCTTGAAGACATTTAGGTTTGAAGTTCCAAATGGGATTTGTAATTCATTCAAGCATGGATGTTGATTTTTTATTATAACAGAGAAAATTTTGAAAGTTTTAAGAATCACTTTAGGGTTCCTAACAAGAGTGAATTTGGGATAGTATTAGGTTTTAGTTTTGAAATGTAGAAGGTAAGGACTGGGAGTGAACCTAGTGAGAAATCATTTACCTCACATGTGCAAGAACTGGTGTTTGATCCCCAGCACAGTAATGAAAGGATGAATAAATAAATTTTGAAAAATGAATAAAATGAAGCAGGATGGGTACAAGACAATCATTTGGGTAAATGTTATGATACAATCTAATCCCAACAACAAAGTATATTCACATAATGTTATACATATGTAAATTTATATAAGTTCAAAATAAAATTGCAGATATTTTTTAATGATATTGCTGGTTGAATAAGAATTACATGAAAAGTCCTAATTTTAACATATTTGATTGTATTCCTATTTTGGTATGATCAATTCAGACTTCACTAAGTAATTTTTGAAGTAAAATGATTATAAAGAATGAATAAAATAAAATAGCAACCACTGGTAAGCTCTGGAGGGTGAATGGAGTAGAAATAAATTGTTACCATATACATTTCAGGGAGAAAAGAGAGTTGTACTGTATAAATACTATTATTTTCAGGTTTTGGATTAAAGATAACTGAGATAGTCTACTAAGGAAGCAGTCTTGTTGGTATGGGGATCTAGCTGAGGAAAATCAAGCTTTTGAAGATAGTGGGCATCCTGGAATTCAGAAAGGAATACCCTAATATCGCTGATTGACCTATTTACCTTGTGAAATACATTCACATTCATGATATTCATGAAACATATTCACATTCATATACTCCAGAAATAATATGAAGTATCCATTATAAAGAATAAAGTAAATGGAATGCATCATCTATATTAAAGACAATCAGAAAACTAGATGCTGGAAGCAGGACTCAAGAATTTGAAATTAGATTTTTTAATGTCTTAATTAAATTAAAAAGGTTAACATTGATGAAGAACACTGGAAATGTCACTCTTTTTCCCTCCCTGAAACAGAAGAGATTTAAAGAAACCATGTGGAAATCATAGAGCTGAAAAACTTAATACTTGAAATAAAGAAAATCAAACAAAAACGCTTCCTGGTTAATAGCCAAATGGCAAAGAAACCAAAAAAAAAAAAAAAAAGTCAGTGTGAAGATATATCACTAGCAATTATCCACAGTAAAGAATAGAAAGAGAAAAGATTAAAAACTACTAGCACTGGCTTACAAAACCACAAGCAACAAAAGTAAAACTTGACAAGTAGGATACATCAAACTAAAAATCTTCTATAAAACTAAAGAAACAATCAACAGAGATAAGAGACAACTGCAGATTAGCAGAAAATGGCTTCAAACTCTTCATCTGACAAGGGATTAGTATGCAGAATGTATAAAAAAATCAACAGCAAGAAAACAATCCAGTTAATGAATGGGTAGATGATTTCAAGAAACATTTCCCAAAGTAAGATATGCAGGTGGCCAACAGATGTACAGAAACATGCTCAATATCACTAATCATCAAGGAAGTGTATATAAAATCACAAAAATCTCACCCCAGTTAGAATGGCTATAATAATAATAATAATAATAATAATAGGCAAAAAGTAAAATCTGCTAATGACAAGGCAGAGAAAGGGGAACACATACACACTATTGCAATATTTAGGATAAAGGGAAATCATGCTGAATAAAAACTGTGATCCTCAGGTAATAATAGAATGTGTCAAACATTGTACTTGAATGAATGGAAAACCATGATTATTTTTTCTTATTGCTTTCTTCTTAATATCTTCTAAGCAACTGTTTAAAATGGAGAGTACATACTTTTCTCTTGGATGTATAATATATACATAAAATATTTTAGCATAGTGGATGGAGACTATGAATTAATTTATGAGATGATCCAAATTTAACTGTGAGTTTTAGAAAAAATACAAAACAAATATATATCAACCTTTAAGATGATCAGAAAAGTAATAGTAAATCAAAGTGAAATTTGTGTCTATTGGAGGGAATTGACAAAACTATTTTACTTAGAAGTAATTATTTTAATCTTTGGCCATTTGGTTAAAAATATAAATACTATATTCTGCATACTATTCTTATCCCACTAGAGGCAAACTGCCTAAGTACATATCCAGGCTCAACATTAATATGCAATGAAATTCTTCTATTCTTCAGTTTCTGTCTCTCTAAATAAGAAAGAATAATATTGTTACTACAGATCATTTAAAAAATTAAATGAGTTAACATGTACAATATGTTTAGCCCATAATAACTACTTATAAAACAGCAGTTACACTAAAAATAAAGAAAATTTAAAAAATAAAGAAATTTAAAGAAGGACTCTGAAAATACTCAACTAAATATTTAATTTTCACAGGATGAGAGGCTATATTTTTTTTTGAAAGGCTTGTTATTGGTTCACAAGGCTGAATTATAGAACTTCATTTTAATGTTTTATAAAAGCAAATTTTATATGTAACAACAATTAATATTCTCAGATGTATAATTACAGAATTATTCTCTCTTCCAAAAATTCTCATCAAAACTTTAAATTTTTCTGTTTTCTCATGCATAAATTTTTGGTATGATTTTTTTCAGATTTGTCACATGTTTAAATGAATGATCATTTATTTCTTCAAGAAGAAATTAAAGTGTATTCCTTAGTAAATAGAGTTCTATTTAAACTATCTATTAATTTAAATGGAATCAACAGTTCCTAGGGTATATTTCATACTCACACAGCATTTATTCATAACATATTTGTGTGATACTTTTTCCTAATAAATGTGAGCACATTTATGCAAGTTATGCTTGTTTTATTTAGACCACAATCACTGATTGTCTTTCACAGTTTATATTATCTTTCAGGCACTTTAGTTTACTTGCATATGATAGGCATATACTAGAAAGTAGATTCCATAGTCACAATGGCAATGACATTTTGTTCACAACAGAATATAATGTAGTAACTATCCAGAACAGATTCTAAATATTTGTAATAACCAGTGATGTACTTCTTGATAATAAGACTGAATTGACAATGAGTCAGAGAGAATTTGAATCCTCTTTGTATGTTGCATGTGTAAAAATATTTGCATCCAATATTTCTGGCTAGCACTTTACAAAACACTACCTTTATTTTAAAAACTTTCTTTTGTTGATCTAGAAGCATGGGCTAGCAGGTGATCCCTCTGTAACAAAAACATCAGTAAGCACAGTGGAGAATTGTCTTCAGAGTTTACAGAGGATTTTTTTTTCACTTTCTTATTTGAACCTTACAATGGCCCTGTACAAAATCATATAAAAATAATATTTAAGAACATAATATTATGGAAATATTTTTATTTCAAAAGAGTCCCACCATTTATTAGCTATGTGACCTTTGTTTAATACTTCAATCAGCTATTCCATCTTTATGAAGGAAATAATGGTGCTGTCTATTTCAGGGCCTTGATAGAAGTATTAAATGCAGTAATTTTCATCTGATGATCAATGCAATATCTAGCAAACAGTAAACTGTCAATATTTTTCTTAAAAAAATGTATCTTTTTAAAAGAATTTTAAGAATTTTAAATAATTTTTAAAAAAATTTGTAAAGAATATCTTTATTTTAATCTTATAAGCCAAAAAACTCCCAAAGTTTTAGAGTTAAGTGACTTGCCAAAGTAACACAAGAAATGTATAACCATAGAGTAAATTTATCAATATAACATGTGCTATTTTTCTACATAAAAATATGTATGTATTTATTGATAAATCTACTTATTTGTTCTTATCTGACTACTGTTTATAAAGTAGGGACTATAGAAAACTAGGTAGATGCAAAATTCTTTTAAAAATTGTAGATAACTCTGTATTGACTGGATGAAAAATCCAGAGAGAGCAATTCCAAACTCTGCTTTCTTTAAAATACAGGAAATTAAACCTCATAACAGTGACATACTAGGCACGTTTGAGATTCCATTAAGGTTATAAGACAAGTTTAGGGTCAAAACATGGTTATTTTAGGACTGTATCATCTATTTGGGGAGGATCTCCTAAAATGCTCATACATGAACAGAGCATTAGATAATTGTGTTTAGAACTGTACTACTCTTAAATAAAAATGTTAGCTTCAATCTTTCTCAAATATGCTGCACCTAACTTTTGTTACATTCACATTGAAAACAGATTCATGGGTACTGCAGTGTGCCATTATTTTATCCTTATATAGATTTATCCAGAATAGTGTACTTTTGGTTGCTATGTTAGTCAAATGTTACAATCACTTTTATTTTATTTTTTAAAGAAATAAGATATAGCACAGTGGTGGTTTAATCTCCAGGCCAGAAGACCACAGGGCTAAAATGAGATAAGGATAAGTTTTCATCATCTTTCATGTTTTATCACACAGGGATTAGACTAGTGCCTAGTTCTATACTAGAGCTTTTCTTTTGTTCACCTGAGTCCTTTCAAATCTCCTCCCTGATTTAAAGGAAGATTAATTGCTGCAAAACTCCTTTTGTATTTCAGTCTGGAACATACATGCTTCAGATCTAAGAACTCAGGTCCTTTCAATTTAAACTCAGAAAATTTACTGTCTATATCTCTAGATACAAACACAATATTTTCCACCTCTGTCAATCCCTAATCCCCAAAATATAAAAATTGCATTTGATCAACAGATATGACAGCAATAATTTATACCTTTCTCATCACTTTTTCTCAATTATTGATGTTCTTTAATATTTTGTCTCTATATTCTTTTTACAGGGATACACTTAGCTTCAAACTTACACATGGGAAAGAGAGGTTTATGTGCGTGCCTTCTTGTATCCTCATTCCATGGAACTACTTACATTTAGATATATTTATGCACAATGAAGGCTTGATACAGGGATTTGTATCACTTATATAAATGAGATAATCAGGTCATATGTTATAATTAATTGTCCTCAATTACTCACAGAATTCAAAATTCACAGAAGTGAAAAAAAAGTTTGAAAGGATTAACTCACCTGGGAAACGGTTTATATAGACAATTCATGTCTTAAACATTCCAAAGATGTTTTTCATGGGTTGATATATATATATATATATATATAGATATAGATATAGATATAGATATAGATATAGATATAGATAATTTTTTTTCATTCCTTCACAAATATGCAGCACCTGATTTTGTTACATTTACAATGGAAATAGATTCACGGTAACTACAGTAGCCATTATTTTATCCTTAAATAAATTTATCCAGAATAGTGTACTATTGGTAATAATAGTGTAATATATAGTGAGAAGGGTGGGGCAGTAAGATATATCTCCCAAAGGCAACTGGGATAAAGGTTTTGGAGAAGATGTCTTCAGGTCTAGAGGACAACCTGTGACTGGCTGTTCCCTGCCAGCTTTAATCACAATGACTTCTTCTGAGTTAGCATACCTGTTTCTGTTCCTCGCAGCTTCCACTATAACAGCCCTTCTTCAGTTACCCTTGCCCCTACCCCCAACAATGGCCAACCACAAAGTAGAACCCTATCTGAAACTTCCTCTCCTCAATAGATGTGTCAAACCACAAGGTTGGACTCTTCCTGTCGATTATGTAAATAAGTGATTGAAATTATGTGCTTCTGATTGGCTTAATATGTTTGAAGCTTGAACAGCTTGATGGTCCTTGCTGTATCCCTCACTACACAAATCATGTGTGCTGAGCCATCAGATAAGTTTTTTTTTTCTTTTTTCCAAAATCCCTAGACAACAGACATCTATTAACATCCTTCTCTTGCGGCCCTCCCTTCGAGGAGATTTAATTTCTTTCTATTACTCTAATAAATGCTGTTACTTTGTTCTCACCTTTGTGTCCACGGACTTCAACGTCAAGTTCACAAGAAAAAGAATCCAACCACTCATGCTCATGTTATGATAGAAGTGAAAATTTGGAAACTACCAGGTCATTTTTATGTTAGTTTCGGACATAATATTAATAAATTCTTTTGTATGCAATGTCCTATTTGTGGATAGCAGATTCAATTCCTAATGATGTTCATGTCAGAGAGAGGCATCTCATGCAGATAGCATGACTTTGTACTACTATTGATGCTATTGTTGCTATTGTTTCTCTTGCCATTATTTCTGGGAGAAGCAGTTTAGTGTGCTGATGAAGAGTGTACCATCAGACTGAGAAGACATGAAATGTGATTTCTATGTCCAAGCAGTCAATGAAGGCAGCATAAAGGTTAACAATGGGAGTGAACTGCTCAGTACAAGTTATATTATGCTCTTGGATCACTTAAAAGGCTGTGGAGGTTAGAAAACACATTACATAAGAGAAAATTAAATGTTCCTCAGATACTGGTGATTTATATATTATGGGACAGCAAGGTCATTTCTATCTTCCCTGGAAGCAGGATGTTCTTCAGAACTTTGCCAGTGAGCCATATGTTTCCTGAAATATAACCAGGGACAAACTGCCTTTTGGGGCCCTCCCCTGTTGCACAAGTTGGGCCCATGCAGTCGAGACTATATCCAATTGGGCAATTTTATTGAGGCTTGTAAACAAGGGAGTTAAACTTTTTACAGGCCATTTTCTATAGTGCTGACACTCAGGGTAATAACAGAAGCCAGATTCAGAGAGAAGGTTTTATTATTTATGATATTATTTATGATAATTACTTACACAAAAATGATTTTTTGGCAAAAGTATTGGAAATTAACCACCCCTGTAAAATCTGCACATTTTAATTTGCTGAACAATTTTTCAAAACTAAAGTTGTTTATGTATATACATATACACAAGTATATACATATGAGTTCACAACAAAATTGATAAATAAGTGTCAAACTTTGAAAATCATATAACACTTATAATTAAGGAGTGCCTTAATACAATACAGTATATTCACTGAAATAATTTGTGAGAAATGAATTTACTATTTTATCTCTAAAGTCTATTCTAAATTTTAGAAACTAGAATCTATTCTGAATATTAAAATGATTTCAGATGGTACTGATTAATAAACCACTTATAAGAATAATTTTATCTACAGAATAGACCTTTAGACAACACATGAACAGTAAAAACAACAACAACAAAAATCCCTTGCCGTTATCATTGAAGTTTAGAAGATTTACATCTATAATCATGGCCATATATTAATAGGTTGATTGACTTAGTTTGACCATTCTAAGTTGAATTAAGAAATCTTAACATCAATTTACACCCCATAAATAAATTCAACAATAACTGTAAACCTATAATAAGCAAATACATAATAAACTAGAAGTGAAAAAAATACAAAGTTCTGAACTCTCTTAGGGATAGTATGACCATAATTAAATCATAGTGTATACCTCATGGGTATATTTTGCTTCATATTTATGATAACACTCTTCTCACAGCTCTGGAAGAGCAATATCATATCCTAATACCAAGGGCCATCTGCTGCTGCAGATGCCAGGTTAATGGTCTATTGGCAATTTTTATGGTAGCAGAATTGAGTTAATTCTTTGCTAGTGGCAACGAAAAAATGAGTATATTTGTTCCTCCCAATATACTTCAAGTATTATAGCTGGTGTCATAAAGGTTTATAATGGTTTATAATGCAGATGGGGCAGTGCAGAAAAGCCACATTCATCAGATGTTAGGGTGTATATAATTAGAAATCTCCTACCTGCAGGGCTTGAGCTATGATTTTTCTGAAGACAACATGGTACAGCATAACATATGCATTTCCCACTTCGTGGCCTGACCTCTTTGTCATTCCTACCAGCTATGAACTCAGGCTATATTTCTGACTCCAGCTCCCATACATTCTAGTTTTATATAATATCTTCTATTAATTAGATAGCTGAGTGTATAATCTGCTTGGCTCCCACTTCTGAGGCCTAATTCTCTCTCCATTATATAATTGAAAAAAAATACTGTTTTCCTTTTTGATCATTTTTTTTCCTTTAAATACTCCTAGCAGGCCTTAATGGCTTGAAGAAATCCCAATACAATGTTTGTACCTATGCAGTGGATACTGCAGGATAAAGAGTCACACCATATGTGATAAAGTACCAACTCCATCACACACAAGCCATGCAATCTTATAAAAATTAATTAAATTTCACAATTCAACTTCTTCATCCAAAAATCGTGGCTATAATAGTACCTGTATATAGGAATGCCATAAAGATTAGATTAAAAAATCAATTTAAATGCTTAACACAGAGACAATTATAAAATAAACGTTAGTGTTCATTAACATTCATAAATGCTTTTTTTAAATGTAATTAAGATATGGAGTTTCATATACTCTAAATGTAATGTAGACACTTTGCTTCACCTATGCAGAGTCAGTTTTCATTACTCATCAAGTCTGTACTTATGAATTTGCCTACTCACTGAATTTTATCAGTTACTCCAAAATCAACACTTGTAGGTAGTGTCTTTGCAGATGTGCAGAACCTCAATGTGCATACTCCCAGCTGGAGCTGAACAGTGCTATAGAGTCCCTTCCTGTTTCATTTCACAAAATCCAGTGCCCTCTTTACAATCTAATTAGTGTTAATTTTGTGCTTTTTGTTACTGATTTTGTTATTTAACCTGCCCCCTTCCACACACAAACTGCAGAAATCTACTTAATGTGCATATATGAGATAGCATATTTTAAAAAGTGTAGTAGAGAGTATTGTAAGTTTTAATCCAAAATATCATATACAGTGATGTTACTCAGGTTCAGGAAAATGCTAAACCCTCCTGGTCAATGCTGACTGACTTACATCACAGGCCAGGCACCATGGCAAACACATAAAATCCATGTGGCTCAGAAGACTGAAGTAGGAAGACTACAAATTCAAAGCTAGCTTCATCAATTTAGAAAGGGCCTAAGCAAGTTAGCAAGACCTTGTCCTAATATAAAAAAAAAAAATTAAAAGGTCTGGAGATGTGTCAGTGGCAAAGCCCCCTTGGGTTCAATTCCTTGTACAAATAAAAAAAACAGTCATCACAAATCCAGGTGTTGTGATACATGCCTTAATCCCAGCAACTCCAGAGGCTGAGATAGGGGTATAATTTCAAAGTCAGTCTGAGCAATTTAGCAAAGCCCTAAGCAATTTAGTGAGACTCTGTTTTAAACTAAAATAATAGAAAAAATAATTGCTGGGAATGTGACTCAGTGGTTAAGTGCCTCTAGGTTCAATTCTCAGTACCCCCCCCCAAAAAAAAGTCAGCACAATGGGGAAGATGTTAATGCTACAGGTTTACAAACAGGATATGTCTGCAAATTTGGAGATTTTGCAAAGAAGTTTACAATGCCTGATAAACATTATTCAGAAGAAGTGCTTTATTATTATTTTAAAAGTCTGCAATGCCTGACAAATGTTATCAGAAACAATGGTTATTTAGAAGATCAGGTTTCCAGGATCCATGAGACAGGATTATTTTAAGATATTGTCAAATGACATATGGAGCCATGGTATAAGAAGTACACATAAAATAATTCAACCACCTCAGCAGTTTTAAATTTGTACACCTCTCAGTGTTCCATTGAGAAGAAATCAGGAACATCTTTCTCTGGGAATATTTCTATAACAGTCATGATATGTTTTATCATTACATTGAGAAATGTGTCAGTCACCCCTGTAACGAATAGTGAAATTACATAAAGCAAATTTAAGGAAAAAACTATAGTAAGGTATTTTATTTTTAAAATAAGTTTATATTTGTTGGTGTGATTTGTTGTGCCAAGTCATACACCTAAAGCCATTGCATACTAACCCTACTTTAGTTGACTGTAGAACTTTCAGTTCAATGTTGTTTATATCCATGTGAGGTGAGTAGTCCAAGGAAAAGTTCAGAAAAATTAATTGTTTGGACTTCCTCTAAAGGGCATTGTTATCATTGCTTCCCAATACGTTTTTTATGGTTTATTATATTTGGATTATTTTTTCTTGGCAATCTGTCACTTGCAGAATCACTTCTTTTCTAGAGAATACAATACATTTAACATAGATGTTAGTCAGTGAACAGTTATAATGTTGAGCTGTTTTCTATTTGTATTTCTAAGTGGATCAGCATTTTTCTTCACTTGAACACTTTAGGTAACGTTATAATCCATAAACAAATTTCCAATATGAGAATCATGAAAAAAATTAAACAACAAAATTAGTACTATGTGTTGATCTAATATGCTATAAAAAGATAATCTGATCTGGGCTTTAGTTTTGAGTGTTTAGCAATTGTCTAAATTTGCTAGAAATATAATATTAAAATACTTTTTGTGTGTGTGTGATTTGAGAAGGAACTGTGGACTGCCAGAATAAATTTTGATAATTATAGAGTCAAGACACTAGGGTCTTAACTATAAAAATAATACTTCATAGAGTTGGAGAGAATATTCAAGTAATGGAAGGAAATATTAGATGTAAACAATGATAAACATTAATAATGTGCAAAAAAATAGGAAGATCCTAAACAATCAATATTCAGATTCATGAAAACTACGAAGAAAAGAATGGAGAGGCAGTATATATTTGTATGTGAAAATACCGGAAGGGAAGTCAAAATTAAAGTGTTATTAACTTAGTCTTTTACTAAGGTAATAAGGTTGTCATATCTCTTCCTTCTGTCTTGTCTCACTTAACTTTTATTTATTCAGCCCAGCAAAGTGTTACCAAGTGAAACTTCCTTACAATATCTCTTTGTTACTTTTGTTTGACATTCTTATTAGCCCTATAAGCTATTCTATAATGTCCTTATTATGATTAAATTGGGTATGAAGGAGATCAAGTTTTAATGCAGTAATTTAGGTTTTATAGATACTTTGAGTTAGACTTATAGTATAGCAAACTATGGTTCAAGCATTGCAGTTGTCTCATTAGACATATCCTTCAGCAAGTTTACAAACCATTGCCATATACTGATTATAAATGTTTTTTCTAATATATTATCAGAAAATCAACTGATTTTTAAATTCACTAATGTTAGCAAACTACTGAGAAAATAGACTATCAAAATAATTTGGGGGGATTTAATTTATTTTTAATAATTTAATTGGTGAATTTGTATACACCTCATATAATATATAAAATTACCACACTGGATATCATATTAACAGTTTAAATATTATTAAGTCCCTTGATATATAGATTTATAACAAGTACAGTTTTTAAATTGGTCTTCTTAATGAACAAGATATACTCCTCATCAGGTCAGAACACAAAATCTTTATGTTATTGTTATGCTTGTAAATATACTCCACAAATCAACTGTAATTGAGTTTGTGTTTTACCTAAATCTGGGAAAATTGAGCTGAATTAAGCAGAATCCCAAACAATAAAAACCAATTCAGTTTCATTTATTCTTTTCACATCCTGCCATCTGACATGCCGTATATTGTCACTGGTCAGCCTAGTGGGAAGGTTTAACCAGTAGGAACTCTATCAGTCCAGGAGGAGAACACGAAGGAACAACACAAGTAATTGTGCTATTATATCCTGGAAAATCAAAAGCAAATACGCTATCAAGTACAAGTCCAGAATCCAGGATAACCTAATTGAAATGAAGTAATGTTCAAGAAGAACCTAGATTTTAATGGACAGAGAAATGGAGGTTAACAATAGAACTTTAGAAAATCACCCATGTGGTAAGATTATAGAGAGGTTGTTTTGTTCCAATGTGTCAGGAGCCATTCATGGGTTGCATGGGGGTCACTGCACA